>NC_134120.1:29713750-30939687 GCF_040939455.1 Microcebus murinus | reverse complement strand
TTCCTTCTTCACCGAGCTGAGGTAAATACTTTTGAGGAGGCAGACACATTTTTCTGTATTTGTCGTCTTAGGATAACTGATCTTGGAAGAGAGAAGAACCTCGTGTATTTTAGCCTAGGCCACTGCTGTTTCAAGTGCGGTCCGTGGATCAACAGCTTCAGTGTCTCCTGAGACCTTATTAGAACACAACTTACCTATTAAATCAGAGTGTCTGGCCCAGGAATCTGTGTTTTAAAAAGCACACAAGATGATTCTGCTCAATACTAAAGTTTGAGAATCATAAGTCTAGGCTGTCCAAATTCAGAAACTCCTGATAGTGCATCCTTGGGAGATGGTCATGCAGCCTCACACTGAACATTACTGTATTAAAAACAATCTGCTCTATGAATAAAAATTGGTTTAAAGTCATTTAAAAATATATTGAGCAGATATCTGTTTCTATAGGATTTATTTGTTTTATTCTTCTTATGCTCAATGCTTGGCATTTAGTACAGGGTCAATGTACTAGTATTAAAATCGTCAAAATATTAGTCTTAAAGTTTTCTTAAAGTCTTTGGTTTCTAGATAAGCCTACATAATCCAATAAATCCATCTGATCTTTATTCTAAGAATCAGCCTGTCACATACTGAATGCTGCTAAGATGCCCAAGTTCTCTTTTTTTTTTAAGAAAGGGATCCATCAGTGTTGGGTTTTTATTTTATTTTTTTATTTTTTTAGAGTCTTGCTTTGTTACCCAGGCTAGAGTGCAGTGACATCATCATAGCTCACTGCAGCCTCAAACTCCTGGACTCAAGCAATCCTCCTGCCTCAGCCTCCCAAGTAGCTGGGACTATAGGCATGTGCCACCATGCTTCTTTTTTCTATTTTTAGTTACCTGGTTAATTTTTTCTATTTGTAGTAGAAAAAGAATCTTGCTCTTGCCCAGGCTGGTCTCAAACTCCTGACTTCAAGAGATCCTCCCACCTCAGTCTCCCAGAGTGCTAGAATTACAGGCACGAACCACTGCTCCCAGCCAAGTCCTCTCTTTCTTAGGTTAATGATAGCTAGAATTCTCACACCCACCTAAGAGGACACTGCTCCCAAACTTTGGCATCCCCTTCTGACTCTCACCTGAATATAGGCTCTTTCAAACCTGGGAACAATGCAAACCTCAGAACTTTACATATCATGTGGAGAGAAACCAGATTTCCCTGTTCTGTACAAGTGCAAATAATTTTTAACCAAACTTAGAATTTTAAACTTAGAACTGTTAAAATTGCCATTATTAGCTCTGACCTATTGAACTTTTTCTCTTTTGCAATTACTTACTGACAGTATTTCCCCTGTTTTGTAGAGATCTAAAAGAATTGGTGTAAAAAAAATAAATGCTTGTTAAAGAAAAATGTATAAACTGAGAAGGCATACAAGAGAAAAACACCTATAATTACACAACTCAGAAGAAATATTAATGGTCATCAGTGAATCTCTTTATCTCTCCTTCTGTCTATGTATCTATATTTATAAATCTATGTCTTTATTTTTATATCTGCACCTACACATGCTATGGATATATAGTAAGTTGTCTCACTTAGAACAAATGCTAATGCAAACACACATATATATGTATCAGTTATTCTAGCTTGGGTCTAAGCAAGGGTTTGATGTATCTCATAAAATTTCTCATGAGATGTCTGAAACATCTTGAAAAAATGGAGAACCTAAGCGCCTTAGCTTCAACCATTTGAAAACCCTTCAAAAGTACCTGTCCTTCTCCCAACCTCATCTTCATTTGATTCATGTTTATGAGCTGTAGGGAACATAAGCACTGTAATTAGAAACAGCAATTGCTATTTCACCTATAATTCCATATCCTATCAGAACTCAAGCAACTTAACTGGTCACACAATGGGAACAGGATACCTTTCCTCACTTTGTCACAGAATAATGCTCAGCCTTGGCCTACAGAGAGCTACTTAGTGTCATGGGGTCTCAGGAAGGTGTCACAAAGACACTGGGGCCAAGTGCCTGGGAGCTTGACACTGGCTTTAAAGAGAGGAAGCAGGACAGGGTGAACTGCAATGCTTGGAGTAGAATGTCAGCATTATCATCATATCAGGAAAAGTGGTAGCTTCTGAAGGGAACTTGTTCTGTCTGGTACAACAGCAGGAGTGACTACATGGCCAGTAGGGCAGTCCAGAACACTGTTCAGCCATGCATGGAGGACATCTTAGATCCTGACTTTTAGCTGAGCATTCATGGAACACTCTAAAACAATCTCCATAAACTTCTATCAGTGAGACTTGTTTAAGGGATTAGGTTTTTGTAAGCAGATGAAACAAGGATTATTTCAATTCATTTATAAAATTGAGATTATATTCTCAATAATTTTATATTTATACAATTAACTCTTGACTATGAATATTTTCTTATGCCCATAAATATTCACAAAATGTGTCATAATTCTTAGTGGCTGCAGAGTATCAAGTCCATGTTCCATAATTAATTCAATGAACTTCCTATCATGTGACTGTTACAGGCTGAATATATTCCCTGCCATGATTTATATGTTGATGTTCTAAGCCTAGGTATCTCAGAATGTGACTATATTTGGAGATAGGGTCTTTAAAGAGTTAATTAAATTAAAAAGGAGTTCATTGGGGTGGGCCTTAATTCAATATTGCTGATATACTTATAAGAAGAGGAGATTAGGATGCAGAAGCATATAGAGAAAAGATCGTATGAAGAAACAGGGAGAAGGCAGCCACCTACAAGCCAATAAGAGAAGCTTCAGAAAAAAAAACAGTCCTGCTGACACCTTGATTTTGGACTTCTAGACTCCAAAATTGTGAGAAAATAATTGTCTTTTGTTTAAGTCATCCAATCTGTGGTACTTTGTTATGGCAGCCCTAATAAATTAGTACCATTACAGTATTTACTTTAATAATAATATTTGTGCATGTTAGTACACAAAGGGCATTTACATTGCTGATTATTCCCTTCGAATCAGTGCTAGAAATAGAATTATTGAGTCCAAAATTATTAGTATTTTATAATGTTAATTCTACCATACGGTATGCTGATTATTATTTTCAACCTTATTCTTCCACAGATATAATACATTTTATTCATTACCTCTGTATTGAACAACAGAAGACCACATATAGTGTCCTAAAGCCCACAATTATAGACTTCCCTTCTGATTAGTAGTCACACACCCACACATTGCACTGTGGTTAGTCACTGGGCAACAAGTTCACCGCCATTCAGACCACATTTTATTCATCTTAATAATATATAGAAGATGCTTCTTATTACAGAATCAAAAGATCTCTCTTGGGAAAATCACTATCAGATAACTGCCTCTAGAAAGGACTTTTAACATCTACATGTCAGCTGGAAAGGGAAATATTACACTTACAAAGGTCCTTCAGGTTGTTAGTACCTTAGCATGTTTATGTTATTGTTCATTGGTTTGATTTTTCAAAGAAATTAATCAAGTCATTGCAAGAAATAAGATGTCTCTCTATTTTTCTCCAAGGTAGCATCTCTACTATTATACTAACGTTTTCTAAATGGCTCCACCTGTGGACCCCTTTAGAAACAACAGGTCTAGAGCCAGGAAAGGTGGCTGCAGCCCACAGAAACCACCTTAGTCCTAGAGGAGAGTGTTATTTGGTGTCTACTGAGAATGTTGGCACTCTAAATACCTGGCAGAGATAATCAACAGTAAATACTTAAATACTTTGGCAATTACCTTGGGAAACTGATTTAACTCATTTAGAAGTACATGAGAGAATATTCCAAAGACTCTCAGGAGAAAAGAAAATGAGATGTTTTCACAAGATTGAGGTAAGGATGCACAAACATTATAAGGATTGTCACCAGTTAAAACTCTGGGTAGGAGAGACCTGGACAAACAGGGAATGCATATATGAATTTTAACTTGAGAACCATTCTCTAAAGCTCAAGAGAGAAAATAGAGGGTATGCTATTAAATTCTCTGCCGTTCCTGACATTTCCTGTACCCTGAGCAGGGGCTCTAGAAGTAACATGGCATTGGAATGAGTTTTCTAAAACCACTGGACCTCAGGACTTAATGCTGTGGCCTAGTCTCTATGGAGGGCAGCTGTAGTTTTCTGGAAGTTATAAAATCTTATTTGATGACTACTGCACACTGTTATAATATTCTCTATAACATAATAGAAAATTCAATCTTTTTCCTAATAGGATTGAATCTTGATTTTTACTGTTGGTAGTTTTTAAAAATGTCTTTCAGTTTTATCAGTTTGTTTTTGGTGAATTTGGGTAAAATTTTCAGATTGGTATCAAACTCAAGGAAAACTCTATCAAATTTCCGTATATTTAAGGGGTGTGATTTGGAAGGATTTTCTTCAGACTAGCTCTGGCTCCATATGTACCCTTGAGTATAAATTAAAGACTTTAGAAAAATTCTATTGTGGAGAGTAAGATAACTCAGATATCAGTGAAGCATAGTAGTGCCTTGGCATTATGTTTTAATTCTTGGCCTGGCCACTGGATTAAGGGTGGCGTGTAAAGGACAGGGACTCCAAAGAAGGAATCCTGGGAGTCAGAGGAGTTTTGAGGTCTCTGGGTTTTGATTAAGCTGGACCAAGAGGCTTTGGCATATAATGATTTCTCAGAGGCAGAATCTAGCTGCCCTGGATAGGGAATGTGGGTCATCTTTACAAGTACGTAAAAGAGAGAAATGGCATGCAGACCCCCAAAGTAACAACTACTATCATCATTCCCTGGAATATCTCAGAGATAGGATAGGACAATGACACTTTGTAGGCAAAGTAGAGGAGCAGGTGAGGCCAGCTATGGGATTATACCTAAGAATATGCAGGATACTTTAGACATAGGTGAATCTAGCCAGAATCTGTGGCCCCACCTACAGATTAATGACATAATCACATCAAGATTTGGAGCACTAATCACTAAACAGGGATAAAGCATGTTATCTATCTATGGTGAGGTACAGAGAAGAAGGAAACTACTGTGGCTAACAGTTTGGTCTTTTCAGTGGGACTCTCTGGGTTTGACTCTTCCTCTACAACTGATTACCTGTGTGACTCTGCAAATAGTGTAATCTCTTTAAGCCTTGAGTTCCTCATGAGAAACAAGAATGTAGTAACATGAACTGTCCCATTGATATGTTGTGGAGATCAAATGCAATAATGTATATAGAGTGCTTTATACAACACCAGCCATATAATAAGCACACAATTGCTACTACTGTTATCCTTAAGCATGGGATTTGCAACCTCCAATGGAATATGTCTTATTCAGTGTATATTAATATAACATTGAGCCTATGATAAACATTCTAATGAATGTTTTTTAGATGGAAATTGTCTGCAATTTAGATAGGTTGGATGGAAAGTCCTGTGCGTCTACTGGGGGATCATAGATGATGTCCCTGGAACATGTACTGAGCAAGTACTGGTGTTGGCAATGGGGACTCTTAGAGTTTGGAGTTCATGAGGCTCACCAAATTGAGTGGTTCTCCACTTCAGGAACTAGTGGTATAGGCAGTGAGAGCTGAGGAAGAGGATGTCAGAGAAGAGAATCACCATGTTTACCCAGCAGAATTTCCAGGGCTAAAATCTTTCTAGCTACTGAGTCAGATGTTATTCCTAGAGACAACCATTTCTTCAGGACAAAGTAAAGAGTGAGAAAGAAAGAAGGAAGGAGGGAAGGCAGGGAGGGAGGGAAGAAACAAAGGAAGGAAGGAAGGAAGGAAGGAAGGAAGGAAGGAAGGAAGGAAGGAAGGGAGGAAGGGAGGGAAGAAACGAAGGAAGGAAGGAAGGAAGGAAGGAAGGAAGGAAGGAAGGAAGGAAGGAAGGAAGGAAGGAAGGAAGGAAGGAAGGAAGGAAGGGAGGGAAGAAACGAAGGAAGGAAGGAAGGAAGGAAGGGAGGGAAGAAACGAAGGAAGGAAGGAAGGAAGGAAGGAAGGAAGGAAGGAAGGAAGGAAGGAAGGAAGGAAGGAAGGAAGGAAGGAAGGAAGGAAGGGAGGGAGAGAGGGGGGAGGGAGGGAGGGAGGAAGAAAAGGAGGGAGGGAGAAAATGAGGAAGGAAAAAAGTATTTCTTTCCAGATTTGGGACCCAACAGATAATCTGGAGGTTCTAGCCTTTATTAGGTCTAGTGAGCAATTATGTCACCACCTTTTGGATTAGTTCTAGTGAAACCCATTCTCACAGCTTTTTCATCAATGTTACTTTCATGGATATTATACCTGAGATGACTACTACAAATATATTCCTTACTACTGAGTCCCAAGACATTGGCAAATAACAGTGCAAACAACTGTTCTTGTCAATCATAATCTTTGAATCCTTTGCATTGACACTAAATTTTTAAATAAGAAAGAAAATAAAAAGAAGAAACAATAAACCTCTGAGATTAAATAATGATCTTCTTATTTTTATATCCCATAGTTCTTATTTTGTGGTATCACTATAGGTACTAGATGAAATGATGCCTGAGCAGCTTTCTCTAGGGAAACAAAATTTCCCTGACCATCTCATGAATATAATTACCATAAACTCTACAAGTAGTAAACAATTATACAGAATATTGATTATGCTCTTCCCATCTTCCATCTTAGTCAAAATATGTAACCAATGGTGTATAAATCACAGTTGTCTTGGCCTCTTCATTTGACTCTGCAGTCAAACTTCTCACTGCAGTCTTGCCAGCATAGATGCCTGGTTTTTTATCTTAACTTATTGAAAAACAAAGCAGACAACAATTGTAGGCAAGAAGGCACTGGCTAGAGAGGCTGCCTCAAGGAAAATGTACAGCATCCAAATTTAGGTCTTCTCCTATGAACTCCATTGTCTCCTTAATTATGCTTTCAAATACATCAGAGAGAAAGCAGTACTTTGTATGGATGCGAATGGAAACTGAGGCCCAGTGAGACTTAAATTTTATCTGAGGAGAGTTCAGAGGGAAGTTAGAAATGAGTCATTCTTCATGCCTGTAGTTCCAGTTACTTGGGAGACTGAGCTGGGAGGATCACTTTACCCCAGAAGTTCAAGAACAGCCTAGGCAACATAGCGAGATCCTGCTTCTAAAAACAAAACAAAACAAAACAAAACAAAACAAAACAAAACAAAACAAAACAAAAACATAGAAATGAGCCATTCTTCACAGTAGTCCCAGTATTGTACAGAGTATCAGAGCACAAGTGCATCCATTCAGTTACACTTAAGAGCCACAGAGAGCACAATTATTGGGGACCTGAAGCTGGGAACTTTATGAGAGACTTTACCATTTTTGTCACCACCATCTTCTTTCACAGATCTTACTGAACTGCAGGCATTTGTCCACTCCTTTGATCTCCACACTGCATTGTGAGTCCTTCAATGACACAGATGGCATTTCTCACACCAATTCAACTAGCAAGCACAAATCCAGGAACACAGTCATTTTGCAATCAATGATTATTGAACAAATAATATTGCCATGATTGGTCCAAAATATTTTATGCAAAATTTAAAAGTTTAGTAGAGATTTGCAAGTGATAGAAATAATAAAACCCAAAATTTCCATGTAGCCATATGATGCATTCATATTCACTATGTGACATGGGAATTTGGGATGAGTGAGTAACTAAGAGCTCAGTTCTGAGTAGAAATAAGAAGGGATTCTTTGAGAAACTTAAAGCAATACACACAGGGGCAGGCAAGTTTGGGGATGTTGACAACACCTGGCCACAGGCCAGATGGCAAGTTCAGCAAACTAACGGTTACACTCATTGGGTGACATTGTCTCAGAGATTGCATCTGACTTCTATCTGACCTTGGAAACTAAGATGGTAGCTCAATGGAGGAAATCTGTAGAGGCATAAGTCAGGCTCCATAGTATCCTGGGGAGGAAAAAATGTATACAGAGTAATTTTGGGGTCTGACAAACAGTGACATAGCTCTGTAGCTCCCTGGACCATTTGGGAAGTAACTGGAGTTAGCAGAGTTAGGTGCTGGAATCTTCTTGAGGGAAAGCTCCTTGCACAAGACCACAGCACCTTGTTTTATTGTCCTTGGTGTAGATAATGCTTGTCTTGTCCCAACTGTTATTATCTGGTAATTTTGGAGGGTTTAATGAGTTCGTCCTCTGTTTTAAAGACATCCACTATCTTCTCTTCACTGCCCAGCAATCAATTCAACATGCTTGGTGTCCTTAGGCAAATACATTTTTAAATATCTTTACCTAATTATCCTACTTGTATTCCAAAAACAACCACAGATCTGCTCCCTATGAAGCCACGTGCATTTTATCAATGACTGAAATGTTCTCTACCATGAAATTTTCTCTTGATCTGATTTTCTGATCTGCTGTTTATGAATGCCAACCATTCACACAACTAGTCCTTTCAGAGACTTTCCAAATGTCCTTAACGTAGCAAGCCCCCCCCCCCACTCCACCAGGTTTTCTTTCTCTGTCTAGCTTGTCTTCTGAGTTCCCTGCTAAGCATCTCAGATTGCCCTCAGATTTGGGAGTTCTATCATTGAATCTGGGGTGGAACATCCCCCCTCAGTATGGCCAGCCCAGCCTCCTGGAGGGTCCATCTCTGCCCCACAATGGGGAGTCACTCCAAATAGAGAGGATTCCAGAACCAGTGTCCCCAAGTGCCTCCTATGTACTTGATTTCGCATATATTGTTTCTGAGAAGAATTCCAGATGCTATGTTCACACACTGTGGGTTGACACCACTCTTCTCAGACAGTGTTGGCAAATACCATCTGATTGTTCATAGCAGTTCCGTTTTCCCAGGCACTAAATACTCTTGTTGCTATAAGTTTGCTTTCCTTCCCCATTTGTCTAAAGGACCAAAATCTCAGCACTCTTCGGGACTAAAATCTTTCAAGTTGAAACTGTTTTTTTCCCTTTTAAACTTTTGCTTAATAATAGCCAACTTAAATTTCATTGTTAATATAATCCTTTAAAAATAAACCCTACAAGGTAATTTCTCTTGACAACAAAGATCTCTGTCTGCCTTCTAAAGCCTACCTCCCCCCTTTTGTTTTCCTCAGTTCCCTTATAAATTGTAATGCATATTGCAAATTGCAAAATTTAACAATTTCAATCTGTGCTAGGCATTGGGGCCATGCACTAAAAAGGCATCAATATAACCCACTGGGAGAAAAAGAATGTGTAGCTATGATACAATTAAGTAACAATGCAAAATGTATAATGCAAACAACTTGAGCAAAATCTTTCTAGAGGGAAGAACCATGTGAAACTCATTGAGAAGTTGGAATTGTTAAGACTAAAGATGATCCTTAATAATTGTGTGAGAAGAAGACATGACAAAGCCTATTCTTGTCGTGGTGGGACAGTGAACACATTAGAGGGAGTGTGGTGAGATAATGATACACCTAGATTTCAGCATGTCATTCATTCATTCAGCCATGTTTACTGAAAACTATATATTGACTATGCTGGGAATATGCTGGGAATACAAAACAAAATGTCTTCCATTCTAATCCTCACTTATGTTTACAGCCTAGTGTAGAAAAACAGTAAATAAACAATAATTTAATTTGCAATTGTGTTTAGTGGTGTGGATAAATACGGTGTGATTTAGGGTATAGATCAAAGTGGTTTAGCCTGGCCTGGGATTAGAGGGAGGGGAAGGCTCTTCCAGAAGAAATTTGGAAAACATTAGCAACAGTAGAGCTAAAACACAGGGTGTAAAGCTCAGAGAGCTATAAATAAGGTTAGGAAGGAAGCAAGAACTCTGTATAAGGCTTTATTTTTTGTACTTCAGAAAGGAGGTTCTTGATGAAAGTAAAGACATGGCCACATATACATTACTTTGATTCCCTTGTCAACATTTCTCAGCATGAATGTCTCTGTATGATTGATCTTGGTTCATTTAGTATGATCTCCTGGAACCATTTAAAGAATGTCTCAAGAAACATGATATTAAGAGTTAAAATAGCAAGCTGTTTCTAATTTCGGCAATCTTCCCATTAATTTGGTCTCATCATCTCCAAGAAATGATTGTATCTGAGTTAAGTCATTTATATGGGCTGAATTTTCAGCACGTAGGGCATAACTTTCTTGAGGATTAATGTGTGGAAGTATATTTTTCTTTCTAAGATGTTTATATCTCATGAGGGGTGTGTGTATGGATATATGCATGTATCACATACATATGTCTGTAAATTATATATGAGCAGAAAATGCCAACATTACCTTTTCTAAAGATTTCATACTAAACAAAAGAGAATTATTGGTATTCACTCATTTGGAAATAAATCTATAGAGAATATATTTTGGTTGTTTTTCTTAATAATTGTTTTTAAAATGTCATTAGAGGTACTTTTTTTCATTCAGGCCCTAGGATAGCATATACCAGCTTTCCTTTGTAGGTATCAGCCAATATTACCTTCTCTTTGAAGGCTGTCACTCAAGATAAGTGGAGCAAGGTAGGGCTGCGAGCTGGGGAATGGTTGTCAGAAGACTTGCATCATTGCTTCACCTCCCTGGAACTTCTGTAAGGGAAGGATTTTCTAATATTGAAATCTTTCTGAAATAAAAAGACAGCCTCCCTGGGAAGCACTGGCGTGGCCCCCCAAAATGTTTCCAAGCCATTCTGAGCAATATTGGCACAATGGAAGCCATGTCCCCACTTACCAGTACTGTGGGGCCAGACGCTTGATGCCCTCAAATGAGAACAGAGGCAGCTACAGCAGCAGCTGTTAAGATAAGTGACAGGAAGTGGGGAGACTGCACAGTGGAAAAGGAGGAGAAATGCTCTAAGGAGACACTGAAGCAAAGATTGAAACAGTGTGACTCAGCCAGATGGTTGGGCAAACCCACTGGCAGATGGGCCAGTAGTACACACAAGAATCAGGGATCGTGTGGGGCCTTGGGAGCAATGGTTTAAAGCCAACTTTTCAACAGTGTAGCTGAGAAAAATGAAGAAGTTCTGGCTTTTGATTACCTGTGGTGGATAGAATAAATATAAGTAAGGAAATATCCTACTAGGGGTAGTTTCTCTTCTAGTTTCCTATGAACACATAGGACAGTGCCATGTTGACCGAGTAGATTACCAGCCAGCTCTAAGATAAACTATGTGATGCACTTTTTTTCCATTTAGACCACACATATTTACTGAGTACCTACTGTATATCAAATCTTAGGCTGGGCACTGGGGAATCAGTGGCAAACAAGAACATACATGGCTTCTGGCTTATAGAATTTATGGTTTGCTGGTAAAGGCAGACATGATAATAGGGAATCATAATGCAATGTCAAAAATGACACAAATGGGAAAAAATAGGGTATAGTGGAAGCACAGAGGAGAGAGATTTGGTGAATAGGAGGGGATTGAGAAAGTGTTTTCAGAAAATGTGGGCAGTAAGCTGAATCCTGACATCTAAGAAGAGGTCAGCTAGATGAAGAGTATAAGTGGTAGATGATGAAAAGAGGGCAAGCTTTGGGGAGTGGGCTCCATCAGAAAGGAGCAAAACAACATTTTAGAAAGTCAGATGGCAAGAGAGGTTTTTTTTGTTTGTTTGTTTTGTTTTGTTTTGTTTTGTTTTGTTTTGTTTTGTTTTTTGCATGTGAGAGACCAGAGGGTTCATCATTTTGCTTGGTGTATAGTGCTTAGTTAATGGTTTGGAGTTATGAGTTGTAATTTAGTACTTAAAATGGATTCTTTTTTGTTTGTTGAACTGCGAGTCACTTTGAGTTGGGACATTGAAAGAATTTGTGAGCCTAACAGAATCCTCTAAGTAAAACACTTTCATGCTTTCATTCTTTTCTTCTTCCTTCTTGCCTTAGATTTTGGGCTCTGCTACCAAAGTTTTGGAAGAAATGGAATCAACCTTTCCTATCTGCACACACACACACACACACACACACACACACACAGAGACACACAGAGTCATTTATTTTTGTTCTTCACAATTTATTCTTTGTTACTTTCTGATAATTTTCCCATATGAAAGAATGAATTTGACAAAATGAGATTTTTTTGGTCTCAATTCAAATCATGTTTAGATTATCTAATTATTCATTTTATAGAAAATTGTGATCCAATTCACAATATTTTAAAATGTAATTTCCAAAAAAATGGTAAAACATAAAATAGACAGAGAAACAGAAGTGTGGTTTAAAGAAAGCATCCAAATGTACTCATGGGATTCTACAATTAGTCTCATGGATGAATGTACATTTATCTTAAATAACATGACAAAATTCAGATAGCCATATATTTTCAATGATGACTGAATTCTCACATATGCATATTTTTTAATGGAAACCCATTGTCCCAGGCTTTTGGTTTATTTTGACAATGTTTGGCTCTCTTTCTTCATTGGAAAAGTGTTTTTTTTCCCCTTCCCTTTGGCGGCAGAGAGCATGTGGTGCTTTGCCAGAGAGGATCTTGGATGGAAATCACCTGAGAACTTCAAACTGAATGTCAGGGTAGACTGGTGTCCATTGTGGTCAGTTTCCAAGTTTCCAAGTTTTGAACACTTGGATTTCAATGCAGGTGGAGCCCACTCTGGATGTGTGTCAACAGAGCTTGGAGTAATGCTGGTAGGAACTGGTCTACACGCAGGTCACACACAGCTCTCTTTGTGGTGTTGGAGAAGTTGGTGTCAGTTCATAGAGGAGTGCTGACGTGGAAGACCCAGGAGGGCAGTAGGCTTTACTTTTTAAGAAGTAACCCATTAAAAATGGAATTTGAAAGATGCCTTTGATCTGTGCTTGGAGCCCTAGAGAGCCAAAACCAAAAATGGAATTGGAATTCCGTAGTCTGAATGTTTGTGACGAAACTCATAATTCAAAGCCACACTTTGCTTTCCCTCTTAGTTGGTTCAGCACTTTTAAGACAGGAAATCAGTTTCCTTTATGTCATGACAGGGTTTACATTAAGCTACTCGAGTCACCAAAACTACAACATTAAATCAGTTACATAAAAACAAAAACTAATTCATTGGCATTAGCTCTCTTTATAATTGATTAAAAGAGGAAAGAATCAAAGCTTGAATAGCCCTCAAATTTACACCTAAGCTGAAGAATGTTAAACTGTCTTTTTCCTTCACGGTTTTTCTATTTTAATTTGGAAATTAAGGTTGACTGTGTAATATTTCCACATACATAAACTCCAGAAACTGCTCATAAAAGAAAAAGAGTTTTTCATCATTCAGGAAGGTATTTCCTTGATGGGTTTGTGTTCATCAATAAACTATGCCTTGCTTCAAAACGTCAGGCACGTAGGGCTGCTTCTAACATCTCAGCGGGCTCTTAGAATGGATTCCATAGCACCTGGTAAGAGAGTAGGGGGCTGGAATAAGCTGCCTGGCCACAAAATGATTGCCTGAACTCATCTCTCTTTCTCTCATTTGGATTAATTGCAACATGGAAGTAAAACAATGAACCCTGCACAGTGGTATTTTTAATTTTTTTTTTTTTTTAGTGACTAAATGAGACAATGCTTGCCAAACGTTTTCAATCCAGCCTGGCATGTAATAAGTGATCAATAAATGCATATTGCTGCTATATTTATATTTATTTCTGTTGACATTACACAGCAACTTTTCCCATCAAAGTTGATAAATTTCTACGTTTTAGAATAATTGGAAAAGTATAACATCTCAACGAGTCCTAAAACAACAGATACCTTCCAGTAAAGACAATAGATCTGTGGAAGAGAGGGATTAATGCCATGTCAAAAAGCGTAAGTTGGATACAAGCGTGAAAAAAAATTGCCTAGCAAGATATGAAAAGGGAACAAAAGGATATTTACTTAAATATATGAAGGTCGACATGAATGGAGCTGGTATTTCCTCTCTACAACAGAATGTTGTGTCCTTATTGATACAGAAAGTTACATCACCTAGGATTTAGATCAGTGGCCTCCTATTAAAAAATAAAACAAACACAAACAATAAAATCACACAAATATTAAACCACATAGCCATGGTGATAAGATGGTATTTGTAATTCAACCAAAACCAAGTTATTAATGAGCACATTTCTTCCAAAAGGACCACAACACTTCTGTCTTCATCTATCATCCCAAGAAAGGATCATGTTCTGCAGAGACAGCACTAAAACAAGGTTATGTCTCTTTCTGAGAATATTCTGAGTTTTGTTCTCTGATTTTTAGAATCACAACTGCTTCTTGGTGTAGGAAACTGTATCTCAAAGCCACCAGTGAACAGGGTTTGCATTTGTGTTCATTAAAAAAAAAAAAAAAAAAAAAAAAAAAACCTGCGAGAACCTTTCTCTGTGCATTAAGCCTTCTGACCTTTATTGAAATAACAAAACAGTTATTCAAAGGACACAAGGATGAATTAAAGGTAACTTTCTATTTGCTAACATCCAAGGGGGAAATAGCTTGCCTGACTTTCTCAGAGGGCTGCTCTGAGAGAATGTACTCAGCCTTCTCAGGAAGGTGTTGAATTATGATTTTTTTTTTTAAAATTTAAAAGTCTAGATATGAAAAAATTTGAGATATTAACAATGGAAAACTGCATTAGCAGACTTGAGACTGCCTTGAAGGAACAGGACCAAACATTTTATCAGGAAAACAATTTAGATTCTTGAGTCCTAGGTCTGAGTGCCTCTAAGTAGCAGTGTGAACTCAGGCAAGTCAGTTAAGAGAATCAGTGTGTTTTGTTGGTGGTGGTAGCAGTGGTGGCTTGTTTTGTTTTTCTTCCTTAATTGTGCACAAAATATATAAGGTGCTGGGGGAAAGGAGCTTGACAAGTACTATGAAGTCCTTAAAATAGCATTCCTGTTTTTTCTTTTTCTGCTCCCATTACGATTACGCGTAGGTCAGGTGTTAACAACCGTAATAGTCTCTGAACTGACCTTCCTGCTGCAGACAACCTCCTCATCAATCTATCTGATGTATTTATTCCAGATTTATCTTTATCATTTCCCTCTTTATAAACCATGGATGACTCACCATTGCCACCAATTTATGTACAAAATTTTGTCCAATATTCAAGGGTCATAAAATATAGTGCCGTCCTCACTTTCTATGACCTTTTCTTTTTCTTCTACATATACCTGATTTTCTAGAAACAGTTCATTTTCTGCCACTATTTAAATACTTCTCACCTTTTTTTCTTTTGCCTTTATACCTTGATGACATGGGTCCTTCTTCCCTGGGGCTCCTATTTTGCTGCCCTACACAAAATGTGTGCAACATACACATAGAAAACACGCACTTACACACACACACACACACACACACACACCCCTCAACATTTCAGTTGAGTCAACCTTGGTAAGGCGTCCAGGTTGAAAATTCACAGATTTATTGTTTTACAGGCATTAATTTTTCTTCCTACTGCTAAGAGTTTTTCTAGAATCTGTGCAAATTTTTGGAGGTAACTCCATTCCTTCTGACTTAATCTCTCAGGAATCTGCTGAATTCATGATTTTGACAGGAGACATTTAGCCTTGAATCATTTTATTTTCCATCATAATTAAAAAATTCCATAATGAATGAACATTATATGCATAAATCTACTTACTTTAATAAACCTGGGGAGGAAAAGCCTCTTGAGGGTTAGGACCGAAAGGGAGATAAAATCTTGTCTAAACTATTTCTGAGGAAAGGCTGAAGTTATTGACATAAGTACCCATTCATCCATTGTTTTAACAAGGCAACATAAAGTGGAGGCAAAGCCCTGGACCCTAGCTTCTTATTTCTTAAAGAAAAGATATAAACTATGCCCTCAAAGTTCTTCCTAACAGGAATATTCTTCCATTCTAGAAATCCAAAGGTCAAGTATCAGTTGCCATCTATAAGAAACATGATTCATTTTGAAAACTACATATTAGAATATCATATACTTCTTACTCTTACTTTATCATTATTATTATTTAAGTTTTTCTAAGAATTTAACGAAAATTAAATATAGCTTGGTGGAAATGATAAATTTATATCAATAAATCTAACTTCTAGTGATACATCTGCCACTTTGTTTACAAGCTTAGGAAAGACTTTTATTCTATCTGTATATAGCTTTCCATTTGTAAAGTGGGGTGATAATTATCTTACAAGGTTATTATAAAGCTAAATTGAGATATCTGATTAAATATAGATAATATACTATGATACTATTATTAAGTTATTCTTAGATATCCTCTCCTTTACTAAATATCATATGTTTTAATAAACTATAAACATATCTTTATTGATTGTAAGATGTATTATCCTATAGACCTATGAAAAAACAAAATTAACAAATTTTTGTTCCTGTGTCATACAAATAAATCAATCAACAACATTTTTCTTTAGGTTTTTTTTTTTTTTTTCGGCATATTATGGGGGTACAGATTTTAAAGTTTCAAGAAATGCCCATTTCCCCCCTCCCCCCAAAAGTCTGAGTCTCCATCATGACCATCCCCTAGATGGTGCACATCTCACTCATTATGTATGTATATACCCGCCCCCCTCCCCCCTCCCACCTGCCCAATACCCTATTACTGTAGTACCTATGTGTCCACTTAGGTGCTACTCAGTTAATACCAGTTTGCTGGAGAATATATCTGGTGCTTGTTTTTCCATTCTTGGGATACTTCACTTAGTAGTATGGGTTCCAGCTCTAACCAGGAAAATATAAGATGTGCTATATCACCATTGTTTCTTAGAGCTGAATAGTACTCCATGGTATACATATACCACATTTTATTAATCCATTCTTGGATTGATGGGCACTTGGGCTGTTTCCACAGCCTTGCAATTATGAATTGTGCTGCTATAAACATTCGAGTGCAGGTGTCTTTTTTGTAGAGTGTCATTGGATCATTTGGGTAGATGCCCAGCAATGGGATTGCTGGATCAAATGGTAGATTCACTTGTGTCGCTTTAAGGTATCTCCATATTGCTTTCCACAGAGGTTGAACTAGTTTGCAGTCCCACCAGCAGTGTAGGAGTGTCCCTCTCTCTCCGCAACCACGCCAGCATTTATTGTTTGGAGATTTTTTGATAAAGGCCATTCTCACTGGGGTTAAGTGATATCTCATTGTGGTTTTGATTTGCATTTCCCTGATGATTAAAGATGTTGAACATTTCTTCATATGTTTGTTGGCCATTCTTCTGTCTTCTTTAGAAAAATTTCTGTTCAAGTCCTTTGCCCACTTTTTAATGGGGTTATTTGATTTTTTCTTCCTAATTTTCGTGAGTTCTAAGTATATTCTAGTTATCATTCCCTTATTGGATGCATAGGATGCAAAAATTTTCTCCCATTCTGTAGGTTGTCTGTTTGCTTACATGACTATTTCTTTGGCTGTGCAGAAGCTTTGTAGTTTGATCATGTCCCATTTATTTATTTTTGTTGATACTATGATTGCCTTTGGGGACTTCTTCATAAACTCTTTGCCCAGGCCAATGTCTAGGAGAGTGTTTCCAACTTTTTCTTCTAGAGTTCTAAAAGTTTCATACCTTAGGTTTAAGTCTGTTATCAGGTGTGAGTTGGTTTTTGTGAGAGGTGAAAGGTGTGGGTCCTGTTTTAGCCTTCTACAGGTGGCTATCCAGTTTTCCCAGCACCATTTATTGAAGAGGGATTCTATTCCCCAGCATATGTTTTTGTCTGCTTTGTCAAAGATTAGATGGCTATACGAGGATGGTTTTATATCAGGATTCTCACATCTGTTCCACTGGTCAATATTCCTATTTTTGTGCCAATACCATATTGTTTTAATTACTACAGCTTTGTAGTATATTTTGATATCTGGCATATTAATGCCTCCCATTTTGTTTTTGTTGCCTAGAATTGCTCTTGATATTCGGGGTCTTCTTTGGTTCCATACGAAGCGTAAAATTATTTTTTCTATATCTGTGAAGAATGCTGATGGGATTTTAATAGGTATTGCATTGAATCTGTAGATCAGTTTGGGTAGTATAGACATTTTGATGATATTGAGTCTGCTGATCCACGAGCATGGTATGGATTTCCGTCTGTTTACATCCTCTGCTATTTCCTTCCTCAGTGTTTCATAGTTCTCCCTGTAGAGGTCTTTTACGTCCTTGGTTAAGTATATTCCTAGGTACTTTAATTTCTTTGTTGCTATTGTGAAGGGAATTGAGTCTTTGATTTGGTTCTCAATTAGATTGTTGTTGGCATATATGAATGCCTCTGATTTCTGTGTATTGATTTTGTATCCTGAGACTTTACTAAATTCATTGATCAGTTCCAGGAGTTTCTTGGTTGAATCCTTGGGGTTTTCTAGATACAATATCATATCATCAGCAAACAGTGAAAGTTTGATCTCTTCTGCCCCTATTTGGATACCTTTGATTCCATTTTCCTGTCTGATTGCTGTAGCCAAGACTTCCAGTACTATGTTGAACACAAGTGGAGATAGTGGGCAGCCTTGTCTGCTTCCAGTTCTCAGTGGGAATGATTTCAATTTTTCCCCATTCAGTATGATGTTGGCTATGGGTCTGTCATATATGGCTTGTATCATTTTTAGGTATGTCCCTTCTATGCCTATTTTCTTAAGTGTTCGTATCATGAAAGGGTGTTGAATTTTGTCAAAAGCTTTTTCTGCATCTATTGAAAGAATCATGTGGTCTTTGTTTTTGCTTCTGTTTATGTGGTGAATTGCATTTATAGATTTACATATGTTGAACCATCCCTGCATCCCTGAGATGAAGCCCACTTGGTCGTGGTGGATTATTTTTTTGATAAGTGTCTGGATTCGGTTAGCTAAGATTTTGTTGAAAATTTTTGCATCTATATTCATTAGGGATATTGGTCTGTAGTTTTATTTTTTTGTTGCATCCTTTCCTGGTTTTGGTATCAGAGTAATATTCGCTTCATAAAAGGTGTCGGGGAGGTTTCCGTTCTTCTCGATGTTGTGGAATAGTTTCTGCAAGATAGGTACTAGTTCTTCTTTGTAAGTATGGTAAAATTCAGGTGTGAAGCCATCTGGACCGGGACTTTTCTTTTTAGGGAGATTTTTAATTGCTGTTTCTATTTCAGCTGTTGAGATTGGTCTGTTCAGGGAATCTATTTCTTCCTGGTTGAGCCTAGGGAGGCTGTGTGTTTCTAGAAATTTGTCCATTTCCTCCATATTTTCTAGTTTGTGTGCATAAAGATTTTTGTAGTATTCATAAATTGTATCTTGTATCTCTTTGGGATCAGTTGTGATATCTCCTTTTTTATTCCTGATGGAGCTTATTAGAGATTTCTCTTTTCTGCTTTTCGTTAGCTTAGCCAATGGTGTGTCAATTTTGTTTATTTTTTCAAAGAACCAACTTTTTGTTTTATTAATCTCCTGAATAGCTTCCCTGTTTTCAATTTCGTTTAGTTCTGATTTGATCTTGTTGATTTCGCTTCTTCTGCTGGGTTTGGGGTTGGTCTGTTCTTCTTTTTCCAGCTCTTTGAATCATTTCATTAGATTGTCTATTTGTGATCTTCTTGTCTTTTGGTTATAGGCATTTATGGAGATAAACTTTCCTCTCATAACTGCTTTAGCTGTGTCCCAGAGGAGTTGATAACTTGTCTCTCCATTGTCGTTTTCTTCATAAAACTTTTTTATTTCCATCTTGATTTCTTCATTTACGAAGTAATCATTTAGTAGGAGGTTGTTTAATTTCCACGTTTTTGTGTAGAAATGTGAGTTTCTGTTAGGGTTGATTTCTAGTTTTATTCCACTGTGATCTGAGAAGGTACATGGTATGATTTTTATTTTTTTAAATTTCTTGAGATTTTCTTTGTGTCCTAGGATATGGTCAATCTTAGAGAATGTCCCGTGAGCTGATGAGAAGAATGTATATTCAGTGGATTTTGGGTAGAATGTTCTGTAGATGTCTGTCAGACCCAATTGTTCTAGAGTTTTGTTTAAGTCCATTATTTCTTTATTAATTTTCTGTTTGGAGGATCTGTCTCATGCCGTCAGTGGGGTGTTGAAATCTCCGGTGATTATGGAGTTGCTATTAATCCATTTGCTTAGCTCCAGTAAGGTTTGCTTTATGAATCTGGGTGCACCTAAGTTGGGTGCATAAATATTTAAAATTGTTACCTCTTCTTGTTGGACTGTGCCCTTCACCATTATATAATGACCCTCTTTGTCTTTCACTACTTTTGTTGGTTTAAAAACTAAATCGTCTGAAATTAGAACTGCCACACCAGCCTTCTTTTGGCTTCTATTTGCTTGGAATATTGATCTCCACCCTTTTATTTTTAGTCTATATGCATCCTTGCAGGTTAGATGTGTTTCCTGAAGACAGATATAGTTGGCCTGTATTTTCTTATCCATTCAGCCAGCCTATGTCTCTTGAGTGGAGAGTTTAAGCCATTCACATTTATTGAGAGAACTGATAGGTAAGGTAGATTACTGATCATTCTGTTGGGTTGGATGTAGTTGCTATGATTTCTGTCTTGAGCCATTGTAATATCTGGCCTTTAATATCTTTGGGTTTTGGTTGTTTTTATATTTGTGTGTTATTATTATGATGTTGCGTGCGTAACGCTGTTTTAAATACTTCTTGTAGGGCTGGTCTTGTCTTGGTGAATTCTCTGAGCCTTTGCTTGTCTGAGAATGTTTTTATTTCTCCTTCATATACGAAGCTTAGTTGTGCAGGGAATAATATTCTAGGCTGGGCATTGTTTTGTTTCAAAAAAGTGAGAATGGGGCCCCAGTCTCTCCTTGCTTGTAAAGTCTCATTAGAGAAGTCTGATGTTATTCGAATTGGCTTTCCCTTGTATGTTACTTGCTTCTTTTGTCTTACAGCTCTTAGAAGGGCCTCTTTAGTTGATACTTTGGTCAGTCTGATGACTGCATGTCGTGACGTCTTCCTGTTTGCGTTGAATCTCCCAGGGGTCCTCTGAGCTTCTTGAACTTGTATATCAAGATTTTGAGCAAGGCCTGGGAAATTTTTCTCTATTATATCTTCAAACAGCTTGTCCAACCCTTGAGTGTTGTCTTCTTCCCCTTCTTGTAACCCTATGACCCTCACATTAGATTTCTTCACATAATCCCACAGCTCTTGTAGGCTTTGCTCTTTTCTCTTGTTTCTCTGCTCTATTTCTGTGACTGATTTATTTAATTGGAGGGTGTTATCTTCAAGCTCTGAGATTCTTTCTTCTGTTTGATCTACCCTGTTCTTGAGACTTTCCACTGTATTTTGTAGTTCCTTGAATTGATTCTTCATTTCCAGGAGTTCAGTTACATTTTTCTTCATTGTGTCTATTTCTTTTCCCATATCCTGGAGACTTTTTGTGGTTTCTTTGTGTTGGTTATTGAGTTGTTGTTGCAGCTGGGTGAGTGTTCTTATGATCCAAATACGAAATTCCTCTTCTGTCATATTGGTTGCCTGATTTTGGTTGGTGTTCGTTTCTAGCGGGCTGGTGCTCCTCTTTGGGGGTGTGTTTTCCGTTTGGTTCTTCATATTTCCTGAGTTCTTTCGCTGATTTCTTCCCATGTCGATCAGTTGTTTTTTCTTTCCTTAGGTTATTGTTTGGGTATTCACACACCTTGTTTAGTTTCTGAGGCGTTAGGTGGTGTCTGTGGGTGAAATTGGACCACTCCCTGTATATTAAGTCAGTGGGTGCCGTGGAAAGGCTGTGCAAGATGCTGTCCCTGTCAGTAGGTGGCGTTTCCTTGGAGGAACAGGCTATACTGTTGATTTTGTGTCCTGTTAACAGCTCTTGTTCTGGGCGGAGCTGGGTTGGGTAAGCCTGCCCTCAGGCCATTAGCAGGGGTCAAAGTTCTGTTCTCTGCTTCCAGGGAAAGCTGTTAGGGCGGGGCTGGAATGGTCCCGCTCAGCCAGAAAGTCTGTGTGTGTGGGTGGGGTTGTCTGAGACCCGCAGTCTGGAGCGGGCCTTGCTTCTTTCCACCCTCCTGAACTCCGCAGCTACTCCTGGGCCTCTGCCAGCAGGCCAGACCACAAGCCACCAGGCCTCCCCGGACTGTGATGCTGGCGGGGAGGTTCCCTGCACAGGGACGCCACCTGGGTTGGGTGCACGGCCTCCTCCTGGGAGGAGGGTTGCCCTATAGGACGCCGATCCGCCCCTAGAGGCACACACACCTCAGTAGGCTGTTCAAGTATAACCCTTCTGTGCCCCAGGCAATGCTAGCCCTCGGTGCAGGGGATCTGGTCTGCAGGTCCGACCTCTGGGTCCCAGAGTTCAAACTGTATCCCCACCAGGGAGAGGATTTCCGGTCCCAATTCACCCACAGGGAGCCCAAGCTGGGTCTATGTCTCTCAGCCTCTGAGTCGGCACCGTTCTCCTGGGAACATGGTGCCAGCAGCACCTGGGAGGGCGGGCGGGTAGGGAGCTCACAGTCTGAGTTCCCCTGAGTCAGGTGTAGGGTCCCAAACGGGAAGGTCCTGTTCCCTGGAGGTGCCTCAGGCTGGTGGCTGCATTGTCTCTTTGGGCAGCCGCGGGTAGGGTCGGCGGAGGGGAGGAGGAGGCAATATGGTGCCTGCCCCACGGCTCGGGTCTGTGCACACGGAGGTGCCTGGAGGAAGTTGGGAACCTGGTGCCACGTCTGCTACAGGCTCACCGTTGGCAGGCGGCTGCGGTCTCTGGGGTGGTGTCTGCAGGTCTCTCCACCCACTGGGGAGCCCACCAGCAGTCCCCAATGCAGGGAAGGGAAAACAGCAAATCCACCTACCTTTGCCGCTGGTCTCCGGGCTGCTCTGGTGGTCTCAGCCTCCAGTTCTCCTCCGCAGCCTCCTCCCTTGGAGTCTCCCGGGGTCTCAGGTACCCCTCCTTCCGGCCCTTGTCCGCTGTATGCTCGTCTTCTTGCTTCTTTCCTCTAATTTCTGCTAGAATCTGTCTTTTTTGCAGAGACACTCTGTCTGACGGTGTTATTCGTCCGCCATCTTGCTCCCCCCCCTCTACTTTTTACTAATGGAAAAAATGTAGGAAATTATCCCTCAACTGTTTATGCTTAGACAATGCTAGACTATGCAGACTTGGTCTCTTAGAGAATTTATGAAGGTGTCAGAATTACTAAAGTATATCATGTCTCTGTTACACAGAGCAGATTCAAGAGTGGCCTGGGATATGTCATTCTAACCATAATAATACACACCAGCCAAATAATCTTCAGAGATCATGACACTCCTAATGAGAATAAAGTATCAGGACTAAAATAATAAAATCCAATTTACTTTTATATTAAGATTTTTGTGTCAAATTACAGAATCTCCACTCAATCTAAATTCAAAAGAAAGGGACATTGCATAAAGGGTGTCACATGGAATTTAAGGAGAGGAATTTGACTTAGCATTAAGAGCAACTAGACAGAGAAATACATATCCATATGTATCCTCTCTCAATTTTTCCTCTATGCATCATTCTATTCTGCAAACTGATCATTTATATTTCTCCTATCTAAGGATCAGAAGCAAAACCAACAACTCCCAAAGTATAAAGTAGAACTTCTGCCTCTGTCTACTGATTTCTTGAAACGTTCGTAAGCCAAAAGTTCAAATGTTTTTGAGAGGAAATAAGATATATTCGTCCAGCATGCACTGCAGGTCATCCAACAATCAGTTTACTGTTTCTAGAAAGCTGAGTTAGGTAAGCACGTGGCAGCTTCTGGTGGAGCTACCTGGATGAATGTAGAAAAGGAATAATTTTAAGAAGAAAGAAGCATAGATGCTACACCAAAGTCCCTATGAGAAGCTTTTCCAAATTTGTTGTCCAAAGTTTTCTTTTGATACCTCTTAGTTTTTATTTATATAACTCAGACACATTGGTATTTAATTATACACTGCCTCATATTGTTTTTTATTACACAGATACTTACCTTGTTTCAAACCAAGCCTCTAATGTTTTGATGTAGAACCCATGTTCTATATCTGTTGCATGATCCAGAAGGCCTAGCATTGTGCTAGCATGGTGTTGCATATGTAGTAGACACTTTATTAATAATTCTGTAAGTTGACTGTTTTGCATGGGTAATTATAAATATGTGTTTATTTCAATAAAAAATGGTTTAACTGAGTTTGTTTTGCTGCATCTAGTTTTTGAACTTTCAGATAGGTCAGTTTCGTTAGATCAATAGAACCAATCATTCATGTTGAAGCAAGTTCCAACTCTTTTCCAATTATATTTATCTTTTCAGTGAATCATCCATATGTGTGTGAAAGGTAGAAGGGCAAGGGTTTGAGATGGCTGCAGGGAAGAGATTGGCAGCAGGAAGGAATTGACTGGTATGGTTAGTCAGATAATATGATACCCCTGAACCTCAAAGGAGAAGCATACTGGTAAAGGTGGGGTAATATGCATCATAAAATATCACAACCAGATTTTTTAAATTCTTATTTGCACCCAGATAGGTTTGGAAAAGTTCTTACTAAAATATTCATTTAATCCAGAATTACTCAGACCAAAATTTTCTAAAGAAAATATTGGGTTATAAATATAAGATAGTACCGCAATCTATACATATACTGATTAATATTGTGGCTAAAATATGTGTACTTTTTAAACTAAAGTTTTGTAGACATGCATGAAAAACAGCATTTTTAAAGACTTTTTCCAACATTCAGAATACTTCATTTTCCTCAAAATCACTTACATACATGGGTGGATTATTAAAATGTGGTATATGTATACCATGGAGCATTACTTAGCTGTACAAAAAAAGATGGTGAGCTAATTAATACCTTTTGTAGCAACCTGGATGGAACTGGAGACCATCCTCCTGAGTAAAGCATTACAAGAATGAAAAACAAACATCATATGTACTCACTATTAAATTGGAGCAAAATGATCAACACTCATGTATTCATACGGTAGTAAAATTCAATGTAAATCAAATAGGTAGGAAAGGGGAGAAGAGGATGAGTAAATTCACACCTAACACACATGACACACACTATCTGGGTGATGGACACACTTAAAACTTTGACTCAAACTGTACAAAAGTAATTCATGTACCTAAAATGTTTGTACCCCCATAACATTCTGAAATAAAAAAACAAATCAACAAAAAATGAAGTGTTTTGATTATCAAAAAAAATAAGAAAAAAGAAAGCGGTGCTTCTGATTTATTTACCTACTTCTAATATGCTAATTTTAAAATTTAATTTTCCCTCTGTTTCCCAGGAATACATTTTATTATGGCTTCTATAGAGATGGTAGTAAACGTATGCTTCAAAAGTATCAGACTCTGTTTGGAGAACTATTAAAATAATATATTTATCATAACAAATTGGAAAGGACTTGTGTTTTTCACCAAGTTTTAGAAATGTTTCTCCTACCTACTATAGTCTTTACTTTCTAAAATAAATCATGGCTAATTTCCTCTTATGTGATGGTTTTTGTTGGAAAACATATGAGTGGGAGTTGGGAACTCAGGTCTAACCTACTTAAATCAGAGGGAGCATTAGCGCAAATATTCTTAAGTAAGCATTCATTGTCTAATCAAACGAAACTGGCTTACTCAATGTTCAGTAGCATGTCTTTTCAAATCCTGGCTCAGGCTCTTGACTAATATGGGCTGCTCACTCTGATCCCATTGGGGCTGCAGAAATCTCCTATTTCCTTTCATTTTCAGGTATGCAGCTGCATTTCTAAGCCATGACTACATTGCTAAATGAATCATTGATTTGGAAAATCTGAAGTGACCTTCAGCTTGTTCTCAAGCTCTTCCTCAACAGAAAAGAGAGTCAAAATCAGCAAAATATTGGAAAGAGGTAGTTTTTCTAAAGGTATTTATGGCAGGTAGAAGGTCAGAGGTCACTCTGTTATGTGTGCAAGTGCGTGGGGGGGAGGAATTATATTCTCTATTCAGAACTGAGAATTTTTTGTGTGTGTTTAGAGAATGGCTCCAACAGCAAAGCATTTTTCTTATAGTTCAGAGGCAAACACTGCCCTTGGCTTCTCAGCTGCCCTGTTAAACTATTTGCTATTCAGACAGCCTGAAATTCTTCATTAAAGTGGCTTGGACCTGTTCTGTGCACTTATCTAACCAGCACTGTGGTAGTCTTTGTGAACAGCCAGTATTATGAAAAGTTATATGATCATAAATTCTACTTCCATTACTTTTCTTTAACTTCTTCCTTCATTTTATGTTATGATTTGGGGATATATTTTGTTAACTATTCTAGACATACTTGTAGACCTGTAGAACAGCACTGCGATTATTCTACACTGACTTGCTCCTTTTCATTATGGGTGATCTAGTTAGACATATCAATAGTCAATGAAATATACAGATTACCCTGATGGAATGGCTCAATGAAGTTCACATAAGGTCAATGAAAAGTCCAGGCATCATATCCACTGAGCCACTAATTGACCTCATACCAAAAGTGTTTCTTATCAGTACAGTTCAGTTATCCTCACTCCCTTTTATCCTGAGCCCCTTTCTCCTTGGGTGCTATTTCCAAAGTATTCGCTAGTTGAAGCAAGTATAAGAAAAAGAATTGACAAAGAGCATCAACCCTTAGGTGTAAATGATTGACAAGTCTCAATCCTTTTAAAACTGAAAGAATTTTCAATTTTATATGCTATGATTGAAGGTTTCTATTGTATTACTGAAGCCATAATGATATAATTCAAGTTTCCTTTGAGCTGACCTAAAATAAGAAATGTTACCTAGATGACCTCTTAGGTCCTTTCTCACTCTAACAATCATGGATTCATTATGAATCTCCTAAGGAGTATAGCTCATTTATTATTAACTCTGTTTTAGAACTAAGGAAGCAGAGGCTAGGAAGGGTCTAGTAGCAGAGCAGAGTATAGCCTTCTTTCTTGTGGGATCCACAGACTGGATCCAGAAGTCTCCCAGACATTCTTATCTAATTTGCATCATTATCTTCATAAACTTCCTAAACCAAACCATGTTGACAAACTTTGCTGCTGCCTCTGATATCTCTTAGACCTTGCCTACACATCTCCTCTGGATGAGTCATTTTTGCTCTCCCTCGTCCCTTTCTTGATGTTGAGGTGGGCGAACGTGATGGCTGTAAAAGGCAAGCAATCAATATCTGGGGTTAGACAGAGCTCTGCAAGCCAATCTTCAAGCCTGAGCAAAGCTCTTCGTGTCCTTAACTGTAACCTTGGCACATGAAAAGCGACTTCCATTCCATTTTACCAACGTTTCGGTCAAAGATCAATTGCCATTGTAATTATATCATATATCACAGGGCCGGGAATCAGTGAGAGGGCAGGCCCTCTAAACTAATACATATCATTAGCATTTAAAGAACACGAAAAACAAATTGAACATTAGTCCTCATGTAACTCTTTTTTCTAGAGCAAATAATTTTCCAAATTAAAATGAATAAATTAATGAAATTGCCACATGCCTGAGAATAAACCAGGTGGGTAATGTCGTCAAGCCCTTAGCAAAGTTTAGCTCATTGTACTTCTCTGACTGATCATTATAACATCTAATCAAGGGGAGCTTAAATACTTCAGTGAGCTCTCAAAATAAATTTGATCTGAGCAGCTCAGGTCTCACGGATTCATAGGGTTACTGACTAGGTGAAACATGTTTTTGTTTTAATCCCTGTCTCAGCTCAAAGAGGATTAATGTCCATAATTCTCCTATCCCCATTTAATTGAGAAATGAAGTTTGAAGAGGCACCTCCTGGAACACTCCACTTTGCAGTGTGACCCATCTACTATCTATACAATAAATCTTCCTCTGCTCACACACACTTATACACTTCCTTCCTATTCCAAAGAAGCACAGAAAGCATGTATTGTGTGAGTGCACATGTGTGTGTGTCTGTGTGTGTGCCTTTATTTTAAAACACACGTCATTGTTTTCTCTTTTCCATCTTAGAATTATCCTAATAAAGACATTCTCTGAGAAGCTCTAACTGTATCTCCAACCTTCCTCTGACACTCTAGCAGCCCCATTGGAACAAATAGGCCTTTAAAAGCAATACAATTCTTGCATTCATGTTATATGATTGCGATTTTTGCTTTTGCTTTTTACACATCAGCAAAGGAAAAATGTCTGGAGGAAAGAAAGAGGCAAGATACTATACCCTGGAACTAATTCCTTTGCAGCTAGGCAGTCACCAGTAGAAAAGGGTCATAATTCTGAAAAGAGATTCCCCCCGCCCCATGTCCTAAAACAGATCCAGTGCTAAGATCTAATAGAAAGAGCATGGAAAGTACGAGGAAACTTAATGTCAGCTTCACTTTTTCCTGTACAAGTGGAAGTGAGGATTTAATGAAACAATTTTCATAAAGTGCCTAGTCCAGGCCTAGGCACATAGCAGCAACTGCTGGCTCTTATCATCATTTATCATAAAAAACTTTCCCATCCTGCTCCCAAGTCCTGACACTCCATAAGTATCATATCTGATACTCAAAGGCTCAATCTCTTTTCTAACCTGATCTTGGAAGTGACATACCATTGCTTCCACCATAACTTGGTGGTCACATAGACCAACCCTCACCCACTGTGGGTGGCCCTACATAAAGGTATGAATGCAAGGAAGGAGGAGTCATTGGAGACATCTTGGAGGCTGGTTACCACAACTACCTGATAGCTACTGAAACCTTTACAAAACTACTGTCTCTAACATTTTAACCTTCAAGGACCAGTTTTGTGTAACATTGTTGTGAGCAGAATCTCCGTGAATGAAGACATACTCAGAAATAACAATTCATTTAAAAGTTGAATATCTGTGATCAATTTACAAATGCTTTTATGTAATACCTCACTTGAGTTTCAAAATAACCTTTTATGATAGGCCACCGAATAGGCACCATTCCAGTGATTTCAAAGATAAGGAAACTGAAGATCAGAGACTTAATTATTAATCTAAGATTTCCACTCAATATCAATATTAGCTTTCTCATGGCATTTTTTTCCACCAGGCTAGGCTGCCTTGTATGTTTCTTCAGTGACTACCTGTTCATGTGTGTGCCAAGGGGGTCGCAGCAAATCACAAGTGTGTGATTCTTACCTTAGAGGCATTTTTCCTACTTTCTAAAAATTACTGGAATTAAGAAGCTGATATCTGTTTCTTTTTTTTTTTCTCCCATTATTTGACCCCCCCCCCCCCACACACACACAGTTAGAGACATACAGGCACACTTATGCACCTACATATTCCTCTTCTTGGTCTCTTTTATAAATGGTAAACTAATGAAATTTCTTTCAAAATATACTAGTGATCATTGTGCCATAGAGAAATTTCTATTCCATGCAAGTTTACACACACACACACAAACACGCACATACACACATATATAAACTTTGTGGCTTTCCTCCCTTTATTCTAAAATAAATTATTAAAGGTTGTATGTTCAGGCCTCAGGAAGAATTTTTTTCCGTTTGGGAGGGAGGGACTTTTTCAACTAGTTCTATTTAAATTCGTAGTTATTTGTATAGGGAGAAAATGAATACTAATGGAAAAGCCCAGAGTGGATTTGGAAAATCATTATAACTGTTCTGCTATAGGTTTGGGCCTTTGACAAAACATCTATTCAAGGATGGGAAATCCACTATTTCTCTTCTGCATTTCTTTTTCTGAATAGAGCTGGAATGAATAACCAGGCCTGATAAAGGATTCAGAGCAATTGCTTTACTAAGTAATAGTGAGCCCATGTTCCAACCCATGGGACAGAAACTGGCCTTCTGTATATATATGTCTGACTAGGTTGCTTTCCATTGGCAGACTTATAGTGGAGGAGGTGGGAGAACAAAATAGATGGGTAGAAAAAAAAAACAAAAACAAAAAATCAAAATAAAGACCCTGCTTAAATCTCACTCTCCCCACAACATCTTTCTAGATGTTAAGACACGCTACTCCTAGATTCTGCCCACACAGAGACTTATTTGCACCCCAGAGCTTTGTCCAGATGTTTTACTCATGCTTTCCACATAGATTTGCCTTCTTTCTGCATATCCAAACTCTACTGACCCTTCTTGAAGCCTCTTCAACTAGTAATAATCCATTTACATCCTTGATAGTAGCTACAATTTCCAAAGTCCTTTTCCAAAAGCTAACTCAGCGATCCCCACACAACCTTAGATGTTTAGCCCAACAAGCATGTGACTGCTTTCAAAAGGAGATTTAGAATGGTTCATTTAGCAAACAAGGTTACAGAGCTAAAAAAGAAGTGACACTTGAGTTGATGCCTCCTTCAATGAAACCTACTGCTTTACCTGCATCTACAACCTGCATGAGATTTCATTTTCTGAGTGCTTGGAACTCTTGGAGTCTTTCATATCTAATGTGATCTTTATATACTAACTGCCTGGTTGCTTCCTGTGTGCATATAACTCACTGATGATCTAGAAATAGAGGAATCCTCAACATTCTGCACGTAGCTTTCCTGGTACATGTTCTTCCGCTGTGCTCACTCCGAGGTGGTGCAATAGGCACAGCAAGAAGAGAATTGGAACTAACAGGGAAGAATGAGTTAGATGTTGTGGACACTCTTGTTTTTTCTGCTCCCAGAAATACTTGCAGCAGGTAACAAAGTAGTTTGAACTCTAAAGTTATGTGCTCTATTCATTCATTCACTTATTCAGTTAACATAGTCCATACCTAGTAGGCAATAGTCTGTCTTAGGCCCTGAAAATACAAGGTAAACGTGACATAATCTTTACATCCATGAGCTTATAATTAAGTGCTGAAACGTCCATTCTTTCTCTGAAATGGCAACAAACATAAGCATCCATGCACATGAGGGAAAGAAAGTGTTCACTTCTTCACCTACGTGAAGGAGTAAGAAGCGCCTACTCTCTGGCTAAGCCAAATACTATATAAATACCTCCTAAAACATCCTGAAATTGAGTACCCAGTTTTAATGGCTGAATTATATTAACCTTAAACTGAGCATTATCTGTTAGAATTCACTTGTGCAATTTGGGGATTCTGAATGTTAAACTTTTTTTTTTCTTTTCTCTTTTAGACTGTAACCTGAATAGAAAAGACAATATGAGAGTGAACAAAGACTCCAGACTGTCTGTCTTGAGTATCGAAGAGAAAAAACCATGCATTCCACTTATATCTAGTGTTCCACAGATGATATGCAATAATTTTAAATGACTCAGCTCTTTGACTAATCCCTTTGATAAATCCAGGAGCTCAGGACTTAGAAATATGCAGCACACCTATGGATAATCATCCATAGCACAGGTGCAAATGTGTTCTCTGTGAGTGTGTTCAGTAGCCACTGAATACCCTGACCAACATATTACTTTTCAAAATGCAAGACCTTGTGGTTCAAAACTCCTGCTCCCATTCTCAGGCCTGCATATCCTCACAACTTACTGGACTTGAACTCTGTCTTGTCTTTTGTTGATTTTTTTATTAGGCTGAAGGGTCCTTGAACAATCACTATATATATAAAACATTTGGGGGAATTTAGTGGTGAGCCTCCAAAAGAGGAAGTAACATGAAAACAACAGCAATCATACCAAGCTCAATAGACAGTTTCAAAGGAAGTATGATGAATGAGGATAGGGAACTGGGGGTGGCAGGATAATTCCCACCTGTTAGAAGCTTCATCTCAGAGGAGCCTGCACTTGAACTCCAAAGGAGTAGAGTTTTGCACTATAGAAATTGGGTGGACATAACAGGCTAAGAGAACAGCCTGGGGCAGTAAGAACCTGGGCTATGGTTTTCTACAGTCATGTATTGTTTGGAAGAATATTAATATTTATTCTCTGTTTCCTTTCTTTGTATATTCATCAGATCCTTTGTTTAGTCTTAATTGCATTTTGTCATACACGAGCTTTATGAACAATTTGGGAGTCATTTAAATACTAGTTGATATTTTTTACAAAATTATATTCTATATTCAAAATCCAGAGTTAAAATTGAGATCCATTACTTTTCCATGGTGTAATAGTATGTTACTTTATTGGCAAATTCTTATATTCCCTGAAAAGCTCGTCATCTTGAGGTGACATTTCAAAACTGCCTTTATAAAATTAGGATGATTCCAGAAAGCTTGAAAACAGAGAGCAGTTATTCCCATGATATATGATCTTCCTAGACCTCTACCTCATAAACTCCTAACTTCCTTTCAAGTCATATAGAGAGACCGATTTTTTCTTCTTTGTACACAACATTCATTTTTTCCCTATCTCTGGGCTATTATTTATTATTTAACTTGGTTACTGTATTATTTAAAGAAAAAAGCAGTTTGCAATATTGCCTGTATGGGAGATGCTATATAGGGTAAAGCGATATTGATTGCATTGTAGCTATTAACTACTGTTCTGAAAACAAGGAAGGAGTGTGAGACAGTGAATCAGGGCAAGAATTACATTCACCCTCCTACAAGCTAGAAAGAAAAAAAAAGTTAGCAAACCACATTGCAAATAATTCACAAACTTTAGAATTTCTTCTTCAAAGTCCACAGAGCCAGCTTGAAAGGTTAAGATAATTGGTGAACTCATAGGAATGGAAATGGCCCTCAAGGAACAAAGAATTTGCCATACTGTTTGAAGCCATCAAAATAATGACCAAGCTTTTGTAATTAAGCTCCAGTCCACATTTTCAACATTAACTACTAAGTCCTTCACACAAACACGGTGTCTTATTAGACTTCTTGTCCTAAAATTGTCCATAAATCTTTTGTTAATGATATTATTCCTCATGCAAAATTTAATTGTTTTAAAAAAGTATGAACTTATGTATGTTTCTTGGTCTTCCTCCATTAATACATCTGTATCTCTCTGTTGTGGTTGCAAGAGTAGAAATTGGTGAAATACTCTTACCAATGAGGGATATTCTATAGATTGAATCTCACAATGGAATATTCCTAAACAAATCTGTAAGAAGACCTGGGAAGCCTAAAGAACCCAAGGGATAAAATGCAGTCAATAAATCTAGAAATGGAAGAACACTTTTTTAAAAAAAATCAATCTGAGAGAGAAAAGAAGCAGATGTTAAAAGCTCAGTATGCAGTCAAGGGACAGGGACAGTGAAATCTAGAGTATGGAACAGAGGTCAAGAGATTAAGTGGAAGGTTATTTTTGGGGAAAAAATCAAGAAGGGGTGTAATTTATCACTGACATTTAATTGGCCTCCATGGTGAGATGCATGGAAGTACCACCAGTATTTAAAAGGCTATAGACAGGGAAGACAGAATTAATCAATCAGATTTCCTACTGAACTCATCCCTCTGTTAAGTGTAGCAATAGAAATATATGCTTCCTTAAAAGAAGTTAGAAGACCAATGTGGCACATAAATCCATTAGAAAATACTGTTTCACAGCACAGAGTATTGGCTTCTATAGTCCTCCTAAAGCACCTTGCTCACAGTGATTGATCAGTAAATACTTGTTAAATGAACATAAGAGCTGTTTGTGTTTTTTAACTTCTATGTACTATAAAATTGGAGAGGAAGAGGAATTTTATGAGAGATAGATAGCAAGGAAGATCTAAAAGGAGGTGGTGCCTGAACTATGCATTTGACAGTAAAAGATAGGGATAATAAGAAGGAAGAGAAGAACCTATTGGAGGAAAATGAAAAAAGAATGAGTCAATTAATGTCTCTCTTAATTTAATTATTATTCAGGTATTAAACTAAAATTCCAGGGTCAAAAATCCAATTGGTATCAACCCCATTCATTATTATCTCAACCAAAATATGTACCTATTTCTCTCTCTTCAACTAATACCTACTTACGTGTTTCTGGTGTTCCTTAATAAGTACCACGTTAGTGTCCTTTCCTACTTCCCCATGTACATATGGATGAGGACAAAGGGCTATCCTCTTGAAGCCAGGCAGGTCAGAGCTCAAGAATGACCTTGAACACACTGATCCTTGAACTACAGTCTCTGCACCCTGTGAGAGAGGAAGGTTGTAATCCTCTATGGTTTCTAAATCTAAAGCAGAACCTAATCCCAGAGTATTATTTTTATTTAAATTATATCAATCTGAAGATATGTACACAATATGGTCAAAATGGATATATTGATTTCAGCACAAATTACATTTCTTCCTAATATGCACTGATAAAATTGTAACAATAAACTCAATGACAACAAAGTAGCTAATTAACTTGATTCTCATTTAATTTTACTTTTGATAATGCACATGTTTTTATTTGGATGAATACAATGTAAATTATAACCAGCTAGTTTTAAATGTTCTCTCATTTGAAGCATCTGCTCAGTGAAGGAGAACCACTGAAATGCAAACTTCTCGTGCTATTGCTGGTTGCAGGAAGAGGCAGACTTGCAACTTTGCTGTTGCCTGTGGCCTGATCATTGCACAGATGATCAACTTGTGAAAAGGCAGATGAGTTTTTATTTGGATTTTCCTACACAGAGACACACTAATGGTGTATTCTATCAATTAAGGAAAAAAAACCCCATAAATCCACAAACCATCCTGCATTTATTTATTTATAAATTGATTCATTCGTTCATCCCTCCATTCATTCATATATTACCCCTTGTAATATCAAAAAAAATCATACTTTTCATTATGAGTCTCACATCCTAGGACAAATAAACACCTATGTGAGAAGATGAGGGTACCAAACTTCCTCAAGTATGAAGGAGCAAACACTATCCTAAGTGTTTCCCATATAGTACATTTAAATGCGCTAAGAAAATACAGGGAAACCAGGGAACTGGATATGATTTTGGGGATAAAGTTTAATGGTGAAGAATGGGATGTAGATTGTTAGAGCAAAAGTAAATGCAAAATGCTTGAATGTTATTTCTACTCTTTGGGGGGTGACATAAGAAAGTCCTATGTAACTTGAGAATAAAGTACATTTGGAGCCTCACACATACAATCCCAGCTACTTGAGAGACTGAGACAGAAGGATTGCTAGAGCCCATGAGTTTGAGGTTTCAGTGAGCTACTATCATACCATTATACCTCGGTCTAAATGACAGAGTGAGACCCTATTGCAAAAAAAAAAAAAAAAAAAAAAAAAAAAAAAAAATAGCACATTTGGCACTGTGATGGGATAAGAGATGAAAAGATAAGCTGCATCAAATAGTTTAAAGGACTGGAAATTCATAAAAATGTACAATTCTATATACATGTATATACTCGCCCCTCTCCCCCCTCCCACCTACCCAATACCCTATTACTGTAGTATCTATGTGTCAACTTAGGTGCTGCTCAGTTAATACCAGTTTGCTGGTGAGTATATGTGGTGCTTTTTTTCCCATTCTTGGGATACTTCACTTAGTAGTATGGGTTCTAGCTCTAACCAGGAAAACATAAGATGTGCTATATCACCATTGTTTATATACATACATAATGAGTGAGATGTGCACCATCTGGGGGATGGTCATGATGGAAACTCAGATTTTTGGGGGGAGGGGAGAAAAGGCATTTATTGAAACCTTAAAATCTGTACCCCCATAATATGCTGAAATAAAAAAAAAGAAAAAAATGTACAATTTTACTGTAAGAAAAAGAAAAGCCAATTAAAACCAAAGTACCACAATACACAATTACAAAGATATAGAATCAACCTAAGTGCCCATCAACTGATGAGTGGATAAAGAAAATGTGGTATATATATATACACTGGAACACTACTCAGCCATAAAAAGGAATGAAGTAATGACTTTTGTAGCAACTTGAGTGGAACTGAAAGCCATTATCCTAAGTGAAGTATCTCAGGAACAGGAAAACAAATACCACATGTATTCATTTATAAGTGGGAGCTAAATGGTGGATATACACAGTCATACATAGTGGAATAATGGACTTTGAGAACTCAGAGCTGGGAAGGATGAGGTGAAGGGTCAAAAATTACCTATAAGGTATAATGTACATTCTTTGGGTGATCTATACACTAAAAGTCCTGACTTAACCACTATACAACTCATCCATGTAACAAATAGCCATGTGTACCTCCTAAATCTCTTAAAATAAATAAAACATAAACAAAAAATCCAAAGTATCAAAAGGAAAAAAGGTAAGTAGAATCAAAGTTCTAAATTTTAGAAGGAAAATATGTTGTTAGTGATAATGAAAAACTTGGAGAAGACAGACACTAGATGTAGGGAGTAGTTGACATACCCCAAACCAGGAGGGTATGTGAGCCAAGATAGTCAGAATGGAACCTTAGAAGATAGGGTGAAATAAGAGATATCTCAGGAGAAAAACAACTGTGTTCCACAACTATCTCTATTAGAACCTGCTATTGTTCTCTGTCCCTGCACTCTCCACTGGGCTAAGATGTTTTCAATTATCTGCATTTCTTAAGTATTCAGGTGGGCCTTGCAAGGGGATTAGCTTTTACTATTTCAGGAGAATTAATTTTTTTTTAAATACTGAAATAGCACAGAAAAAGATTTTGGTTGCCAGGTCCTATTTGCCTTTGATGTGTTTTCTCTAATTATCTTGAAGTCTTAGTTCTTAATTCTTTGTCATAAATATAAACATTGTATTTACTCCCTATTGGAATATTTAATACTTTCTTTAAAAGCAGGCTAGCAAAATGTGGTTTGTTCACAAACCCTCATTAAAGCCAGGTGAAACAGGGGTTTATTTCCTGGGATGAATTATCATGAGTATTTATTTATTTTCAGATAATTATTTATGCTATACGGTGTCCAAAAAAGACCGTCAAACCCTGATACCTAAGGAAATCCCCATGGGAATATGCCAAAGAGAGTTGATTAGCCCATTATTTCATGTAATAGACATTCACTAACTGACCTTAAGACTTATAACAAAGCTGTAGTAATCAAAATGATATAGTATTGGTGAAAGAATAGACAAATAGATCAATAAACAGAATAGAGAGCTCAGAAATGGATCCACACAAACATAGGCAACTGATCTTTGACAAAGGAGCAAAGGCAGTTCAATGAGGAAAGTGTAGTCTTTTCAACAAATGTTGCTGGAATAACTGGAAATTCATATGCAATAAAAAGAGTATGAACACAGATCTTCTATCTTTCAGAAGCATTAACTCAAATTGGATCATAGACCAGTATGTAAATCACAAAACTGAAAAATTTCTAGACAATAACACAGAAGGAAATCTAGGTGACCTAGGGTTTGGTGATGTTGTTTTGGATATATTAATAACACCACAAGAATAATCCATGAAAGAAAATATTAATAAGTTAAACTTTATTAAAATTAAAATCTTCTGTGAAAGAAGATTCTGTAAGAATGTAAGAAAACATTCTGTAAAATGTCTGTGAAAGACATTACTAAGGGAATGGAAAGATGGGCCACAGAATGGGAGGGAATATTTGTCAAACACATATTTGATAAAAGAATTGTATCCAAAATATACAAAGAATTCTTTTAAAAATGTATATTATTTATTTTATAATTTACAAAAATTATATATTTATGGTATAGAGCATGATGTTTTGAAATATGTACACATTTTTCATGGAATGGCCAAATTAAGTTAATTAACATTTGTATTACCTTATATATTTATTTGTGGGGAAAACATTTAAAATCTACTCTGTTAGCAGTTTTCAAGTATACATACATTGTTATAACTATAGACACCATGTTATTCAAAGAACTCTTTGAACTATTAAAAAGCCAAGCAACCCAATTGAGAGTGGGCAAAAGATAGAAAGAGAAAGTTTAATAATGAACATATATAAGATGGCAGATGAGCCTAGGAAAAGATGCTCAGTATCACATGTCATTAGGGAATTGAAAATTAAAACAATGAGATACAACTATGCATTTATTAGAATGTCTAATGTCCAGAATACTGACAATACCTAATGCTAGAGAAGATTAAAAGCATCAGGAACTCTTATTTGTTATGGGTGGGAGTGCTAATAGCCATATTGGAAGATAGTTTGACAATTTCTTAGGAAGCTAAACATAGTTGTAGCACATAATCCTGCAATTGTTCTTCCAGGTATTTACTCAACTGATTTGAAAACTTATATCCATATAAAAATGTGCATTCGCTACACAATCACCTTGAAGGTGAGGTTAATTCTTGTTAATGTATAATTTTTCACACATTTTTTCCCTAAGTTTATCATTGAGGACTTTATAATTCAGGGCCCATTAGCTTCCAGATACTCTTCCCATTGATGTGGGTTCACACCAGTTCAGTCCCACCCAAGTTGGCCAGCGTGATTATGTGTTCTTCTTTGCAATGTTCCCTCATACAAAACTATTCCAATTCTTCTATGTTTTCTAACTTTCTTTAGTTAGTTATTAGCACATACTGGAGTTGGTGCTACCCTGTTACTGGAAAACTCAAGAAGACACCTCAGGATTGTCCTGTCCCATCTTTTGAAATGACCATTTTGTCCTGGAGAAAGTCATGCTGCTCTTGCTAAATTAACCGAATAAATTATTCTGATTGTAGAAAGTCTGCACTGGCGACAAGGCAGACCTACAAAGGCTGATGAGAATATTTTTCTGAGTATGGTTAGATAAATTAGAGTCTTACTTTAAATCAAAATATTATGCACTTGTATCTATAGATCCTGAAGATCCAGACCTTGGAATTGATTAACAAGATCCAAAATTATGAATTTATTAACAAGATTTTCCCTTGTTATTACTAAATTATATCTAAGTTTGAATTTACTCATACTATTCCCCTAAAATTCTACATTTTAATTATTCTATTACTGAAGTGACATCAATAAATGAGAAGGAAATGGAAATTTTCTTATTTCCCTCTTAATATACAAGATAGCTGAGTGAATATATGTTCTCATGTCTGTTTCTAGAGCACCTTATCACTTTGGGGTAGGCGCAAAATAGATATTTGTGGAAATTAATTAAATTGTAATTGCAGAAATTAAGAAAAATAAGTTACACAAGAAATGTTTCTTGAAGGATATAGCAAATGAGACAAAAGAATGGAAGTTACAAAGAACTCAGTAATAGAAAAAATTACAATGGCTAACAGTTTCCAAAAATATGATATTTTTTTAAAAAAGTATTGAGATTATCCACTACCTCTTAGAGTCCAAAATCATTCATAAGAATAAGACATGTAGAATAAAATGATCAACTTCATTTGGTAAAGCTGATTAGAACACTTAACTCAGATGTGTTGCTATGTTGGTTTCTTAATATGCTATTCTAGCACTTTACTGACCCTGACCAGCCCAGACAGAACTGATTTATTATATTATAGACCTCTGAAGCAGGAGTCTGTCTCAGGAAGTTGACACCAGGATGAAACACAGACCCCAAAGTCCCTTTACATAGGCAGGTGAACCAAAAGGACAGTCCTGAGGTGTTGAGCCATACACTCTCACACTCTCAGGTTCTCCTCCTACATTCTTAAATCAGAAACCCTTTTACTCCCCAGGAAGAAGAGTAAGTGATGGCTGTGGAGTGTAATCAATAGTGGAGACAAATCATGTGGAGATCTTATTAAAAATGAAGCTATTCATGCAATTAAGTCTTGTCTAGGATCTTAGATTTTGTACTTCTAACAAGCTACCAGGAAATTACTATACGTCTGGTCCATACAGTAGTTAGTAGGTAGAGAGTCCAGGATGGTTATTGTGGCAAATCTCCCCACATTAAAGAGTCTGTGATTCTAACAACAACATCTTGGTTGAACTGGTTCTCTGATTTCTTGCTGAGTTCAGGACCAGGGACAGTTATTTTTTGCACATTAAAACTGGCTAATATCACGAAAAGCAGTAATTGCTGAAATCTTGATAAATGTGCCCAGACATAACCATTGCAGGATAATTGAATTAAATACTCATAAAACATCCAGATTTGGAACTGTTGATTCCAACTCTTTCACGCTTTTCATATATTCTCCCTTCTGGCTCTAGAGGGTTTAAATATTTTTAAATTAGCTCATTTTGCCCCCAGAGGTCTTCATTTCTTCATTTGTTTTATTTGATCACATTAGCTTATAAGCTGCCTCATATATTTTTGAAATGTGTTTGGGGACATAAATACAATAATGAAATTAGCATTTTTCTCCTCCAAAAGTTGAGCTACAAAATGAACTATGCTTATCTGTCATCCTTACTTTCCTCACACGCATAATAGACCCTTAGTAAATATTTCTTGATTGATGTATACATTTGAAAGTTTTTATTACTTATGTGAGTCTGAAATATCATGCTTCTCAAATCTATTTCTTCTTCCTTCCTTTTGAACTTTACTCAATTCTTTCATATTCAAAGTGCTATTAAGTATCTCAAGTTTATCCTTTCAGCTTAGAGGTGATTACTTCCCATTCTAGGGGAGATGGGTCCTATGCCCCAACATTTCCGCACTTAATTAAAGCACAAGGGATGTTTAATTAGTGTAATAAATGCAATTAGAAATGTCTTTAATGAAGAAACTGCTGCTCAATTTTTAGAACCACAGAGAGAGATGGCCAGATGGGTTAATTAATCAGCATTAACTCTCCTTTGATAATCACTTTGAGCTTTTCTGATTCAATGAGACTATGCAAATATCATACATAGTTGTTGTTATGCCTAGGTAGAATATCACTGAGATATTACTTTCTTAGTTCTCCCCACTTAATAAAGTTTTCATTTTCAAAACTGACCTTTGCTCTCTGCAGGTGTAACTCTTTTGTTTCTATCTCCTAATAATAATTTAGGCTATACTGCAATTAAAGAAGATAAATGTCAATTTTATAAATTTTAAGAGATTGTTTTCATATTGACTAATACACTACTTCAAGAAATTCTAGCTTTCACTGTTGCTAAACTTTGAGTGCTGACATTTTTCTATGAGTAGAAAGACTACCATTCTCCATAACATGCCACTGTGTCTCAAATTTCCATCCGTCAGTGATTTTTGAGTATCTACCATATATCTTCCGTGGAAGAAACCTTGACTACTTTTAATGATTTTTATTAATAAAAAATGTAAAATTAGCTGAGCCTCTTCCCCATATGTAATGTAACATATTTATTTCTTGTTGGATCAAATTTCTGGTTGATCCAGAAAGAATTAACTAATGCTTGTGCTTTAAATGATTAGAAGAGTTAACTCTGACTCCAAAGGCACAATGAGTGACCTCTTGTCTTGTACTTGCATGGGGAAAATATCCCAGCAGCCCTGGGTGGCAGAAGGAAACAAAAGCCTATGGCCACTATTGCTCTTTGTCAAAGCTGTACACAAAAGTACTGACTGTGCTATAATAGGGAATCAGCTTGCCAAAACATTACAAGAGTCTGAAGCCTCTAACTCACTGAAACTCTACTTAAGTTATTATATGCTTGGATGGCTGCAAGAACAACAGATAGCTATGTAATTAATGCAAGCCATGTCAGCCTCCTTCACTTCCTTCTTGTCTCCTTGCAGACCAGTAATGAGGTGCCTCCTGACACACAATCACAATGCACTGACAAACCATCTTGGTGTGTGAAAAAGACACAGAAAAATCCAAACACCGTGACAGTGCTAGCAAGCACAGCCCTTCTTCACCAGAGACTTCAGGTCATAGCTGTCCCTGAGGCAGATCTCTTGGCTGGGAAAGTCATCATTTGTATGACTACAGACTAACTTCCAGGTCTGAGAGGCTCTTACACATCATATAGAAAGCAAATGTTGTTATCTATATAAATTATTTGCTTCTTTCTTCTTATGTTAGTGTTTCTAAGAAAATATTTAAAATGAATAATTTTGCACTTTAATGCTTATTTTGATCATTATATGATGTACGTGTGCCTACCAAGAAAGTAGATATTTTCTTTTGTGTAGCCTCATTTAATAGATTCAAATGGACAGTGATGTAAGCTTTTATTATTAATGAAAAATGTGGAATTCCATCTTATGAACATATAATTCTCATCACTATGTTTCATTGGATCCATTCTTCAGCCTGACCATTGACTGACTTACTGAGTACACTCTCGTTCATTTTCCATAACTGTGCTAGTTGCTACAGGTAATATTTAAAAGCATAAAACATGATCTTTCACTCTGTAGTTTATCTTGATCCAGTTAGAGCAACAGAATGTGTTTAAAAAATATAATAAAATCTAATTCAAATGGAAAACACAGACAAGAATATGATGAGACATTAACATCTGAGAACAGGATTACCATTGGAGAAGGTAAAACAAGTACAATTCCTTTAGAAATAGTAGACACTAAAGGAAGGGAATTCTAGACAAGAGGATATGTGGAAGAAACAAGATAGAAATATTCAACTGTTACAAAAATTATTTTCTAAAGATTTCCTCATAGGTAGTAATATAATAAGCAATAATGCTCTGTAGCAGGAATGAAATTAGGTATTAAAGGAGGGAAGACATAAGAAGTAGAAGTTATAGTTAACAACTTTGAAACTTATGTAGTAGATTTTTAAAAAAGACTAACATGTGCAAAAATAGTAAATGATTTAAAAAAAATAATAGGGCTAATTGCTAAATCACATGGTCTAATCTCTAGCCTTTAAAAGAATTCACGTCTTTTGAAAAATCAATGAAAATTGGAACAGTCTGGTAGGGTATCAAGAAAATGATAGGTCTTGACTTACATTTTGAATGTTAGGTAATATTTGAATTTATAGAGAAAATAGAAAAATTATCAGGTGGGAAATAAAGTATAAAATAACCCATGAAGTCGGTATTTGGTATTGCATGTTTGTGGGACAGTGAAGAATTTAATTTAATTACAACACGATGCATTAGGGAATAATGACCTACTGAAGTTTATATAGTTAAGTGTTAAGATGAAAAGTGTTATGTGAAGTAGGTTAATCAAGGACAATGGTTCTATTCTTTAGTTTTTAGGTGGTAAGGAGGCTATAGACATAAATCTGCATGTAAATGTGGCTCCATATACACATTGACACATGTATTCTACTAAGTAATGAATATATTTCCAACATATATATATATCCTTTAAATATGTATAAATATGATTAATATAATGAAAACAAATTTAACAAATATAATTGCTTACGATCATATGCCATTCTATATTGTCTCAACTAATAGATGTGGTTATTATTCCATAGTGGGAGATGCATTCCTTTCTTTGAAATGCTGCCAGCTGGTGCAGTGTTGTGGTCCTCCAGTTTCCACTTACTCGGGAGGTTGAGGCAGGAGAGTCACTTGAGTCTAAGAGTTCATGTCTAGTCTGGTCAACATAGCAAGACTTAATCTCTGGGAAAAAAATTCTACTAACTTGCATTGGTTATATAATAAACATGTCAAATATTCAACATATTTTCATTTATTTTGTTTATTATTTGTTTACTGAGTTAGGTTAACCTAAATATGACCATTAAAATTACTATATTTAATTGTTTTTGCTTTGTAAAGTTTTATTAATTCAGAATCCATTTCTAATTAGTGAAGTTACATGATTACATATATATATATATATATATATATATATATATATATATATACATACACATAATTAGAGAATCTTTTTCTTTGTCAGAAAGAATTTGCCATATACTTTTGAAGGCCAGAATATAAAGGCAAAGCTTAAGATTTAGCTGAGAGTGGCACATTTGAAGCCAAATGAGCTTGTTTCCTCATACTTTGGATTTTCATCAGTTACAACATGTCAACTTACTAAGCACAAATATTCCATCCTCCAAAAAGCACTAAATATTGAAAACAAGATTTGATGAGACAGACCAAATAGGATAGAGTGATATAATGAAACAACTGAAATTCACCAGGAAATTTTATGATATTCAAATAAGTGAAACATCAGCTGGTTTCTCAACTTTGTTATCCACTGCAATCACACATTCATCTACCCCCATAACTTATTACTTAAGTATTAATATATTTTTATTTTTTAGGAAAGAAAGAATAATGTCTTTGACAATGGAATATATATTAATTAATCTGTCAAACTATATGTTTTAAGTTGAAATTGCACTTTGATAACGTTTTGTGAGCTTTTCTTTCCAAACTACTTGGGCAGACAAGCATTAACACAGCAGGCCTGGGTTATTGAAAACTTAGACTTTCCAAAGACAGACCTGCCTTCAGTGATCATTGGCCAGTTCCTTGGAGATAACCTGTGAGCTTGTGAAATATTATAGTTGATAAAATGGTTTTGGTATACTATTGTTGGTATATAGGAATGCTACAGATTTGTGTACCTTGATTTTGTACCCTGAAACTTTGCTGAATTTATCACCTTCAGGAGTCTCTCAGTGGAATCTTCGGGTTTTTCTAGATATAACATCATATCGTCAGCAAAAAGTGATAGTTTGACCTTCTCTTTCCCTATGTGGATACCCTTAAATTCTTTCTCTTGCTTGATTTCTCTGGCTAGGACTGCTAGCACTATGTTGAAAAGAACTGGTAACAATGGGCATTGTTATCTTATTCCAGTTCTTAGTGGGAATGTTTTCAGCTTTTCCCCATTAAGTATGATGTTGGATGTGGGTTTGTTACATATGGCTTTTATAATTTTGAGATATATTCCTTCTATGCCTAGTTTGTTTGAGGGCTTTTTATCATGAAAGGGTGCTGATTTTTTTTTTTATTTCAGCATATTATGGAGGTACAAATATTTAGGTTATATATATTGCCTTTGCTCCACCGGAATCATAGTTTCAAGCATGCCCGTCCTCCAGACGGTGCACACTGCACCTATTATATGTGAATATACCCATCCCCTTAAGGTTACATATGGTCTTCTGGGTCCTTAAGTGTAGCCTTTGATTGAATCCAAATTTTATAGAACAAATCCTTTTATTAAAAGGGGTGCAGCAGAGAAAGATAAAGCTTTTCTGGCCTTCTTTCTTGCTTAAAAAAAGAATAGTCTTGAAATCAGAAAGCCACAGGTTTCCAACCTCTGCTAGGCAGTTGGCCATGCGGACTAGTTTTATCATGTACATTTATTCTGAGAATGCAATTTTTAGTAAATGCCTTTTTTTCCTCTGGAGGGGAAAGGAGTCCAAATTCTCAGCAGCTAAGGTCAGAGAAGTGGGGATACATGCCCATGTGACTGAACTGCAATAAAATCCCTTGACACTAATGCATGGGATAGATTCCCTGGGTGGCAACACTGCATATATATGTCACACATTGGTGCTGGGACACTAAGCATGCCCCCACTGTGAGGAGACACCTGAAAGCATGCACCAGGTTTTCCCTGGACTTTGCCTGTGGGCCCTTCCCTTCACTGATTTCCGTCTGCATCCTTCCACTGTAATAAACCATAGCCATAAATATAACAGGTTTTTTTTTGTTTTTTTACATTCTGTGGGTCCTTTCAGAAAATCATCAAGCCTGAGGGTGGTCTTGGAGACCCCAACATACTACTTTTTTCTACTTCACAATAAAAATTTCCTTAGTTTTATTCTCCTTACTTTTACTGTCCTCCTTTTTTACTCTCAACTCCAACACTTGTCGTTAGTATCAAATAATTTAAGTACTTTTCAGAATCATCATCTGGGTTGTTTATTATTGTTTTATATATAATTTATTTTTAAATTGAAGGAATTGCTTATTTTAACACAACAGCTGAGATTACTTTTTCTTCCAAAAATCCTACATTGTCTTCATAATACTCAGCTCTAAGCACTCAATCAATGCTTTTACATTAATAATTGACCAAGAAACTTCACTATTCAAATACTGAAGTAAGAATATTTATTAGAAATTGATCTAATCATATTTGATTGCTTATGAGCATTTGTTTAGAAATACTCTAGAATACTATTAATGGACTGCCTAAGCACTGATACAGCATATTTGGATCAACTTGTATCTATGCCTTGCACACAGTAAGTACCAAAATGTTTATGGAATAAATAAGTAAAAAAGGAAATATTCTATTAGATTTTGTAAGAACCTGGGATGAATTTTCTATGAAGATGCTAGGAAGGGCAGACTTATGGAAACTAAGAGTTTGAATTAAATATTTTAAGTTGAAGAATTATTTCATGTATCTGAAATAATCCTAATGTTTAGCTCAATCATTTACTCTTTGTGTGTTGATGTAACCCATAATTTAGTGGATACTTTACGTGGCATAGCAAAGTTTCTGTGCTACACTGCAAGTAATTTGAGTATTTTTGAGTATTAGACAAAGGTTCTTTAGTATCAAATTCAAAAAGAAAGTTTACATTTGGTGGTACAAGTTTGCTCAGATCATGAAATTCAACTTAATACCACAGTAGAGAAATAATGGATCAACAGGTATTACCAGGCTAATGCAACTGATAGAATGGCAGACATTAAAGTTGAGGACAGTCCACTTTTTAAGTTCACAAAAGTATGCAGATCTTTGGTTCATTGCATTATGTAGTATCACTCAGAAACTGGAGATAAGCATTTGTGTGAACAGTAATCTATTAGGAAATGTGTCCCCAGGAGAAATAGTCAAGAGTGAGGGAGACTAAGCAGAAAAGGGGAGGAAGCCAGAGGATGGTAAGAACTGCAGAGTGTGACTTCAGCCTGATACACAGGGGGATTGGGGTATGTAAAGCACACCTCGGAGTGGTTACTTCTGCAGACAGGAGAGCTGAGCTTTCATACTGTTGAGTTACTTGCCAAGGCTACTCCACGAACTTAAACTCCTAGGCACTTCTCAGTCTTTTTGAATATAAATGATTACCTTTTCTTTCCCTTAAGAACATTTCTCTGAAAAGAATCAGAGGTGCAGGTCATTAGAAGCAAAATCAAACAGAAACTCTAAAAGATTTTCTCTAAAAGAGATCCAAGGAGATCAGAATATATAGCTGTGCTATAAAACAAAAACATGAGCAGTGGATTATCTGTGCTTCAAAGAATGACATTTGAAAAATTGTTGAACAAAGGCTTGAGAATTCATTGTAATTGTTAGGAGGTAGAAGTGGGTGTTGGGTAACCAACGGACAAGAGAAAAATGGTACAGTAAAAGAGCATCCAGCCATAACTAAGACAAAAGATGTTTAAACCAACCATGACTTGGGCGGTCTTTGCTGGGAATATGTTTTCTTATAGGACAACTATATTATAGGTCCAGAATTTGACTCTGGGAAATGTGAATCCTTTGATTGATAAAGGGAATTTGAGCCTAAAACATATTTGATCACTGGTGTAGAAGTAAGAAGAATTTGATTTAAAAATATATGTCATATAAGCACTAAATTTGAAGAGTCCAAAGGATATATTAATAAATATTTTGAATATTTTTTTGCTTTAACTAAAACTGTTGACACTGCAGCCACATAAGTGACTCCAGGATATATCAACAGAAGAAACAGCCAGCTAAACCCAGACCACACTGCTGACCCACAGAATAGTGATAAAATAAAATGGCTGTTGTTTGAAGTCATTAAGTTTTGCAGTAGTTTTTAAGGCAGCAAATGATAACTGATATACTATGGTACACTAACGTGCCAGGAGACACAATGGGAGCCTTTGTATCTGTATTTCCACCATGTCCACCAAAGTTATCATGCATAATGACTCCCTTTGTGCTTTTATGCCAGTCTTTTGGGAAGTTGCTTTAACCAGGATACATTTTACCTTACCTGTTCATGCTCTTATTTATGCAAACAACCACATAATTGCATATACCTTAAGCAATCAAACCCAGAAGGCACTCCTTAATATCCCCTTGGGTAAATGTTTGGCAAAAGCCTTTGTGAAAAGAAATTAAGAATAGAACAGATCTATCACTCACTATGTGTGTTTATTACTTATCCTTTTGTTAATAATATCTATCATCTATCTATTTATCTATCTCAATCTATCTATCTCCAATCAAAGAAAGCTATTTTAGTAATTGTCTGATGGTTTTATTTATCACAAAGGGAACATCAAGCCATTAAGTATAATAGATACATTTAACGCGTCTTGATCAGACATAAGCAGCTATTATTTACGAAGCAGATGAAAAAAATGAGCACAGCTACACCTGCACTTTCTCACCATATCTATAAATACCTTGCGCAGTAGAATTCTGAAATCTGTAGAATAGCTTGTAGCCACCAGTATTAAAGCCCTCCTTATCAGTCATGTTACAATGTTCTTGATAGCAAACACACTAATTACAATTATGAACATACTTCATGAACTTTTTCTGATTATCTTCTTATTTAAAAAAAAAAAAAAACACTTTAAAGTTGTCCTCATGGCTGGTGTATTTTATATTTGTTCCTCCATTATGGTTTCCACACAGCAAAGAGGAACTTTTTTTTAAGAAAAGGAAGACTTAGGGAGGAAGGTAAAAGATACAGATGGTTAGTGCCAGTTTGTTCCAAACTATGTGGCTCTCTTTTATGTTCTATTCTTTGAAAGATACTGGAATATATGTCTACTTGGCCAATAACTCCCAAATAACTCTTCAGTTCTATAGTGCTATATGTAGAGAAAAATCCAAGGAAAAGGGAATGGACACTTTACATGCATAAAATATATTCTCTAAATGGGAGCTACATTATGTGAAAACAAATGAAATAAATGAAATAATATATCTTTAGCAAGTGAATGATCATAAGAAAAACATACCTGCTCTATGGACTAGTTATTTTATGAATTTGATGTATCATATGGAGAGATAACACAGTGATTGATACAGATAAATAATAATAATTATTATTATTTTAAAGACAGGTTATCTGTGTGTTGCCCTGGCTGGCCTCCAACTCCTGGGCTAAAGTGATCACCCTGCTTCAGCTTTCTAAGTAGCTGGGACCATAGGCTCACCTGGCTCTGAATTAATTTTATTTTGCATCTATCTATACATTCAGCTTTCCTTTCACTCATATTTCATTCTTTACTTTAGCCTTTTAATTTTGTTTTCCATTCATATTTTTCATATTTGTTTGTCCAATTCTTTATCTTTTTAATCTTCTTTCACTCACTTCAATATTATATTTTCCATTATGTTAAGGAAAAAAAAATATCTGCTCAGTTCATTGATACATGGTTAATCTCAGTAAGTATGCTATATCCACTTGAAAAAATGTATATACTGCAGTTTTTGCATGTAATGTTCTATAAAAATTAAACAAAGGTGTTCTATATTATTCACACATTTATGTATTTACTAAATATTTTTGCCTATTTTTCCTATTAATTGCTGAAATAAAGGCATTAAATATTTAATTATAATTGTTAAATTTATTTTTTTTTCTTTTTTAAAACTTATAATTCTTATTTCTGGAACATTCCATTTAATATTTTCATACTATGGTTGACCATGGGTAACTGAAACCACGGAAAGTGAAACCACCAATAAGGGAGACTATCAGCCCATCGCAAACTCTTTCTATATCATTTTTTTGAAGCACTCTTTCCAGGTGTTTTCCTATCTAGATTGACTTCCATCCAGGTTTAATCTGGGTTGACTGGTGTCTAGAACTGTTGCTCAGCTGTCCTTTGGAATTTTCCTTTACCATCATCAAAGGAATTCCCTTTGCCTCTCTGTTGTATCAGAGCTTATGTTTCCATGATGCAGTATCTCCTTTTTTGGTTTATTTTCTTGTTTAGGCAAAACATATTATGCTGTCATTTTGTAAGAGAGAACATATGGGAGGGAAAGTTTTGCTATCTTACAAGTCTAAAATATCTTTATTTTATCTTCACTCTTGATTGATAGTCACTAGGTATAGTATCCTCAGTTGTAAATAATCTTATCTCTGAATTTTGAAAGCCTTTTTAATTGCCTTTCAATTTTCAGCTTTATTTGTTTTCTTTTGTATTTTTAAGCAAAAGAAAAAAAATACCATTTTGATGTTCAGTCCTTAGTATGCAAACTTTTTCCTCTCTGGAAACTTATAATCTGTTTGCCCCCATTGCTCTGAAATTTAGGATGCTGTATTTTTTTATAGATGTCTTTACATATATTTTCTTGGGCCCTTCATGGGCTCTTTTATTCTGTCAAGTCAATTTTCTTGGTTATGAGAATTGTTCTTGGGTAGTTTTTCTGATTCCTTTCTCTGTTTTTCTCTGCTTATCCTCTTGTAAACTCTATTATGCAGATGTTAGATATCCTATACTCTTTCTCTAATTTGTTTGTTGTTTCTCTATATTTCTTCATCTTAGTCTTGCTGTTCTCCTTTCTGAGAGGTTTTTCAAATTTATCTTTCAATCTTGTCATTATATTTGTCATTTTTTCTATCATAGTTTTTATTCCCTAAAGTGTTTCTCCTCTTAAAACTATAAAATTCCAGTTTTCTGATGGAGTGAGAGGTGGTGGTCACTATACAAAGTAAGAGAAGAAATCTAAGAATGGTCTAAGTCAGTGTTTCTCAATAGGAGAAATCTGTTGGCATTTTTGTTGGACAATTGTTTGCTGTGTGAGATTGTCACATATAGTGCAGAAAAATATCATTTCTGATACTAGCCAACGAAATGCTAGAAGCACCCCTTAGTCATTGCAATGTATTCCCATATTTCCAGCAGCCCCCAGAGATGAATCTACCTAAATTGAGTAGTGATTTCTAAACACACATTCATCCACTTTTCTTACTTTAAGCCCTTTATAAATTCCCTTCCAGAGATACCACCAATTATTAAGATTTTTGAGCTTTTTTTTTTTTTTTTGAATACCACCAATTCTTGTGATATTTAGGGTTTCTACAGTATAAATTGAATTGCTCATTCAATTTATCTATTGCCAGTTTTGAATTCAGCTTTTGGGGGTCCAAGAAATGATTTAATATCCATCAGTTTTCTAGCTTTGAAATATCTTTGCTATTGTTTCCTTTTCTCTTTGGTCTTTGTTAGTTTGTATCTTTAAAAAAGTTACCTTTATTATCATTTTAGAAGGGTTTATGTGGGGAATTGAGGCCAATGAGCACATTCATCTTGCTATCTTTAACTATTATGATAAATTCTTTGTATACACTTTTTTATTTATGCCCACAACAACCCTATAAGAAAGAAACTAAAATTATCTTCATTTTTGAGCCAAGGAAACTGAGGCTTAAAGAGTTTACATTTTTTGTCTAAGTGGCCCAGCTATGAAGAAATATATCATTATATTTCAAGCCAATGCTCTGACATTCTGCTGCCCACCCTTAAAGATTTTGTGAGGCTTTCTTTCTGTCTGTTTATACATACAAGGTAATGATAGTGACAGAGAGAGGAATATGGGCAACAGGCAGCTTCAAGCACTGGAGTATGGACTCCCTCTCAAGGCCTCATAGGCCACCAATAGCTAGAGGCTCTATTTTATTTTCATCCTTTAAAACCTGGTAACCTACATAAGCAGATCCTCAGATTACCTCAAAAGTCAAGCCTGTTTTAGAAAATCTCTTCAGTTTTTTTGTACATGAGTGAGTTACCCTCACAACAGTACTTCACCCTGCTGAGACTCCATGAATTATCTCTTTTCCTTACCACTGGATGTCAGATTTTAAATATTATTTTTTGAGGGGGGCCACATATTCTTTAAAAAATCTGATGAAAATAATAAACTATCTCCTAAGCAGGTTCTCTCACACAAAAATCCTTGCATATATTTTCAGGGAATTTGCAGACTCTCTAAATCCAGGCCAAGAGTCCCAGAAGATTAGAGATTCTTCTATTTAATAAGAGTAGAAAAATATTCTGAAAAGCACCCCCTCCAAATTTTTACTTTTTTGTATATAAGAACTAGAAAGGCTAACATTTTTTCCCCAGGATTTTTAAAATATGCTTTTGAAAAAGATTCTTTGAAGCTACTCTTGGCAAAAGTTATTTTAAGACACTGTTACCATGTTTTTTCTTTCTGTCCTAGTGAAGAAGTGAACTTTTAAAAATTTCAGCTTATAATAGTGACCATGAGAAGGAACATAGATGTATAGCTGTGTGAAGGCTTACTTACCCTTTTTCTCTAGACTTTCCAGGGTATTCTCCATTGATAGAGTCAAGTAAGTTCAACAGCCATCAATTTTCTTCCTGACACGTTACAGCTCATGCAATATATATTACATTTCCCTCATTAAGTATATTATGATGGCTAATTTTATTCTTCAACTTGACTGGTCACTGGATGCCTAGGTATTTGTTCAAACATTATTTGTGCTGTTTCTGTGAGAGTATTCTTTTATGAGATTCACATTTAAATCTATAGACTGAGTAAAGCAGATTGCCCTCCTTAATGTGAATAAGGAGACCAATACAATCCACTGAATGCCTGAGTAGAACAAAAGGTTGATCCTTCTTTGAGTAAGAGAGTATTATTCCTGCCTGACTACCTTTAATGGGAACATTAGGTGTTTTCCTGACTTCAGATTCCAACAGAAACATTGGTTAATCTGAGGTCTTGAGCTTGCTGGCCTTTGGACTGGAGCTACACTATCTGCTTTCCTTGGTTCTCAGGCCTTCGGAGTTAGGCTGAAACTATGCCATCAGCTCTTCTGGGTCTTCAACCTGCAAATTCATCCTGCAGAGCTTGGACTTGTCAGACTCCATAATTATGTGAGCCAGATACTTATAATACATTTCTATATATTTATCTATTTATTTATCTATTATATTTCTATATATTTATCTATCTAATCTATCTATCATCTCTCTATCTCCTGTTGATTCTGTTTCTCTGGGGAACAGTAACTAACACATATTTGTTGGGGAAGAAGACATTTAAGAAGAGAAAGAAAAATGTTTAAAAGATAAAGATAGCATACATTTTCCTTTATAGAATAAAAGATGCCCAGTGCCATGTGCACAGGTAAGCCCAGCATTCTCTGTAGAACTGAGTTCTGTATAGTCTCATGATAAATATATTATCTGCAGAATCAAACATTTCATTTCACCCTAACAAGCAAAATATTTAATCTATCTGCATGTCGAATCAGCATCCTGGCTCTTCTTGTTATATGAAGGCTTTTTTTTTTTTAAAATCTGAAATTTGAATGGGAAGAAAAGAAGAATATTTTTCATTCCTACCATGATATCAAAGTGATTTTGTAAGTTTATGAAACCAAAGGTGACACAACTTTAGTATATAATTGTTAAGTTTTCTCTTTTACTTTCTGCAACAAGTATATCAGTAAATATAAAAAGTAATTAACCAGAAAGGGCTACATCCAAATTCAAATTCTTTATCTTACTTATCCTATCTGGATTTCTGTTTCTTCTTTTCTTAAATATAAAAAAATAATGCTATATATAATTGTGTGTGTGTGTGTGTGTGTGTGTGTGTGTGTGTCTGTGTATGTGTCTGTGTATGTGTGTGTGTTCTGGTCCCTAGAGAGAAATAATGGGGTGGTGGTGGTGGTACATAGAGCTATAAATTACTTTCATTTTTGGAGAAGAATTCCTTTCCTGGGAAAGTCACTTTCCAGGTCCTTTATTGGGATATTCAGGAAGTGTTTTTCATAAATAGGTACCTGGTCTGGCTCTTTCCACAAAGGAAGAATAACCCTTTGGTCTTTCCCTGAGGGTCAAACCAGCTAATTGTAAATAAAGCCTGTATAGGTGATGTGGAGTGTGGATGTCTCTAAGTATCACTGAATCACACACTGAGAACCTTAAGAAAAACAATGCAAGTGACCCCCTACCCCCATCATAAGGCTTAGGAGATGGCAGTGATAAAGGAAACATACATGGCCCTTCTTTACCAAATGTTTTGGAGAGGAAGAACATTGGAATTGGTCCTGGGTAAAAGTGGGCAGTTTATTTCCAGTGTCCTATCATTTCTTTTTTCCATGGTATTTTCCCTAATTTTAAAATTTTTATAAATTCTCACAGGAATGCAAAGCTTCCTTTAAAGTACAGGAAAAAGGCTATTTCCCCTCTCAAAGTGTTCAGGATTTACAATATTGCTCTTCTAGGATTGTTATCACTTTAAGCATGTTCTGGGAAGATGGTTTCCTTTCCTTCAAAGGGATAACTCTTTACTGACGGTAATTCCAAGGGTGCTGTCAGCATTTGTGGGTGTTTAGGGGTGTTGTGGTTGTGAGGGCTTGAATTTTGATGAGGGAGCAAGAAGATAATTTCATTAGCTTTGATCTCTATGTCATCTTATGCCATACATTCTCATTTAAAGGCTCATAGTCTGGAGGAGTGTAGTATATTACCCAGATAGCTTGCAATTTTCTGAAACTTTGACTATTAGCTGGGTCTTACCAGAGTCTTTTGAATAATACTTCATTCATACCTATGATAACCATTACTATCATACCTAATAACATACATATACACAAAACTGGGCAGCTATGTTAAAGAAAACCTAAAAAATAGTCTTTTTTATTCCTAGCAATTATTGGACTGGTACCCAAACCATGAGTTCAAGTACCCCAGCTTCTTGACTTTACCCAGTTTTTATTACTCTTCTCTTGACTGGTCCCTGCACCTGTGGTATTGCTAAGATTATTTCTTCAATGAGAAATATCTAAGATCTGAATATCTATTTCTCAACCCTGATTCAACACTCTCTTCTGTTTATTTTGAACAGATCAACATTTTAGTTAGTATTAGCTGGCAATCAAGTCTTGATTGTCAGCAATAAATAGTCCAAGAGGTTATTTTACCCAGGCAAATATTCTGGTGTCCTGAGATTAATTTTGCCTTGCTTAGTGGAATATATTAAATACTACTTATGTACCACACTTAAAGAAGATTTTCTTACCACTCTCTCTTCAACTCCTTTTACCCCCATTTACATGCCTATTATCAGAATTATAATGTTCCTCCATTGTCCATTGTCCTGCCTATGAGCATTTCTTATACAAGAAAGCTAGTAATAGGTATTAGACAGGAATTATGGATTCATTGCTGACTTTCTGGTCACCTTTGAACAATTACTCCTAAATTGTCATGCACTATGGGGCTAAGATAAAGGCTGTGGTGCAAGCTTAAAAGAAAGATTACAAATAAGAACCACCTTGTTTCCCATTGCAGTATGCAAACCCTTTCTATAAAAATAGACACCAAACTACATTTTACTAGAGCAAAATGTATTTCCTGGCTACATTCTGAGGGGTGTTGAAAAATTAAAGCAAAGTATTTACTTTTTTTGTCTTATGTTCTGAAAGTCTTGCTATTCCTTCTTTCCTGATACTTTCATATCTAACAGTCTCATTCTATTTCCTTTGACACTATCTTAGTTTAATGTCTCATGACCTTAGACCTCATAAACACCCTCAATACTTATTTTTCTGTGTCTAATCCCTCTAGCCTTAACTGCAGGCTTTCTTTCCATCATGCTTACTGTCCTAAAGCACAGATTGTTTATCTAAGTTCCCAGGTCAGAACCCCAAAATGGCTCTTAATTGCCCAGGAAAGGAGTGTGCAGTCTCATGTTCAGTGCCATTCATGAGTACTGTCATCTTTGCCTTTTCTCATGTTGCTCCTCTGTGTAAATCCCCTGGACCAAGCAGGTTGGTCAGTTTACTGTCCCACCAAAAAATTCCTGGTGGGTTTCAGCTTCTGTATGTAACTCTTATCCACATCAATTCTGTTTGCCTAGAAAGTTCTACTTTTTTTTTCTACTTAGATCTAATTCATCATCCATGTCTTAGCTCAAATTTTCAATTTTTATTTTCTCTATGAAGCCTTCCTTAGCAATCTCAGAGAATTTCCCTCCTCTTATCTTCAGCCACATTTATTACTTGCATTAATCATGTTGGCACAACTTAATCATTAGCGATTCTAGTTATTTTTTCCTATGTATCTCTTGTTTACCTAGCTGCATGCTAAGTCCCACAAAGCAGTCAGCATAAGCTCCCTATAAGATGTATCTGATTATATCTTTCTGCTGTCGAAAACTCTCCAACACCCTCCCATCATGGCTAGAATAAAGCCCAAATGCTTGTGAGTCCCTTCATAACCTAACTCATGTCTACCTCTCTAGCTTCATTTATAACAATGTTTCCTGGTTCCTCTCCCTCAAATTTTAAGCCAGAATATCTACTTTATTGCTTTTAGATTCTTGTCTCCAGTTCCACAATCAACCATCAAATCCTGGCATTTCTACTTGTTAATATTTTAAGAATTTGCATGTTTTTCCCCATTCCTATTGCTACTACTCTAGCATATGGCAACATTCATGATCTTCTGGAATAGTGACTTACCTTCCTTTCATCTTGATTGATTTTATAAAAATAGAATGCTGAGTTTGAAGTACTTCTGAGTTATCCAAATACTATTCAGATGATGAATTTGGATATTCATATTCTGGGGTAATAAAATAGAAAATTGGAGTCATTACCAAAGTGTTACTCATATGAATAGATGACAAGAGCAAGGAAGAGAATATAGAGGGAGTCTAGAAAGGGGCACAAGTCAGAATATCAAAGATACCTCATATTTAATAAGTGGTATCTAAAGAGAAGCAGCCACTGGAAGAAGGAAAAGTCAATCTAGTGGGGTATCATGGGAACCAAGAGAAGAAAGTAATATAAGTGGGATTTGCAATGCCAAACATTGAAAGCAGATTCAATGCAGATAAGGACTGAGCTGCAATGTTTTGTAATATTGATGAAGATAAACTTATTGTGCATTTGCTTTATGCCGAACACTTGACCTATAATAGTTTAAGTGTTCTAATCTAGTGAGGTAAGTCATTGCCTGTGAAGAAGGTATGGTAGTTAAGCAAGGAGCTATAGCATGATGTAGAATCAAAAAAGGATGTTTTTCTGTTTTGTATTAAATTTTTTATGATTTATGGAAGACTTCAGCACACTTTAATGATAATTGATAAGTGCTATGGTCTGGATGTTTGTGTCTCCCCCCAAAATATTCATATATTAAAACCTAATCACCAATGTGGTGATATTAAAGGGTGAGGCTATTGGGAGGGAGAGAGAACCTTCATGAAGGAGATTAATGTCCTTATAAAAAAGAACTCAAAGAGTTGTTTTGCTCCTTCAATATTGGGAAGACACAGCAAAAAGGTACGATTCTATGAACTAGGAAGTTGGCCCTATCACCAGATACCAAATCTGCCAGCATCTTGATCTTGGACTTCCCATCCTCTAGAACCATGAAAAATAAATTTCTGTTGTTTATAAGCTACCCAATTTATGGTATTTTGTTATAGTACCTCAAACAAATTAAGACAAAAGTGATACTGAGGATTGAGGTGCTGCTATAACAAATACCTAAAATGTAGAAATGATTTTGGAAATGGATAAGGGGTAGATGTGGCAAGAGTTTTCATATGTATGCTAGAAAAATTCTACATTAGTCATGAATGGACCATAAAGGAGGATTCTATGAGGGCTCAGAAGAAAGAGAGAGCTGTGGAGAGACTCAATCTTCTTAGAGAATATCTACGTAGTCATGAACAGAATGTTGGCAGCAATATGGTCAATAAAAGCCATTTTGATGAGGTCTCAGATAGGAAGGAGGAATATATTACTGAAAACTAGAGGGAAGTTGATCCTTATTGCAAAGTGGCAAAAAATTTGGCTGCGTTGTGTTCATGTCCTAGAATTCTGTGGAATGTAGAAATTATGAGTGACAAAATAAGATATTTACCTAAAGAAATTTCTAAACAAAGTAATGAAGGTGCAGTGTGCTTTCTCTTGAATACTTGTAAAATGTGGGAAGGGAGAAACATTTTTATTTTTATTTATTTTTTTTTTTTTTGAGACAGAGTCTCGCTTTGTTGTCCAGGCTAGAGTGAGTGCCGTGGCGTCAGGCTAGCTCACAGCAACCTCAAACTCCTGGGCTTGAGCGATCCTTCTGCCTCAGCCTCCCGAGTAGCTGGGACTACAGGCATGCGCCACCATGCCCGGCTAATTTTTTATATACATATCAGTTGGCCAATTAATTTCTTTCTATTTATAGTAGAGACGGGGTCTCGCTCTTGCTCAGGCTGGTTTTGAACTCCTGACCTCGAGCAATCCGCCCGCCTCGGCCTCCCAGAGAGCTAGGATTACAGGCGTGAGCCACCACGCCCGGCCGAAACATTTTTAAAATAGAATTTTTCATCAAAAGGGAAGTAGAACTTAAATATTTGAAAAAATTTGTCTGTGCATACTGTAAAAAATGATAATGTATGTTTGGGAGAAGACACTGACGGTGTGACCAAATGACCTTTTGATAAGAAAATTCATAGGGATTGGCCAGGTGTTATTCATCAAACCAATGGAAAAATACACCAGAAGGTATTTCTGAGATTATGAATTCTGCCCCTCCCATCACAGGCTCAGAGTGTAAAGGCCTTAGAGCAGAACAATTTCAAATGTGGGGCAGTTATATGACCTCAGGGCTCACTGCCCAGTGACACCTCAAGGCTCTCTTCTCTGTATTCCAGCGTAATTCTCCTCAGTTGTCCCAGGTCTGGTTCTAGCAGGCCAAGCAATGTACAGCACAGGCCATGGTGGCTGTCCCTCTAGAGGGCACAGGTGGTAAACTCAGACAGTGTTCATGTTGTGTCATTTCTGCTGGCTTGCAGTGTGTACAAGCCATGAGAGTGTGACTAACTCCATCTAGATTTTGAAGGATGGAACCACACAGGTTTTGTGCATGAGACTCAGGCAGAGGGTCATTACAAAGGTAAGCACACTAAAGAGAACCCCATTAGAGCAATGCCTAGTGGAGCCATGAGGATAGGGATACCTCTCTCGATTTCAGATTGGTAAAGCCACCAGCTTGCACTTCCAGCTATGGAGAACCATAAGCACTTGAATACAACCCATGAAAAATGTGATGTTGCGTTTGTCCAACAAAGCTATAGGGGCATGGCCAGCTGGAGTCTTGGGTATATAAGCCCTGCCTATTAAACTGTGGAGGAGGCAGAACCTCTACTACAGTTGTCCTGGAGGGCGGAGCCTTGAGTCAAAGAGTATCTCAAGCCTTAAGATTTTGGACTTACTCAGGACCTGATATCCCTTTCTTGTTTCCTATTCCTTCCTTTTGTAATGGGAATGTCTATGCTATGCCTGTCCTACCTTTGTACTTTTGAAGCTCATAAAATGTTTGATTTCACTGCTTCACAGTTGGAGGGCAATTTGCCTCAGTATGAATTTTTCCTTAAGTCTCACCCACTTCTGATTTTGAGGAAATTTAGGAAAGACTTTGGACCTAAACTTTAAAGTTGCTGCTGGAATGAAGGCCTTGTGTCTCTCAGAATAGAATGGAATGACTGTGTTTTGCTTGTGAGAAAGACATAAATGTTGGGAGTCCAGAGCTGAACTCTTATGGTCTGAATGTTTGTGTTCCCTCAAAATTCATATGTTGAAACCTAATCAGCAATGTGATGATATTAGGAATTGGGTTCTTTGGGAAATGTTTAGATCATGAGAGCAGAGTTATGTTGAATGGGATTAATGTCCTTATAAAAGAGGTACCCGAGAGCTGCCTTATCCCTTTCTTCATGTAGGGATGCAAGGAGAAGTCACCATCTGTAAACCAGAAAGTGAATCCTGACCAGACACCAAGCCAGCTGGTGCCTTGATCTTGGACTTCCTGACCTCCAAAACTATGAGAAATAATAGCCACCAAGTCTACGGCATTTTGTTATAGCAGCCCAAGTGAACTAAGACAGTAAGGCATATAGGGTTTGCAGGGTAGACTGATGACAAAGAGAGTGATTACAGCTAAGAAAGCAGAAGGTGATGGATGCAGAGCCCACATGGAGCAATGAGGCTTAGACAATAGCAGGGGACCAAAATACCTTCCGTTTTTATCTGGGCAGTGATTAGATGAATGCATGGGAATGCTTGGAAACTGACAAATAGAAGAGAGATGCCATTTCTTGATAATGAATTTCTTGATATGCAGGGGCTATGCTCGTTTGTTGACAGTCAAACAGAAGCTGGCAGAATCAGGTATAAGATGCGCTGAAGTAGTCATCAAATCTGGAATCTGTATATCTGAGTTCAAATTCTCCGGCTTTGATGACTTTCTTACAGTATCTGAGCTGTCCTCTTTTAGTTACTATCCCAGGTTAGGAGGCCTAAATCTCACAACTTAGAGTGTCGTCATGGCAACACCTAACCCGGAGCCTGCCACATAGTAGGCATTCCAAAAAATTATAGTTAAATCTGAATCGACATTGCCCTCCACCTCACCCTTTTAGCTTATTGAATTAGAAGTCAGTAATGAGCTGTTTCAAAGCTTTCTGCCAACAGTCATTGTAAGGATAAAAAGGAAAAAAAGAAAAAAGAAAAAGAAAAACCTTCAGTAAGTATACAGTGCTATTCTCTGCAGAGAGGAAGGGCGCTCTGACTTAGCGCCCACCATGCCCGGGGCCATTAATGAAGCCTAGCTTGCCATTCAAAAGGAGAAAGTTCTTGGCAAGGAAGTGCTGTTTTCAGAGACAAGATTAGGCTCATTTTGGGCAGGAGCTGTGCTTCTTCAGTCCCGGCACCTCTGAAGATTAGGTTAAAAGGTAAGAAAGAATGACTCAGAATAATTGCATTGCTTTACTGTGAACTTTAAGATCTTTTAGTGGAGGAGTTTTACAAGCAGTGATAGATAGTCATGGAAAGAGGAAAAGCACAAACCCAGGGGAAAAGAACTGTGATGCCTGACTGAATTTCTACAAAAAGAAGCTTGGCCAGCTTTGTTATTTTTTTTTTCTACCTCCCCTGATTCCACAGAAATATTTTGAATATACCCTCATATCCCAGTTTCTGAAAACGAATGTTTCCTCATTCACTTTCACTATGTAATTGCATGTCTTCTATGAATCAGATTTTAGAAATCTCATTTTGAGACCAGGTACATGAAAGTAAAGCCCTCTATATATGTCTTATATTCGATCATTATTTTATAATTGGGGAAAACACATCCCCAAGCCAAAACCCAATATCTTACCTTTCAGCACTAATCAAGCAAACTATTGAAAAATATTTATTGATTCTTTATTGAATTTTTAGCTCGATGTGGAGCTGTTTAAAAACTGCAGAAGAAATAAAATTGGACAGTTCCTGGACTTATGAATTCACAATCTACTTGAACAAAAAAGGCATGGTTCAACTGTGCAATTGATAAGAAAAAAATATACAATTGTAGATATTTAATCAGTGTGTGTAGTTATTGTTTCTACTACCTTATTTGTTCCCCTCCTGCATCCATCCACCTGGGTCCCAAAGTCAGAGATCTGACTTTTTCTTATCTTCCATGTCTGATCAATTGCTAAATTCTAAGGCTTCTACCACTGATTATCTCTAGAATATATACACTTATCTCGGTTCTCTACTGCCATCATTCTATTGAGGCCACCATCCGCTCTTACCTGGAATTCAGCAACAGTTTTGTAACTGGTTCTCTGACTTCCCGACACAATCTTTGCCAATCTATTCACCATAATGAGCCAGAGTGATCTTTCTAAATGCCAAATATGACAATGTCTTCAATTTCACACATACACCCACACTTTCTGCACTTCTTGTCCTCATGCCTGTTTAAACCAGCCTGTTTAAAATCATTTCATGTTTCACCCTTACTCTTAAGAGAGAGCCTGGGCTCCTCATCATGGTTTCAAGGCACTTGCTGTTCTGGCCCTGGCTTGAATCCCAGAATTTTTCTCTGGCCATTCTCCAAAGAACGTACAATCTGGGCCCAAAGTCTCCCTTTCTGCCTCTCCCCTACTTGTCCCCTGGCCTCTGCATTGACCATGGTTCTCCTGTTATCTCCGTCTTTGAAAAGTCTTATACCATTACTTTGTATTTCTATTATTTTGACTTCAGCCATAAAAAATCACTGGTTTATTATACTTGCTTATTCTTTCTGTTTTTTTTTTTCTTTGATAAGGGTAGGGCTCAGTTTAACTTATTTATTATTTGATCATCTGAGCCCTGATCATTACCTGGTGTTAAGTAAATGGCCAATAACTAATAGTTAAGTGAATAAAAGTGAGGCTGGGTAAAGGCAAATATAAAGTTCTGTATGAGAAGCATAACTCTGATCTATAAGCCAGAAATAAAGAACTGAGGTTGAGTAGGATGTGACAGATTCATAGAGATCATCTCACTCTGGGAAATCATATGAAGAAAACAAGGTATCAGTGCAATAAAGGCAGGACCACCTGTTTGATAGCAACAGTAAGTGGATGTTGGAAATACTGGAAAACTGGGAGATTTACCTAGATGGGTTGAGTCACAGTGAAGAATGTAGAAGGCTTTGATGACAGGGAAGAAATTTATATTAGATGTGGTAATAAACATAGAATATTAAAAATATTTGACCCAGTATTTGGAACCTGTCAGAGGAAAGTTTGTGTGAAGGAAGCTAAAGCACCACTGCTCTTTTTCTTATTCAGATGCTAGAGCAGCAAGAGCCCCTCTTTGTGCAATCCTTGAATTGCAAAGGGAACTTTTTTTTTAACTGCAATGGGCAGCAAAGGTTCCAGAAAGCGTAAGGTAACAGGCTCTGTCATCTAATGGCTAAGTCTAAAGCAATGTGCTTCCATGCCCCAGTTGCATAATATCAATAAAGTTATTTAATCTACCTAAATCTCAGGGATTTTTTTTTCTCTGAAAATGGAGGTAAAAATGACTTACCTCATAAGGCTGTCATGAGGAAGAAGTAATGTCATTTAGGTAAAGGGCTTGCTTCCTAGTAAACATTCAATGAAAGTCCTTATTATTTTCATGACATATTGTACTTCTTTTATTACTTTGCGTTCACAGTTTCCATTCTAAGGTAAAAAGGTTCAGTGTGATTTATGTACCCTTGTTAAATTAGTTTTCTGATTGTGGTTTTTGATTAAATGTCATGTAAGATTCAAATTAGAAATAAATAATCATGCAGGCAAGATGTTATACCGCAAAAGAACCACAGAATATAAATGGGGGGATTTTACCATTTGTGTCCCTGTCTAATTCACCTGAAAAACTACGAGACATTCTGAAGAACTTGATATTTGTGAATTAGTAAGTGAGTTAATTCATTTGATCAAATATTCAAAGATGATAAATCAACATGTGTTGTGTATTCATTTATGACAAATGTGATTCTCACAGCACACAATAGCACTGGTGACGGCAGCCTCGCATGCAGAGTTTGTTTAGACCTCCTCAGAGTAGAGCCACATAGGGGGAGCATCTAAGTAGATTAATAGAAGCATGCTCTGGGATAGGACATTGAGAAATTGGAGGTTTTGGTGGTGAAGAAGACGAGGCTGGGACCTGGAGGAGCAAGGGAAATGGGATTGACAGGAGAAATTGGCTCTGACATGTTGGTTTTTCCCAAGTCAAAATTTCCAAATGATGTAGCTACTTTGGCTACAGGTCAGCACACATCAGTATAAGAAAGCCCCAATGGCTGACCACAGCAGAGTCCATGACACCCATGTTTATTGCAATTAGGCACAATCACATCTTGTCGTGGGAGAGCAATTTACTCAGGGCAGATTCCCAGCCAATGTCTGGGGCCAAGAGAAGAGGACTTCAGCTCAGTGGGAAGCAATCTAGCATGGACTATAGAGAGAAACAGTATGCCATCCAGGTTGACTGAACTCTAGGGATACAGGCTGAGAAAATCTCTTTTTTTATTAAGCAGGATAAAATAGAAGAGAAAGGTGTAAGGATTAAATGTGATATAGTAGTTTAAAAGACTATCCTTACAGATCCTAAAGCTCATATCTATGTCATCAGATATTGCAAATATTTGGTAGTAGAACCACCAAGGGCCATGATATCCTAGGAATTGCTAACCTCTGAATTCTTAAATAATAAACTTCCTGTCCTTGTCAAAATTAGCTCAAAAAAATAGGGTCATGGACTTATAGTTCTACCCATAAGAAATTTTAACTATGGGGAGCTAAAAAATGGTGCAACTAAGAGAAACCAAATAGTGACTAGAAACTTCCATTGTCTAAGTCAGCATTGTCACACTGATGTTCCCTAAGACAATCCCACATTGTTCACTGAGCAGATAGTGATGGAAACAGCTATATCTACTCTCTAGTTTTCTAAGTACTGGGAATATTTTTGGTGAATAGGCTATTTTTCTGCAACGATTTATAATTGTATGTTAACTTGAAAATGCAATGAGAGCTTCAATTGTTTCTGGCCGAACTATTGTAATTTATTCACAGGTAGTTCTTGGAAACAGTATTCTAGTTATTTTGTAATTACATATAAAGTTTTGGAAAAGAAAAAATGACCAGAAAAAAAAACATAAAGAACTACATTTTGGTTTTTATTTGCAAATGGACATGTTCGTAGAATGCTTAAATGTGCATTAAAAATGTATGCATTATCTTTTCCTTATTTGTTTATAAGTCCCTTTAGAGTAGCAATACAGCTTTTGCTTTCTTTTTCATTATTATTACATTTATTATAGCATTTTTGTATATTTGAATTATCCAAATATGTTCAGAAATAGTGGATGATTAGTCTGTACTTTCACTCTTTATGGGAAGGTGCATAACTAGAGTACTCCTTGAATTCAATGGTTGAGCATAATGCTGAAAATTAAAATAAAATACTATTGAACACTTGGGAAAGGCTAATAGGTGAAGCATGAAGGTCCATATCAGTAAAAATAAATTTTAATATGATCATTAGAAACTATCTTTAAAGGTCATCTGTTTTCCTTAAAGGCCATGACAATAGACTAAAAGACAACTTTTAATATTTCTTTCTTATTTTTAACTTATCTTCAGAGATAATGTGAGAACTAAGATTACACTTTAGTTTTTGTTAAATGTTTTAGCCATTTTAATATATACCATTGTCAAACAGAAAAAAAATAAAAACAAAAACAAACTAAAATCTTCTAAGAAAATTATCTCAATATCATATTCCTTGTGCCAAATGTGTCCTTGTCATTCTATGGGAAGATCTTTTCCTCTACTAACAAGAGACTCTGTGTTCCAGAAAACAAAATGGCTACTGAAAACATTTCAGTTGTTTTAAAGAACAAACACAATTTCAAACTCTATTTTTTTTAACCTGCTTCCAATAATCTCAACATTCAAAGTATAGGAGCTAAGACTGGCTGAGGAAAGAAAAACGGATTATGAAAGCTCCACAAAACTTGCCTCCTTTGGCACATCTACAGTTGAATGCTTTAGCTTCCTGCCAGGATGGTTAAGTTAACACTTAATTAGTATGTGTACCAAACAAAACGTGCTTCTGGGCAGCATATCTTTTTTTTTATTTCCCCCCACTGCCCCACGAATAAATAGACTGGTTTTCAGCCCAAAATATTCAAGAAAAAGACTGTGCTTGCCTGGGGCAGAGGCCAGATGCCTTGACTTCCAGCTTCCTTCCATCAAAGCCGTGCAGTTTGGAAATTAAAATCTACAGCAATAATGAAACATATTAAAATGCATGCAAAGTCTTGAGGGCTTATAATATGCTAAAAACTGGCAATGCATGTTTACATCCATATATCAACTTGGATGTGCTGAAAAGATTTAAAGTGTAAAATATGCAAATATGTGTCATATTGTCACACTTGGTCTCTCTAATGGAACTCCCTTTCATCTCCAGTCGTCTTAATTTCATGAATATTACATGGCCCTCACACCTTTTACTCCTGCTGTTGCTAGGCTGAGAAGATTATGAAAATATGTTAATAGTAACTTTCATCAAATAAAAGTTGCAATATTCCAAATAAAGCATTTTTTCCCTCCTCTTAAAATACAAATAGTGAAGGGTTTCACGCTATTTTGTTTCCCTGTGGGAGACTAGATAACTATAGGCCAATTAAATTAATGAGCAAAGACCATGTGAATGGCAATATTTGTGCATAATTCTGGCTGCCTGCACATATGGACAGGTATACAGTGGTATTTAAAATACCCTTGAAAGATGATGATATTCCTAGTTCTGGGGTATTGAAGGTGTAAAGAAACAATTTCTAAATTGGGCTAACCTATACAAATGCCCATGAATTTATATTTAATTGTTGGAAAAAAAAACTAGGGAAAGTAGAAGGAAGAGAGGAAGTTTGAGGAACCTGACTTTATTTATGAAGGTGAAGAACCATGATAACATTGAGATCTTAAATAACCTTAAAAAAGGAAAGGATGTACAGTGTCCATCTTGGACACATTGTCCTGAAGATTTCAGAATGATAACTTTGTTTCTGTATCCTGACAACTACTTAAGGGCTCCTTTTGACCTGCCTGACTGACAAGAGCAATAAGAAGGATTCTATTCTGGACCCAATTCACACCAATGGGGAAAAACTGGTGTCTACATAAAAACAAAAATCTTAGACCAAGTGTCACCTGGATTCCATAACAGGGGGATAAAAGGAAATTGGGGTTTGGTTAGAATTTTATTTTAGATGATCACTGAATTTAGTAAGTTTGGAGAAAAGATTATTGTTTAACTATGGACAGATATTCTATAAATGGCTAAAGGATGGGAAGCTAAAAAAGTGATATTCTGACAAGAACTCTACCAACAATTAAAATGAAATTAAATAACACTTGATAGGAACCAGCACTGTAGCTCAGGAAACTTTCACCTGGGCTCTGATTCCTAAAAGTGTTTGCACAAATGAAGGAAGGAAACTCAATCAAGAGTAATACAAACAAGTTGCCTGCGTGTACAAAGTTCATGTTGTGAAGGTTGCAGCACAAAGTTTGCTGGGCTCTCAAGATGTGGAGTAGGGCAGGAGGGATCTTTGAAAAGTATGTTTAAAAAGAAGACTGTGGGTAGAATAAACTATGGCTGACGATGAATAGCAGAATGCTGACAGATGACAAGGAGAAGATATTAATAGAACTCCATAACTTTTTTTCTGAATTGTTGCTGTAGTTATTGTTATTGTCGTTTTTTTCTTTTGTATTGTTTCTGCTCCCCTAAAAGAAAGATTTTAAGATTAAAATTATTAGACAAAAAATGAAAAAGGAAGATGTATTTCTTGCTATGTAAAGCCATTGTAAGTAAGCACACAGATACTTTCATTTGGTTTTAATTTGTTTATCTGATACTCCTCTTTTTTTCCTTAAGTAATATACGATTTAAATATAAAATTTGGAAATTTACCCAATTTAGAGAGAAAACAACATTCTAGCTCTTTCTCCATTACACAAAGACAACATCTTCTATGTATTCTTATGCACAATTTAGATGATACTGTTTAAACAATCTTATATGCTTCATTTTTACACCAAATATCATATCATGAATAGCTCCCTAAATCATTAAGAATGCTTTATAAATTTCAATCAATGGCTACATGTTTTACATTAAATGTTTTCATAAATGTTGAACATTTAGTTTGTTTTAAAATTTTGTAAACTAATATAAATAAAATACAAAATATTGTTTATATATCTTTACTGATACTTAAATATATCTTTAGATATGTTCATTTAAAGGGAATACTAGAAGTAGTTAGCATAGTTTTTACAATAAGTATGTTTATCAAGTTTAAAGAAACATAATAAAAGGAGATAAGATAAATTACCCTCTAAAATACAGTATTTTCTTTTATATTACTTCTTTTTCCTTATTGGTTTGAATGTATAAACCAAATTTTAAAAAGAAGACAACATGGATGAGAGTTCCCTGACTGGTAATGATGAGCTAAGATTATTTAAAATGAATGGTTGAAAAACAATAAAGCAGACTGAAAATCAGCACTTTGAATGGCATCAAAACATTTTTATAAGGGTGTCTAATATGCAGTTTAAAATGACATTACTCAAAAAAGAGATGCAAACAATAAGGAGTGAAAAATGCAAATAGCAGAGAAAGACCAACTCATACTTGCTTCAAATACTGCAAATGTTCAACATGAATTACAAAATGACCACACTTACTATGTTTGAAGAAACAAACAACGAGCTGACAAAACCTGCAGGATGGACAAAAGAAAGTTACTCAATATGGATTTGAAAAAATAAGAATATAGGACAGTAGAAATATAAACTACAATAAAGCAAATTAAAAACTCAGTGGAAATATTCAACAGTAAAATTGACACAGCTGAAGTTGGAATTAATATGCTGGAAGATAGATGAGAAGATATTGTTCATAATAAGCACAGAGAAAACCAAACATAGAATACAAGAGAGAGAATATGGTTTTAGGGAATACAGTGAGTCCAAAAAGAATAGCGAAGAGAGCACTGGGTAGACGTAATAAGCATAAAGATAATGACTGAGAATTCTTCAGACCTGATAATAAACCATTCCACAGATACAGCCCAAAGCAAGATAAATTAAATAGAAATTTGTAGCAAGAGATATCACAGAGAAATTGTTGAAAATGAAAGTAAGAGAAAAATCAAAGTTATATAGCAAATAAAACACAGATTTTCTTTAAAGAGTAGCAGATAGACTAACAGCTATCTTCAAAATTGCAACAATGAAGGCCAAAAAAATGGAATGGTATCTCAAATATCTGCAAAGATTAAAGCAAAAATCATGGCATTTTAAAACAAAAGCTAAGAGAATTAATTGGCAGAGATGGTTATTAAAGAACTGTTAAAGTATGAATTATGGTTAGAGAGAATATGATTCTTAACATTTCTGTGATATTTAATCTGTGATGCAAAAAGCATTGAAAGCAATACACATGTGGACAATGTATGTAGATACTGATTACATAAAATAGTAATAATAATGTCTAATTAGTTTTAAAAAATTGAATAATAGTGCCAGACAATAAAGAAATATAAATCTCATATGGATATGGAGGGTAAACAATATTATAAGGAGATAAAGGATTTAATTTTATACTTTTGCTAGTGAACTATATAAGCTAATTTTTTCAGAATTAGCTGTAAAAGAAAAATTAGTGCATAACTACATGTGAAATAAATAAAAATTACAAAACAAGACAATAGATATAAACCAACATTGCATTAAATATAAATTAACTCAATTATTCAAGTAAAAGATAATCATGTTCAGATCACAATAAAAAAGCAAATGTTGCTTAGATACACATACAGTATAAAACAAAGAATGGTTGAGATTCAAATACTACATGTCAGAAAAAAAATAGATTTTATAGAAAAAAGCACACTGGCAATAAAGATAATTACCTTATAATAATAAAATTTTAAATTACCAAATCTGTGAGCCCCGCCGAGGCTTTGCAAAGCCTTCCAGACTTGCATAACCTAACTGCTCTCAGCCTCACCCCTCCACCTACATATGATGTGATGGAGATCAAGCAACCCCCTAGGAGCTACAAGGGCACTACCAAAGCCGGAGACATTCAAATACTCCACCTGAGGGACTAGTGGTTATCACAGCCACAAAAGAACATCTCTGTAGTTGGCTCTCTCCAGCAAGCATTAACCACCGACAGGGAGAACTTTATGGTTCATTAGAGCATCTACCAACTCACTCAAACAGGGCATGGCTGATTCTTATTCACAAGCATCACCCACCATCTTGGGGATTAAGCTGCGGGTCCCAATACAATTCACACTATTTTGAAGAGTGAGAGATAGCAAGATAGATGCAACCTGAGGGGACACTGCCTTTTAGAAGAGAAACAAACATTGCAAGCAACTAAATCTGTTCAGGGGCTTACTTCTTCCACTGCAGACCTCTGGGCTGATTGGAAAGCTGTTCAGAGTCTGTGCAGAGCCATTCCACTGGAGAGCAGGTAGAGCAGAGATGTGGTGCCTGGCAATCCCAGGTTTCTGCAACCAATGCAATTCTGATAGTTCTGGTGCATGGAGCCCAATCTGCACAGGCCCCCATCTCCCAGCAATAGCCTTTGCATAACCCCCACTGAGCTAGGGAGGGAATAGCTGCTCCCCTGTGTAGTGATCTGTGACTGGGGGCCAAGTATGTCTCCTCTCCAGAGTGGAAAACAAACAAAGCAGGAGCCCCAGACACCACAAGCACCACTTTGGACTTCTGCAGTGATTGAATCAGTGCATTCTAGGTGTGGAAGGAGAACTTGAGCCAAACATCAATGCTGGCCCACCTGGGTGGATCCTAGGTTGTTGAGGTTGTGCAACAGGGCATCAGCAGTCCTCATGATGATGGAACAATCCCTCATGAAGGTGGCTCTGAGCCCCAAATCCCCAGAGCCATCTCTGAAGCTCTCTGCCCCTGTAGCTCAAGGGCCCCTGCTGGGCCTGCAACTCCATCCTTGAGACTCCAAAGTGGTGCCTGGATCCCAATATCCCACTACTGAGCCCCCATCACTGGGCAAGCAGAACCTCCACAAGGTCCAATACTTCATTCAGGGACCATCAGCCCTGAGCAGCCGTCACTCCTAGACTTGGTTCAAGAGAGTCCCCAGCCGAGGAGAATGGGTGCCCTGCAATCCCATTAACCCACAGCTGACAGAAGGGGAGCCAGGTGAGAAGAAATCAGCAAAAGACCTCAGCAACTTGAAAAAACAAAATAGTTCAATGCCCTGAAGAAAACAAAATGGAGCTACAGTAGTGAACCAAAACCATAAGGAAGTTGCTGAAATAACAGAAATGAAGTTCAGAATATGGATGGCAATTGAGAAAGTGGAAAACCAACAAAAGGAAGCAAAAAAAAAAAATATCAGGAAATCAATGAAAAAAAAATTTTTTAAAAAGCACTGGACACTGGAGAGCTAGGCAACATCAGAAACTATATAATAGAATTTAAAGAAATGAAAGAGTCATTTAGGGAATTTTAAAATGCAGCAGAAAGCTTTAACAACAGGCTAAACTAAGGAGAAGAAAGTATCGCAAAGCTTGAAGACTAGGGTCTCTAGATAACCCAGTCATTCAAAGAGGCAGAGAAAAGTATGAAAAAGTCTGAGCAATCACTGAGAAAGATATGGAACTATGTGAAATGAACTAACATTTGAATTATATGTATCTCTTAGGGAGAAGAAGAAAGAACTAAAGCATGGAAAATCTATTATATTTGAGGAAATTACTGAAGAAAACTCCTCTGGTATTGCCAGAAATTCAAACATATGAATACAAAATGGACATTGAATGCCAGAAAGATTCATAGCAAATAGTTCATCTCCAAGACACATAGTAATCAATTTGGCCAAGGTCAAAATAAAGGAGAAAGTTCTGCAAGCAGCAAGATAAAAGCATCAAATAAACTACAAAGGAAAACCCATCAGAAACCTTATAAGCCACAAGGGTTTGGGACCCCATCTTCAATTGTCTTAAAAAGTAGAACAACTGCCAGGCTAGAATTTTGTATCCTGCAAAACTAAGTTTCACAATCAACAGAGAAACTAAATATTTTCCAGATAAACAAACACTGAGAAAATTTGCCATGACCAGACCTGCCCTGCACAAAATAATCAGAATAGTACTACTTACAAATCAGCATAACAGATACCCATCAGTGTAAATTCACCTAAAAAATAAATAAAACCCTCAACTCCTATAAAATAATGGAACAAGAGATAAAACAAAGCAATAAGGGACAACCCAACAGGATGAGCAGACCAACATCCCACATATCAATGCTAACAATCAATGTTAGCGAACTGAATGCACCTCTGATAAGACATAGGCTGGCTGAATGGGTGAAAAAACACAACCCAAGGATCTGCTGTCTCCAGGAAATACATCTAAATCAAAAGGATACACATAGATTCAATGTGAAAGAATGGAAAAAAATATTCCACACAAATGGAAATCAAAAGAGAGCAGGGGTAGCTATTTTCATATCAGATAAAATTAACTTTAAGCCTACAAAGACAAAAAACGGTCACTATGTAATGGTAAAGGGAACTATTCAACAAGAAGACATTACAGGCCGGGTGCTGTGGCTCACGCCTGTAATCCTAGCTCTTGGGAGGCCGAGGCGGGCGGATTGCTCAAGGTCAGGAGTTCAAAACCAGCCTGAGCAAGAGTGAGACCCCGTCTCTACTATAAATAGAAAGAAATTAATTGGTCAACTGATATATATATAAAAAATTAGCCAGGCATGGTGGCGCATGCCTGTAGTCCCAGCTACCCGGGAGGCTGAGGCAGAAGGATCACTCGAGCCAAGGAGTTTGAGGTTGCTGTGAGCTAGGCTGACGCCACGGCACTCACTCTAGCCTGGGCAACAAAGCGAGACACTGTCTCAAAAAAAAAAAAAAAAAAAAAAGAAGACATTACAATCCTATTGTAATGATCACTGTGCAAATATGATAGATGATAGATAATCCACATATATTTGAAAATAAAGAAACATTTTTCAATAGTTAAGGGGTTAATGAGATGGAAATAGAAGTTAGAAAATACTTTAAGCTAAATAATAATAATAATAATAATAATACAAAAAACTGTGGGCCACAGCCAATGCAGCACTCAGATAGACATTTATATAACATCAAAAAATCTCTCTCTATCTATCCATCTATCTATAGGGGAAGAATATATATGTTTGTATTTTTGAGAAAAAGAAAGGCTAAAAATTAATGATTTTCTAACTTCTAAGAATCTAGAAAAATTTTAGTAAAACTAAATCCAAAGATTTTGCCAAAGAAGTAATGATAAAAGAGTAATAATCTATTTTAAAAATAAAAAATATGTAACCCTATATAATAAACAAAAATACATGTACTTAATAATGCTATTAAAAAATAAGATATAGCTGATACATTTCTGGCAGGATTATTTCAGGACAAAACAAAAGAAGAGAGAAAGATGGCACACACCAAAAAAAAAAGAAGAATGTAAAAGAACATCACAGTAGAATCTTCAGACATTATCAATGTCAATATATTAAATACTTAGAACTAGTTATTTGGAAATAGATTAAATAAATAGATAGCTGGAAAGATAACTTATCAAAGCAAACTAAAGAAAAATATCAAAGATTTTTATAGGCATATGACCAAGAAAAGTAATTAAAGCTGTAATAAAAATATTTCTACAAGAATTACTAGGCCAAGATGAATTCATAAATAGATCTATAAATGATCAAAGTACAAATATGCCAATCTTTCACTTATTCTTCAAAAAATAGAAAAGGATCCACCAAATCATTTGCTGTGGCTAGTCAAACTTTTTATATCAAAATCTGGCCAGTATAGTCTGGGAAAGGGAGTAGATAAATGTAACACCATAACACAAAAATAAAAATTATCAATAAAATTATACTGCGTAAAATTCAGCAATATATTAAAATAATTTATCATGATAATTTTGATTTGATTACAAGAATGCAAGATAGATTTACATTAAAAATAACATCATTCAGTGCAATTCACCACATTAAGAGATTAAAGAAGAAACATTTTATACTTCAATTAAAAGAGAAAATATTTTGGAAAAATATTCTACAACTATTCATAATTAAAAACTCAAATTTGTAAATTTCCTTGTAGGTATTTTTAAATAATCATATAACCTAAAACAAATCACATATTTAATGATGAAATTTGAGTGTTTTCCTTTTGATATTGGGAATAATACAAGGATATCTGCTATTACTACAGTCCTTCAAAATTGTACTGGAGTTCCCAAGCGGTACAAAAAGCAAGACAAAAAGTAAACCTATAAATATTAAGAGTATTTTTTTTATTATTCTCAGTTTTTCTGATTATGAATTTGAATATAGAACACCTGAAAAAATTAGAAAATATTTTAGCGTTATAAATAAATTTAGTGAGGTTTCTGAATACAATACTGGCATAGAAACATTAACTTCTCTTATATCGTAATAGTAGTTAGAAAATTTAAAAAATGAAAGGTTCCATTCACAATATTATCAATAATATATAAATAAATGTAACAAATAATAAATAATTATAAATAAATAAATCTAATAAATAATAAATCTAACAAAAGTTGTACAATTCTTTTACAGGAAAAACTATAAAATTTTATTGAGAGCATTAAAAACACCAAAATAAATGAAGACATTTGTTATATGCATGATTTGGAAACTACAAATAAAACATCAGTACTAAAATGTTGTTGCATTCTAGCTCCTATTTCTTAATCTGATAAGTTTATTACAAAACTTCTATGGAAATGTAAGGGGCCAAGTATAACTAAGTCATTCTTGAATTCTTGGCCTTATGCAGTCCTCCCACTTTGGTCTTCCAAAGAGCTGGGATTATTGGTATGACTGGCCCAACTCACTCTTAAAGAGAAAGACAAAATGGAGAACATTCTCTCCCTAATATGGAGTTCTAATGTAAATCTTCACCAATAAATCACTCTGTAATTGGAAAATAATAGACAGACCAATAAAACAAAATAATTCAGACACAGACCTCAGAATATAAATATTTGACAAATTTGATTCTTATAAAGAATATTTTCTTCATAAAAGGCAAAAACAGTAGTTAAGAAACATACCAGAGTCAGAAATGTTTCTAATATATAGACTGCCACTAATCAATAAGAGAAAAGACATGTGATAGTGAAAAACACAAAATATTTATATAGATATTTCTTGAAAGAGAAATCCAAATGGCTAAAACCAATAAAAATGTGTTCAATCTGGAATAAGGCAAAGATGTACACTCTTACCACTTTCATTCAACATAGTACTGGAAGTCCTAGCCAGAGGAATTAGGCAAGAGAATGAGGTATAGAGCATCTAAATTGGAAAGGAGGAAATCAAATTGTCCCAGTTTACAGAAAAAATGATCTTATATATAGAAAGCCATTAATATAACAACAAAAAACTACTAAATGTAATAAACAAGTTAAATAAAGTTTCAGGATACAATATCAACCTACAAAAATTAACAACATTTCTCTATGGCAATAGCAAACTATCTAACAAAAAAAAAATCAAGACAGAAATTTCCATTTACAATAGCTACAAAAAATTATGAAAAAGATACCTAGATAAAAATTTAAGCAAGGAGGCCAGGCGTGGTGGCTCACAGCTGTAATCCTAGCATTCTGGGAGGCTGAGGTGGGTAGATCGTTTGACTCAGGAGTTCGAGACCAGCCTGCGCAAGAGTAAGACTCTGTCTCTACTAAAAATAGAAAGAAATTAGCTAGACAACTAAAAATACATAGAAAAAATTAGCCAGCCATGGTGGCACATGTCTGTAGTCCCAGCTACTCGAGAGGCTGAGGCAGTAGGATTGCTTGAGCCCAGGAGTTTGAGGTTGCTGTGAGCTAGGCTGATGCCACAGCACTCTAGCCCAGGCAACAAAGTGAGACTCTGTCTCAAAAAAAAAAAAAAAAAAAAAAAAATTAAGCAAGGAAGTAAAAGATCTCTATCATGAAAACTATAAAACACTGATGAAAGAAATTGAAGAAGACAAAAGGAAATATAGAGATATTCCATGTTTATAAATTGGAAGAATTAATATTGTTAAAATGTCCATACTACCCAAAGCAATTTACAGATTCAATCGATTTCTATCAAAATATGTTACAGAAATAGAAAAAAATTCCTACAATTTGTATGGAACCCAAATATCCAAAGTAATCTTGAACAAAAAGAACAAATCTGAAGTCATCAAACTGCCTGACTTCAAAATATACTACAAAGCCATAGCAACCAAAGCAACAAGCTACTGTCATAAAAATAGACACATACACCAATGGAACAGAACAGAGAACAGAAATAAATCCACACACTTACAGCCACCTCATTTTCAACAAAGGTGTCCAAAACACACAATTGGTAAAGAACAACCTCTTCAATAAATAGTGCAGGGAAAAATTGATATACTCATGCAGAAGAGTGAAGCTAGACCCCTATATCTCACCATAAAAATCATGTCAAAATGTATTAAAGACTTACTTATAAAATCTGAAACTATAAAAACTAGAAGAAAACAAGGGGAATGGTTCTGTATTGATCTGAGCAAGGATTATCTGGATAAGAACTCAAAAGTACAGTCAACAAAAGAAAAAAATAGACAAGTGTGATTGCATGAAACTTAAAAGCTTCTGTATGACAAAGGAAATAATCAAAAGAGTGAAAAAACAACCTATATTGAAGAAAAGATTTGCATATTATGCATCTGACAATGAGTTAATATCCAGAATATATAAGAAACTCAAACAACTCAGTAGCAAAACCCCTACATATTCCAACTAAAAAATTGACAAAAGACCTGAATAGACATTCCTCAAAAGGAGACATACCAATAGCCAACAGGTATTTGAGAAAATGCTCAACATCATTAATCATCAGAGAATTGCAAACAAGACCACAATGAGATATCACCTCACCCCAATTAGAATGACTAATATCAAAAGGGCCAAAAATAACAAATGCATGTGTGGATGGAGAGAAAGGGGAAAGAACTCTTTTATACGCTTGGTGGGACTGTACACTAATAGAGCCATTATGGAAAACAGCATGGAGGTTCCTCCAAAAATTTAAAATAGAACTATTATATTATATAGCAATTTCATGACTGGATATATATATCCAAAAGAAATGAAATTAGAAAAATATCAAAGAAATATTTGCACTTCTATGGTAATTGCAGCACTATTTGCAATAGCCAAGGTTTGGATTCAACTTAAGTATCTACCAATAAATGAATAGATAAAGAAAATGCAGTATGTATACAAAATAAAACATTATTCATCCATAAAAAGGAATAAAATCCTGTAATTTGTGTCAACATGGATAAACTTGGAGGATAATATGTTAAGGGGAATAAGACAAACAGAGAAATACAAATATCACATGATCTCACTCTTAAGTGGAATCTAAAAAAGGTGATTTCATAGAAGTAGAGAGTAGAATTAGTGGTTACCAAGACTGGGGAGGGAAAGAGGGCGATGATGATGATGAGAGATTGTTCAACAGGTATAAAATTACAGTTAGACAGGAGGAATATGTTCTGGTGTTCTATTGCACAATAGGTTGACTATGATTTTATATGTCAACTCGATTGGGCCAGGAGTGCCTAGGTAGCTAATTAAACATTATTTCTGGATGTTCCTAAAGGTGAGGAGTTTCCAGAAGAGATTAGTGTTTGAATGTGTGTACTGAGCAAAGCAGAGGGCCCCACCTCAGTATGAGTGGGCATCTTTCAATCTTTGAGGGCCTGAATAGAACAAAAAGGCAGGAGAAGGTTGAATAAACTCTGCCTGCCTGCTGGAGCTAATATCTTCTCCTGCTCTTGGGGCTCCTGATTCTCAGGCCTTCAGACTTAGAATGGAGTCTATTAATACATCATTGGTTCTCTCACTCTTAAGCCTTCAAACTACACCACCAACTTTTCTGGGTCTCCAGCTTCCAAATGGCAGATTGAGGGACTTTTCAGCCTCCATAATTGTATGAAACAATACCTTATAATAAATCTTTTCATATATAATATATATAATAACATAGTATTATATATTATCTATTATAAAATATTACATATAATATGTATATTCCTCTGAAAAACTCTGACAAATACATATACATATATAAACATATATATTTAGGTTCTTAAATGGTAATAAACACTATTTAAAATAAATATGAATAAAATTTCCATAATTTTTAATGTGAGAATATTTTGCTTGTGTTTTTTTCACATGTTTGAGGCACTTTGATCTTGTTTTCTACACCAAGGAATAATGCTAAGGAATAAAATCTTCTTGCATCAAACACTGTGGTTTCTGTAGCAGACACTCTATCTCCTCAGAGTCAGGGAACATGGGATATTTTCCCCTTATAATGTTCCTGGGTGCAGGAAGATATGAAAAAAGGCACAAGTTTGTTCTGATTCCTCCCTGATCCTCCTAGAAAATCACTGACAGAGTGATTATTAAATCAGAAAGCCTTGGTCAAATTCCCACTCTAATATTTGCTAAATGTATCTTTAGTCACTTATCTTCTTGAAATAATTTTATTTCTTTTTCATTCTTAAAATGAATATTCTATGATCTCTTTATTCTATCTCAAGGAGTTGCTGTAAGAATCCAATAAGAAAATTTATGTAAACTCATTTTAATATTGTACCATAAATATAAATGTAAGTATGATGATGCTGATGATAAATTGATGGTAATAATCTTTACCTCTCATACCACAGTTTCATTTTGCCCTTATAAGAGCATTTCCTTATAAATGCACAGACCACTCTTGCTGATGTCAGTAGAAAGACTCTGCACACAACACATTGAACTAGATCAGTCTTCAGGATATGATTTCAGCAGACTCCACCCCCCATATGTGAGTGTGTCTGGGTAATATTGGTGTCCCCATGTGCAAAAGCACTCTCAAGCAGGTCAAGCCAAATCCCATATTTTCTCAAGTTTCTGAAGCTGCATGTACTTGAGCTTTTATCCTCCTAACTCTTACCCTGGGTTCCTTCTGCCTCCTCTCTTTCTGCTCTCTTCATTGTGTCTTCTTCTGCCCAGTGGCTATCATTTCTTCATCCTAATTTAGCCCAAGGATCAATACTAGGACTTACATGAAAGATAGATGTTAACAGAGCTTTTGTGGGTACTGGGTATAATTATTAAAATATATTTTGGGGTGGAAAAAATTCACATTTGGTGTGAGTCCTCAGTGTCCCAGAAATGTGCCATTCATCACTCACCACAGGGACTTTGTCATTGGCCCAGGCCCTCCTTAGTTCTTTGTCAGTAGGTTGTGCTGGCATCCTGTTAATTTCTTATGAATGTCTTCTATTTCCTGTTTTCTGAGTTTGGGATTTCTCATCCTCTGACCTCCTCTATCTTAGCCTTCATGTGAAAAGTCAAAATGGCTGTTTCTTTTCAATGCCATTACTTGTATCTTCTTCCTCAGGCAAACCAATGAATTATCTATCAACCCAGTAATCCGCCCTTCAATACTCAATAAACAGGCAAAGTACACTCTTTTTGGGGATAAAATGGCTTTTGCTACATAACAAAGAAACAAACAACAAAAACCGAATTCTTATAAAACAAAGATCTATTGCTTGTCCATGCTACATATCTGTCTCAGGTAAATCAGAATGGTAGGATCCAGGTTAAAGGAGCAGCCTTTATGGGAACATTGCTAGTCTTTGGGCAGAGAGAAACAGAAGACAGTAGAAATACATAAAGCTCCTTAAGTCTTCTGCTCAACATGGCATAATCACTGCTCTCACATTTCATTTGCCAATACAGGTTATGCATCACTCTTAATATTGATGGGACAGGGAAATACAACAGTCATGTGAGAAGGGATAGCACGTATTTGTTAACTATAATGCAGTCTACCACACATGATAAAATTATGGTTTTCATTAATTAGTACAAACCTACTTAATTCTTCTCTATTACAGACAAGCTCCCTCCCTTCTCTCCCACCAAACTTTGTTTAAAGAGAAATAGGCAAAAGATTGTATATATATTGTCTCTGTTTCTCAAGGTATGCCTTAGAGAAACTGTTATTTTCCTTCTAGGTATAAATAGTTCACTTAATTTCTTAAAATGTGCATAGCTTTGGATGAGTTGATAATTTCTCCTTCCATAATTATGATGATATCTGTATTTATGATCTAAGTCTAGGTGTGTTGCTTCACACTGGTAGATGGACTAAGTTCTAATTACAATAGTGGCCGCTGGCTAGGAGTCAAAAACTGCTGATGCTGATCTTCTCAGCAACCCCAACATTTAGAGCCAGTATAAAAAATGAAAATGTGGACAATTCTACTCCTTCACATCACCAAAGAACCTGCTAAGCCCAACCGATAAGCCTATTAAGGCCTGATCATTAAAGCACAGTTGTCCAGTGATTGCAGGGTAGACCTTTCATTATAATCACGTACTTTTTCAAAGTGTTCCACTTATTAACCATCCTAAAGCTCATCTATTTTTAACTGCCCAGGTTTATTATAAATGGAGTAGCAAAGTTTATAAGGTCATGCAACCCTGATTACAACTGCAATAAATCAACCTAGATTCATTTTAATGAGACATATTATTTCTTGCTGGATCTTTTTCTTTCTCTTTGTCTCTCTGTCTCTCACTGTCTCTCTTTCCCTCATTTTGGTGAGGGCTCATCTCAAGGCAAGCTTTTCAAAACCCAGGATTTTGTCACTGGTTGGAAGATTCTCCATTTTTGGTCTCTTGACCCTGCTCCTTCTAATTTCTCTGCCAAACAAAGTGAAAGCCAAGAAACCAGAGCACACAGTTTCATAGTGAACACCCAGAATTAAAAATGCACCAAGTATCTGTAGGAACAGCAGGTCACAGGTTTTCAGGGTTATTTTCCTCCCATATGACACATAAAGCCACAATGTGCAAAGAAGAGTGATGCTTCCATTCAAGGGATTTACGACTGTAAATAATGGAGAGCAATAGCTGTCTGATTAAATAAGCAAGATGGCACCACTACCAGCAAAAAACAAAACAAAACAAAAAACAAAAAGGAAATTTTATCAATTAGTTTTTTGAGTTTTACCATAACAACCTGGGGGGAAGTTTTCCTTTCCACTTTATTGATTAAGCTGAACAATTCATTTGGTTGCTTGATGACACCAGGAATGCGAAAGAGAAAATAAATGATTATGCTTATGAATGTTTATAACTTGTATATTATCAGAATGCCAAGCAGACAATTGGGTGAACACATACAATCCTCAAAGCAAATTATATGGATGCACTTCTGAAACTCTTTTTACCCCAACTGCATCTGCCTATGATTCTACAGAAAATATGAATAAATAAATATGTGTAAAATATATACAAATTATCCCTTTAATGAAGGATGAGATTGTACAAATCTTTCTGACCACTGTATCTCATGAAAAATATGTCAGAACAAACTGGGGCTTACTTTTTAGTGGGGACTTCTCAAGCATAGCTTTGCTAACAAACCCTCATCTTAACACCATGCCATTTGTCATGAAATCCAGATCTAAAGAATTATTTCTCTTTCAGGAAGCTAAAGCAATTCAGAATAAAAAATAATTGCCTAGTCTTTCTTTTAGATACTATATATAAGCCAGGCCTGGTTAGTACTTGGATGGGAGACCACCTGAGAATACTGGGTACTGTAGGCTTTTAAAACAAAAATAAAATAAATACTATATAAGATATGTCATTGACTCAAAGTATGTTTAAAATTTGTCTTTCATAATCTAAACAAATATTACCTTTCATAGTATGTCTAATATCAACAAAAGAAAATCCTACATTCAATTTTACATTGATTGGCACATTTTCTATAATCATCTTTATATATTATCCATATGTTTTTAATCGGAACATTATAGTATTTGGAATCATCTTTGAAATTAATAAGTGCAAATACTTCAATAGATAGAAAAGTATCTAAGGCCCCAAGAAATAATACTGGTAGCAAATACAAAAATGGGACCTAACTCTAAATCTTTAATCTAGTGTATTTTCTATCAAACATTAGTTTTGGTTATCAACCTAGAAGAGAAGTGTATAAATGGAAAAAAAATCCAGAATAAGAAATGTCCGTCATACCTAAAATTAAAGTATGTTTACGTGTTTAACATAGTAAAAGATAATTTTTTAAAGAAATACTGTAAAATTATGTACATGAAGGCAAAGACTAAGAGGATCAGAAGAAAATCTGTGAAAATATAGAGGTAGCAGAGAAAGGGATTTTTATTTTTATATTCCAGTCTAGGATGATACACATGAAAGTACTTTTAAAATATGGAATAACTTAATTGGAAGCAAGCATTACTTTTCCTAGAGAATGGTATACCTATTACTTTAATGAGTGGTAAAGGACATCCATGTATAAGAATCCATCAACCAGCAGTGATTTAGGAATATGATGCACTTAACACTGTATTTACTGGTCGTATGAATATATGTTCACAGACTACAATAGATCGGTGGAGCTAAACTAAAAATAAAACAAAATAAAGTAAAAGTAAATTAAATAAAAATTTAAAACTTGTGAAAGAGTTCTAAATAATTGTCAGTTTTTGTGATATTAGTTTATCAGAGGTACGGTGGTTTTAAAATTCTGATTCAAACAACTTAAATCAACCTCACCAAAGGATGGAATCAGAGCAGAATTTTGAATGGGGATGAAGGGGGAGAGGTGAATGTTCCAAGGAGGGAAGGAGAATATTCCAAGGAATGAAGGAGAATGGGCCACACTGAAGAGGTAGAAATAAATGCCTGGGGTTGCAGGAGGGTTTAAGAAGGGATAGTCCAGTTCTCAGCCAAAAACACATGAAGTCATTGAAAGTGAACAATAGATGGACAGTTAAATGGGCAGCCCATGGAATCTAGCTGGAGGTGTTTGTATTTAACACATAGGAAATGCCTAATATATTATTAATAGTGAGGAGCAGGATATTTGTGGAATACTAGTAAGTTAGGGAGCTCAAACTGTTTCTTGGTGATTTTGTCAGAATCCTGAACTACATGGATTTTGACATTAAATTTATCCTCAAAGAATATGTGAGCATGTTATCAATTTACAGAACCTGATTAGCTAGTCACCCAAGTTTTCCAATGATTGAGCTATTTGAATCTCTTAGAAGTACTCAGCTTAAATTGGTTGCTATTGTTATTTGCCTATATATCAATATTTAAATGCACATATTTAATATATGCCTGAAGAAACCATACATTTTCAGTGCAGACATTATACAAAAGTGAGACAATCATATTGACTGCCCAAATCTCAGAAAATTCAGGTATAATAATTTCTCATTTGCTGTTTTATATGATACGTGAGATTTGTCTATTAAATTAATATTCATAATTTATGTATTTTCCCAATAATTCTATTTGGATATGTATCCCATAGAAATTAAAACATAGGTTTATAGTAATCCTTGTATAAGAATGTTCATAGTGACTTCATTCATAATAGCCAAAATAGAAAAACACATGAATGTCTATCAATAGAATGGATGAAAAATTATTGGTATACTAATATAATGAAATATTACTCAATAGGAAAAATGGCAGATTATTGATATATTCAATAGCATGCACCAAAAAATATTATTCTGTCAAAGAAGCTAAACACAAAGGAGTCAATGCTTTATGATTCCATTTATAAGAGCAGAGAAAGAATGAAAGTCAATCACATGAGCCCAATCAAGCCAGTTGTAACTATGCCAAGCAGTGCTCCATCCCACCAGTAGACTATGAAGCCAGTGTAGAGCGCACCTCTAAATAATCCTAACTCAGGTGCAAGGCAGCAGTGTATCCTTGTACTCACCTCAGTCATTGTTTCAGGGCAGATTCCAGGGTACTTATATTGCATCAATTCCTGCTTGCCCTGTGTTTGGTCTAAACATGTTCAGGTAACCAGAAAGCAGCCCCAGAGACAAAGATTGTCAGGGCCTCCCAGAGATCTGCCTTTTGTGGGTAGAGGTGACTGCAGAGAAGATATGAGTATGCAACACCAGCTACATCAGGGTAGGTTGAGTCCATGGCAAAAATCTTGGGTAAGGGGCGATTTCAAGCACATGAATTGATATTTATATATGCACACAGACACACACACACACACACACACACACACACACACACACATATATATATATAGAATTCAAATCCAGTCATAGACTAAGACTGAAATATCTTAATACCCTATATATTGCAAATTGTCAACTCCACTGTATTAGACTGGAATAAATTTAAATTTCTCCCCTCACAGTTGAAAAAATATTAATCAGAAAATCCATTTTATTTCCTCAAAGTCATATGTATAGATATTGTCTGAGCCAGAACTAGAATCCAAATTTCTTTACTCCTGGGTTAGAATTTTATATTTTATAGCAAGAATACCAATAGTCTCAAAGTGTGATATCCAAAGTAGTGACATCAGCATCACCAGGAAACTTGTTAAAAATGAAAATTCTTGGTCCCACTCCAGACCTACCAAGCCAGAAACTGTGAGAGTTAGTCCCAGCTATCTATTTTATTAAATAACAAGATCTCAAGGTGATTCTGATAACATGCTGAAGATTTAGAACCATTGATACTTGGTTTAAAATTGTATCTATACCTAAATAAGAAATGGCATTTACCCCACTCTCTATCACAATGTCCAAAAATATATATGCTATGTAAGTTTAAAAAAATTAATTGTATACTGCATTTTTCCCTTCTAGCTGATTTTAGTTGATTTGTCTGTTTTTGCAATGTTAAATAAATTACTGAAGTCAAACTATTGACTTGACTTTTTTCTTAGAGGGAATGAGTATGTGCATGATATATGTATAATAATATATATTGTATGTGTTTTCATTTATAGGTCAAAATATTAAAATATTTCTCATGTAAAATAATCTAATTTAGAAACAATTTAGTAAAGTTGCTTAAAAGATAGGAAAATTGTGTTCAAAATTTGTTTGACTTGTTGAAAGTCATTTTCTTCTCTCTAGCCCTAAATTTCCCCACCTAACAACAACAATAAAAATAATAAACTATTTTTTTAAAAATTATGCCCTGTTTCACATTTTTCTGCTTCAATGACTAATTGTAATTGAGTAATTGGAGCCGAATGGTGATGCTGTTTGTAGTAGATATAACCCTCCATACCATATCTCTGCCTTCGTTGTTGGACAATATTTATAAAAATGAAAAAACTCAGTAATTTATATAATCGGGTGTTTGAATGATAGAAACTTTTGTCCTTTATGCATCAACTGGTATGCCAAAATCTCTAATAGAAACTGATCTATTTGCTTGTCTTGCTGACCCCTTGTTCTGAGAAGACACAATCTGTGACACTGGCAATCCCGAGAATCTTCAGGACTGAGTCATCCTCCCAGAGCCAGGGTGTCTTGGCAGACCAGACTTAAGCATCAGGCAGCTGAAAGGAGAGAAGCTTTTCTCGACTTATCATTGACTCCCTTCACTGTTTGCCTTGGCAACTCCTTTTCTGGCCTATCAAAGCTTAGCTTTGCAGAACTGTTTATAATATTTATCTCACATTTTCCATGATGCATCTTCAGTACGTCACATCATGTTCTCTTCCTAATGGTGTGAGTCACTCGTACCAGCTTAAGGAGGTTCATTGCTTGTAAATAAGGTACAATCAGCGTAGTTTCCAACTGATTTGCTACAGCTCATTTCACCCCCACAGAGAAGAAAGTAACTTTGACAAGGACAGAATCCCTCATCTTTCCCCAGTGTGTCATCACTGCACAACCGCAGGGTAAGCTAGTGGTCAATTCTGTGGCTCTATGTTAGCAATCAGACTCATTTAGTAATTCATCTGTTTCATTTGAACTATCCTTGGGCCACTCAGAGACAAGAATTCACAAGTAAATAAAAGGAGTATACATCATGGCAACCTATAATTCTATATTTCAAGACAATTGAAAAGAATGTGTCTCAACCAATCATAAGTGTTTTCTACTCAAAAAGTGGCTAGGAAAATTGTAAGAATGTATTAATAATTTTAATAAGTGATCAAAATGATCAAAGTCTGAGCCTATACTTCAGTCCTGCCGAATATCTGAGTCACTTCCAAGAGTACCATCAGGGATGCCTTGGCAGTAAAACCTGGAAGGCTAGAGATTCTCTATCTCAGGTGTCAGGGCCATTTCAGGCCACCCAATATGTCTTCTCTGACATATTTTAAGAGGTATGTATGCAAAGTAGAGTTGACAGGTAATATTTAATTTTATTTTTATTTGCTAAAATATTATGTCATTGATACAAGCCATGTTTCCTTATGCTGAGAGAAGAGAGATGAAGGAAGAAAGCATTTATATCTTGACCAGAATAAATAATTTACATGGAAATAGAAACTTCATTAAAAAGTTTTCAAATTATGTATGACCTCCCCATATGAGGTAAACATTATCTCCACTTGATAGATGAGGAGACAGAAAGATTAAATGATTTCACACAGGCATGTGAGCAATAGCAGGAATAGTGTTTATGGCTTCTGATGCTGAGAAAGTTCGCATTCCACCCCACAGGGCTCTCTAAAACCAACATGGAAAGTGGTGGATGGCTCTTATCTGCCCAGTATCCAGTGCTTCTTCACCCAGGATATAGAACCCCATATTTTCTATGAAAAGCTATTCTCATCTTATTGTTGTACTACAAGTTTAGATGGGACTTTGCTTAACCACCAACTCTTGAGTAGCTGTTAATGGCTCGATGTATCAAGATATCCCATCACAAGTACCACAATGAGTGATTCAGAGGGTGCTCATGACCAAAGCTGCTCCATACAGAGTAAACCTCACAACTTTCTCTAACTAGAAACAAGAAAGCACATAGCCCTGGAACGTATTAACAACCATGTTGAAATCACAAAGAAAAAGGCTACCGAAGATGGAAGAAAAGGAATCGAAGAAGAAGAGGAATGTAAAGAGAAAAATCAAGTACTATTCATACTGCTTGATGTCCCACCTTGTCTCAAATATGTTTGTCTTTGTTTTTGCTGGAACACTTACTCACTCACTCTCATCACAGCTTATATTGATTGCATTCTTTTTACTCTGACCCTTTTAAAAATGTAATTTGCAATTCTCTCTTGGTTTACTTCCTTTGTTTTTCATTTTTGTGTCATTAACCCAAGAATACCTGAATATGAAAATCTAAAATAAGTGTGGACAGCAGTCTTGCTTAGAGAACGCAGACATGTAGATTTCATTTTTAGGGATAGACTATGAGAAAGAGACTAGCTCATTGACAATTCAAGTTTACCCTTCTATCTAGCACAATCTCCATTTTAAAGTCTTTCTCTAGCGTACTGTTTGTTCTTCTTTAAGGTTTGTTTACTAGTTGATGCCAGTTTCAATGACTTCTGGGTCAAACAACCCCTATTACTGTGTGACCTAAAATAGGAGGAGTTGATTTAAGGTCAAATCAAACTTGTTTACGTGGAAATATTTCAGTTAGTACAGGAGGTTGCTGCTCTTCCTTGAAATAATTGAATATGCATCCATGACTCCCCTACATTTCTAGTTAGGTTCAGTCAAATGTCCTTTTTATTGACTGGAAAAATGTCCAGGCCAAAACCAAAAATAATGCTAATGTTGAAAGCAGAATAAGATGGTAAATATATGAACAAGTTGTATTGCTTTTCTGTTTCCACTATGTATGCAAATTTATTAAATAAATTGAAGACTCTTTATCCTGAATTATAGTGTTTAGATAAAAGATATATTTGGGTTTTAAATGTTCACATCTGTTTCTGAGCTCTTTATCACTGTCATTGGACACTTATTTATATTATATTTTCTCTTGCAAGTTCATATAATTTGAATTATTTAAACTTGCAAAGTTCATCAATCCAGAGATTTAACTTCTCTTATATCTTCCATGGTGCCTCGTATAGACCCAAGGACAAAAAGCATCACGTGGTTGAACACCTGAATATAAATTGTTACCGTGGGTTATGAGCTCTTACCTTATTTACTCTGCTCTGTTATCTATAAAATGGGGATAATAGTGACTGTTTCTCATACCACACTAAGTAGCTAAGAGAATCTTATAAAATAACACATGTGAGATTGTACTTCAGTGCAAAACGTCTATAGCACACCCTCATGGGCTCTAATATTGTAGCCCTGTTAATTATCTTTGAGCTATTTTATACCACTGTGTAAATTGTAGGTACTGATAAATTAGCTAACTATCTTTTCCAATAGAGTTTCTATTGATTTTTTTTCTACTATAGAAAAAACAGTTTTGCATCCATGTGAAATTTAATATGAATTATGCTTTCTTTGGCTTTTCCTTTGAACAGGTTATAACATCTGCTTCATTCTCTCATATGAGGAATATCAAATATTTAACACATGTTCATTTTCATATCTGTAGGAGAGTCATGATTTCATCTTTTTATGTAAATTATCTTTTAACAGTTTTGGAGTTCTTCCACCAATACACTCGGTGGATTCATCTACCAGAGCTTGGTAACCTTCTTCACCAAAGGTGGGCATCTTGGGGGTGATATAAGCCCAAGCACATTTTTTCTTAGCTTCCAGAGGTGATTTCAAAGAGGCAGTATAACTTTAATCACTCTCTATTTATCTAATTTTAATTTTAATCTCTAATAATTTCTGGTTTGTTTCTGGCCAATAAGTTATCTCCCACTGCTGGTAGCAATGTTTGGGAATATGGTTTTATACGTTGATTATTTGATAATATCTGTATAAGGATTAATGGTTTACAAAGATGCATTCTCTGATGGTTGAAAGACAACAGATGATTTGTTTTATTAATTGTTTTTGTTTTTGTTTTTGTTTTTATTTTTTTTGGAGTAGAGTTGGAGTAGACTTTCATGATCTGACCATTAATTGATTTCTAGACTTTGTTAAATGAGAGACAACAGAAAATCTAATTATTTAGTTTGTTAGTCTTTTCTATGCATCTTATTTTTAGCTCCAAGAAACTAAGACTTTTCTAAGCAAAGAGATCAGTTTTTTGATGGACCAGTAAGTTTTTGTTGTCCTTTATTTACTCTTCATCCTTGGCTGAATTTTAGAACTAAAGCTCTGTATTTTTGACTGTATGTTCTTATATCTGTAACTCAGGTAGGTTTTTACCTCAGATTGTATAAATGTGTAATATTCTCCAATATTTACATGGTATTGACAAATTAGACTCTAAAATCTCTTAAATAAAATTGTTTTAATTGGCTTATAGAAATAAATAAACATATCAATTGAATATTCTTAAAATATCCAGAAAATAAAATGAACTTTAATAATTTAAATGTGCAAAAAATATGTATCTTTACATAAGTCAGCTTTAAAATACTTTAAGAAATCAAGGAAATAGAATAAAGATAAGTCTTTAGCAAATGAGCCAAGTTTGATATTTTTGATTTAATGAAAACAGCAATGTGTTCTCCGATTAATCAGTGTTAAATATAATACATGCATTCATTTATTATCCACCTCCTATTTTACTCTGTGAAATAGAAGTTATTTTAGTTGAAACTTACAGTACTTAAGTGAATGAGAGTGTACTAGGAGCAATAGTGGTAGGGAACTACAACTTGGTATGTGAAGTGATATAATGTGCTTTCGTTTGGTAATGGTCAAAGAGAATAATTTTGGCTTAAAGTGACTGGTTGTTTCAGAATAAAAATGAGGGTTATGAAGGAAAAAAGCTGAATGAATATAAAAAGTTGAAAAAAGGTCATGGAAAAATAATTTTACTTGCTTTCAATTACAAGCATACCTCGGAGATATTGTAGGTTTGGTTCAAACCATTGCAACAAAGCAAAAATCACAATAAAAGTAAGTAACAATTTTTTGGCTTCCTAGTGCATATAAAAGTTATGTTTACACTATACTGTGGTCTAATAAGTATAAAATGGCATTATAACCTAAAAATGTATATATCTTAATTTAAAATACCTCATTGCTAAAAATTGGTAATAATCATTTGAGCCTCTAGTGAGTCATAATCATTTTGCTGATGGAGGGTCTTGCCTTGTGATGTTGATGGCGGCTGACTGATCAGGGTGATGGTTGCTGAATGTTAAGTGGCTGTGACAATTTCTTAAAATAAGACAACAATGAAGTTTGCCACATTGATTTACTCTTCCTTTCATGAAATATTTCTCTGTAGCATGTGATGCTTTTTGATAGCATTTACCCACAGTAGAATTTCTTTCAAAATTGGAGTCAATTCTCTCAAACCCTGCTGCTGCTTTATTAACTAAATTTTCATAATATTCTAAATCCTTTGTTGTCTTTTCAACAATTTTCACAGTATCTTCACTAAGAATAGATTTCATCTCAAGAAACCACTTTCTTTGTTCATCCATTATAATAAGCAACTCCTCATCTGTTCAAATTTTATCACGAGATTGCAGAAATTCAGTCACATCTTCAGGTTTCACTTCTAATTCTCTTGCTATTTCCACCATATTACACATCTGCAGTTACTTCCTTCACTGAAGTCTTGACTTCCTCAAAGTTATTAATGAGGGCTGGAATCAACTTTTTCCAAACTCCTGTAAATGTTGATTTGTTGACCTCCTCCTATGAATCACAATGTTCATAATGGCATCTAAAACGGTGAATCCATTCTAGAAGGTTTTCAATTTACTTTGCCCAGATCCATCAGAGAAGTCATCCTTTCTGGCAGCCATAGCTTTACAAAATGTGTTTCTTAAATAATAAGACATGAAAGTCAAAATTACTCCTTGATCAATGAGCAGTAGAATGGATGTTGCATTAGCAGGCATGAAAACAATATTAATCTCCTTGGACATCTCCATCAGAGCTCTTGGGTGACCAGGTGCACTGTTAATGAGCAATAATATTTTGAAAGGAATCTTGGTTTTTTATTTTTTATTTTTATTTATTTATTTATTGAGCAGTAGATCTAAACAGTGGGCTTAAAATATTCAGTAAACCATTAGGCAAACAGATGTGCTGTTATCCAGGCAGAGTAGACCTAGCATCATTCTTAAGGGCCTAGGAGGGTTGAAATGGTAAATGAGCATTGGCTTCACCTTACAGTTACCAGCTGCATTAATGCCTAACAAGAAATTTAGCCTGTTTTTTGAAGCTTTGAAGCTTCAAAGGCATTGTCTTCTCCTCTCTAACTACGAAAGTTGTAGATGTCATCTTCTTTCAATATTAGGCTGCTTTGTCTACATTAAAAGTCTGTTGTGTAGTGTGACCACCTTCATCAATGATCTTAGCTAGAGCTTGTGGATAACTGGCTGCAGCTTCTACATCAGCATTTGCTGATTCATCTTCCATTTTCATGTTATGGAGATGACTTCTTTCTTTAAACCTCATAACTCAACCTTTGATAGCTAAAGACATTTCCCCCCTCCTTCAGCTCCCTCATCTCTCTCAGCCTTTTCAGAATTGAAGACAATTAGGGCCTTGCTCTGGATAAGACTTAGCCTTAAAAGAATATTTTGGCTAGATTTACCTTCTATCTAGACCAGCAAAACTTCCTCCATATCATCAATAAGACTATGTCACTTTCTTATCATCTATCTGTATGTTCACTGGAGTAGCACTTTGAATTTCCTTCAAGAACTTTTCCTTTGAATTCACAACTTGGCTAACTATTTGATACAAGACACCTAGCTTTCAGCCTATCTTGGCTTTCAATATGTCTTGTTCCCTGAGCTTAATAGTTTTTAGCTTTTGACTTAAAGTGAATGGTGTTCAATTATTCCTTTCACTTGGACACTTAGAGGCCATTATAAGATTCTTAATTGGCCTAATTTCAATATTGTTGTGTCTCAGGGGATAGAGCGTCCTGAGAAGAAGGAGAGAGAGAAATGGAAGATCAGTGTAGCATCAGAACACATGTAGCTTTCATTGATTAAGCTTGCCATCTTATAGGGGCATGGTTCCTGGTCCCAAAGCAATTACAAAAGTCCTCAGAAATCACTGATCACAGATCATCTTAATGGATATAACAATAATGGAAAAGTTTGAAATATTGCAAGAATTATCAAAGTGTGATACAAAATGTAAAGTGAGTGCATGCTGTTGGGAAAATGGCATTCATAGACTTGTACAATGCATGTTTACCACAATCCTTCAATTTGCAAAAAAACATATTAAAATAATATCTCTGTAGGGCAATAAAGTGAAACACAATAAAGTAAGGCATACCTGTATTCTGCTTGCAAATATTGAGTGGGAAAAAGCTATGAAATGTCTTAAAATCTTAGCAAAGTTTGCTCTGTGTTGATGGACATACATTCTTTCTTTCTTTATTGCCTTAAGCTACAATATGTAATTCTGTGTAATCTGCACAGATTTTGTGTTTTAGAAGAATAATTTTCTGTGCTTCATATTTCTTCTAGTATGTCCTTGATTATTTAAGAAAACAAAGACTTTCTGCTTATAAAAGAGCTAAGGTTCTTTGCAATCATGTTACTTTCTATGCTTATTTAAAAAATTTTTATTGTCACTCTCAGATAGGTAGACAAATATTACTTCTATCTTATGAGGTGAAATCTCCTGAAAACTGTTTTACTTCCCTTCCCAGAACCAAATCCTAAATATAAAATAGAATAAAATAAAATGATATTCTCATGATATTTTTTGCACCTAAAATTATCTGAGACTTTTTACAGACTTCTGAAAAACTCACAAAGATTTTTTTCTATCTTATCAAAAGAGGTGCCCAAAATAAGTAGGTTTATTTGATATGCTAATTATTAAGTTGTATGAGTTTTATGGAATGAGTTTTATGGAAGAAGTTGTCAAATCTTTCTCTATGTTAAGTTTACATGGGTATATTGTTATTGATATAAAGAAATTGTACGCTCATAGGGTGTCCCTAGTGATGTGTCAACATCTGAGCTCTCCCAAATAGGTTTCTATCCATTAGAGTTTGGGTGCTGCTTTGCCTTCTGATATTGGGAAACAAATGTGTCTTATTCTTTGTTTCCATGCTTGATTCTTTGGAATCTTTTACTGAATATTCCTATTTTTGTGCCCATTTAGTTATCTGCACATGTTCAGTAAGAATTTGGCATCTATTTCCAGGACATAGTTGAAAATACTTACTGTATAGCAAGGTCCTTGTCTGGAATGCTGTATTCAAGAATGATCATCATTCTCACATCATTCACATACCATTCATATGTGTAATTAAACATATGAACGGCCATTTTTGGGTAACCAAGTTTGACTTTGTGGAATAAATGTTTACAAAGCACTTTTAAAGAAACTGGATTTTAAGGTTCTCAGTCTTAAAAGTGAGTAAGAAGGTCACTTTTAAGTAGGCACAGGGATGTCAGGATATTTTTAAGACCTTGGAAATAAAAGAATTCACTCAATTTTATAGGTACCATAGGTACAATCTGATGGTGAGAGTTTCTTGGCTTGGCTTCCTAGCCTAAAGTAGCTATTGAAAACCCAATCTGAGATTCATCATGAGTAAATCAACATTCTTGTTCCTATGTCAATGACTGGCCTAAGACTAAAGAGACCAGACTTATTTTGTAATCCAGAAAAATATTTGAGATTATTTTTGATCAGAAGAGAAGAGACTGTAGAAAAAAAAATGTACTTCAGTGGAAAACTATGCATTTCTTATAGCACAACTTTCTGAACTGTCTGATTTTAGCACTATTCGTTATATTCAACTATAGGCATACCTCGGAGATTCTGCAGGTTTGGTTCCAGAACATTGCAATAAAGCGAATATCACAATAAAATGAGTCACACAATATTTTGTTTCCCAGTGCATGTAAAAGTTTTGTTTACACTACACTGTAGTCTATTAAGTGTGCCATAGCATATGTCTAAAAAAATGTACATAGTTTAATTAAAAATACTTTGTCACTAAAAAATGCTGACACAGACTTGAAGTGAACACATGCTGTTGGAGAAATGGTGCTGATGGACTTCCCCAGTGATGCGGAGTTGCCACAAACCTTCAATTTGTAAAAAAACACAATATCTGTGAAATGCAATAAAGTGAAGCACAATAAAGTAAGGTATGCCTGTATTTTGCACCTCTTTATTAATTGTAGGAAACTCATAGGCAAACTCTTTTTCCAAAGTGTTTCCATTGACTTTCTCCCCTGCCCCAGTAAGCAAAACAAAACAAAACAAAAGACAATTTTGCATTCATGTGCAATTCAATTCCTTTACTCTCTTCTTCTTTATATAATATATATATATATTATTATTATTTATTTATTACTTTTTCTTTGAACTGCTTATAACATGTTCCTGGTTCCTTTATATAAGAAAAGTCAAAAATCTAATGTTTTTATTGTCACATTTGTGTGAAGGTACTGATTTATCTTTTTTTGAATATTATGTTCAACAGTGCTATACAAATGTCAGCTGCTACTGATAATTACTGATGTTTTGGGTCTGCTTTTAGTTCCTTTTTAAGGATTTAGCAATAAATAATATTAATAGCAATAAAAAATAAACATAAAACAACTTTATCATTGTGATTATTTGACGAATTATAGATGAGACATTTTACATTGTTAAGTATCTTTTTTTTTTTTTTACGTGATTAGGAAACAGTAACTTTATTAGTTGGGAAAGTGATTTGTTAAGAAGAAACACAGTTGTTAGGTACATATCTTGCATTCACAATTATCTCTCCAACAGGGCTCTCATCTGCATGAACTACATGTCCTTTCTGTCTCCCTGCCATCCTTGGGCCCTCACCTGTTCTGTATAAATTTAAAAAAATAATTGCTCATAGTTCTGACATTTCTTCTGATGGTTCTTCCTGTACTCTGGGATAATTTTCATTGGCCCTTGCTGATTTAAATATGTTCACATTATCTTGCTATTCTTATCTTATGGCCTCTATTTTTTTCTTAGTAATCCTTGTTTCTCAAATATTGGCATCTTATCTTTTCCTTACTGAGTATACCAACCATATTTTTGTGTCTATGCTGTGATTATTGAGAACATTTCAGCATTACTCTTATAAAAGGAAGCACCCCTAAAATACAGAGGAGGGTACTTTTTCAACACAAAGATATATACTGTTATGATTTAATACATGTTACATTTTGGAAACAAAATGAAATAAAAGTACATATAGATCATCTATCGGTTGTCCAACACTATGTGAAAAATGAATGCAAATAATTTACAGTGTTGGTGATGAGATAGATTATAATACTCAAAGCAAGCAATAAACAATCTCAGTTAAGTAGATATAGATGATACAGATATATATATATATAGAGAGAGAGATACTGATTTGCTATGAATATATATGTGCATATATGTATATATTTAAAGGACAGGGGTGAGAAAGAGAAAGAGAGAGTGAGCATTCCAAGGTTATTGTCTTTAGGACTTGAATTCCAAAGCTGTAGGCTTGGATGGTGGGGTAGCCTAGGATAGCTTTATGGTCCCCGAGGCATTTCTTGTTCAAATAATGAGCTTATTGTCTGAATTTAGACACTTATTCTGTAAATTGCCTTGTAGGTGGATCTGTAAATCATATACAGTGAAAGTAAAAGGATAATTCAGTGTGAGGGTGCCAGGTGGGATGCAAAGCTGTGTGTGGAGGAGAATCTACCTGAGAGGGCACCAGGCTCAGCCGCGTGCCAGAGTCACAGCCAAACAGGCTCTCTGAGACTCACTGTCATTTTCATATGGCAAAGATAATAACCCCAGCTTCTTGGGAGATTGTGTTAAGAATTGGAGATTAAACATAAAAGTATCTTATACCTAATTCGAACTTAACAAAATACTAGCAATTATTACCATTATTACAAACAACTGTCTCTGGGCTTCAGTCATTTTTGAAGACGTGCATCTGTGTCTGTGTGTGTCTGGGAGAGTCCTTTTCTGCAAAATAGAGCATTTCATTCTTATTATCTAGCACAGAGAAGTTTACGTTGTTGCCATTTCTGTTGCTTCATTCCTCTTATATATACTTTTTAGCCTTTGGCCACCAGGAGGTCTTTCTGGCTACTTTGACAGAAATGACCACTTCCAATATTGAGGCCACAATGGAACATTTATGGACTTTTCATTTGGACTTTCAAAAAAGTTACTGTCATGTTCTTTGGTCCTCTCAAAGTAAAAAAAAAAAAATGTTTTAAGAGACTGAGAAATGCTGCCACCCTGCAATATTACTGCAGTAGGTTCACAGGCAAAGACGTGGTAAAATAAATTATGCTCATACTGGTGTATATATTAGAGGAGAATATGTAGAAACCAAGAGGTACTTGTTTTAACATATACATTTGTGACAAGGACCAAATCTGAGTTATTTATCTTCTCTTCCAAATGGGGCACAACTAGAATGAGTTGGAGAGAACGGTGGTCTCAAATGCATAGAATAGAACTTTCAAAGGAGGAATTCAGATGGAGCTCTATTTAGCTCTGGCCTAATGTGATCTGCATAGCTGGCATTCAGTATGTTACTAAATATTTCCAAAACTTATTCCACTACTTAATCACCTGTAATTTATCCTCTGCCTTAAAGAAACTAGAAGCCACTGCTAAGTACTGGTTGACTAATACTTAGTCTCTGCTCTGTGCAAGGTCCTCCACTGGGAGAAGTCTGGACATGTGAACTGATTTTAAGGAGTTGATAGTCAAGTTATGTAAAAGGACGTGTACCTGGGAATATTATTAGGTACCAAATGAGGTTAGCTGACATCATTGGATACTTAATGTTTGCTATGTTCCAAATTATCTTTTATGGAAATTACAAGTATAATAATACCTCATTTAACTCACCACAACCTATAAGATAGGTCACATTATTATCCTCATTTTATAGGTAGAGATAGACAGTTTCAGCAAAATGTCTAAGGTCACACAGCTAGTGAATAGGCTTGCTAGGGTATGAGGATATGAGATTTGATTAAAAAGCATATACTCTTAGCCACTTTACACCTGGAAAAGACACTGCCTGTTTTAGGGGCCCACAGTATTATGTCCCCTATATATGTCTTTGAAAAGGAAGAATTCATACTTGATTTTTAAAGATGAATAAGGTATGTTGGGATTTTAACTGGCACAGTAGGAGTGGGACAAGACTATCAACCAATGTGGAGATAAAAATTGGCAGAATACCTGGGTTAACTGTTTTGAAATTTGGCTATCCATTCTCTGGTATACTCCTTTCATAGCCCCATTTCACTTTCATTGTAAGCCTGTCTAGTCACAGCAGAAGAACAAAGATCTGATTCATAAGAGTGATCTAAGCTGCTCTATGCTGGGAATCTGAGGTGGGCAGGAGAGAGTGCTCCTATCTCCCATTATCCTGGGGGAAGGAATTGATTCCAGAGAAACTGGGATATGAAAAACCAGTGACTCTACAACTTTTACTTCTTCCTTACACAATCTCAATAGATGACTCTTTTACTAAAACTTTGCATATCTTCCATGCATATCTTCCAAATAAAATAGGAGGGAAAGTTCTCACACACAAAAAAATAGGAGGAAAAGTTCACACACACACAAAAATTATGTTCATATACCTCATCAACACTGTAAGGGGAGAGAGGAGCAGTGACTCTTTCCACTTAGAGTGGGTTTTTTATACTAGAAGTCATTCTAACCTACCTCGATATCTTCGTTGAGAGTGTGGCCCTGTTACCAAATAAGGATTATAGAGTCTGCCTGATGCTCAAGATATCTGGCATAAAATAATACTATAGTCACCAACTTTTAAACCAGAAAAAAAAAAACAAAAACACAGAAACAATGTTGTTTATTATCTTAATGAGGGAAAAGACTCCTCTGAATTATAGTTCTGTCTGGTGGCAAGGGAAGAATTGGAGCAATTTCCTCTAAAAGTATGTTCCTTACCATATCTAGAGCGCATATGACATCTAATCCTACATTCTTTGCCTAATGACATTGATGCCCAGTTTAAGCTGATTTTGTTATCTATAAGGTATAGTTTTCAGCTATCCTGTAAACACCTAGAAAGACTCTGCCCTTGCATTTTCATACCTCACGGCATCTAGCAGAGGCTCTTTGTAGAACTGACTGATGGTGGTGGGGGTTATGAGATTCGCACAGATTGTGTGCTTTTCAAGAAGATGTGACAATCAGTAGATCCTTAATCTTGAGACATGCGGTGACTTCTTAAAACCCAAAGGTCTGTATGTGGAAGAGAGTGAATTTCAAACTGTGGTTTAAAATTTGTGTGAACAAAAGGCAGTGAATTTGGAAATTTACTTTAACCCTGACATCAAAATGAAATCTGGGGAATAAAGCTTTCTATTAAATGAAACGCAAAATAAAAATAAATAAAGAAAGAGAAAGTTGGCTTGAATTACCCTTGCTAACAGAAGCTGCTGAATCTTCCACACCTCTTACAGAGATTAATCCCTTCCTACAGGCCAAAAACTAATTATAAACCATCCTAATTAGTCAGGAAATAGGACTGCTGTTCCTTTTTAAGAGAAAAAAAAAGTCTAAGAAGAGATGCTATAACTGCATGAGAACTCCAGAATGAGACAGAGAGTTGAGGTGTAACGCAAATCAGGGGTCTCATACCATAAAGTTTACTTGCTTACATCAGTTGACTACTGCCTATATATTTTTATGGGGCCTCTTCAGTTTATTTTGCTGCTTTAAATTCACCATAGTTCCAGTTTCATTGTAGCAAGCCTTTTAAACCTAAAATAAGTGTTATGTAAAATATTATTTTGACTTTACATAAAATGGATCTTCAGAACTTTCAAGAGCTCTAGGGCAAAAAAGAAGAAAATCTTCTAAGGAAAAAGCCTTAATATTACAGATATAATGAGTTTGTTTTACATTATCTTGCTTATTTTTCCCCCTGTAGACTATTTTCACTTGGGTTCCTTTCATATCCCAGTTAGCAAAGGAATTGACCAGAACTAAAACCAGCCCTAGAGCAATAGCTAAAATTCCGCTGTGCTTGTCAGATACTGTCTGACCACTGATTACTGCCCGAGGGGAGTTTGTTTTCTTTATAAACTTCTTAGTGAGTTCCTATTATCAGGAAAACAGCTTTTTTTTTTTCTTTCTTTTTTCTCTCTTGAGAAACTTCAGAATTGTGTTGAGGAAAGTATGAGTTTTTTTTATTTTTTATTATTATTATTTTAAATCATTGGTTTGTGTGCTATTTTAAAGGGTGAAAAGGCCTTTCCATAATCTTGAAATCAGGAGAACATCATGCAAATGGATGATAAAATGTGATGGACCTGAAAAGTCACCTAAGGCCAAGGTCTATGTGAGTCATGATAGGTAAGTACAACAGGAATATGTCCTTTCCCTTACATTTCTCCTGTGGAAAACATGCAAATTCATCAATTTTGGGGATTAAATAGATTGTATCAATCAGATTCTTATAAGGAAACAGCAGCCACCTCAGGTTCCCATGAAACTAATGAAGAGGCTTTTTATAGACATGTGGGTAGGTTTATGAAAACAAAAAAAAGAAAGGAAGCATTCAGAGAGAGCCTTTATCATTCTTAGGGCTAAAGAGCTTCAGGGAGGAGAGAGGGCTGGTGGAGCCTACTAGAAATATGGACGAAGGGACACACATTAGGGATGTAGCAGGAAAGTCAAGTACAGGAAAGCATGGCATGTGTGTGTGGGTGCCAATGGAGAAAAAACAGCACTCAAGAAATTGACCTATAGATTTGCAGGAGCTCTGGATAGATTCATTTTGGTCTATATGAAAAAGAAGTGAAGTAATAAAATTAAATTTGTTTTTTAAATTTGCACAGTAGCCTTGATGCTTCATTTTTAGGTACCTATTCTTTGGCACGAGAAGTTGCAAGATTAGCGTTAAGAACCAGCAGCACCTCTTTAAATGCTGCACCCTAAATGGCTCACTCGCCTCATCTTTGCACCTGTCTTGTGGCATGGGCAACAGTTAAGCTGCTATAGATCTGGTAGAGAAACCCCGGGTGAGAACTGCTGGATCACAGTCCCGTAGTACCTGGGATGTGGAACTGTATGCATAAATGCAAGCAGAGAGATCTGAGGAGAATCAAAATAGTTGAACTGCTCCAGTGCTCCTGATGCTCATATTCCAGTCACATTGAACCTCCTATTTCCTTCTTCTAGGCCCCAAACATTTCAGTTTCTTCTACAGCTCTGGAACTGGGCTTCTGCTTTTTCTGCCCAACTTATTTCAAACGTTTTCCATCCCAGTCTCCATCCTGAGACTACTGATTCCACTTTATAGGCTCAACTCAAATTCTGTGTCCCTATTTGTGACTCCCTGTCAGGGAGAATTAATTATTTTCTTAGCAAGAACATAAATTCCTTTAACACTAAGAGGACACAGTAGCTGAGTACCTATGATATTACATAAAGTAGAGAAACAAATACTCTGAATTGTGGCTTGAAATGCTGGTCATTATTTACACTGATTGAAAATATTCACAGTCCTCCTCCTTCAAAGACATGGTAGAATTGCACTTCTTTATCCCTTTGAAGTTAAGTGTGAACATATTATTGCTGTGGCTGGTGAAATGTAATATTAAGTGACACATGTCATGTCAAAGTGGAAGCCTTTAAGAACCAGTATACCATTCTCCACGTTCCCTTGTAGCTTCCAAGATGTTCCAGATGTCAGAGCTCCATTGTTCCTGCCTTCTTAAATGAGTAGATGTGGAACAAAACTTCCCATTGACCAGGGGACATTCATGTTGGGTAAGTGAGGCAAAATTATTTTTTTTTGTTTGTCTTAAAGCACTATAATTTTGGATTATTTAGTATTGCAACCTACCCAATTATGACTAGTTCAGAGTCATAAATATTGTTAACCAATTATCATTAATAAATATCATTAATAAATTATCATTAAATACCATTGGTTAAAAAAAAAACCACCCAAACCTTATCAAACAATGCCACCTACAATAGTAAACAAAAACAGCCTAAAAGACATACAATGGGGCATCCTTCAAAGGAGATTAGTAAGAGCAAATATATAAGCATGAACAAAGATATGGCTGTGCTTGTGTAGAAAGAGGGGGGCTAAGGGCCATGAGGGAATTTATTTGCTTCCAGTAGAAGTTTTGAGATACAGAATTATTCTGGAAATATAAACGCATCAGTAAAGCCGGCCCAGATTATCAAGTGAGCAGAGTTCATAAAATCCCGGTATCAAAGGATTGAGGAAGATCTTGAAAGGTCACTTGGTTCATTCACCTCCTTTCAAGTAGGATCACACCAAAACCATCCCAGAAAAATGAGAAGCTATTCTATTTTTAAAGCCATCTACAGAAAGAGATTTTGCCTGGTCAGAACTGTTTTTCAGATAGTTTGAAGCTTCCTATTCTGAATGATGTGCCTCATTCGCATTCAGGACACTTAACGCAACACTCAACATCTGCATTCATTTCCTTGAGCTGCTGCAACAAATTACCATACACTAGGGGTCCTTACACAACAGATATTTATTTTCTCCCAATTCTAGAGGCTACAAGTCTGAAATCACGATGTCAGTAGCGCCATGTTTTTTATGAAGGCTCTAGGGAGGTGTTGACCCATTCTAGCTTCTGGTGGCCCCTCGCAGTCCTTGGCTTTCTTGGCTTGTAGCCATATCTCTCCAATCTCTGCCTCCATTGTCATATGGCTTTATTCTCCGTGTGTATCTCAACCTGTCCTCTTCTCTTCTTATAAGGACATGAACCACGGGATTTAAGGCCCAAACTCACCAGTGTGAACTCATCCTAACTTAACTAACTATAACTGTAAAGAATCTATTTCCAAATAAAGTCACGTTCTGAGGTTGCTGGTAGACATGAAATTTTGAAGGATACTATTCAACCCAGTACAGCATCTTTCATGACTTGTCATAAAGCTGAAAACATCAGTGAATTTTTTTTAAAAAAATGCACTCTTAATTCTTCTTTCTTGCATACAGTATGAAATGTAGAGTGCATCTAATGGAAATGACTTTCATTTAAACTATTTTTCCTGATGGCTTAAATTAATGCAAAATCACTTTACAATGTCATCATGAACATGATCGATTTGCTGGTTTTTGGTAAGAGGAGAGAAACCAGCCTAAGACTCAGCACCGAACTTGGGGAAGTAATAAGTTAGTCACTCTAGTTGATTAAATAAATGAGATGAACATACTTGATACGCACAAAAAGTCAAGCTGTATTATGACACAGTGCACAATGTGGTGTTATCTTAGCTATAAATATTGCAAAAGATGTGGAGAGAAACAATGCAGTGTTGTGCTGAAGTAATGAGGAAGATGTTAGGGAGGAAGAGGAAAACATAAAGGGTAGATAGAATTTTATAAAAGAACACATGTTGTATCCACTGGAGGGAACTGCAGGATAAATTAGTAGAATTGGGCAAACAGCAGAATTCAATCAACTGGCCACAGAGGTCTGGCCATAGAAGAGCGCTTGTAAAGAGAATAGGTGGGCTTTATTTTTATAAAGGTAAGCCAGGACCTGCATGTAGAAAACTTTAAAAGTCAAATTAAATTCACATATCATCCTAAGAATGCTGGAGAGACCCTGTAAGCATTTGAGTCCCAGAGAGTCAGGTGCACAAGATATTGGGAGAAAGTGACCTTGGTGACAGAGTGAAGGTTATGTTGTAGAGATGGGATAGTTGCAATGGTCCAGACAAGTTTTGAGGGCTTGTCCTTTAATGAATAATAAGAAGTCATAACAGGGCTGCCATTACACAGAAATTACTCGATTAGCACAAGAGTGCTCCATAGCAGATATTCCACTCTGGGATTGGGTTGCTTTTCTAGCAATGGTCTATACAGAGAACACACTTTCCTCACTTTCCTTCCCCATGCATTCTTTCATTCTTCAGGACAGGAGAACCCCGCCATCACCCCCCAAAGTGTGAAATCTGCTGTTTTGGCTGCTCTCCACTTAACCCGAGTTTCATTTAAAAGAATAAAGAAAAGTACATTCTCAGCCTTGGCTGTTGAGAAAAATCTCCTTATTCAGCAAAAGATAATGTAAGGTTGCCCTGTTAACTCAGCCTTGCAGAAAACATTCCTGTCAGTTGGCGTGAGCTTTGTTCCTTTCACCTCAGGCAGGTGGTAAAGGCGTTTTGCAAAGGAGGATTCCAAATTAGGTTAAGCACCAAAATAGGGAAACGGTTTGGCTCACCCTGGTGGGGAGAGATTGGACTGCTGAAGTACAGCCAAGTTCACTTCTTTAAAGCCAGGTTTCAATGCAGTTCTTGTGAGAATAAACATGGAGAGAATGGTCGACTGGGATGACTTTTATTTTTCCACAGGCCCTACCCTAATGTTCTTCCTGGGGCCTAAATACCCCAGTAAATGATTATTCTACTTACTGGTCTTATTCCAGCCAGTCAATCCTTTTTCTGAGCTATCTTAATGCTACCTCCACCTAAAGGCATTGGATGCTCTGCATCTTGGGGAATGGGGCACATAAGCAATGACTCTTGGAGATTGAAACTTTTATAAGATATAGAGATATGATACCTGAGTAGTGAAATACCAGATATCAGAGCAGATAATAAGGGAGCTATGTTGGGAAGAAAGTTCACATTACCAAACTTCACATCAGCCTATTATGTAGACTCCTACCCAAACTTATTTGTAGTACAAGGAGGCTCTGCCCTCAAATTCATAGACCAGTCCTCTAACAGATTGCTGCTGCTGTCAGGGAAGCATGCCATTTATCTTATGGCTCTTTTGTGGCCGAGGTGCATTCACATGATTCAGGGCCTGAGAGATAACCTTTTGTCCAGGGAACATTTATAGGGATGGTATGTCTTCCTTTGATTAAAATGTCTTTCATGGTTCCCAAATCTACACAGATCCTGTTGACCCAGTGTGATATTCTGTCTCCTGGATTGTTCTTCCTCCTCTTAAAACCTTCCCTGGCCACTGCAGCCTTTATCCAGCCACTACACCCACATTTATCATCTAACTATGTGCACATCTATTGAGATGGTTTCTGTAATGTATTTAATGTTTACTAAATTAGTTGATGGAGTCAATGGAGACAGGTAATTTCTAGGTATAGCTATTTGACGAAGATGAATCTCTAAATCTGAGGGTAGGGGGCCTTGAGTTTCTCTACTTATTTTCAGAATTGAGAGGAATTAAAAGTTTGTCCAATGTATTTTTTATCTTTTAGAACTTTCATCACCTTTATCCAGACACCTATGAAGAATGCATTATTATGGGAGCAAGGTGTCTAGTTCACAAGGATTGAAATAATTAATAAAAATCCATGCTACTCTTATTTCAGTATTGGCTTCTTCAGTGACACTTATCCTTGGGAAATATAGAAACATTTCATTAATTTCTACTGGGATTAGGAAAAATCTTTTTACTTCTCTTTAATATCAGATCAAATGAAGGCACAAACTCTTCTGTGAAGGTGAAGGATTTTTCTTTTCCATTTCTTGATAAGTCAAAGAGTGAATATATATTAAAAGGAGAATGCCCCCCTCATTTTGGCCCATTTATACAGTGACTAGCCAAAGTTCAGAGGTCTGAAATATCATTTATTTAGCCCCCCAAAAGTCATACCCATGTTTTATTCATGACAGTAAAAGGGTACTTTTACCATTTTCTTTATTGCCTAAGTAGTATAAGGTAGGAGAGTGATGATATTTTCCATAAGAGGTGACCAAAAGTGTCAGAAAATAGTCAACAAGTTCAGAAAACTAGTTTTGTTTTTTTTTTAATTTCAAAATATTATAGGAGTACAAATGTTTTTGGTTACATGTATCAATTTTCTTATGCTTGAGTCAGGGTTGTAAGTGTGCCCATCACTCACATAGTGTTCACTATACCTATTAGGTAGGTTTTGCCTATCTCTTCCTTCTTCCTCCCCTTTACTTGATTTCCACTAAGTTTTACTTCCCCTAGTGAACATGCATGCTCATCTGTTAGTTCCAGTTTAATAGTGAGTACATGTGGTATTTGTTTTTCCATTCTTTAGATACTTCAGTTAGGATAATGGTGTCTAGTTCCATCCAAATTGCTGCAAAAGGCCTTAATTCATCCTTCTTCATGGCTGAGTAGTATTCTATAGTATACACACACACACACACACACACACACATACACACACACATATATACACACACATACAACATTTTGTTAATACACTCATGAATTAATGGGTACTTGGGTTGATTCCACATCTTTGCAATTGTGAATTGTGCTGTAATAAATATTTGGGTGCAGGTGTCTTTTGATAAAATGACTTCTTTTCATTTGAGTAAATGCTAAGTAGTGGAATTGTTGGGTCAAATGGCAAATCTGCTTTTAGTTTTCTGAGGAATCTCCATACTGTTTTCCATATAGGTTGTACTAATTTTCAGACCCAACAACAGTGTATATATAAGCATTCCTTTCTTTCTGCATCCATACTAGTATCTATTGTTTTTGGACTTTTTAATAAATGCCATTGTGACTGGGATAAGGTGGTATCTCCTAGTGGTTTTAATTTACATTTCCCTGATAATTAGTGACATTGAGCATTTTTTCATATGTTTATTGGCCATTTTTGTTTCTTCTTTTGAAAAGCTTTTGTTGATGTCTTTTGCCTACTTTTGAATGGAGTTATTTGTTTTGTCCTTGATTTGCTTGAGTTTTTTTTTTTTTTTTTAAATAGATTCTGGCTATTAGCCCTTTATTGGATATTGTGAATATTTTCCCCCATTCGGTGGTTGTCTGTTTATTCTGATGATTATATCCTTAGCTGTGTGGAAGCTTTTTAATTTAACCAAGTCCCATTTACTCTTGTTGTTGCTGTGATTGCCATCGGGGTCTTCTTCATAGATTCTTTACCTAGGCCTATATTTAGAAGAGTTTTTCCAACATTTTTTTCTACTATTCAATGATTTTATTCTTTACATTTATGTCTTTTATCTATCTTAAATTAATTTTTATGCAGCACTATTTATTGAATAGGGCTTCTTTTCTCCAGTGCATACTATTGCCTGCTTTTTCAAAGATCATTTGGCTGTATTTGGATGGTTTTATATCTCAGTTCTCTATTGTGTTCCATTGGTTTATGTTGCTTTGGCTATTTGGGTTCTTGTCTGGTTCCAAACAAAGCACAGAATTGTATTTTCTAGATCTGTGAAATATGACATTGGTATTTAGATTGGGATTGCACTGAATCTGTAAATCACTTTGGGTAGTGTGGACATTTTAACAATATCGATTCTAGCAATCCATGAGCATGATATGTTTCTCCAATTGTTTGTGGTGTTTGGGGTTTCTTTCCTCAGTGTTTTGTAATTCTCTTTGTAGAGATGTTCACCTCCTAGGTTAAGTATATTCCTAGGTATTTTATTTTCTTTGTAGCTATTGTCAATGGTACTGGATCTTTGATTTGACTCTCTGCTTGACTCTTATGTGTGTTTAGGCATGCTACTGATTTGTGTGTGTTGATTTTGCAACCTGAGACTTTTCTGAATCAGCTTTTACTCTAAGATTAGCCCTTTGCCTTTGATTTAATCACTTCAGTCCTTTTTTAGTCTCAGTTTCCTCATCTATAACACGAACACTGGGAATGCTTTAAGGCTCAAAGGAAACAATATATGTGAAAATTCAAAATAAAAATAAAAATAAAAAAAAAACAAGACATGGGGTAACAGCTCTTTCTAGTTCCATGACATTATTATATTTAGCAATATTTGCCTCTTATGAGCTGAACGGTTGAAATGCTATGATTACACATTCATTTACAAAAGTGTCTATGTGTTTTTTGAATAATATAATGAATATATGTGAAGTCCCAGCCAACCGAGCAACTAGAACACTGAGAATAACATCTAGCTTCTAATGTGCTCTTCCTGACCATATCCAGCTACTTCAAAAAGAAACCACGAATTGAGAATTTATCTATATATAATATAAATGTTATAAATATATAAATATATTTTTATATTCTACATGTACATACATACAAACTACTAAGACTAAACACGTCTCAATAATACCTAGTTTGGCCTTGGTGCAGTGGCTGATGCCTGTAATCCTAGCACTTTGGGAGGCCTAGGCAATAAGAACACTTGAGGCCAGAAGTTGGAAACCAGTCTGAGCAATATAGCAAGAACTCATGTCTACTAAACACCGAAAAAAAAAAATAAATAAATAACCTCACTAAGTGTGGCGGCACAAGCCTGTAGTTCCAGCTACCAGGGAGGCTGAGGCTTGAGGATGTTTTGAGCCAGGAGTTTGAGGTTGCAGTGAGCTACAATGACTACACTATACTGCACCATAGCCTGGGCAGCAGAGCAAGACCTGTCTCAGGGGGGGAAAAAAAAAAAAGCAACCACCTTTTCCCCCAAATAATTTCAAGTTTAGTATTAGTTATTTTCTCGACTTATTAATATATAATATGTAAGCTTCAGGGACTTACTTTTACACTCAATGTTGTTCTTAAGTAGACTCATCTAAATTATGGTATGTGAGTATAGTCTACTTTCTCAGATGTATGCTATTCCATTGTATTAATATTCCACAAGCTAAGTAACTATTCTCTTTTTGATGAAAATTTTAATTTGTTTTTTTATCTCACAGATTCTTGCTATTACAAATGATATTGCTATAAATTTTGCTGTATATCTTCTGGTGAATGTATACAAATATTTTCTCCTGGGTATATAGCAAGTAATTACATCTCTGTGGTTATGTGTTGTATCAACACTCACTTTCACATGACAGTATCAAACTGCTTTCCAAAGTGGCTGCACCAATTTATACTCTCACTGCCAGTGTTTAAAAGGGCCTGTTAGTATTTCAACATTTAGTACGATAAATTTGTTAACTTTTTCCAATCAAGTTGCATTAACTACAAACCTACATTGGGTTTTATTCACATTACCCTCATTACTAGTTTGAACATCTCTTCATATAGTAAATGACCTTGTGTATTTCTTCATATGCATCTATTTTTAGTGGGTGTGCCAGATTGTTTTCCAGCCTAGTACTATATCTTAGTGCATTTAATCTGAATTACAAAAGAATGGGAATCCTTTTTCATTTCTTTGGATTCTCCCAAATAGTACCCACAGAAGTGTTTTGCCAGCAGCAGTTTCCTCCACAAGATGAATGGCCTCTATGACTTCCTGTGTCTCATCAATTGGAAAGCCTATAGGAAGATTTAAAGTTTATATGCTGCTTTGCTGGGCACAAAACAATGATAAATACACATTACCTAATTCCTTCTTTTTGGGGACTTGAAATCTTGAACGGACATTGATTTAAACCCTAGCTATTTTTCTTACCACTTAACTGCTTATTTTTCTACCTCCAGGTTTTTTTTTTTTTTTTTTTTGGTCTGGTCTGGCCTAAGTGGAGACATGGTTTAATTTACATTTATAACTCTCAAAAATTTAAAACAATATTAATAAGTATTTTAAAACATGTTAGCAATAGTTTTAAATTTTCTTTTCATAATAAAGAAAATGTGGAAAATATTAATTTGACTATTAAAAGTGGTTATCTCAGCAGGCAAACTTTTCAACTTCCCATTTGACTTTGTGCTCTTCAGATACAGTCTCTATCCGACCACTTTCATATCACAGTGACTGAAGATGTATACCACATCCAGGATTCCTGAATTATACTTCAATTTGAGGCTTTTCAGAATCTAACTTCAAAGCTATTCCGAAGAGCTTTGTGGGTTACCCAACTTCAAAGTGTACTTGAGATTATTTAACATCATTAAACAGAGCAATCCAAGAGACAAAGACACAGGCTAAAGTCAAAGCAATTTTAAAGACATCATACATCATCGTCTTTGCTATTACTTTTCCTCTAAACTTACTAAAAGCTGTCACCTTTCACCCATTCAAACACATGTCCCAAGAGCATTATGCTGTGGGATGCAAGGTATGTGTGTGTCCATTTTGGGGGGAAACTTTGTACTCATACCTTGGGCTTATTGTCTCCTTAAACTTCCTTGTTTTATCTTAAATGTTCCTTGATATATCCACCTCCAGTATATTGACCAAGCATGTGAATTCTTCTTTAAAAAAATACAATAGCCTGTTTCCAAAAGTCATACGAGGAAGCACATCTGTCACAACATCTGACAAATATCCACAGCCAAGGATATGACCTAGCAAATCTGAATGTACTCTCTCATTTTTCTCATATTTTAACACTTATCTCTCCTTCATTCGGAAGCATTTGTCAACCTGCCTTTATCCATGGCAACTCTTCTTATTTTAATGTTCTTGCTTTTATCCACAAACTAAATTTACATTTCTTGCTGTTATAAATTTTATTTTTATTTATTTATTTTTTGTTGTTGAGAAACATTACTTCAAGAAGACTGAAGCCCAGTGAACTCTGAAAGACAAGACTTTTATGAGGAAAAGTACTGCCTTCCTTTATAGGCTGGCAAAGATGAGAACAAATAAAAATAAAAATAAATAAGAAAAGGTTTTACATTTAGTCTGTGAAGTTATTCTGTCTAGTCTCATCTCACTATCAATGAACACTGGTAGAGGATGGGGGATATCAATGAGCTCGCCGAGTTGAGTCAGATTCTGGAAAGGTATTTGTGGTATTACGAATTTATTGCATATGCAATATCAAAACATAGGTACAATATGACACTCAAATATATATACATATATATTTCATTGGATCTCATTTTGTATATTTTTTCAATTAGTTAAAATTATAGAAATATACAACAACAAAAGACCTTAAAGATCATTTTCTCATAATTCTTATTTGATAAATAGGATAACCATATAATTTATTTCTCAAATGCAGACACTTTTAAGAATGAAAAAGAATGCTTTTAATAACTAGGCAGATAAAACATGTATAAACAGGAACTATTACAAGCAATAAAGGGCAAATGTTCACTCTATTTTTAAGACGTAGAGTAGTTAAGTGGCTTGTTCACGTGCCTTGTTAAGTGCTACACGTCACAAGAAACCAGGTTTCCTAGGGTCTCATTAAGAATACATTGCTACAGATGTGTTAGCTAGATAAAGGTCTTTTAATCTGAAATATGCATTTATATTTTGACCCAAGGTCTGAAGACAAGTCACATCAGATCTCTGACCTAAGATAAATGGAATTAATGTTGCAACTGCATTCTCCTAACTTCTCACTGGACTTGAGATGGTAAAAATTTCTGACAGCATGTCTTCCCCTTAGGCAAACCAAACCAGGCTGACATGATCCACTTTGATTTGACCAACTTGTCAGTGAGAGGCATGATGACCTTCTCCACATATGTACTCATTTCACAGACTCCTTGAATGAAAGGTGGGTGTGTGCTACGTCTGATCCAAGGAGAAATGATCAATTGAGATGTTTTTTATCCATTTTGGTTGCTCTGTCTAGTACTATAGTATCTGCAAGAGATATTTACTATTCTTGCTTATTTTATTTTTAGTTTAGCATATACTGAATACCTATTGGTATTCTATCCCCTAATATAGAAATATATTAGAGGATTTTATATACATTACTGTGATTCATTGTGTGCTAAGATTTTCACAATTTCTCTTCTTGGTGAGTAAGATAAATCTATTTCTGCATCTTATGGGCTGCTTGTTTCATTTCAGGTCCTAAGGTTACATAGTAGGTATTCTGCAGGATACTTTCTGCCAGTTTACTCATGGTTAGAAAGGTTTAATAAGATTATAGATTGCTATTTCAGAAATACTCCTCTAATATTTGTATCTTCACTTACAAAAACAAAGCAAACATAAAATTCCTGCTGTACCTCAAGACTCCTGTTTCAGAACACTGAAGACACAATTAGATATGCTGAGATATATTTTATCAAAGGAAATTTGTTGCTAAGAAGCTAGAGTCAGTCTTTGGTTCATATTGACAAATACCTATGGAAGAATTATATGGGTGGAGCCCTAAGCCCTAGAGGTCTCCTTGCCCAAGAGAAGATTAAAATCTGTGAGAAGGAATAATTCAAGGGCATAAATGACTATATTCTAAGAAGGAGGCAGGTTGTAGCATAATAAAATCCAAAGATTGTATTTTCAAAGTTTAAAGTGGCAAGAAAGAGACAGATATTTTTCATGGAGAAATTGATATTTTAGGTGGGGTTTGAAGAGATGAGTAAAGTTCTGACTTAGAAAAATAGAAGGCAAGAAATTTACCACGCAGGAAAAAATAAATAAATAACAATATGGGTTGCAGCATGGAAACAAGACAGTATGTAAGGATTATGATTAGGGAATACACAAAATCCTTCTAGCTGAAAATTTGAGTACAAGATTAATGGTAGCTGAGGTGACGTTAAATTCTTTTTCAGAAGAAATCAAAAGAATATATTTTATCATATTTAAAACCAATGTTAACTTTTAATAAAAGACAACTTCTAAAATATGAGGCTTTGTTCTTTCTAAAACTCTTGTCATGCACATTATTTTGGTAATTTTCATAATGTGTTTTTGCTATAAGTTAGTTGGTTATTATTTCCATCTTGCAGGTTGGGTAACTGAGAAAAACAGAGATTCATTGTTAACCTGGTGGGCAGGTTGATACCCTCTCTTTCCTTCTCTCTTCCACTAGAAGCAAAGTGCTTGGTCAAAGAGCAGTGCCTTTCCACATGCAGGAGGTTTTCTTTCCTGTTGAGACTTTATTTGAGTTTTGAAAGTAGGACAAGGTTTTTGTCAGGGAACTTCAGTGGCTGAAGCCATTGCCTCAGCCTGGCTAATAAGGCTGCTGCACTCAAACTGTGAGCAGAACCTTGCCAACTCCAAACTGCTGCTGCCCTGCAATCTCATCAGTCCACCTGCCGTGCACCTAGTGCTTTAGTCCCGACTCCTAGGCCCAATCAACTGAATATCTGCTCTGGCTTCAGGCCTTGGCCTCCAATCCACTGATACTGTTGCCTACTGTCCTCATTGCCATCTCCAGGCCCAGCATCCAGCCCCCTAATGCAACTGACCAGTTTCTGGGCTGGCAGACACCATCGTGCAGATGGGGTCAGTATGAATGTCCAAGTGGCCAATCAAAGTAAATGCAGATGGGAACACAAGATGTATACCAGAGCCCTGAATCCAAATGAGTTGGGGGTTTAAAGAGATTAAACCTGCTAATTAGTAACCTTGGAGCCATCCTCATTGGCTAAATAATAAATAAAAATTTATCTGGGTTGGTTTTACTAGTAAATCTAATTCAGGGACTATGCAGAAATACAATGAATTCCGCTAGTTTTAATCCTCGAGGGTCATATGCAGGTGTATGAAATAGTAGGGCCATACATTATTTGCATATGATTAGCATGTAATTTACACTCTTCTAACTAGACTCTGCAGTTTATTCCCAGTCTCTTTTCAGTGAAAATTTTTCTAACTGTTCTTTTTCTTTTGGAATGATCTTGTTTATCTCTTCCCAAACTTTGTTGTTGATTTTTGTTTTTTGTTTTTTGTTTTTGTTTTTGTTTTTATTCCCAATGAAATCTTAACAGAGAAACTCAGGGGTGAGAATATATCACTGAATTAGCATCATACACAGCAAACTTTGTGGGTTTAAATGAGTGAGAACCACGGATATCCTAAGCTCTTTGAATTGGTTTTTCCCTGAGTCTATGTCCATCTGTAGAAGGACATGCTAGTCCCCTTGAGCAGAAAATGCACAACTTTCACCATACCGACATCTAGGTTTGAGTTCTAGTTCCCCGTATTTCAAGCAAGTGAGTGAATTGCCCATGGTTATCAAATGGGAGGAACAATTACTGCCTTACGTTTTCTGCATTTGATTGTTAGAATCAAATGCAATTGAGCATCCAAATATTCATGGTGAATTCCTATCTTGTCTTTATTTAATATTTTTATATTTTGTACATGTGGATTTTGCATTGATTTTTATTTGTTTAAATATTGCATTAAAACAAATATTTATTGTGTTTACTGAGCTTTTTCTTGCCCTTAAATTTTGCTCCTGAGGTAAATACTTACCTGGCCTCTCTTTAGTCTTCAGCCTGGGTAAGCATTATATGATACGACCATAATAAAAGGTTTCAGCCAACCAGATACTGTTGGAGAAGGGTAGTTGGAGAGAGCTATTGATTGAATACACTGAATATCTCAGTCAACTTAAGAGAAACTGTGGCACACCCCAGACATATAGAAAGAAATATTAACCCTATCACATTATTAAGCCAGAATCCCTCTCTGGGAGAAATTATGACTCCCTCTAGCCTCTCATTGCCCATGAGTATACCATACCAACTCCTTAGCCCCACTTCCAAAATCCACTCCCTCTCTTCTGCTCATGTAGTATTAATTCTTAAATCTGCAAGTGATCTGTAATTTCAGTTACTCATCGCTACTAATCAGACATCCCACTCTCATTTCAGATTCCAAGCTCTTGACTTTCTTGTTCTTCCTTCTTAGAATTTAATTTTCCTATTGAGCAGAAAAAAGTTAACCAGGCTACAAGCTTCAAATGTATTCTAACTATTCTGCTAGGCCTTTCCAGCCAATTTTAGCCAAAGATGATCTCCATAACATACACAGTGAGTACTGCCTCATTTTATGAAATCTAAGTACATCAAGTTCACATCGCTGCTTAACTAATTTGTGTATATGTTCTTCCTTATTTTTTTTTCTACAACCAGCTGGTAAAATTCCAAAGGGCAGAGAATATCTTGGATTTTAATTCCCTCCCCCCCGCCATGATTTTTTACCAGGATTATACACAATTTAAAAATATTCAATAAAATATAGAAATGCAAGATATTTACACACTAACTCACACACATTTTCTCTCTTTATGAGGGTCTATGACACTCATATATTTCATACTGTATAATTCATTTCATATAACTTCTATCGTTATAGCATGTAATTTAGAGCATGGTTGTATCTTTTCCTAATATATTTCTAGTAGTTTCTTTTGAATTGGTTGACTTCACTAATTGGATTATTAGCTCTTCTGTGCAGGAAATTTGATTTTCTCTTCTTTTCATCTGTAGAAATTTCCTCTGAAGACCACTGGAATTTCTGACAAAATACAACTCAAACTCCGGAATGAATAAACAGGAAACTATGGCCAATACATAAAACAAAAACAAAATCAAATTGTCAGTAACTCTTCCACAGGTTTTATGTCCAAAGTTGGTCTACATTTAAGAAATTCACTCTTTTAACTTGATTACATTGTTTAGGATTTAATCATTTTAAAACTTAAAATTCACCATGATTTTTTCTATACTGAATAGATAGTTGCTCAATGAATTCTATAGGTTAAAACAATTTTCTGACATACAGAAAAAATATTGACAAGAAACTTTAGAAACAGATATATTTTCCTTTCTATTCTGCTTCTTTCTAATATTCTATTTACAAATGACAAATTCACAGGAACTCTTTTTTGAAATTTCATAGCACTCATCACAAAAGCTACCTCATAAGCTGTGCCCATTTTTGCCGAGAGTTTACCCAAAATGAAAGCATGGGGGTGGGTATTGGTAAAGTTTATCTGTAAGTAAACTTGACAAAATATATTACTTTCAAACTGGAAAAGGATCTCAACAACAGACCAATGCAGGGGGTGGAGTGCAGTGATGGAGGACAACTTATCAAGTCTATCCTCCTTGCAATGCATTATTTGTGTTATTTCTGACTTCCTTACAAATAGCTTTTTTTTTTTCTGACTCCATGATTTCCTGTGAATTACTCTTCCAGAAAGAAAATATAATTGTCTAAATTTAGTTGATGTCCTCACTTTAAAAAAAAATATGAAAAGGACTCTAAAAGAGTTCTTTTGCAGAAATTTTACCTCCAGAGTTGCACTGCATTATCTTAAAGTATACAACTTTTAATTGGAGCATCATTTTTCTTCCCTACTGAATTCACCTTTTATATTAAAGTTTTCCTCTTTCTTTATATTTCTACCTAAAGTATTAACTGAACCAGTGGTGTGCTGGATATACTGGTTCATGAGCACCATTTTTTAAAATTTTTAGGAACTTTGAAACCCAGTTATTAAACAGAACTATTATTAAAAATTAAATTCTATTTACTTACTTAAATATAATAAAACAAAAATGGACAATCAACACATCTTTCTAAATAATTTACCACACTTAATATTATTTATTCTTTTGAGGATGCTCATGTTCCTTCTGCCTACATATTGGAAATGTGGCATAATGTTGTGTTACCACACATCTCTTCTCTATCCACATTCAGTTGTTTCATGTTGGTAGCTGGAAATCCATGGAAAGCAGCAAACACTACAAATTAAAACTTGATTTATTGTTTTGTTGATTGTCTCAATTTAAGAAAGCGATGAATAACGTATTATTAATGCAGATTAAACTTAAAATGTGTTGTGTCATTATCCCTTATATCATGAACAGCACACAAACTAAAGTTATTTTTCTAGTCTAAAATCTATTATCCAATGCATCAATTAATATCATCTCTTAATGAGTAAAGTGTGGACATATTTTCATTGCTTTAGCTTCCTCTTACTTGCAGACAGGCACAACAATATCAACCCAACATTATGTCCAAACTATACTCATTGGTGAATTGCAATCATATATTAGCCTCAGCTATAAGAGATCAGCAAAAATCAACAAAACATTCTGAGTTTATCAATTGGCTACATGCAATTTGCAATGTACATTATAATTTTTATTATTTTAAAATTGTGTTTCATACTTTTTTAAGCTTGTAACACAAATATGTAAGTATGTGCATATGCGCACACTCACATACACACATACATACATGTAAATAAGGTTTTTTGGGGGATGGGAGGTAAGACAAACTAGAGGTTAAACATCTGCCAGCACACTACTGCTGATGGCTTTACTGCTACTGGGAAACTAAACGTTTTATATAGTAAATATTATAAGGCGTAAACTCCCCCCACAAACACATACCCTGCCCACATATTTTGATTTGAAATAGTGAATTTTTAATATTCCCAAAAGCCTTCATATCATAAAGGTATGTGGGTAAAATGATAGTCAGGAACATGTCTATTGTTGATAGTAAGATTAGAGACCTTTTAAGATGCCCTTAAATCAGACCATATAAAATTTGACTATCCATATGATACTAATTTAGTAAGGCAGGATCAGTAAACAAGTGTATAATTTGCTACAATCTCTGAGACAGCAAACACAAGACATGAGTTTGAGTCCTACCTCAGTGTAAACTTAAATAGTAACCACTGACAACTCATTTTACTTCTCTGAAAATGCAAAATGAAGGAATTACATTATCTTACTAGTTCCCAAACATGACTACATATCAAAATCACCTGCAAAACTGTTCAAATCAGTGTTCTTTTCCTCTAATCAGATATACTGAAACAGAAGTGGGACCAAGAAATCGAATCATAAAGTGTTTATGCTAAATATGGAACCCTTATACTTCTAAAGCCTTTAGGGCCATGCAGTTATAATAGTTAACTGGCAGTAAGTGTGTGGGTACGACACATTTATATGTGTGGATTGTCAATAATTTACCCACTTTCCTGACTCATGTCTGTTTCTTTTCATAAATACTTCTGGTATATATGGCATGACTTTTCAGTAGTTTTCACATCCTAATATTCCTCCATTATATAATCAATATTATTTGTAAATAATTATCAGCCACTTTTAAATAAAGTAAATTTTTATATGTCAATATTTCTAAAATCTTATGCATGATATTATGAGAAATTGTGACAAATATTTATTAAAACCAAGAATTGCTACAGCTCAGACAACCCTGATCAACAGCTTGATGGATTATATGAATAAAAGGGAACTTGTCTAGATAAATTTGCTAATGTGCTCTGGATAGCTCTAAATTAATGAATTAATTAATTTTTGGAATGTTTGGTACTCCAATCATTCTGATCATTTTTAAAAATATTAAAAGTGGCTTTGAAAATATTTCTTCATGTTCCCTTAGGCCCTCTGATAGAATTTCTTATTTTTGTGAAAAATCATAATAACAAAGATTTATGAATTCCTTAAAAATTGTCACATATATCTCACATAAGTTTTCATATACATATAGTTTAATTTTTATAATAATACATAGACAAAATGCTATCCTTTTTATGTTTGATGAAAAGTAACTGAAGCTCAGAAAGTCATTAAAGAGAATCAGTTATGGAGATAAACTCAAAAATAGGTAGGTATCCATGTTCCATATCATGTGAGTTTTCATAATTACAAGTTATTCTTTTGGAATAAAAATAATGCTTGCAATTTAGGTGAAATTATAGTTTTTTTTTTTTTTTTTTTACCTAGTTGTTGTTTCCTTAGAGATCTGAAGCCTATCTGCTTAAATGGTCTCTTAGGAAAACTTTTGGACTTTTTCCATCAATATAAATTTTATTTATTTATTTATTTTTATTTCAGCATATTATGGGGGTACAAATGTTTAGGTTACATGTATTGCTTTTTCCCCCTACCCCCCCAGAGTCAGAGTTTCAAGCACGTCCATCCCCCAGACTCTGCACATCACACTCATTATGTACGTATATACCCTGGGTATATACAGAATATAAGTTTTATTTTTCAATCTGACTAGGGAATTCTTAGTGGTTTATGTTTATTTTTCACATGGTTATCCAGAAAAGTAAGGAGAAAAGCAGGTGTTATTTTTTTTCTTACCTCATTGGCTAAAATGTCTGGCATTTCTTACAAATTGACTGAAATTCTTACCATCTGGTGCTGGAAACTTCATCTAAATGTAAATTAAAATAAATATATTTTTTGAGAAACAATTTTAAATAATATAAACCTTGGTTTATCTTTTTTGTGGTTTAATGACTTTTCTGTCATCCAAATTTTCTGGCTTCCACAGAGATGTCTAATGACATCAAGAACAAGTGCCCTGGAGGTAACTGTACGAAGTCCAAGCCTCTGCTCTTCTGGAAATGAAAGATTCGGTGGAGATATCCAGGTGTCTGCCATCCTAAAGGTACTGTATTTGGACTTGGAATATTAAGACAAGTTATAATAATTTGTTACTTCATCAAACAGATAAATGAACTTTCCCTGTTCCATTCATGTTTTTTGGATAGCCGTGGCTTGATTTTGCTAATTTTACATTTACTCCTTCAGTAAATCTATGTTGACCAGCCTCTTTTGAGGGGAAGTGACTCTATACACTAGTTTTCAGAAAAAGAATTTTGCTTTTGTCACATAAGTCTTAGACTTCCAATCCTTGCTAGAGTGTTCTGATGTACATTGCAGGAAACTCAGGCTATGAGGCTCTGTAACAAATCTGAAATCTTCAGAGGGCATGTTAGCAAACATGATAACAGATAATGCATAAACCAAATTAGTCTTGCTGTTTTAAACCCAGAATTTGCTTTGATCTTGAACACTGGGACTTCTTGGCTTTTGTAGTCTCTGTCATACTGTCTTCTGCCTCAGTTTTCTACATACCTCAAAGATCTCCATTGAAACTGCTGCCTTGTGCTGAAACACAATGAACTTGATTCATTTCCTGAAATATGATTTGCCTTCATATGACTCTTCTTCTTATCTTAATTTACACATAGATTTATAATCCTTTTCCTTATAGTAAAAAAAATACATATTGACCCTTGCTTCATACCAAACAATAATTTATTGAAAATGGATCTTAGACCTAAACATAAAAGCTAACCTCATAAAGATTTAAAAAAAAACAGAAAAGTCTATCTTCCTGACTTTGAAGCAGGCAAAGGTTTCCTAAGCAGGACACATAAAAAAAATTATAAGATATAACAAAGAAATCATTAACTAGAGTTCATCAAAACTCTAAAGTTCTGCTTGTCCAAATACACTGTTAAGAAAATAAATCAGAAAGTTGCAATTCAGGGTGAAATATACCCAAGATACACATCTGAAAGACTGACATCAAGAATAGGTAAAAAAAAAAACAAAAACTCTACAACTCAAAATTAAAAGACAAAATTTGTTAAAGACATAGAAGAGTGCTCAATATAATTATTCATCACAGAGATTAAAATTGGAGCCATGATGAGACACTAGTACCTGTACATCAACATTAAAGAAATAGCAACAAATGTTGGCTAACATGTGGAGCCACCAGAACTCATGGGGGTGGAGGTAGAAGTGAAGACAGGGGCAGAAATTGACTGGGAATGGGTCTGAGGGAACTTTCTGGGGTGCACACGATGTTCCATGTTTTGATAGATGTTTGGTTTACAAAGATGTATCCATTGATCCAAATCCAATCTATATACACTCAAGATTTCTTACATGTAAATTTTAACTCAAAAGGAAAAATCCACAAAAATATTGAACTATAATGAATCACGAACATACTGAAATATTTAGAGAAATTTGCTTGATGTATGAACTTTACTTTGAAATGCCTCAAAAGTCTAAATGATTGATATAAGGGATTCCCTGTAAAATTCTTCCATTTTTTCTGTTTAAAAACATTTACATGAAAGTGTCTTTTATTAATAAAAAGCTAAGTATATATAGCTCTAGCTAACATTAATTCAGAGATCATTAGGTACCTTTTATTATTCTAAATGCTTTACATGTATAAGAATTTTTAATCCTTACAAAGATTCTTTAGGATGGACTCTGTTATTATCCCCACATTACAGATTAAAAAAAAAAAAAACTATAACAAAAATCAATTAAGTGAAAACAAACAAAAACTAAGTCCTCATCTTGCTAATGAGGAATGCACATGGAATAGGACAGGTTACATAGAAGAACGTGTGCATCACAGAAGTAAAGATATTGAAGTGATAGAAACATATAATCCATTTTCTTTTGCTACTACATTGTAACAAGATAACTTAAGAATGATATGATCACATCTGAGGGCATAATGATATGGGAAATTCAGACAGGGCAGTGTATGTTAATGGCACTGATACTGAAATACAGATATTCTTTGGAGTATTTGGATTAACTTTTAAGGGCCACCACCAGCCAATTAATCCCTTTTAACAATTTTCTTCCTCACTTCACTGTTCTAGTGGGTCACTAGTAGCCCAGCCTAGTTTCTGGGAAGTTTGGCAGAAACAGGAGTATACAAAACCAGCCTGGACAGAGTAGCCTGCAAAGAAGTCCTTCCTGCAGACCTCATTCCCCTGCATGTATACTGGTGTCTCTAGTATCCTAAAGTTTATGAAAAGAAGCACATTAAGCAAAAGTATAATGTGTCTCAAAATGTGGTACCCATGCCAGCACCAGCATTATCTGGAAATTCATTAGAAATGCATCTCTAACATTTCTACCAATACCCCCACACCCAGTACGTCCCATTCTGAATCTGAAAGTCTGAGAATGGGAAAGATGGAGCAGCACTGAGTTTATACCTGCATATAAATTCGGGGGATTCTCATACTAATGTTTAGAATTAGTAGCAATGTGTACTAATGTTTGAGAGCCACTGCATAAGAGAATGAATTAAAGTACTTCTGTACTCTTATTTTTTTAAAAAATGTAATCTAGAGCTGTTCAACTTTACCTTGGAAGAATTGTCTACATCTGTAAGAAAATGAATGCAAAGTAAAATAGCAAGACCTAGTCCAGTGTCATTTTTCTTGTCCTTTTTTTTTTTTTACTTTTTCCTTAATCTATATCACTATCAGGGTTAGCCACATCATATTTTCAGATGTCAGTTTCTCCTTTTGGACCACAAACTCTTTGACAAAAAGGACTGTGTCTGAATCATTATTGTATTCTTCAGATTATAACTCATAATAGGTCTCTAATAAATACCTGGCAAATCAATAATTGAATAAATTAATAAATGAGTAAGTGAGTAAGTAAGCCTGCCTGTGGGTGACAAATAAACTTGGAATTTAACACCCTCTTAGGAAACAAAGAAAACATTTTCCATTGACTGGACCTGGTGGGCTATCTTTGAGGCTAGGTAAAGTGTGAATAAATGCATGAAAATTGGTACTATTATCATAAGGGCCTTCGTCTATTGAGGATAAATCAGAAAGCAGACACCTGGGATCCTACTTTCATCTCTTCTTTCAGACAGGGTGTCACCTGCATGAGAAAAAAATATAATGTAAGAAGTATAAAGGTGGATCTGAGATCCAATCAAATAGAAAGTCTGAGGCTCAAATACTATCCCATTTTCCAGAGCTCTGTTTGTCAAGAAAGAGGTTTTGTATAACTTCCTCTTACTAATATAAAATTTAAATGTATTATTTAATATAATTTATTATAGATTAAAAGCTATATTTTAAAACCATATGCATGTTTTCAATAAAACAATATTGGGGTTTAAAAAGTAATACATTCAATTTTTGTTATAATGCTTATATTGTCTCAAAAAGGCAGGGAAAAAAAGGGACATTACCAAAAAAAAATTACCTCTGAATCATATTAGTATCTTGATCTGTCCATACCCTGGCTCTTTTCCTACAGTTACAAAAACAAAACAAAACAAAACAAAAAACCTAATTAAATTGTCAGGTTATGAAAGGAAAGGGAAAAGAGTCACCTTATATTCCTAACCAAATCACACTGAAGTCCTTCAGTCAACACTTCTCTTTCTTCTCTTTCTCAAACATAAAAGGAATGCAAGGGCTGGGGAACCACACAATAGAATTAATATTTGCTGAAATTATGACAATAAATGCTGTTTGCTCTTACCCAATTTAATTTATTATTCCCAGTGTTTTTCAGACACATTGGTTATGAAATAGCTTTCATCACATGAGGTCCAGAAAAAGTAGAAGACAGCATGGCCTATTATATTAAAAAGAAAATAAAAAAGCCAGATAAAACTGCAATTTTAATTAATTACATTAAATTAATTTTTAATTGAATGACTCTTTAAAATTTTCTTTTTAAGACCAGGTGAACAGGAAGTAGACATTGTTACTAAGTGTGTACTATTATATTTTCTGACTAATCACTATTAAAAGTTAATAATCTATCCCCATTTGGACACCATTAATTCCACTCTCTTGTCTGATTACTATAGCAAGGATTTCCAGCACTATGTTGAATAGAAGTGGAGATAGTGGCAACCTTGCCTGGTTCCAGTTCTAAGTGGGAATGCTTTCAATTTTTCCCCATTCAGTATGATGTTGACTGTGGGTTTGTCATATATGCCTTTTATCATTTTTAGGTAAGCCCCATCTATGCCTATTCTGTTAAACATTCTTACTATAAAAGGGTGTTGAATTTTGTCAAATGCTTTTTCTGAGTCTATTGAGAGGATCATATGGTCTTTGTTTTTGCTTCTGTTTATGTGGTGAATTACAATTATAGATTTGCATATGTTGAACCATCCCTGCGTCTCTGGGACGAGGCCCACTTGGTTGTGATGGATTATTTTCTTGATAAGCACCTGGATTTTGTTAGCTAGGATTTTGTTGAGAATTTTTGCATCTATATTCATAAGGGATATTGGTCTGTAGTTTTCTTTTTTGTGTTGTATCTTTTCGTGGTTTGGGTATCAGGGTTATGTTGGCTTCATAAAATGTGTGAAAGGATTCCATTTTTCTCTATGTTGTGGAATAATTTCTTCAATATAGGCACCAGTTCTTCCAAGTGCCCATCAATACATAAGTGGATTAATAAAATGTGGTATATGTATACCATGCAGTACTATTCAGCTATAAGAAACAATGGTGATATAGCACCTCTTTTATTTTCCTGGATAGAGCTGGAGCCTATTCTACTAAGTGAAGTAGTCCAAGAATGGAAAAGCAAGCACCACATGTACTCACCAGCAAATTGGTTTCACTGATCAACACCTCAGTGAACATCTAGGAATAACATTTATCTAGTGTCAGGCAGGTGGGAGGTGGGAGTAAGAAATAGGTTTATACATACATAATGAATGCAATGCGCACCATATGGGGGATGGACACACTTGAAGCTCTGACTCTGGGATGGGGGAGAAGAAGAGGAAGGCAACACACATAACCTAAACATTTATACCCCCATAATATGCTGAAATAAAAAAAAGTAATACTCATTTTGTATATAAATATACCACATTTTCTTTATCCATTTATCTAAGTTGATGAACACTTAGATTAATATCATTTCTTGGCTATTGTTAATAGTATTGCAATAAAAATGTGAGTACAGATATCTCTTCAACATATTGATTTCATTTCCTTTGGATTTATATCCAGTAGTGGGATTGCTGGATTATATGTTAGTTCCCTTTTATAATGACTATACTAATTTACATTACCATCAATAGTGTTTACATGTTCCCTTTTCTCCAAATGCTTGCCAACACTTATTATCTTTTGTCTTTTGAATAATAGCTATTCTAACAGGTGTGAAGTGGTATCTCATTATGTTTTTGATGTGCATTTCCTTAATGATTATTAGTGATGTTGAGCATTTTTTCACATACCTATTGGCCATTTATATATCATCTTCGGAAAAATATCTATTCAGGACTTTTACCCATTTTTTAATAGGGTTATTTTGTTTTCTTACTATTGAGTTGTTGGAGTTCCTTATAAATTTGGGAAATTAATGCCTTATCAGATATATAGTTTGCAAATATTTTCTCTAATTCTGCAGGTTGTCTCTATTCAACTATAAAAGAGAATGAAATCCTGTCATTTGTGACATCATGGATGAACCTGAAGATATTATTTTCAGTGTAATAAGGTATACACAGAAAGACAAACACTGAATGATTGTACTCATATATAGATTCAAAAAAAAAAGTTGATCTCATAGAAGTAGAGAGTAGTATGATAATTATCAGAGGTGTGGGTGCTTAGTGGGGTATGGGGGTGGGTAGAGGTTGGTCAAAGGACATATAATTATAGTTTGATAGGAGGAATTTTTATTTTAATTTCCAGAATAGGGAAATATATAGAGACAGAGAGTAGCTAAATGATTGTTTGGGACTAGGGGGTTGGGGTGGGGGAGAAATGAGGAATGAAAACTAATGTTTATTGAGCTTATGTTTTATAAAACTACTTGTGGTGGTGGTTTCACAATTCTGTGAACAAACTAAAAACCATTGGATTATACATTTTAAATGGACAAATTGTATGATATGTGAATTATATCTTGATAAACCTCTTTTTTTTAGAAAAATGTAGTTTTTATTGTTCTAACTTGTTTAATTTTGAGAAAGTTTGGAAAGGCTTTCTGAAAAGCTTTTCCATAAAACTTGCTGTGCATAGAGATGGCTCCTGAGTGTGTTTGCTGGTTCACCAATATTCATGCTAAGCTCTTGTCCCATGTGCTCATTTTGTCACAATCAATGAGTATGTTGAAATATTCTCTTGGTCATAAGACAGATTAGGAGCTAGACAGATTCTACAGCATCTCCCAGTGGTGATGTCAAAAAGTCTAAAGAGAATATCATGGGGCAAGAGCTCTCTTCTATCTTTTATAAGGGAGATAAACTTTTCCCAGAAGCTTCCAGCAGACTTTTCTCCAAGACTTCTTCCCAATTCTGGCCAGAATTGGGAAACATGACCACAAATACAGAAAGAAATACTGGGATCACCAGTCTCTTGCATTTTCAGCCCCCTAGAACGAAACAAGGCAGTGGTACTTACAATACTGGGTTGTAGTAAAAGAATGTGTCCCATTTCTTAAACAAAAGACATTAACTTTTAAAAATGAAGTAAATACAGGTGGGATTTAAAGTTCTATGACTAGGAACAATTATTTTTTTAAATGAAGAGGACTTTCTAGTAACCCTAGAAATATGTGTATGATTAGTGCTTCTGCAGACACTTTCATATATGTTACTGATTTTCATGAATTAGTCTCAGAGCTTTCCTTAATCCTCACTATACAAATTGAAAGTGAAAGAGATGCAATGTGATTACCAAACTGCAGCAGGCAGTTATTAGTAAATACAGACTTTAAATGATGGTAAAAGTTTACCCTCGCCTCCCCCAACCAACCAGTCTCTGGATTAAGACAAATTCCAGGTCCGGATGTATAACTGATAAGTTTAACAAAAGAAACAGAATATGTAATTTTTTTCCCTTTGAATTGAGATATGACCCTCAGTCTTTGAAAATATTTGAACATTCTATTTTTCCTGAGAAAAATAATAAAATGTACTGCTATATAAATGTAATTATATATATATGCACATATCCATAGAGACATAGTCCTGTATACATATATATACCAACAAAACATCACTCCCTTGATGACAGCTTGGTGAATATTTATTTCCTTTAGCAAAATTCTGATGAACCAACATTTCAGGTTCATACAAACAAATTCCCCATAGAATGAATTTATTATTTGTATCATTATTAATATTATACTCAGCTCTGAGAAGGATGCCTTCAAAAGATTCCACTGCCCTTTGTTGTGTGCAAGTGTGTGTGATTTTGATTAGCAAACCTGCACACCTCCTCTAAGTTTCCTTCTGAGCTTGTGCAGTTAAAATAATTATAATAAAATCTATTAACTGCTTGTTACTGCAGGGGGAAAAGGCACTGCATCCAAGCTTCCATCTGCAACCATTGATTCTGAAGTGGTGAGTGACAGTTCCCCACCGCCTAAGTAGGTTATAACAAGCTAGCTTCAGGCTGCAACAGCCAGTAGAGTGCAGAGGAGAAACGACTGGCCTCCAAACTTGTCTTAAGCCTCAAGAAAGGAAAAAAGGGGGGAGGGGGAATCTCTGCCAATAACTGCAGTGCCTATTCTCACATGCAGCAGCAGGAGCTTTGTAATTGCCAACTCGCTTTAATTCCCACTCACACCTTGGGGGGACAAGGCAGAGAACTCTCTCTAACGGATAGTAATAAAACTATTATTCATCTAATCACCCACAAACACATGTGTTTCTTTTGTAACGACTCTGTTGCCCTCATCCCCATAAAACACACACACACCTCCATAAGCCAACTCATGCAAATGAAAACACAATAGTGAAGACAATGTGAACCAAAAGAACAGGCTGCTTTGCAGACATACGAAATCCACCTCGCATTCATGCTTTAAACATATAATTCCAATGAATTCCTATCAACCCCACACACCATGGTTAAGACTGTGCATGTAGTGATAAGGAGAATCCACACTATTATTTATATCTTTCAAATGAAATCACTCCTTTTGCTTCAGTGACTGACCTGAATATATTAGGTGAAAGAGCATTTCAAATTGGGAGCTGGCCTCATTTCTCTCTTTGATTTTGCATATGGCTAAAGATGAGCTATCATCACCCCTCAATTATAATCTTTTCATTTTTATATGTGTATATGTATTGGTAAAAATTCAAATTATCTGATTTATCTCTGCACATTTGTGTCAAATACACACACGTGCACACACACACATGCACACCACTCGCTATATCAAGCTTCACGGGATTTATATTTGTCTGTGTGCATGCATTAATACACCAAAATTTTATATTATAGTATAACAGGTCAATACTGTCAAATGTATATGACTATAAAATAATAAGACTATGACATAAGAAGTGGTGGTGGTGAAAATACCACAATATCAATAAATCCACAATATCAATAAATACCACAATATCAATAAAATTAGTGCTGTCCTCTAGAATACAAGTACAACTGATTCGAATTTATAAAAGGACTAAAGTTCAAAATCCTTTGTTTAATTTTTAAAAATATTAATTAAATTACATTTACAAGAAAACTAACCAAGTACATTAGTATTTCATTCCAAATGATAGCCTACATTTGCCTTAACATTTATTTCTTAATAAGTGCTTACTATTTTTAAATGAAATCTCTATTCAAAAAATTAATTTTCCACCATTGAATTTCTTCAAGACATGGCCATCTTTTGCAGCATAAATTTAATTATATGCAACTATAAATATTCTCTGATTGGACATTTAATAGGCACATCTCGCCAAAAATCTGGAAAATTTCATCAGTTATCTAGATAATTCAAACAAATCATAACAAAAATCACAACAATGAAAACCAGGCAGAAGTATGTTTCTAATGCATGTTTGAAAGGGCCGGTTAATTTTTGTAAATATATTATGAAATTTTCACAAACACACATACATATTAACGTATCTTTGGACTATCCATGCTGGCACTAAGTTCTTAGAATTTCTGAAAAATTTAAAAATGCAGTATTGTTTCTTTCCATTGTTGTACTACTGCACTGGGTTGAATATAATTTTGCAACAGACTGGCAAACAGGATCAATTTACCAGAAGTGAGATTTTTTCCTTTATTCTCCTGAATTCAAGGAAGTGTCATCAATATGAACACATTCCAACCTGAATTTCAGAGAGTAAACTCTACAGTGCACTAAGTTGCTCATGGACCTGTGAATATTTGTTGTTCATTCTTGACAATACCAGCATGGCATTTCTCCAGAAGCACATAGAACTTTGTGCCTTTAAGTTTGGGTTATATTGCAGTACTCGTCATTTCCTGTGCAGCCTTGGTGAAGGAGACCACCTGCTGACACTTTAATCAGTGCAGTCAGTCGTGTGAGCGTAGAAAAATTCTCATCTCAAATTCTCATTTCATTCTCATTGGACAGTGAGTATGTGTAGTATCGAAAATAACTGTACCCTACAAAAACTTGTAGTTGCAGATAGGATAGATGAGGTTCATATTAACATATATGTATATTTTTAAAATGTACTTCTGCATTCCCTTAGTAGGTTTTCTGTGCCCCATTTCTAATCATGAGAGAAATATAATAATTACCATCCAGCTAACATTCTTTAAGCTCTTATCATGTATTTGCCATTCATCATACTAAGTGCTATAGTAGTGTTATTTTACTAAATCCTAACCAAAAATCTGAAGCAGGTATTACTGTTACTTACATTTTAAAGATGAAAAAAATGGATGCTAAGAGAGAGTAAATAATCATCCCAAGGTTTCGCTTTTTATAACTGGCAAATCCAGGGTGTCTTACATTTGGTTTTCTCCTAGAAGGAGACTATAGTTAAATTTGAGTAAAAGCAGTTAATTGGGAAGTAAAGGAAACAGGCATAGAGAAGAATAGTATTGACAAGTTGAAGGTTAAGTGGCCAGTATTAGATGCATGAAGTAGGCTATTATCACTAAGGTTGACTGGCACTTTATCTCAAGGAGAAACTCTTAGAAACAGTGGACTACATCTCTCAGACACACCCCAATCTATTTGGGTGGGAGCTGGGCTGTGTATATATCACTTCTGCTAAGTCATTAATTGAGAGCTGCTGGAAGGAGTGGCACTTCCCCATAATCATAGCCAGATTCACTTTCCTGGACCTCAGAGAAAGCCCCCAGGCAAATGATGTAGATCCCAGAAGTCGGCAGTCAGTCCATAGGCAAGTGGCAAGATACCGAGTGTTTGACTTTCTCTTTTTTTTTTTTTTCCTTTTATTTCATCATATTATAGAGGTACAAATATTGTTAGGGTTACAAATATTGCCCCTGCCCCCCTCCCTCCCCCCCATGTGTCCAATCCCCCGGTGGTGTGCACCACACACTTTATGAAAGCATACACCATTTTCCTCCTCCCCCTTCCCACCTGCCCACCACCCGATAAAAAGTTTTGTTTTTTTTTGTTTTTGTTTTTGGCATTTTGGTTACATTGTATATCTTTGGTTCTCCCTAAGAAGGGTTAGTTATGCCCCTTCCCCTCCGAAGTGTTTGGATAAGGCATTGGAGGTGGTTAAAACATAGGTTTTAATAATGGCTTCATAATTTTATATAGCGCAGAGATAATCTGGTTGGAGTGCTGTACTTGTGCATGTGTCTTAAAGCTGCATTTGAATTACAATTGTACAGATTTGACTTTGTATTTTCATTTGGAATCATTTTGATTATGATAAAAGAACTGGTAAATATTTGAGGATTTTTAATCCTAAGGCACTCCTTGAGCCATTGTTGCCTGGTTTGTACCCAGATCTGTTTACAAAGCTCATGCATTTAACTATTGTACAAATATCTCTGATAAAAGCACATGTGTCTACTAAGGAAAGTTGACTTCTACCTCTCCTTCCAGAGGTTTTCAGGCTTTTGAATGTACCATGCTCTTCAGGTTTTATGTTTGTTTGCATGTATTAAAGATACTCAAGCACTTTAGACAGTGACTATAGTAGAAATATTCCCTTGTGATTTGATCTGTTGGGAGAAGAGGTCCATGACCTCAGAGAAAGACATTTATTATCAAAACTATCTCCCTCATTCATCTGATACAATACTTGAAAATTTATCAGCTGGGACTAGGTTCTTAGGGAAATATATGTTATTTGCCGACTTCCGCTCTGCCTGGTTGGTAATACTTTGATTATAATTTTTTTCATAGGAATTTGCATTTTATCACTTGGTCATACATTAGGTTTTTAGATTAGCAAGTTCCTAGCATTATCCTGATGTCAAGAAATAAAGGATGGCAATATTATGATGAATAGTCAAGGACCAAATAAGTGCTCAGAGACAGGGAGTCCTTCATATGGATCTTTGGGCATGATTAAATAGTAGGCAGGCATTGCTTCCATGACAATGATCTAAATATAAGAGCCAGGGACAGAAATAGAGGAAAGTGTCCCTAAAAATAAATTCCATCCAATTCTCAGGTTTTCCTAAGGGCAAACCCTTCTTTAAGACCTACGCTAGAACAGAGTTACCTTAGATGGATCATTAGAGATAAATATGACAGTAGAGATCATGAAGTTCAATAATATTTACAGAAAAAGAACCTGAGACTCAGATAGAGTAGGTTAACTAGTGCATAGGAGTGGTGCAGATAAGGATTCCAGAGAAAAGGGTCTGCTACTTACAGTCCTTCTACACATCCCTGTCCATTAATATAATTACAGGTCTTTTTTCTCCAATTATTTTTTTCTTTTGTATTTTCAGCACAAGTCTAGAAGAAGGATACAGAAGAAAAATAATATTTAGAAGCACTAAGAGAAAGTGGGGAAGAGAAAGAAAAAGATTAAAAAGTAATGCACAATGACTGTCCTGTTTATAATTAGTAATTGGTTTATAATGCATTTGAAAGAGCATCAGATGAAAGGAATTCTGCATAACCCCTCTATGATCATGATGTTAGAAATTGACTGCTGAAAGCTTCCAAGAGCTTGAGTCTCCCCACTGGCTTTCAATTGCACTCAAAGTTGAACGATCAGAGGCTACACATTGAAGAGATGGAGATCATCAAAAAGGCATTGAATAACTGGCATCCTATAAAAGGTCATCTTAAGTTAGTATCAGAGAAATGAAGGGACAGGCTAGCTGACTTCTAAATCTCATATGATGTGCAGATGTTTGAGTTAAATGAGATTTTCTATTCGATGTAAATATTTTCTCATTTTGTTATAGTCACTGGCTATAGATTTCCCTAGAGACTTTGATGCTATGATGAAAGAGTCAATTCAAAAATCACTCAGGATATCAACTGGTAAGAAAATACTATTACTTACGTAAGAAGCACTATTACTCTAAAAAATGCAATCTGGAAAACATAACTCAAAAATATTCTGTAGGAATATTTTTCAATACCTTGAAATCTTTTTCCATTCAGTTTTATTATATTCCATTCATTTTCATTCAATTCAGCTCCTCAGCTGGGTATATCTCAACATGTGACCACACCTGTGTTAGGTCTGTGTGGACCACAGAGGAAAGTATTCAACTAATACCCTATTTTGAGGGGAGTCCTGATTTAATTAGTGGGATCAGGCCCAAACATATCAAGCAGTGGCTTGACAGAGTGAAGTCAACCTCTCCAGTGAAGAGAGAGGTGCTAAAGGCAGGCAATTAAGAGAAATAACATAGAGAAAGTGGACACCCAGCTGACTTTGAAGATGGATTTGATTTGAAAGATGGAAAGAGATCATTCTAAATTGTGAGGAGAGTATGACCAAAGGCATTTGAATCAGAAGCAATTATTAGAGTGAGATATCAAGAAGGTGTGTTATTAATGTTAGGGAAAGTGAGTTTAAACATTGTAGCATAGCAACATTCCATGTGTCATTGAAAGCTAAATGGAACACTTTTTAAAATATGCACAAAAAGAAAGTAAAGACCTGAAAAGAAATTCATAAGTTAAGAATATGGTGATTCAATATGAAATGTTCCTTAGAATTGTGCAATTAAACATGGCATGTGAGAGTTGGATAATTATATCTTTTCAAATTGGGGCTGATGACACATGGAATCTTCTCAGAGGATGGGAAGTATTTCTTGTTTTTAGTTTCACATGCTTCACAATAAACCATTGAGAACTGTGGCATTTTGATTTAGATTTTTAGAAAACTTGTGATAATTTCCAAACCCCACAGCCTCTGCTAACGATGGAGAAACATTAGTGAGATATAGATATCAGAATAAAAATGCCTTTCAGCACAATATCTACCTGTGTCAGAGGAAAAATACACTTCTCATTGTTCTGTTATATCCGTATTTCAGAATTGCTCAGCTTTTTCAGGAGTCTGTTATCTAAGGTTATATCTATGCAGGAAAGTTGAAGCATTGCCCATTATTCGAGACAAAACAAAAGCAAAGAAAACAAAGTGACAACAGAGTTTGAAACAAGCATTTTTAGCCTGACTGTCTTATCATCTTGGATGGTTTACATAACTCCTCAATAGGCAAGTAAATTTTGATTCTCCAGATTTGCCCAAGTTAAATTTGCCATTATTGGCCAGTGGGAGCATAGTCATTAAAATCTATTAAAATGGGTCTGAGAGAAAGGCAGTGTTTAAATACAAGGCTTATGAAAAATCTAAATGCAAAATTTCTTGCAAACTATACACTTCTCTAATTCTATTTTCCCAAATAAGATGGTTATCAGCTAGAACACTTAACCCCTAAGTCAGATGAAGCTCACAGAGCTCAACAATACTGGGATCTTGTTAATTTTGTTTATTTACTTTTCATTTCTTGCCACAAATTGTTTTGTTCTAATAGCATTAATGAAAATGAAATTGGACATTGTGATTGAAAAATAGTCTCCCGCCTTGAAAATAAATGTGTCCGCTTCGCCTTGATACTTATTTTCACTAACCATAGGAGATCATTATCTAGTTGCAGCATTCAGTTCTGTCCATGTTACACAAGCTATTTTAGTCTTTATTTTTAAGGCAAATTATTTGTCAGAAAATCTGTGTTGACCAGATCTCAACAGACCACTGACAGAGGATCAAACCCAGTGTGCTTAAGAATCAAGAATTAAGCTTTACACAAAACCTATACTTTACAACTGTTTTCTGAATTCAATTAAATAGAGACTATGAAGGACTCCCACCAGTAATAGACCCTTATATCATGTGATTAAACCTTTTGATTCTATATTGTCTGTGTTTCTTTTTTGTTATTATTAAATGTAATGTTTCTAACTATTGTATTGCTATATTGTACTGTTATTTTGGTTTGTACATTTTCTATGCTGTAAAATATTGAGTAAATACACAATATTTATTTATTTTCTTGCTTATGGGCCTTTGGGTCATTTTCATGATTTTCTATTGTTATGTTGCTAATGCCACATTTCAGAATGAATGTTCTTATGTGTGTCTCATGTGTACACAGGCTAGAAAGTCACACAGAGATAGGGAACCAGCAAGCCCTGCTGCATAAGGTTCAGGTCATAAGACCTGAACCAAGGTCTCCGATAACACAGGAGGTGGTGAAGAAGTAGGCCAAACCCAGCTAGAACCAAGGTGGCCACAAAAAATGATCTCAGGTTATCCTCACTTTTCATTATGCCCTGCTTATAAAGTATTAGCCTATGAATTGAAACTCTCACCAGAGCCATGACAGTTTACAAATGCCATGGCAACTTCTGGAAATTCCCCCAAATGGTTTAAAAGGGAAAGAGACCCTCATTTATGGAAACTCCTCCCCTTCCCAGAAATCTTATGAATAATTTTCCCTCCACTTAACATAAAATTAAATAGAAGACATAAAATAAGACCCCAGAAATTCACAAAGTGCTACTCTGTTGTTCTAAGAGATAGCCACTGCTCTGCCTAAGGAGCAAGGCTTCCTTCTATTGTTTCTTTGTTACTTCAATAAATTTTCTTTTGCTTTGCTATGTCAGCTTGCTCTTGAATTCTTCCCTGCATGAAGCCAAGAATCCACTTGGACTTCAGGCTAGACCCCAGTTTTTGGGTCCACTTTCCTATATCAATATATAAGAGAAAAACTAATGGATAATATTCATGCACATGTTTGATTTTCTAGAAAAAGGGTCAAATGTTTGCCACAAATATTGTACTTATTAACACTGATACAAGCAGTGGTGGACAATTCTTATTGTTCTGCATGCACAGATTTTTAATAGTTTAGATAATTAAAAAAAATGTTTTGGTTAAAAATATGGTATCTTTCTATAGTTTATTGCTCACTTTTATTTTTTTCTTCTCTAAAATTTCCTGTGCATTTATTTTGCTAGAGTAATTTACAATTATTTTATATTCTATATACAAAATCTCAGGAAGTTACATGGGTTAGAACCATTTTCTACCAGTTTGGGCTTATCTAATTTCTTTATGGTCATTTTCTGGTAAATAAAGTTTGTTATTTTTTAATATGGTTCATTATAGAGTTTTTGTTATATTTTGTTGAATTTGTACCTAGTTGAAGAAATTATTTAATAATCTGTTTTCATAAAGCTCTACTTCTATATCTTGTTCTAAGAATCTATTTTTGATGTTTGCATTTAAGTCTTCAATGATCTAAAAATAAGTATGTTGTGAGGTAAATATATATTTTTTTATTTTAGCATATTATGGGGGTACAAGTGTTAAGGTTACTTATGTTGCCCATGCCCTCCTCCCCCCTTGAGTAAGAGCTTCAAGCATGTCCATCCCCCAAACTTTGCACATCTTACTCGTTGTGGTTGTATATACCCATCCCTTCCTCCCCTCTCCCACCCTCCCGACACCCGATAAATGTTACTCCTATATGTCCACTTAGGTGTTGATCCGTTAATACCAATTTGCTGGTGAGTACATGTGGTGCTGGTTTTTCCATTCTTGAGATACTTCACTTAGTAGAATGGGTTCCAGCTGTATCCAGGAATATGCAAGAGGTGCTATATCACCATTGTTTCTTAAAGCTGAATAGTATTCCATGGTATACATATGCCACATATTATTAATCCACTCTTGAATTGATGGGCACTTGGGTTGTTTCCATAGCTTTGCAATTGTGAATTGTGCTCCTATAAATATTCGAGTGCAGGTGTCTTTTTCATAAAGTGACTTTTGATCTTTTGGGTAGATGCCCAGTAGTGGAATTGCATGTATCTTTTCAGACCACAACGGAATAAATGTAGAAATCAATCCTAACAGTAGTCCTCATTTCTACACAAAGTCATGGAAACTAAACAACCTTCTGCTGAATGATCACTTCATAAACAAATAAATCAAGATGGAAATCAAAAGATTCTTTGAACTAAATGACAAAGGTGACACAAGTGAGGTAAATATTTTTAAAATTCCCCAAACGACAAAATATTGTACTCACCCATTTTTTAGAGTTCAATTTTTTCCCTCCAATTACATACAATATAATCTCTGTCACAAATGAAGCTTTAATCTGTGTGTGGATCTGTTTCTGGACTTTTGATTTTGTTCCATTGGTTAGTTTGTTCATCCTAATACAAATAAATTGCCATGAACACTATGTCCTATTCTATCATCCCTTCAGTAATATCTCTGCTACTGATGGGACTTTTGTCCTACACATATATATCAAAAATAGATTACCAAACTTTCATAAACCTCTTTTGTTATTTTGGAATAGTTAAATAAATTTGAGAAAAATTGACATATTTTAATATTGTTTTAATCATGCCTATGGCATTTCTCTCTATTTAGGTCTCCTTTAATGATTTTTAATCAAATTTTAAAACTCATCTATAAAGTTCATTCACAGCTTATGATAAATATTTATAAATTTCTGATTCTTCTTAAATTTCTGTTGTAAATTACATTAGTATTTTAAGGTTATATTGTTAGAGGTATATGAAAGTACAAATCGGTTCTGTAATTGATCTTATATATAGGCACCTTGTTAAATTATTTTGTTAATTCTATTTTTCTACAGATTATTTATAACATTTTATGTAGATATATTATGTTTTATTGAAAATGGAATTTTTTCCTTTTTCAATTTCAATTTAAAATAATTTTTTTATTTGCTTATATTTTTGTTGAGGGATTGCAACTATAGCACAATGTGGAATATATATATATATAATTTTGGTGAAATTTTTAAATTTTATATTTTGTTTCTTTTAACACTTTGTAAATAATTAATTTATAATTTGTTTGAATAATCTCAATTCAGGAAGCCCTTAGAGTCTAAGTTGTTTCTTCTTATTATTATTGTGGCTTTTACTGCTGGTGACCTGTTTACTTGTCTGGTTGATGATTTGGGATTGGAGGCATATTTTATGAAAATTATTCTGCAGAACACTGTACAACTTACTCCAGAGAAGTTTAGATCTTGATTGTGTTGGGAGCCAGAGTATGACATTGACCTGACACTATTCTTATTTCTTTGAGTATAGCAGCTTAATTTTTTGTCTCAAATTCACTTCTTTAACATCACAGAGTCTAGAGAATTATTTCTGTAGATCCCAGCATTGATGCCATTTACCTTGGGTTATCATCTCTTTTGTCTACAATCTCTTCTTGCTTTAAGTCACTATCATGTATTTATGTAGTTAGTTTTTTAATTTATTTATTTTTCCTTAGAGATTCCATTTGTTCTCTTGTGCACTCAGCAATGCTTTCAGAGTTATGTTTGCAAGATTCTTTCTAGCATGTTCCTTCAAAGTTCTTAGTCCTTCATATTTCTGCCATACTCTTATACAGATTCATTGTTTTTTCTAAAGGATAGAAGCTTCCATACCCTACTCTTCCCTAAATATAGTCTTAATCACCTGGTCCTCGAAAGATACTGAGTGTTTTTGTGTGCTAAATTAGTGATGACCAGGGAAAACACTATTTGGTATATTTTGAATTGTATTGAGGGCAACAGTGAACATTCTGTGTCTTCATTCAAAAACTCAAACTTATATTTACATAAATATATAGAGTGTCTAAAATTTTGATTTTTGAATACCAGTTGAAAAAGTTTATTCAGTAGTTTTAATGACAACTTGAAAATGTGTACTTTTCACCACCTTAGGTGATTCTGATACAATCAGAATGTGTGTCTAAAGAATACACCTTGTGTGTCTAAAGAATACACCTTGAATTACTAGACTCTATCTCATAAGCTATGTTTTTTTTCCGGTTGCCCCTGTGCCTAAAATGCCCTCAATTCCATCTCTCCCTTTCCCTTTTTTTTCTCCCTAACTCATCACCATTCTACTTTTGGTAGTTAATTCTACTTACCTGATACTTGAGTTCAAACACCACCACCTCCAGGAAACTCTTTCAAACGCTTTCAAAACATGATGTTAATGTCTGTGGAACCTTATTTTTTGTAACTCTTTCTTGTATATTTTATTTATCTTTTTTTTAATTTGGTTTATCACTAGACCAAATATTCACAGAAGGAGTGGGTTTTCTTGTATTTAATTTCATGCACCAAGGGCTCAGCATGTCACATGATACATAGTAGGCACCCAGTAATATATTCTCAACTAATGTATATCTTCTGATAGAAAAATAAAATACACAGAACACACTTCTTTCTTTAAAAACCTAATTTCTCTCCTAACAAACTAAAGCAACTTTAATGTCACAGACACACCTATAGAAGGAGAGTTCTAATTCTATGCACCATATTTTTCTTTAGTCATCTTAATCTCTACAATGACAATACTTTCTTAAAATGAACCACAGCCAGACAGTAGCTAAAGTAGAAAAAGCAAATATCATTTGGAAACTATTGCAATAGGGGAAAGACCACAGTATAGAATTAAGCTCTATCCCAAATATAGAAAGGACATGTGGGAATCCATAGCTGAAGAGCAGAATGAAGAGAGTCAGTGGATGGAAAATTATAAAAGGGACACATCAGCATGGGAAACTTAATTCGATTCCTGGTGAAGGCAGTCGAGAGTGATCAGATACCAAGGTGAGGTGGAAGAATTTGATCAGATACCAAAGGTGATCAGACATCAGGGAAGGAGGATTCTAGCTTAACCACGTTAGCAGGATTTTTGTTTAAACTGGATTCAGCAGATGGAAGATGGGCCCCAAGAATGAGACAAAAGAAGCAGAGGCTTAGAGGAGCCTCCCTAAACTTTGGTCAAGGAGGGTTTCTTTGTCATCTTTATTGATTTTTTTAATTGATTTTTATCATAGCTGCCATCATATTATAATTAGCATCTATCAGAAAAGTTTATAGTTGAAACTATTATATGGGGAGAAAATATCTATAAAGGTTGCATCTATGTGCTCCAAACACACTTCTAGAAGAGCTATAACCAGAGACCAATTTTCTATGTCAAAGGTGCATATTAGCTCTTTAAATTAAAACACCGACAGTATATTCAACATAGCTGAGGCACATTCTTTCATCTCATTGCTGCTGCTGCATGTAGCAGCTTCCTTTGTGTAGAAGGATGAGTGTCTGACTTCAAAGGATGAGGATTCAGTAGGACTTCAAAGGTGATGTGACAGATGGTACATGAGGAAGCATGGCCCAATGCCTATTCTCACATTAAAAGGTGTTTTTTTAAAACATGAACTCTGTTGACATTTACACATGATAATGAGTATGGCATTTCATCTGCCCATGCTTCTCTGTTGTCATCCCACGTTAGTTATCCACTGAACATGAGAGAATGCTGGGAGCCATCTTGAATAAATGGAAAGTGAGACAAAATGACATTCAGCAACCTTTCGACAAATATCAGGCTTCATTCATCCCAGTGTCTTCTTGTGAATAAGGCAGGCAATTCCAGGGTCATAAATGGCAATTATATTGAACTAATCCAATTCAATATCTCCTTACTGAATGCTTGCTATGCATGCAACATTTTATTAAGTGCTATGAGAGATTTAAAAGAAAGATATTACATGTAGTTCCTACTAAAGAAAAGCCATGTGAGATTTTAAAGACATACACTCATGAAGCAATTTGAGGACTCTATAAGGTGCCAAAATCTATGGTCTACTCACTGAGACTTCAGCAAGAAGGAGTGAATGCAAAATATGTTTGCCAGAGCTTTCACAGAGGAAGACCCTTGGCCAGTGACAGGCAGCCACTGAGTGACTCTGTCCTAGGCAGGTAGGATTCATCAGAAAAAGAGAACTGGGAAAGAACAGAGTAGAAAGGAAAAGGCACAAGTAATGATGGTGCAAATTGCAGAAAGACAATGATTTTAGAACTGTTGACCTCGTTTTTTACTTTACATATTCCTGAAATTCAAGCTGAAAGTTTTCAAAAAGAATGAAAACAAAGGAGAATACAACTTTCTTTCATTGTTATTTTAACATTAGAAATTTATGTAAATCTTCTAGTTGTGTATTCTTGTTGCATTACTGGTTATGGTAGGTCTAACATGACACTTAGGAAAAAGGGTTCCTGTGAATTCCCACTTTGCAGTCATTTATCCCTTCTATACACAAAAACACAGCAACAGTAACTAACAAAATCTTCATTTTTTTTTTTTAAACCATGAAATGGAAAGATCATTCATGTCACAGAGCTTATGCATATGGACTATTTAAACTGTTTTCAGTTGATATAAAAAATATCATTCTTAATTCGTTTGGCATTTCATTATTTTGATTCATCTAAATAAATGAATTCTGAAAGGTTACTGTGGAGATATCTATCAAGTATCTTATCTGGCAATGAACAGAAGAGAAAAAATGAAGACTGTGTACATTGCACACTCTAATCTAAATGTGTCATTAGACTGAGAACAAGTTGTTAATGTTGCCCTTGAAGTTGACCTTGTCAGAAAGAAATGTAGACAATGCTCCACAATCTTTAGTCAGAGCTATCTTCCAGACTTTCTCATCATCCTTCTCCCAATGTGGAAATACATCACTGCTCTTAGCTAATGATAAGAACATACCAGATACACACAAGTTTTCATATCATTATAATCACCATAGCTACAATGCCTGGGGAATGACATTGTCTTGGAAGGAGCGTTTTGCTCAGTGACCAAAATAAACAAAATTCCTCCAATTATGGAAAACTCTTTAAATATATTATAGGACTATATTATGAAGGCAAATAAGTTTATACATAAAGCTATCCTGATGTTAAAGGAGTTTATGACATCGTCTGAGGGATGGACACACTGGAAGCTCTGACTCAGGCAGGGCAAAGGCAATATATGCAACCTAAACATTTGTACCCCCATCATATGCTGAAATAAAATAAAAAAAGGAGTTTGTGACAAAAAAAAAATTAGGATGGTCATGACACTTGAGCTGAACAATTGGTAGAGCTAAGAAGGAAACAGGGTGTTACTGATTTTCATGACTGTCATTAAAGTATTTGCACAAAGAAAATGCTTATGAATATTAGAAGGAGCTGAATCTGAGGCATGATCTATCCAAATTGAAGCTTAAATCTTTTGTAACTAGAACTGGTGAGTATTTTCTAATATGTTATGTTCGTGTTATTACATTTCTAAACACCAATGCACATCTGAGTATGTTTATAATTTTACTCACTGAAACTTCTCGATGGATATTGATAAAACCAGCTAGAATATTGAATGAGTAGTCTTCAGAGCTGGGTTTTAGTATTGCTTCTATCCCTTAGAACTCGATAAAGTTGGAAAGTAAAATATACTGTGGCATAAGTTTTGTTACCTCCAAAGTCATGTCATCATATTAAATCTCCTTAATTCTTTTATTCATTTCTTTAACAAATATTTTATTGATTATTAAACAATGAAGGTAATGAAATAATAAATATAAAACGAATACAAATAAAATTTTTCTTCATGGAGTTTATTTTCTACTGATGGAGACTGACATTTAATGGCCATACCAATAAATGTATAAGTATGCTTGTAGGCTAAAACCTATTGGCCAAGAAGTTTTTTATTCTTCCTGGACCAAGAGCTAAACTATGTTTCCCATATTTCCTTGCAGTTAGCCAGCTAGTAGAATATAACTGAAAGCAATGTACACAACTTTCAGGCCTGGCCTGGTAAACCCTCTCATGCATGATTATGACTTTTTAAATTGTAAATTCACAATTTATAGTTGTATAAACATATAGGGTACAAAGTGATGTTGTCATTTATGAACAGAATGTAGACGAATTAAATAAACCAGCTAACATAGTCATCACCACAATTACTTGAACATTTTCGTGGTCAGAATTTTTTAAATTCACTCTTAGCAATTTTTGAAATATACAATATTATTAACTGTATTCACCACTTTATGCAAATGAACTCAAATATATACATGTATGTGCATACACAAACATATGCATGTCTATGTACATTCCTCCTGTCTGAGATTTAGTAGCCTCTGACCATCATTTCCCTATTCTTCCAATTGATCTGTAATCAACATGGTGATTTTTCACAATCTTTTGGTATTTACCTTCTTGATACAGATAAGAATAATGATTTTGGGAGTCATTGTCAAAGATGGTAGAGATACAAAACGGAAGGAGCCTAAGTGTTTGAACCACTGCCTGAAGAAAAGTCATTTGCAGATAGAAATATCTACTGAAGACTTCATATTTGTGAGAAATAAAGTGTTATTATACATTTTTTACTTAGATTGACTCAGTAGTTAATACTACTTAGCAAATATAGAAGTCTATACTTTTAAGTCAGGGCTGACATAAAAGTAAAAATAATAAAATATATGTCATTGGCTTAGTTGTTGAGCAGTTGAGTAGTGAGCAGTGAGGATATATGCATCACAGGCACAGAAAGATGGAGCCTCAACCTGTTCAATGGAATGATGTTTAATATCATAATTGTCTTTGTAACAACTTACAAGGAAGACAATGTGTGTATTGAATCTGTAGTTCTAGGGTAAGTGGTTAAAAAGAGCCAGTGAGCTAGTGTGGCATAGCTATTGTTGGCTGCCTTTAGCAAGACATTACAAGAAAGATGAGTTCAGGCAAAAAGTCATGGATTTTCAAACAGAATTGGAAGAGAATAAAGAGTTACAGTCCTTAAAGGGTTGGAAAAGCCACTACTTGTGGCCTCCAAAGAGAAAGATGGAAAGCGAACATTTCATATTTGAGACTTTTCAATTGAATGAAGTAAATTACTCAGCTCTGCATCAAAGATCAAACTAAGGGCATTATTTTCATAAGTCTTTTATTTCAGATGATACAAGTTACCATTGAACTGAGAGACAGAGGTATGAGGATGGGAAAAAATAAATGAATCAGTCATGGGAGATACGTAATAGGAAAATATTGAGCATATGTACTGTTAAAACAACGAAGGGTCTGAGGTTTTACCCTACTTGGAAGGTAACGTGTTAGACTTCACAGTTTTATGCATGTTAGCAGAAGACACAAGAACCCTTGGTCAGATATACAGAAATGTTTACTTGCAGCCGCAACAACAGCTGAGAGATTGACTTTTTTTTTGGCACCAGTTCCCTGTATTCCAGTTCCCACGGGGCAATGTGAAGACATCTACACACATAATCAGTTTCACAGTAGGGGAACACTGAGCTTTGAGTCTCTAAGTATTTATAATGAGTGGTAAACTTGCTGGAGCTCTGTCTGGAAATAGATATCACCACTTTCTTAAGGTATTAAATAAAACTGTTCTTTGCTTCAGAGTCAAACACTATCTCTAACTTCCAAGGCATTTTGCTATGTAAACAATCTTGAACAGCTAGTTCAAAAACAAAGATAGCTGTTACCTCAGGTTACAAGATGTGCAGAATTATGAAGGCCTCATGGAGAATTGTTTCCTAACATGTAATGGAACATGAATCTCTCCAAAAGCAAATGAATTGGAAGCCTACCAAGTTTTTGAGGGAATTGTATTAACAAAGAAGCCACAATCCTGGACTGAAGATTTAAAAAATAAGTTTTAGAGTGATTAGTAAAAATCAAACAACAAACAAATAACAGTAATAACAAACCTTAGGTCATCAAGCTTGTAGGGTGTGAAAGTTGTGTATACTCAAGGAGGAATTTTTACAAAATAGCTTCTGATATGTCTATAGAATTTAATGCATGAAAATTTGTCTCCCAGAGTGTAGACATTAGAGCCCTGAGAAGAGTGGAAAGAATTTTTCCCAGGAAACAATCAAAGTCTAATTAAGAAACATCTTTATCATTTGAGCTATTACATTTTGGAAATTTGCTTATAAAGTAATAGCTGTTATAAGTTTAACATATCTATATAAGCCATAATAAATACTGTGTCATAGGCCAGGCACGGTGGCTCACGCCTGTAATCCTAGCACTCTGGGAGGCCGAGGCCAGCGGATTGCTCGAGGTCAGGAGTTCAAAACTAGCCTGAGCAAGAGTGAGACCCCGTCTCTACTATAAATAGAAACAAATTAATTGGCCAACTAATATATATAGAAAAAATTAGCCGGGCATGGTGGCGCATGCCTGTAGTCCCAGCTACTTGGGAGGCTGAGGCAGGAGGATTGCTTGATCCCAGGAGATTGAGGTTGCTGTGAGCTAGGCTGACCCCACGGCACTCACTCTAGCCTGGGCAACAAAGTGAGACTCTGTCTCAAAAAAAAAAAAATATTGTGTCATAAACATATAGAAGTCTGAATAAGTGATTATAATTGATGAAATTGATTGAGATTAGAGGACTGGAGAGATTTTTTTCCCTGCAAATTGGTCGTAAACTGTGATCTGAAAGGTGAGTGAGAGTTAGCAAGAAAAGGAATGGAGATAAGATTACTTGAGGTTGTTAAACATACTGTGATAGGAACAATAAAAAAATGTAATTCAGATAGGAAAAAAGAGTACGTGTTTATATATGTACATATATATGTGTGTATACCATATTTATGTGTATATGTGTGTGTGTATACTCATATAAAATTAGACTTTCTTAAAGAGAGAAAAGAGAGAGGAAATTAAGAACTTAAAAATTTTTCTCTATTTTTTGAAAATTATAAAACTACAAATTCAGAAATCTCAGTGAATCCCAAACAAAAGAAATATAAAGAAAACTATAGGACACATGAAAATCAAATTGTTCAAAATTACTTATAAGGAGAAAATGTTAAAAGCATCCAAATAAAAAGTCATATCTTGCTCAGAGTGACAGAAATTTCTCTTCAGAAACAACTCAAGTGAGAAAATAGGATAAGTGTCTTTAAAGTACAGGAAAAAAACTGTCAATCTAGAATTCTATAATCAGCAAAACCATTTTTTAAAACAGGGAGAAATTTAATATAGAAAAAAACAAATTAAAATAAACTGAAGAAAAAAATAATACAAATCAGAGAAAAATAAATAAAATAAAACACAGAAAAACAATTGAGAAAAATCAATGAAACCAAAAGCTAATTATTTGGAAAGAATAAATAAAAGGAATGCACCTCTAGCAAAACTAATCAGGAAAAAATTAGAAAAGATATGAATTACTAATATCAGGGATGAGAGAGTGACTATTAATAATGATTTCTACAGTTACTAAAGCAACTTTAAGCCAATATATATAATGTAGATGAAATGAACAAATTTCTTGAAAATACAAGATACCCCAACTCACTTAAAAACAAAAGGTAAAGGTAATCTGATAGCCCTATTTCTATTAAAGAAATTGAACTTATATAAAACTATAAAAATATATTTCAAAGAACACTCTAGGCCCAGATTTCATTAGTGATCTCTACAAAAGATTTAAGGAAGATATAACATTAATGTTACTTTTTTCCAGAAAAAATAGAGAAAGGAATAATTCTCAGTTTATTCTATGAAGCTTGCATTATACTTTTAGCAAAACCACATAAAGACATTACCAGTAAAGTAAAATATAAAGCAATATATTTCATAAACACAAGTGAGAAAATTCTCAATATTTTAGCAATTCAAAACCAAAATATATATAAAATGATAATACAGCATTACTGAGTGGGATTTATTTCAGGAATTCTAAATTTAAGATTTTTAAAATTAATCAATTTATTTCAGAAAATTAACAAACTAAAAGAAACTAAAATGTGATTATGTCAATAGCTACAGAAACATATTTGATAAAATTCAACATCTGTAAGTTATAAAACTCTCAACAGCCTAGAAATAGAGGAGTTTCCTCAACTTGATAATGAGTGTCTGTAAAACCTACAGGTAACATTATACTTAATGCTTAAATACTAATGTTTTCTTCCTATGGTTTAAAACAAAAAATGTATAGCACATTTATTTAGCATGTAGTAGACTTCTATCCAGTGCAATAAGACAAGAAAAACAAAGTTATACAGATTGGAAAGGAATAAGTAAAACTCTATTTTCAGAAAACTGGTTATCTATGCAGAAAATCTGATATTACTACATAAAAATTACTAGAACTAATGAGATTAATAAGGTTATAAGAAATAATATTAACGTAGAAAATTTAGTTGCATTTTTGCACATTAATACTGCAATGAAAAATAAATTGAAATTAAAAGCATCACTTAAATTAGCATCAAAACATAAAATACTAGGGATAAATCTGACAAAAGATGTTTAAAAATCTTTGAAACAGTTTGACAGTTTCTTAAAAAGATAAACATATACCTACTATATGATGCAACTGTTTAATTCTAGGTATTTACTCATGAGAATAAAAAAATCCATATGAAGATTTGTATGTAAATTTTTACAGTAGCTTTATTTTTAATAGGCAATGCTGAAGATAAATGATAACAAATGTCTACCAACAGATGAATGGGTAAACAAATTGTGACATATTGATACAATGTGATATTATTCAGTAAAAATAGAATTAACTATTGATGTAACTATTGATAATGAAATTGAATCTGAAAATAATTATGAGTGAAAGAAACCAGACGAGAAATAATATGTATTGTATAATTCCACTTCCATAAAATTCTAAAGAAGGCAAACTCATCAGAATTGACAGACAGTAGATTAGTGGTTCCCTTGGATTGAAGAGGGGCAGAAATGAAGAATTATAAATGATCACAAGAAAACTTTGATAGTGGTGAATGTGTTAATTATTTTGGCTATGATAATGCTTTCAAAGGTGTATAAATATGTTATTAATAAAACTTACCAAAATGTATATACTGTGCATAGTTTAGTGTATGTCAATCTTATCTTAATAAAGTTTATTTTTTTTTTAATACACAGAACAGCAGTTGCTGTAGAGAGTAAGAGAATAAGCCCATTAGAATTCCACAGTAAGGTTTCTCCACAGTGTCGATCACAGAGTTTAGTTTGGTGTTTATGAATTTCTTAGTGATGACAAATTATATAGTTGTTTACTTTCTCTAGTGCAGAATGACAGATTGGAAAATGCCAAGGAGAAGGACAATGGTTTTCTACATTCAGAGTTAAGGGTTTAAAAGAATGCTGTATATAAATCAGTGGCTTATAAAAATAGTTGGTAAGTACTCCAATATCTAATCTGACGAAGCAAATTTTCATTGGGGAGATTTCCAGACTTGTAACAGAAGTTAAAAGACATTATGGTGAAGTGTGCTCTTAAAGCACTTCACTTCTGTTCTCATGTTATTTTCCAGAGCAAGTCACATTGTTGAACCTGACAACAAGGGGAAACGTAAAGGTAAATATAATCTCACAGGGTGGAGTACTATAAACCAAATGGCCAAACTTAATGCCAGTGTGCAGGGATATATAAACACCACAGTTCATGACAGAAAGTGTGTTTAAAATCAGTCTTCTCTCTCAATGAAAGCTCTTTCCTTACCCTACTTGAAGAAGCCACAACAGTCCCATCAATCACAGCATGAGACTCAAATCTAGGATCTTATGATGGTCTCAACATCAGACCCAGATGTCGATCATTTGACTCCAGATAGGTATGTCTCCAAAAGTCAAATTATCTAGTCTCCTCATATAGAATATGCATTGTTGAGATGAAGACATGATAACTGAAATAAACATTCCCATTTGGAAAGTGAAGAGTGTAAGCATGTGGTTGTCACTGGCTTGTACTAATCCTGACATTCTGCTGGGCAGAGTTATGAGGAAAGTCTACCCCGGGTTTTGGAAGTATCCTTAAATAGCTGGTTTTACTGCCTGAAAAACAGCTCCACAATACACTGTTCTTTGGGAGTATGCACTCATTGTTGGTTGAGAAGCTTTCTTACTTTGCTGCTTGCATTTAAAAAGTCAGGGATGTCTGGGGGATGGACACTCTTGAAGCTCTGACTCAGGTCGGGCAAAGGCAATATATACAACCCAAACATTTGTACCCCCATAATATGCTGAAATAAAAAAAGTCAGGGAGCCCAATGGTCATTTTCAATCTCAAATAATCAGGGTTTCTTTAAGTGGTCACTTTTTCAAAAAACGTGTCCTGTTTCTTAACTCTTTGATTCTAGACAATTCTGTTTACTAACAATCATACCCACAAATATTTTTGAGAGATATCTTTCTCCCTTTACACTTAATCATGAGTACATTTTGTTTATCAAAGGCAGGCAAAGACCTGTTCAGCTTGTTCTTTTGATGGTGAAAACTGACACCCAGTTGCAGGCATTCAGTATTACAATATCCTGAATTCTGAACATTTTCTAGTCCTTTTTTTTCTCCTTTGCACACAAAGATTTTTGTTTATTACTTAAATCAGCTCTGTCTTATAGTCACTTTTCAAATACATCCTACAGCAGCCAAAGCATGCTTACAAAATTCTGGTTAGCAGAATTAATTTAGTGCAAGGCCAAGATTGTTTGGTATACACCCTATCTTCTAAGTTATTGCAAGTAACAGTTTTATCAAAGGTTTTATTGTTTTCTAACTAACTGTGTCTTCAATAATTATTTCCTTGCATTTATTATTCTGTCTTGAAAGCAATGCCATATCTTTTAGGATATTTTGTTATAACAAGGAACTTTCCTTTCTTGCTCTGCTGGTATCACTTTTTTTTTTTCCTTAGAGACAGGGTCTCAGCATCACGCAGGCTAGAGTGTTGTGGTGCTATCATAACTCACTGCAGCCTCAAACGCCTAGGCTCAAAGCTTCCTCCTGCCTCAACCTCCCAAGTAGCTAGGACTACAAGTGCAAGCCACTATGCCTGGCTAATTTTTAAACATTTTTTGTAGAGATACGGTCTCGCTATGTTGCCCAGGCTGGTCTTGAACTCCTGGCCTCAAGCAATCCTTCTACCGCAGCCTCCTAAAGTTCTGAGATTACAGGTGTGAGCCACTGTACCTGTCCTCCTAGTATTGATTTATGTAGCAGTAAGCATAAGCTGTTTGATTAGTCAATAGCTCCTAAATGCTCAGGAGTCTACAACAACAAATGTTTAGTTCCTGCTCAGTTTACATGCTCATTGTGGCTCAGAGTTGGCTGAGTTTCGCAAGGGCTTTGCTCAATTGATAGAGCTATATTTGACTATGACATTGCTAGGTCCATGACTGAGGGAAAAAAAAGAATATAATGCAAAGCAGATGTTAAGATGTGTGTGTGTGTGTGTGTGTGTGTGTGTGTTAAACCTCCACTAAGAAGTGCTATAAGCCACTTCAGTTTCCATTTCATTGGCTGAAAGAGATCACATGCTTTAACTGAACATCAATAAAGACTCAATCATCCTTCAGGGAGGGTGGTAAATCTTTTGAACTATTATCCAATCTACTACAAGGTGTTATAGAAAGATCATCACACGACTATAATGATAGAATATGGAATTTAAGCTGCATTAGAAAAGATGCAAGGTAAGCAGAGGAAGAAGTCTTAAGCCAAAATATTTGAGAACTACATCGGTCCCTAAAACCAGCGGGTGATATAATAGAGTTACTAAGCTAGAAAAATACATGAGAATTTGATTAAAGGAAAAGATGATAAGCATTTTTGGAGAAAATGTTCTTTGATTAAATCAATATTATAATATCACTTTTCTTGGGTTTGGCATTCTAATATTTGACTTGTCACTATCATAAAAATTCTGGCACTTACAAAATGTCAATATGAGTGCAATTAACACATATTGACATGCTGTTGTTTTTCCCTAGTGGTTTTCTGGAAATCTTAGAGATCAATATGGATCACTGAATATCTATTTGGATGGATTGATGGATATTAATTGTAAGACAACTGAAATTAGTGTATTGATTCTGTAGAATTTTTTTCATCATTTAGGTAGATTTGCCATCCTGATTAGGTTGATCCTACAAAAATCTCTAGCATATGTTTAAAAATTCTTTCTTCGTCATTCAATTGTCAAGTACTTTTTTTTTAAAAAAAGTAAAATATAAAGTTAATGCCTCATAATAACCCAATTATTAAATAAAAGACTAACTGTAGAAATTTTATTACGAGAAGAGATTTTAAATCTAATTTAGCTAATAAAATACACATTTGGACTAAATTTGTACATTGTAAAAGCAGCACTAGTTAAAACGAATTAATCCATAAATGTCAGAATAAAGTCACAAAACAACTTCTTTTTTCCTTTAAGAAAGAGAATTGTGAGGATGAATAAAGTAACTGAGAGAAATCTGCTGTATTTCATGACCAAGAGAACTTCAATTGTGCTATTTATTAGTTTACACTGTGGCAGCTCTGCCCCCATTTAAAAGGACATAGAACTCATTGTGTAGCACCCCAGAAACATGGGAACACCAGGAGAAAGAGGCAGCCGTCATCAAGAAAACAAACAGTGAAATGAATTGCTATTTGTCACCTTTCTAACTGTTTTGTTGACCTGTAGTCCCCATCTACTCTGAGTGGTTTCAAGCACAATTCTTAATAGCGTACAAAAGAAAAAAGCAATGCCTGCATTTTTAGAATGAGAGAGTCATCCTCCAAAGGTTGCCCCTTAAAAGTAAAGAATCGTAACTCTGTCATCTTTGTGGTCAAATTCCTTTTCCTTTCAGAAATAAAAGAATGTTCTCTGAGTGTGATTTTCTTTCTTTTTCATCAGTCGTGAGTGATGAAAGACAGATACTAGCAAATGGAATTAGACTCTCTCTCTCTCTGCCTATCAACAGATCAAAAACTCTAGGGGTAAATCAATTTGTCAGCCATTTTCCCCCACTAGGACAGAGAGCATAAGGTTTGCATAATTGCAGCTAAGCTCCCACCCCAAGACAATTATGACTATGAATTTGCAGCTGATCAGCTATAGTGTGGACATGATCTGTAGATCTGTGGAAGGTGTCAGTAACCCTGTCTGCATGCTACATCAAATGCATTTACATATTCCCTTTCAAGAAGGTGAGGACCTGAGAAACTGCAGGCATATTATCCTCTTTCCAAAAAAAATATAGAATTTTAAAAGGTCTATCATGCACCCAAACCTTTAACACCTGTGTAATCCATCAACCATATCCAAGTAACATTTTAGAATGATAGTTATGGGCAGATCATTAGGAGATACACAGATGAATGAAATCTTTATGGATACGTCTTTCATTCTACTAGTGGTGCCATAGTGTTTGGTCTATATGGTAAGAACCCTGTGGATTTAGGATGATGCAGGTCTCAAATCTGTTTACACACCTGTAGTATGCTGGCTAAATACAGCAACTAAAGAGCATGGGAAGTGATTTCTTGCATAAGCAGTCTCATCATATTCTATACAGCACAAGCAGTGAGGTGTTTATTCACGTCATTTTTGTTTATTTTTCATTTTGCTTTGCTTTGGTTTTTAATTGACTTTGGACTGACAGAGCCACAATTTCTTGCTGACTGATAGCCATCTGTGAGATTTCAGACTTGGTTAAAGGCCAGTTTTATGAACACAATTTGTGTTTAAGCTTAGAAATATATATTTGGCTGAAACTAGAGATATAGTCTATAAAATTAATTACAGTAACCAGTATTTATATAAAACCCTAAATTCACAACCCATTTATGATACACTATAACCAACTCAGCAGTCACAGGAATGCACAAAGACGAGCAGTCAACTAATGAGATAATCACTTTCTAAGGCTAGTTTGACATTTTGCTTTAAGTGTATTTTCTACATTCTTTCTTTTTCTTTTTTTTTTAATGATGAGTGTGAGGTCAATATCCATACCTTCAAATTAAATTATGCTTACTTAATAGATCCATTTGGTTGATCCTTGTTTCTTTTGTAGTCAAACCCACCAATTTTTTGGTCACATTAACTGTTATACAGGTGAGTTTTATTAAGCCAACCCATACAGAATGTGGCATTACCAAAGGCTTCAAAAGCTGAGGAATCCCATGAGACTTTACTGTCAAATATTTTTGTGAAGAGGCGACTAGAGAAATAATTGAGACCCTCATTTCACATGAACATGAAGAGCCAGCGCTACTGAATTTTCAGTAATAGGATATTTAGCTTGTTTGTATTTTTGCATTGATTCTACTTTTAAAATATGGGGAAGGGTTTGTGTTAAGTAATTCACTCTCTCTGACTAAGGAACTTGTCTGGATTCAGGAATCATTCTGTCTGTTGGGAAATTGAAAAACAATAAGTGAGATCACCGAGAAACCAAACAGGAATTTGGCCTCACAGCAGAGAATTGCTGATCAAATTAAAAATGTTGTTTTTTTTTTTTTAAATCTATTCAGCAGCAAAATCTATATCATTCTGATGATATTTTATTTAGAGCAGTAATTCTCAATATAACCTCCTATAGAAGAGATACCTGCTAAAGGAGGCAATTCAACTAATAGCCTTCTTCTAATTCCCAGAACATTTAATAAATGTACATAATTTTCTTAGTTTTGAGATTTTTTTTCTATAATTCCTCCCTTAACTCATTAGAGCTGGCTACCACTAGTCAGTTTGCTAACAAGAGCTATTTGGATGAAAAAGCAAGTTACAAATGAATATTGAGAGAAAAGCATAAAAAAGACCAGAATGAACCTCTTCAACATTTTGTATTTCATTCTTTTGAGAAAAGTATGAATACCTGATTAAGATTGTAAAGTATATTTACTTGATATATAGGCATATGTATATTTTCTTTAAGTAAATATACTTTCATATAAAATTACTGGTTTTTAAAATTATATTCAATACAATGAATATGAATACAGGGCTATCACATCTAAGTTTGAAAGCATTTGTTCCAGCTTTCCAGGTATTTGATTATCTAACTGTTATTAACACATATATTTTTTTTAAATCCCTATTTCTTCAAATGAATGTTCCAGGCATGGCAAAACTATGTAGGTATGTTTCTTAAAAATGGCATTTTAATTAACTGCTTTATATAAAGATGGGCATAGTGACATAATATCTCTAAAAAAATAAAAATTTCAGGACCAAACTAATAGAATTGATTGTGGTAATCACACAGAATACATTTTGAGTATTTATACTTATATTTTCTGTCATTAGAATAACAAACTCTGAGATTTTGATTGACCACACAGAAATTGATATTAAAGAGAAAGAGACAGAAATGGAGACAAAGAGACAAAAAGAGAATGAGAAAGACACAGAGAACTATTCACAGGCATGGTTGGTTTCTATTAATCATGGTTGGTTTCTTATAATCTATTGCAAGGATGCATAGTCATAGTCTACAGTATTTTATTTTTTCAAGAAAAATTAGCAGCTTATACTAGTACAGCTTTCATATTATTATAGTTACAAAAAATGTAAAAATATATTCTGTAATTACTCAAATATTATGTAAAGGCAGTAGACCATGGGCCAGTATTTACATTTTTTCTTCCTTTTTTCTGATAATTCCAAATGCTTTGTTGTTAAGACATTTGTTAAAATGTATATATGCAAGAATATTAAAATAGTCACTATTTTTTTAAGTGTCAAAGGTGAAAATTAGGTCCTTTCACTTTGCTTGGACAAGCTAGGAAGTATATATGGTAAAAGGAAAAAAAATATTAACTGTTTGGGCTGGTCTGAAAATAAGTACTGGCAGAACATTAACTTCCCAAAAACTCAAGGTCAATAAAGAGAGATAAATTTATGTTTTGAGTTCTGTTTAAAAATTTGATTAGATAATTTTCAATACACAATGGAAATAATGGATTATGCTGATATATCACTCTTCACTTATACTACAAAGCCATAAAATTAGTTTATGATAACCATATTTTGGGATTATATTAATAGTCACAAAACATAGTTATCACAAATAAGTTTTTAAAACTCTTTTCTATCACACAAAAACAGGACAAGAATTAAAAGGAGGTGCCATATGTAAGGCACACATTTGCATATACATCACATACATGTTTATACACATACGAGCATGAAAAACAAAGTTTTATATATTGACACACATCATCCACACATTTTTATCTCAACATGGAAAAAGACTGGGCCAAAGCTTTCAAAAATCAAATGTGAACTCATTTTGAAATACCAGCAGTGTTTGAATTTTAAATTAACCTATTTACAATGAAACTATGCATGCTGATTGCCATCATCTTCAGGAAAATTAACAGTAACGATCATTGGTGTCATAATGCAATTTCCCTGCAAAAATCACATAGGCTTCATTACTGTTTACATAAATTGTCATAAATACCAATTATGGCTGAACATAAAATGTAATGCTCTTTTTTTTAAAATCATAATCAGACAATTGTTCTTCTAATTCATATGCTAGGGGAATAAGGTTTTGATTCAACCTTTGTTGTGAAGGAAGTGTTTTGATGGTAGTTAGTTTTGCTCTAAGTGCTGGTTGGCTTCTTGTCAAATCATTCACTCTCCATTTGGATCATGTAGTCCTTGTCCCTGTTCCGTGTGCCCTCTAATAGACCAGGAAGAACATGGAGGCGTGCTAATGGCAGATGAGGGAGATATATACTGAAAGTGTCCTCTAGACATCAGCCAAGAGGTGGCTTCCAGTGGGATTTATAACATTTGATGTAATTACGTCAAAGCCCCCGTAAAGGAATAATGTAATAACAGATCTGTTAGGGGAGCACATTTGCAGCATGAATTCCAGCTTCCCAAATAGGTCAGCAGAATAAATAGCCAGTAAAGCAATGCGCTGTTAAATGGCTAGTTTTCAAAACAAATAAGAGTTAAGTTGCTGGCAGGGGAGTGGAGGAAAAGGCCAGAAAGAAGAGATTCAGCGTCCTTATCATTTTGGTCTCCAAGAAGGAGATAAATCAGCTAGAAAGGTTATTGAGACAAAGTCAGAGCAAGGGACAAAACTCCCTGAAGGGGACAAAAATCCCTGTCTTTGCTTTCTCCAATGAAACAAAGCCGAGAATCACACCATTTGGGTCCTATTTTAACTGAGCACTGAACTCTTTTACTTGTTCTTCCTTTGGCCTTTCTTCTTGACTTATTTACTCCTAAAATTTAAAAATAAAGTCTGCATGAATTCCCCGCCCTTTTCTGAATCAGAATAGTCCTTAAAAGTTAGAATCAGAAGAAAATCGCTCCATGCTGTCCATGTGTAATGGTGACCACATGTAATTACTTGTGTCTGGGAGCTACGATGAGTTTGATCTGCAGTCCCTCCCCACACTTCCGGACTGGGCATTTGATGCTATCTTAATGAACACTGGCAATTTGTCCTAGTTCTACCCGAATCTATCCCGGTTGATTAAAGCAAGCTGTAGTGATATATCCAGTTAAGTTTAATGAAACAAAATTACAACTCTTGATCTAAGAAGAAAATAATAAAACTGGCAGGGATTTCATGTGTGTGAGAAATCAAAGTGGAGTGAACAGAAATCTAGTGAAATTAGCCAGTGTTGTTTCACTGTCTAAGCTAGGGAACTGCTAAAGGTAAACAAATGGCATCAGCAGGGAGGAGAAAATGGAACTTTTACTTTTTTTCCTTCTTTCATAATCTCATGCATTATCGGTAACAGGGTGAGACATTTTAATAGGGTGTGATCATCATTAAAAGGCAGATATTTATCTTATCACAGTGCATTAAGCTCTCAGAAGGAAGTGGGAAAAAAAGCCAGAGAAAGTAACTTTCATGAACTATTTAATGAAACACTAAGGTTGCAGCTTTTCTTGTTTGTCTTTGAAAAGCAAAAAAATCTGATATTGGACAAAACTGGTTCCAAACACACCCAGACTGTACCCAGGGCCTTTACATTCTGAGAAGTCTCTACTGTGTTCTGATTTTGTTTAATAATTTCTAATTATGTTCTACAACACAAAATTAAATATTTCTATCTCTATTGTGTGTACTTATTCATGAGCTGGGCATTAATCGTAAAACAATGTATCTTGTTGTTTATTTATACCAGATGTGAGTATTTATGTTGCTCTGTTCAGGGTTCCCAGCTAGGTATTTATTTGTGTACTGAGCTGCCTGTTTTTGCATGAAAATGGTTTCTGAGCTCTGGAGTTCATCTCCACCCTTGTGTTTAAAATGACAACAACAACAACTTTTTTTAAGAGAAAGAATTTATGAATAACTAAGAGATTTCTGCTGTGGCTCCCTGGGTCTCTCATCAGCAGGGCAGCCAGAATACATTTTGGGGACCAAGAAAATTCAATTTGGGATTTGTTTCACAGTTTACAATGCTGGTTTCTTCCAAACAAAAGCTGCCTGGGCCATGGAGAGCTTTGTTTCTGTAATACATTTGCATAGTGTTAATTTTCTACTTATTTATTGACTTTTGAAAATGTATGAGTTCTCTTGGATGGGAGTGGGGGTAAAAGGGATGCCAGTATGTCTTTTCCTGTCTGCCTGCATGTTATATAGCTCAATGTCTTTAAGAACTTCTCGATAGATATTTTTTTAAGGGATATTTTGTCTTTGACATTTTATTATCTTAATTGACATATAGTAAATGTAACTTGGGGGTAAAAAGTGTTCCTTCTATATGCTGTCTGTTTTCCTCCTAATTTCCTTCTCCAGGGCAACCAGTTTTATCAGTTTATGTGTGTTAAGAGATATTTTATGTCTATAAAAACATATATATATATATATAATGTATATATATACACACACACACACACACACACACGTTTTCACTTTTAATGCAAATTTCAGCATACTTACTATCCTTCACTTTTTTCCCCATTTGACATATCTCAGAAATTGTTCCATCAGGATGTAAAGAAAGTTCTCACTATTTTTTATAGCTGTATGGCATGTCACTATATGAATGTACATAAAGTATTTAATAAGAGACCATGTTTTATTTCTCATCTTCGATCAACTGTACCTAGCACAGTTTTTGCCTCATAGGACTTTTTCAGTAAATATTTGCTGTTCTACACAGTATGAGCAATCAGTTAGCATGCAATGATCTAATGTCATGGTTCTTTGTCAACGTGAGTTGGTGACCAGATAAACATGGCCTATTCTTAAGTCCTGTGCTTAAGAGGAAAGAGTGACTGATTTAACTATTTTCAACATGGTGAAATACACTGGTGGCTAAAGAGTATTTACTCCCATAGCTTAGGTAACTGCCAAACTGGGTAAAGCACCTACATCTTTGCTACAGTGCCTTAAGGCAGAGGATCCACAACAGGGAACCCACCATAGGACTGTAGCCTGCAGGCATGTTTTGTTTTGATCAATTAAAATGGCTTTGAAGTACCTGACATCATTAACTAATTTAGAGCTTTAACATGAAAATCAGCCTATATGGTTTCTTTTGAAAAGCCTGACAATCCAGCAGAGTTGGCCTGGTTTCCCTCTGACAGTCCCTGAGCTGGGTAACACTGCCACATCTAGACAAGAGCTTGAGTGCCAGGATTCTCCCAGACCTACCATGGCTGGCTTAGCTCATTACCTACCTGGATTTAGCAGGCATTTTAAGTTTGTCATTGTTGGACTCAAGGATACAAATCCACAGATAGTCTTAGTGTCAAAGGTCTATGTCTAAAACCATGTAGGATGAGTGCTTCAATAATGGTAATGACTACTGTGACAGTAATGCAAGTGTACCTGGAGAATATAAATCCCTCATGTTACATAAGGGTAATAGGCACCTAGCTAGCCCTGCAAATGGCAATTAGGGAAGTGAATGAACAATCTGCTAAGCAAGAATATAGCAATAGCTTAATTAATAGCCCCCCAGGTAAGTCATAGTCAGATGCTTGATTCCCTGTAGATGCTAAAGATAACATCTTGACATATGTCCTTGAATTGTTTTTCAGAAACCCAGACCCCCCCCCAACAGATGGAAAATGCCTACCACTGTTACATAGACCTCTGATAGACTGAAAGGAGAAAATAGCTAAGGAAGTTCCAAAAATTCCTCAGCCCTCAACTCACTTTGAAAATCCTTTCACCCCTGTTTTTAAAAATACAAAGCGAGACGACACAAGACCTGGAAAATGGGCTACACATCTACTCGCCATCAAATTGGTACTCACAGCCTAAAACTATGGTGTTCAAATAATTGTAGTGTTCAACAGGGATTTAAGAGGGGGAGACTCACATCTTAAGGATGTGATGAGCATTGTAGCGGGGGAAAGGATTACCTCTATCCCTTTTTAGGGAGAGGCAAAGAAACACACTGTAACCAAAATGTCTAAAAAGAAAAAAATTGTTAATGGGTGGAAATTTGTGAACAGTGGAAGAGGGGAGAAGGGGAAGGATACGCACTTTCATGGTGGGTGCAGGGCGCACCACTTGAAGACTGGACACGCTTGAAGCTCTGGCAGAGCGGGGTGGGGAGGGGGGCAGGGGCAAGATATGTAACCCTAACAATACTTGTACCCACAGAATTTGGGAAAAAATAAATAATAAAAAAAAATCCTCCTTGTAAGCCTTCAGGCAGTTTGAGTCTTAAGCATTAGCTGCCTACTCTCTTTGCTTGGCAACCTGCAATAAATGCCTTACTTTCTCTCACTGCAAATCTCGGTGTCAGCCTTTGGCTTTTTCTGCATCCTAGGCAAGTGGACCCAAGTTCACTTAGGTAGCAGGAGTCTGGTGACACCCACACATGGTGGAAATTTTTAGCTATATTAGGCAAAGTAATATAAAAATACTAAAGGATTTATAGAACTAAACTAACATGACTGTTGGGAATAAAAAAAGTAATTTCAGTTTCTGGTCAAGTATGTAAGGAGCTTGAAAGTTGTCACTCTCTCCTAATAATAAGTAAAAACCTGAACAAGCTGAAATCAACAGCTTTTCTTAGATATAGCCAAGAATTGCTATTACAAGGAAAGCTACTGCCCCCCCCCATTGCAGAAATAGATAGACAGATAATCATAACTTACAAGAGAAGAATCCCATAATCAAAACCTTCCCAGGAACCAATACCAGGAGAGAAAAACTTAAGCTATAATTGACAAATTGCTAGAAGCTTAGTGGAGACAAGTTTCAGAGTGAAAAACTTGAGAGGGGGAATCTTGGTGGGAAGGGCCCACTTTTGTGAGTTTTACCTCTAAGGGCGCTACCAAGTACTCACAGTGAAGACTGGCAGAAAAGCCCCTTGTTCTTCCTGCAGGAGAAGGGAAAAGTAACTATTGTGAAATATGCTAGAGCATTTTATTCTTCTTAAATAAGGCCTGTCCTCAAGAGAAACTTTCCCAGAATTTAATTTGCTGGGGCTTTATCAGAGCCCATGAAATACTCCCCTCCCCACACATCTTAGTAACCACATCACTAAGGGTTTAGTTACAGCAGTTCCTTTTATCCAGTACATCATGTCTGGCTTTCAACAAAACATTAGGAGACATACTAAAAGGTACAGTTTGAAGAGACAGAGCAAGCACCAGAACCAGACTCAGGTATGGCAGAGATGTTGGAGTTATCATACCATGGATTTAAAATAACTACAATTAATATGCTAAGGATAACTAATGAAGAAAGGATATGTTGCTTAATAATCTGGACATGTGTGAATTCGATGGGTAACATATGTCCTATTGTCATGCACACTGTGCATTTTTTTATTGACCTTGGATAACAAAGTATCTCCCTCTTGGAGAAAAAGAAAAGTGTAGGAGGGTAGAGAAGAAGAGACATTTAAGGCTGGGCAAAGACAAATATCATTCCCGAGTATAAGGGTCTTGAGGCTTTGTAGACCAGAGACCTCCTAACAAAATTATTCTATTTAATGCAGGGTGAGTCTAGATGTGACACCTGCCATCTGTGGGCCATGAGTGGAGGAAACTGGGAGTCTGCTGTCCCAGGAACTATAATGTACTCCTCATCCGCATCCTCTGATAGTTCACTTCTTTTTCCTTCACTTAAGATTTTTAGGTCTGTATGAAGATCTACCACCTGTACCTTATGGTCCTTGGAAAGCTAAGATTCTACATGCAAGGGAAGGCTCTAAATATTTATTTCCACATAACTTAAATGCTGTGATTTGAGTTGTCCAGGTGACAGGTCACCAAATAAAATGCCTCATGTTCCCTCCCCTCTGCCAGGCATCTCTGATAGGAAAAGGCACCACTCATTGCATGTCTGCCAGATTTGTGCTCTCAAAGCTTCACTCCTTCAGGCAAGAGGGTGAAAAGAGAGTCCATTCTGGCATTCATCCCCAAGTTTGCTTCACAAATGGAACCTATCTAAGTAAAAACTCCTGCATTTTAAAAGACAGATCAAAACATCTCGAGTACTTTCAGTTCTGGCATATTTTGCTAGTAACAGCCTCTGTGAGGACCAGAACTATCAAAAAGGAACACTGCTCATCCCTACACAAGGAATCAGCTCAATTCTGGAAGGGAGACAGTGCATATAAGGGGCTTTTACCTCCAAATCCCTAGTTTGATTCCAGATATAACTGGTCTGACCAAATGTCACTCTAATTAGAAGGCAATAAAGTTCCATAGCAAAATGAATTCCACAGTTTGAGCTCACTTCAAGGGGACATTTGTCTTCATTACAGGACCTGCAGACTTGGGGCTTGGCGGGCATTTCTGCTTTAAAGAGGCTGGTGCCATAATGAGTGTGTAGACAGAAACCTTTGCCCAGTGCTGAGTGCCTGGGGCTTGCCCTGAACAAGGAGCCTCGGCCTCCAGTTGCAACTTGACCAGACCTGGCCACCCTTCCAGACTACTTTCCTATAATTGTTTGAAGAGAGGATAGGGAAGAAAAACAGCCCTGACAGATTGTGGAGGTGATAAAGTTCCTGAAAATTAGACCGGCTAATAGGGTAAAAGTCTATTATTGCTTGAAATCTCCTAAGGTTTCATACTATTTTTTTCTCCCTTCTCTCCTCCTCTCTGTTTTAATTGAAACACAAAATTCTGTAGGGGAGATAGCCAATTGAGTCAATAACAAATAAAGAGCTTATATGTGCAGCTCATATGATCATGAGTAATAGATTTTCTTTTTTATTCTTGTAAACTCCCTCGGGGTCCATCCCCTCTCCAGTGGGATGCCTGGCATGGTGTGTGGTATCTTGGCCTTCTAGAGAACTATAGGGCCACTGAGTCACTCATGTCCAACAGCTGCTGGCAAATGGACTCTGGAAGCTGGAGTTTTCTTTTTCCCATCTTCTCCTATTCTGCCACCTTGAGAGTTAGAATTTAGGTGAATGAATTTTATATCCTTTGTCAGACATGCAGCATGTTGGGAGGACCATGCAGGAGCCATAAACAGAGAAAGAAGAGAGAATGAAAGGCACCCAAAATGGTAACATCTCCCATAATTTAGCAAGTGCAGTGTGTGAGGGGCAATAACACAGCAGAGAGCAAAGTTGGTACCACAGGACTCCTGGATAGGTCATTTTACCCCATCTCTAAACTGGAAATAGTATCTGGTTTGTTGGTATCATAGGATTCTAGTAAGAGATAAACGTACTGTAGCATGTGAATGCACTGGGTAAATGGTTTAGAAAGCTAACAAACTAACCACTCTCTACAGCTAAAACAATATAAGTACAGACAACAAAAAGGCACAAATAAATTTGGAAGGCAAAAGGAAGAATATGAAAACTGAGGTGGTTTTCTGATTTTTTTCTTCACCTGTGTACACACACACACACACACACACACACACACACACACCCCACCTCACCAAACTAGTGCAGAAACAGTGTGCACGGCAGAAGCTGAAAAGTGCACAGGCTATCGAGCCAGACTTCCAGAATTCAAACTCATCCTTCTCTATGAGACACTGCACAGATTGTTGAACTCTTGTTTGTGAAAAGGGGATCCCACATTGGGAGGATTCAATAAATGATTTCAGGTAAAGCATTGGGAGCACCGTGTGGGCATAGTATGGACTCAACTGACATTAGATATTCTCCTTCCCTCAAGTAAGTCTCATGTATTCCTGCCTCAATATTTTTATTATACTCTCTTCCCTCCTTTTGAAAAATTCCCCTGCCCTGGATATTTGAAACGGATCCTTCCCTGCCTTCCTCCATTGGGTTCATTAGGTTTCCCCTGACCTATCAGATGTGTAGTGGTGTCCATCCTCTATGATCTCTTAGAGTATTAATTGATGATCCTCCAACTGGAGCTTAATTATAGAATGATTTTGGGGATGATTTTACCGTTGTTTATTATTTTCTGTGAAGAAGCATAAACAGCAGAACTAACGTAAACCTCAGAATCAACTGACAAGAAAATTGAACTATCGGCTCATCACATTCAAGAACATCATTTAATCTCTCTGAGCTTCATTATATGAACCTGTAAGTGAAGATGATAATGATAATATTGCCAACTTCACAATTGTGAGGCTTTGCGGAGGGAAGATCTGTGAAACTTCTTGATAAACAGGAAAATTGATTTATTCCTCTTATATGTGTTCTGGTCCATTCATATTAAATATAATGTCTTTAAGAAATGAAGTGTTACATCTTGCAGAGTGCTACAGCATGTAACAGAATGCTTGGCACTTAATAGATACTCAATAAATATCTACTGATTATTTGTTAAGTTGAATAAATACATTAGTGAACAGAGATGCAGATTGAATAAGTCTTCATGGCATGAATGAGAACAGTTAGAAAAGATACAGAGTAGTCAAAGCACATAAAAGGTGTTCCAAAATCTTCCCAAGGAAAAGAATTGAGCCTCACTTAAACATAAATGTGTGTGTAATTGCGGTTAAGTCTATATGGGGATAAAGAGAGAGAGAGAGGAAGAGAGGATGACAGAGACAGGGCTTAAAAACTAGGAGAGAAATAATTTTTAAACAGTGTAAAAGAAGAAAAGCTTTTCTTAAGATTAGCCATAAAAGAAGGATGCTAAGAGTAGATGTTCTTGCCTTCCCATGTCAGGCGCAATTCAAAAAGGAAAAGATAGAAACATCCACTGCCTGCCACTGGCTTTTCATGCTGATAAGAACAAAAGTTTTTGTGCAAATTAAATTTCATGATGGAAGGAGTTTTCTCCTTTCCTTCCCTACTCTGTCTCTTCCTTTTCACTCGATTAACTAACCACTAAACTGAACTTTGCCCATTTATGGAGGGAATGGGTAGGTTGGTGTTTTAACTCTGGTTCTGAACCATTTTAACCACTTGAGAGTTATTCTTTTCCATTCACCAAGAATAGATCTGATCCAGCTTAATCTGACACTTTAAAGTAGTTGGGCCTCAGGCATGACATGACCCCCAATGAGTATATTAATTGGTATGTTTAGGATGGTAGATATGGAAGGTACCTTGGCCTGACTACACTATATGATTTCCAAAGGAATTTATAAACAAATTGGAAGGATCATTTGTGCAAGGTTCTAGTATAAGTAGGCTTTCCATGATTTGTTTGCTAGGGATAAGAATCATAAGTCCATCACTATAGATCTACAAGTCCAGGCTTGGAAGTTTAGAAGTTTAGAAAACTGAAAAAAGCCTTGTACTTGGAGCAAGGAATTCTTTTTTTTTTTTTTTTTTTTGAGACAGAGTCTCACTTTGTTGTCCAGGCTAGAGTGAGTGCCGTGGCGTCAGCCTAGCTCACAGGAGCCTCAAACTCCTGGGCTCGAGTGATCCTTCTGCCTCAGCCTCCCGAGTAGCTGGGACTACAGGCATGCGCCACTATGCCCGGCTAATTTTTTTTTTATATATATATATATATATATATCAGTTGGCCAATTAATTTCTTTCTGTTTATAGTAGAGACGGGGTCTCGCTCTTGCTCAGGCTGGTTTTGAACTCCTGACCTTGAGCAATCCGCCCGCCTCGGCCTCCCAAGAGCTAGGATTACAGGCGTGAGCCACAGCGCCCGGCCCTGGAGCAAGGAATTCTTTAGAGCATTTGTTCTCAATGCTAAGAGCCATAGATGTCTCCTGTTTATCACTAATACTGTTAGCCTCCAATATGTCATGAGATAATAAGATAATATTTCAATATTTAAATGCACAGACAGAGATATACTAGGAAACATAATGAAGTGGTTGGATGCTCTCACCCATACATAGAATTTTTATGAATGAATCAACTCCAAATCAGACTAATACAACATGTGGGATTGGTAGCCAAATACCAGGAGTTGTATTGGCATAGGTGATGTGATTTTTTAAAATAACAAAAATTTTTGATAAAGGTTTGAAAAAAATAAAAAATACTCTTTCTTTGATTTAAATGACAGTAGTGTTTATGGAAAAAACAGCATATATTAAAAGAAACTCTATTTATATATAAAACAGATGTAGAGTTTAGGCTTATATACATGAAAGATTAGTGAGGCATTGGGAAGTTGAGTGGGGCCTGGGATAACTTTTTGCATTTGAGATTTCTTACACATGGCAATAATCTCTTAGCTTCCAACCACAAAATTCCAGTAGCGGCCTCTAATATTTTTAACAATAAGAATCACCACCACCTCCATTCAAATTTCCAAAATGCTGTCAGAGAGCTGTGCTGCCACTATTGAAATCACTGCTTTGGGGAGCAAGGATCAATAGAAATACAATGTGCTATGATTTTTATGTGGGTAGGTCTTTTGCTAGGACCTCTAGGGTCAATAAGAAATAGCAGGGCTTTGGAGAGTCGGAGGAACTAGAAGCAGGACATGGCGATTCCACATAACATAAAGGACATTTGCAAGACCGGGTCTCTCACCATTCTCAGTCTCCAAGCTCTTCCACAAAGGGCTCTCCCAGGTGCATCTCAATCAAACACTAGAGAAATTTGAGCTGATCAGCTAATCTAAATAAGTCAGACCAGAAAGTAAGCAATTAGATCTGACATTTTTTTCTTAAGAACCGGATTATATTTTTTGTTAAATTTCACGTGTTATTGCCCCAGCTCTCTGCTTCATGTTGCTGGTGCAAAATAGTCATCATAAAGTCTCCCACTAGAGTCAGTCCAAGGCAAACTTAAAAGTCAAGTGTTTCCTCAGGACTCCTTTTCAAGCCTCTCTCCAACTTAAAAGGCCATCCAGCCCAAGCTCTTTCGGAATAGGACATATTTTTTATGAACATTCCCAGCCCATCTCAGCTCAAATACTTTCAAGAACAGCAAACTCACCACTTAACTCAGATCAGTACAACAGATATATGTTTATATTACTCTTTGATAGTTCTATTTATTGGAGTTAGCTCTAGTCTTCTGCCTCAGGTAAAATTTTGCCATAAAATTTTGATTCTATCCAAAAAAAGGTAATAATATTGTGTGCTGTTTCTTTTATTCTACTCATAACCTTCAGGATTCCATTTCCTCACTATTCATGTAGAAATGAAGATGAATGAGTCATATTCTTCCCTTTATTTACTAATGTTGTACATCACCAAAACATGCAAAAAAAATCATCTGTGAAGTCAAAACAACAGCCTCTTCCTCTCTTTTTTGTTTCTTCTTTGGCAAACATAGGCATTAGGTAGCTTAGATATGGAGTTAATAATAGCTGAAATCTTTTTTTTTTTTTTTTTTTTTTTGAGACAGAGTCTCGCTTTGTTGCCCAGGCTAGAGTGAGTGCCATGGCATCAGCCTAGCTCACAGCAACCTCAAACTCCTGGCTCAAGCAATCCTCCTGCCTCAGCCTCCCAAGTAGCTGGGACTACAGGCATTCGCCACCATGCCCGGCTAATTTTTTGTATATATATGTTAGTTGGCCAATTAATTTCTTTCTATTTATAGTAGAGACGGGGTCTCGCTCTTGCTCAGGCTGGTTTCGAACTCCTGACCTCGAGCAATCCGCCCGCCTCGGCCTCCCAGAGAGCTAGGATTACAGGCGTGAGCCACCGCGCCCGGCCAATAGCTGAAATCTTCATGTGGCTAATTTTATACTTTTGATGCTTAATTCAGTTGTAATCATCTTTCTTTCCCTAGAAGAATCTATTTTAACAACATAGACAACAGTCCAGTGGTAGACCTTCAAAAAGGTTATTTGTCTTGAGCAAGATTGCAAAAAAATATATTGCATCTCCCAGATTTTTCTGAACCTCCACAGGATAGTAGGTGTTTATCATTTCTTGGTTATCAGCATATATTACATAATTCAGTTATTAGAAAAATAAATTTATATTTTATTAATCATATTTTACTATGTTGAGTACTATAAGCATGTAATACACCTAGTACATTCATTCTATCTATCCATCTATTCATGTATCTATCTATCTATCCTACAGTCTCTGCTTATTTTACCTCTGCTTATCTTACCAGGCCCTTTGTAATAGTTTCCTAGATTTCTTCGCATTTCCTCTCCTTTGCCTCTCTTAATCTACCTATCAGTCTCAGAAGGGGCATTAAATTGAACGTTTACAAAAATGAAGAAGGTTGAGGGGTAGTCACCAGATGAATATTTCCTACTATCTTTCCTACATACATAGAAGCTTTATTTTTGAGTCATCCTTCTCTAGTCTCAAGATTACAACCACCACCACCACAAACGTTTACTGCAAAGTAATGCTATTTTTGGCACTGAGCTAAATTATTTAAACAGTCTTTCAAAATCCCCACAACAATCCTATTAGGTAGGTCTAATTGTTATTACCAAAAAATAAATTGAGGTATAGAAGAATATAAATAATTTCCCCAAGATCACACAGCTAGTTAGTTTAGGAGGCGAAAGTTGAAGTTAAACTGATGGCAGAGTTCTTACTTGCACTTGACTTCATTCTCCTTCTGCTTATGAGACTCTCTGGCAAAGATTCTAATTCATGTTAGAAATTCTACCGTGGGACTGCTGTAGGATTTTCCACTGTTCCTTGTTGATGTAACCAGGAATAAGATGCTAGAAGAGATGGAATTTAGGTGACCTTTTTAGGTATTAGAACAAAAGAGATGTGTAATAATTGTCAGGAATAATACAACTTTATTACATAACTGCTGCAGTTTACATAGTTACCTAAGACTCTGACAGGTCCTGAGAGAGAGCTTCTAGCAGCCTCAGACCAAAAGGGAACCACAACATGTCTTCTAAGACTATGCTGAAGACCTCACACTGATGCTGGCTCAACAGGGCCAGCCTTCTGAACTCCACCACAGGATAAGATCTCTAAGTTAGAAAACTCTGTTTATAAGCAGTTCAACCTGGGAGAGAACTGAATAGTCTTGTAGACAAGAAAGTTATTTCCTAATAGTAAGGATGGCAATGATAAAAACAATAGCCTGTTAAAATTCCATTGTGTGATTTCCAGAGCTTCAATGTTCATTTCTCCAAATTCCCAACCCTAATCCTTTGCTAATGCCTAAACTTTCACACTTTAAAATAGAGCTAGAAATATTGTTCCTAACCTCCATAATGAAGCGTAAATGATTAGTAATGTTAGGTCTATCTCAGTGTTTCCTGGTCCTCAGTGCCCAGTGTCAAGAGTGAGTACTGGTGCCGAGTTGAGCCATGGACAGAGTGATCACAAATACAATCTCACCCAAACATTTTATTACAGAAAATAAAGAAACTATACAAAGTGAAAGTAAAGAAGGAAGCTACTTAAGGTGAAAATATGTTTCAGAGAGAGGAACGGGTCAGTCTCCACAAGTAGAGAAAGACATCGACGACTCCCAGGTGGTTTCCTTTTACTGGCCTGGTCTGGGGGAAGCCTTACAGGAGGTATGGGACAGCACCAAATGATCATCAGGTGTTCTGCATTTTCTTTCAGTCCCCTTCCCTGATTGGTCCCTGGTTTCTGGCCTGTACCCACCACCTGCAGATTTGATCCCTACCTAACAGTATCAGATCAGGTTTTTGGTAGGCAGGGTCCATGGTATGGAAGGAAGAAAGAATGACAATTACTCTGGGGAGAGGTGAAACTGCACATCTGAATTATTCCCCTAAACCACTTTTGACAAAGAATCCAACATCATCCATAGCTCTCTAGTACCTCAATGCATGTTATTTATACTTTCTGGACTCATGAACAAGCCATTAGTTATATATTTTGTAATTTCTTGATTTATACTTTTTTTCTAATACATTAGATCTCAAGTGAAGCAGGGACAATGCCCTCTGTCTTTTTATATTCTGCACACCATTAAGGAACACAACTCAAAAAAAAAGTCAATAAATGCTGGCTGAATGATTTCCTGATAGCATCAACAAACCAAACCAAACCAAAACAAAACAAAAATATGAGAACCAGAAGTAGATTTAAACACTAACACAACCTCCCTTCCCCCGATGCAAACACACACACACACACTCTTCAAAATTCAGAAAGTTGAGTAAATTGCCCAAGGTCACACCAATAGTTGGCAGCCATCAGGACAAGAACTCAGTTGTTCTGATTTCTGATCTAGTATGCTCCATTATATCACAAGCTATCTCACAGAACCTAACAAATTAGGCCTCAGAAATATTATATGTTTTCTATTGTCTTCATTTTTCTTTTAAATTTAGCACACGACTTTTGCTCATTGAACCATCTCTACTTCTACTCTTCATTGTTCAAGGGAATTGTCCCTAGAACTATCAACAGAAATGACAGGGGTATCTATCCATATGCTCATTCATCCATTGCATGCCCCAGTACAGTTATTTACATAGCACAGTGACACTGAGCAAACATATGAGGAGAAAAAAAAATAAGAGGAGAGGACAAAAAAGACATCTGGGATTTTTATGAACCATTTTCCTCACAATGTGCAATACCCAATAAGCATTATGTATACAGTAGGTGTATCTATCACAGTTTCTGTGATGATTTGGTGATAGTGCATTAGCCATTATCAATAGAGCCATTACAAAGGACACTAACTACACCAACTTCTGCTGAGAAGCACACACTGGTACATTACCATCTAGCTGCATGTGATATAGAAATCTGCAACAGTTTATTTAGCATTATTATACTTACAGTAAATAGTAGAAGCTTCTTGCTAAACAGATAAATAGATTCCCAGAACTAGTGCCTCTAATGCAAACCCTTAAATTGATGTTTTGCCTCAAATTGTTAATAAAAAGAAATCTATAGTGTGGTTCTGCTTTTGTTAAATTAACATCATTCCACACATGCAAACATACTCACATATCAGATACAAGTGCACACAAACATACACAGAAATGCAGACACGTTCAAAGGCTTAGAAATAGAATTTAAGACTGCTAGCTAGGATTGAACTCAGAATGCAGCCCTCAGAAGGCCAGATCTTTTCTCTCTCTTGTATCCTCTCAGAACACCAATTAAGTGACCGAGCACATAGTCGGTGCTCAGCAAATTGACTGAAGTATCGATTGATTTTTTTTTTAAACTGTCACCAACTCTGCAGATTCTGTTTTATAGCCAGGGAGAAATTCTATGGTCATCAAATGATGATCAATTTCTTCAAGGAAGTGAGTTAGATCCTTAAAGAAAGGAAGGCATTTGGCGGTTACAAGATTTTGGATTGCTATTCTGTCTTTCTTCAGATAGTGTGTAGGGTGGTAGAGTTGAAAGGGGTGGGGATTCTCTTTCTATAGTGATAATTGTATTTCTGTTCCATAAATCTGAGAGGAGATAAGCCAGCTTCCCCTGATGCTCCTGCTTCTAACATCTGCTACAGTACCATTCTTCCACCCAAGTATATACACACTGAGGGCTAAGCTGGACTACCTCAGAGTGAACAAGAACAAAGACGTTCTGAGTCTCCCAACCCTGGACTTTTGTGTGAAGAGTCAGAAACTGGTGCCTGCTCCTACTTGTAATCTAGCTAAAGGGAATATTTTTCTTACCTTCTCAAAAGCAGATCCTATCCTCTTTCCCTTTTTCCTCCTTTTTTGCTGGAATGAGGAAGGAGAGAGGACAAAAAAAAATGCCATATGTGGCTGATCTGCAGCAGAAATTTCTATGGTTTAGAGGACACGGAATGTTACAAACAATGGGAGACAAAAGGATCGGAGAGAGGAGGAAGTGAATTTTACAATTTTTTCACTTGGTCATAAAACAGAGCTCCTTTAGTATCTTTCAAGATATGTAACTAAATAATAAAATATCCTTTTAATTTCTTCCCGTGGCTGAGCTGCTTCTTGAGTACAATATTACAAAAAGATTCTATGATGTGATGGCTGAATTCACATTTAGATCTTTCTAAACTGTCTACTCCTACCTTTCACACAGGACTGGGATCTCCACTGCATGATTCTTGGAGAATATTTGGCGGGCCTCCAGTTGAATACTTCCAATGTTAATGTTTCATAGTTAGCTGGAAAAAATTGCTTTCCCACAACTTCCATCCATTAATGGTGTTCTCAGGAGATGCACAGTACAATCCCATTCCTTCTTTACTGTCTCCCACTGAATTATACTACCCCTCAGAAAGAATGTTCTTCCCTCTCAATATTGCTTCTTTCAATAGCTCCTATGACATGTTTCCAATACCTTTTAAAATGACTTTTTCTTTCTTTTTAACATATTTTGTGTTGTCAATATCATACCTAAACGGTGACCTCATACCTAAATATAACACTATATGCATAGTCTGATAAGTGCGTGTGCAAGGGCTTTACAGGATTATTATTTTTTATTGTATTTTTTTTTCTTGGCATTCTACCTCATTTCTTCCCTTACATGCTGTTAGCACTGTTCAAACGACTTCCCATGTCCTAAGATGAAGCTTGCACACAAGCTGTAATCTGGACTCTTTCAGAGGCAGTATGCACAGTCAGGGTGATAACACTAGAGCCAGATCTAAATGAGTTTAGATTCCAGCTTGACCATTCACAGCTAAGAGACTTCAAGAAAGTTTATTAATCTGTTTTTCATTTGTGTGTGTGTGTGTTTTTAACCAACTAAATGCTCCTTTATGTATTCTTCTCAATTAAATGCTATACAGTTTGGGCACTCTATTGCCTATAATCATGGTGCTTTAAAATCTTAGTTAAGCTACATAAAACATTAATAATTGAAATGATTCAAGCATCATTTTCTAATAGCATTTTTATCATTTTTTCCTGTTAAATGAATACATATTCTACACCCCAGATACTTAAAGAGTGATGCATGGGTCAGCAATGTGAGCATCACCTGAAAGCTTGTTAGAAATACAGACTCTCAGGCCCTCACCCCAGACCTACTCCATCAGTATACGATATTTAACAAAATCTCCAGATGGCACACATTAAAGTTTGAGAAGCACTGCTCTTTAATCATTATACACAAGGTTGAGAAAAATATTAATCAATATAGCACATTAGAGAATCACTTCCAAGTTAGTAATGACCATTTAATAAATTCTTTGTATATGATGGTTCAAAAAATAATAGAACACATCTAATGCTACTGTAATTTAAGCTATGTTGAATCACTTCTCCAATATGGATAGTAAGCATTTCTTAACAAATGTCCCTCTTTATGTGTTCTCAGTTGAATTTCAGTTCCTAATATGAATGAATGTGGAACAAGGCCAAGGAGGCTGACTATAGTTTGTGCTCAGAAGGTGGATGCCTACATTCAAAATTATCCTCGGCTACTTACTCACGCTCAGTATGACTTAAGCCATTTGCTTACCTGTCTGGGTTTCAGTTTTCTCATTTGTAAAATAAAATAATAATATGACCCATTTTCTTCTAGTTATGTGAAAATGATTAAACAAGATAATACATGTAAATAACTCAGCAAAATGCTTCATATGCGGTAATGTCTCCTTCCTTTTCAAATTTTTACTATGTCTATTATTTAGAGAGTTTGCTTTGGTACATAATAGATGCCATTGTATGCTGTCTTCATTTTTATACTCTGAACACCTTGATGAAAGGATTTGCTTTATGCTGGTATGCTTTAAGCTACAAATGGGCTATGTGTCCAGTACCCATAGTGAAGATAGTCTGGCATTTAGAATGAATTTTTTTAGTAAAATCTTAGCCTAATCCACAAATGTACATACACGCAATTATCAAGCTTATACTAGTTATACTGTAGTTAGTATTACTACTAGTAGACATACTTTAGTATCTAATCACCTTTATGATAATAGGTCTATTGGAAAACATATTTACTGTTTTTTGTTTGTACTCCTTCTGTTTCAATAGAATAAGTGTTTTTCTTTAATGATTTGGGAGGTCAGACTTTAGACACTAGATAGATTCAGTGCCCCTGAAGTCAGGTACACCCTGCTGATATGATTCTATGTATGCACTGATTGTGCCTGACTTCTCACAATCTTTCTAAGGAGTAGTTGGTAGATACCTATTTAGACAGAGAGATGCTACAGCCTTAGAACAAAAAGTCTTAGATTTGAATCTCAGCTTTCATCTATTAAACAGTGAACCTTTTTTAATTTAAGTCTTCTGATCTTCATTTACTTATTTATAAAATAGGAAGAAATTTCAGTGTTTTCATCAGGTGGTTACAAAAATAAATATTTCATTAGAAATATCTTTATAACCTCTTAATATCTAGGAAAAGCATGACGAAGAAGAAGTGAAAGTGATATGGATGATAAAAGTATTTCCCTCCTTTGACTTTGATGCCTTCTCTACTCTTTTAAAAATATTATGCAAAATCTATGCTTTGGATGTACTTTATGATTCTTCATGGAAACCCCTGAGAGAGGTATTAAAAGTAACTAGGGAAATTGATTTCTGTCAGCACCACAATTGCTATTTATTTCCACCATTGACTCAACATAGAGACTGCCACATGATACCAAGGATGTTAAAAGCTGCCCTTAAGTAGCTACCCCACTGGCCTCCTATGGGGTTAAGTTGCTGTAATGGCATTATTCCTTCAGGGTTTCTAGTGGAGTTATAGTTCTATTTTTTTTCCTGATCTGGGTCAAGGCTAATGTGTTATCCTAGGAGAGTTCATATATTAGCTAGTTAACATATTAGCAGGGGTTATTGTCTCTGATTAAATCATTACTACCCACTGTCTTATACCAAAGAAAAGGACCCTGGGGGAATGGGGCATATGATGGACAAATTCTGATGAAAGAGAAGCAAAAACAAAAGAATGAGACTGAGTTTGAGTCCAATTAAAATTTTGGTACCGTGGCTTTTAGGCACTAAATCATTGAGATTGTGTTTCTAGAAAAGGCATCAAGAAAAATATATACCCAATTTATTATCTTTTGCAAGGGCCAGCCTTTGTTTGTATGTTGGAGTCCATATGTAGTTTTCAGCACAGGGTTTAGATAAAGGTATTAATATTAAGCCTCTTTACATTCCATTGTAAAACTTGAAACCAATTGTTAAACTTTGTCTTCATCAAAGAGATTGCTCTCTTCATCAACAACCTATGAAATACACTTTGGGAAATGTGTTTCAGTGTTCAGCTAATTTCATATATATACATGAAGCATGCAGTTACATATATTTTAGAATAATTTTCAATTTAAAATAAAACATCAATTCTTTATGTATTCTAATATTTTTGGGCCCTGGAAAAATTTCATCTCATAGACCTAAAGCTGTAAGATGATAATATTGAAATGCAAGTCACAAGCTTCAATTAGGTACAATCAGAAATCATGCGGTGACTTCATTAAGTATCATTAAGAATGATCAAAATATTGCTCTTAGGAAAAATACATCAAAAGCATTGCATTTACACATTGATTAAACAGGATCTGCAATTTCTAAAATCTGGTACGAGAAAAAAGAATGGAGTAAATTAAGTGCTCATATCCCACTTAGCAACAAGGGAGTGCTTAGCAACTGGCAAAGGAAGAAATAAAGGGAGATGGTGGAAAACAAAATATGATCAGCCTCTGAAAAGGGTGAGGAATCAAGAAATGACAATGTAACTAATTGGGGATGGAGGAGAAATTGCTGTCCCAGGATTAGTGGGCCACAAAGTAGCTATGCCTTGTGGAAGGTTTTTTTTATTTTTATTTTTATTGTTTTTATTTTTAACTTTATAAATTAGGATCATAATAAGGAATGAAAGGCTCAAAGAATATGCTTTACAAAACCATGGATGTGATCTGAGTCATTTTTGGTGACACCCATGCAACCCTATGTAAACCCTTTCTCTTTTTCTCATGCACTCAGGTGTGTAATCTAGCTCTCAGTTCTATAAGGTCTCAAGCCTTTTTGTTTCTGTCTTTTTTTTTTGACACAGGTCTTGCTCTGTCACCCAGGCTGTAGTGCAGTGGTGGGATTATAGCTCACTGCAGGCTTGAACTCCTTGGCTCAAGCGATCCTCCTGCCTCAGGCTTTCAAGTAGCTGGGACTACAGGTGATGCTTGGCCAATAGTTTTACTTTTTGTAGAGACGGCATCTATCTATGTTGCCCTAGCTGCTCTTGAACTCCTGGCTTCAAGTGATTCTCCTGCGTCAGCCTCCCAAAGCACTGGCAGGTATGAGCCACCTCGCCTGGCCTACAAAATCTTAATTTTTAAGAAGGCTTAAGGAGGATTTGATATTGTATCCCTTTGATAACTCTTAGAGAGTTATCTAATAGAGTATTATTGCCCTAATCATGACCCTGACCTCTTTGCTTTGCATTTGATATACCTTCTCCAGAGAGTCCCATCCACTCATGGCTTGGGCTCCCATTATATACTAATAATTCAGAGATAACTCTTTCCTGTGCTTAAATCTGTGCCCATGAATCTCTCACAGGCCACTCACAGGCCTACCATCAGGCCTCAGTCTCCCCACTTTCTAATTCCTTCCTCCATCTCCACCTTAGAAGACCTTTCGTAACTGCAGGCAAGTCATCCAGGAACCTCCCAATCTCCATTTCTTCACCCACTCCTCTTGTTGGTAATAAAGTCTATTGTCTGTCTCTGAAATATATCTCAGACTCATTCTTCTTCACAATCTGAGATAAAAAAAAAATTTTCACCATGATCCAAATTCTTAGCATTACAGAAAGAATCTTCATAATGTGGCCAAGTTAATTTTTGAACCTTGATTCTGCCTCTTGTGTGTGGCTGAACTTGTATACAGCCATGTTCAAGCCATATTAAATACATTCTTATTCCTAGAAATGCTGTGTTTGCTGAAACCTCTTGTCTAAAACTCATGGTGTGATCTCCTTTTAGAATGTCCTTTCTTGGAAAACTCTTCTTAATGTTTATCTCTTCATATTATTCCTTGTACTGGGCTTATAAGAGAATCCCACTCTGATTTTTGTTTATCAAAGAAATCTCAAATGGACATACATTTACAATGCAATTTCAGATATAGCAGGATATTACTGGAAATAGTAGACATTCAATTAATATCTGTTTAATTGAATTAAATATATATGGACAAAGATCCAGTGTCACAAAAAATCAGAACTTACAATCAGGAGTTGAAAAACTTTTCTGTAAAGAACCAGATGACAAATATTTTAGGGTTTGCAGGCCATACAGTTTCGGTTACAAAAATTAATCTCTTCCATTGTAGTGTGAAAGCAGCCATAGACAAAAAAGAATGAGCATGGCTGAGTTTTAACAAAACTTTTTTTATGCACACTGAAATTTGAATTTCATATAAATTTTAGATGTCACGAAATAGTATTCTTCTTTTGATTATTTTTCAACCATTTAAAAATGTTGAAACAATTAGCTCAAGAACCATAAAGTAACGCTCAACCAGCTGGATTTGGCCCTTATGGGCTGTAGTTTGTTGATCTCTGCTATAGTCCATCACCTGTTTCAGCTCCTTATTTGGTCATTTCTTTATATGGACTGCATCTGGATTTTCATCTTCTATTGCTTTAAGTATACTGGTTATTTAGCATAAGTTATATCAATGCTGTCACCTCTTTCTAGCAGTCATTTTAGATGTATGTATACCAGAAATTCCCTAAGGTCAATGGTTTAGATATACCTCCTTTGTTATTAGTATTTGACACTGTTGGCCTCTAATACTTGTTAAGACTGTGTATGTTGTGGGCTATAATCCTAGCCCATTCTTTCTAAAAATTTTGGAACACAGAACTTCTGTGCGATCCACCGTTTGACAACCATTTTGCTTCTTTGGTATATCCTCAACCAGCACAGTTAATTTTCTAGTAACTATCAACTTGCTTCCTGAGAACCCATTTTCTTTTCCCCTGAATTGTGATCTTCTCATCTGTCAAAGCAGTTTCTTTCCTTATCTAAAGCTTTTTAATTTTTTTAATGGAGCATCACTTCTAATCTCACTAATCTCCCTAAACCGATTTTACTAACCCTTCTTCCTTCCTCGTGCGGTATGAAATAGTGAACCCCCATGACCTTCTATAGTAACTCCCTTTCCTCACATCCCCAGTATTTCACACTTACTATGATACAGCTGAACACATATAATTGTATTCTAAATAAAAATCATGATAAGGTAAAGGAAAAAAAGGAAAGGAAATAAGAGATTGTAGATAATAAAGAAAGAAAAAGAAAAACAAGACGAGAGAACTTAGCCACAAAGAAAGCAACAAACAAATAAGGGGAATTATTTTATATAATACATGTTTAAAAATTAGAATTTATAAACCCCATTCACAAATAGTATCTCCTATAAACTAGAAAACTTGAAAAATTACTTTTCAGATGACCTGGAGAATTTAATCAGTCAAAAAAATAAAGGAGATTCAAAATGGATTTTTTAACCCTTTTGCCTGAATCATATCCTGTTTGAAAGTCTGATAGGAGATATTTCAGGCTGACTGCTTCTCTTTCTCAAGTTCTATCTGTGTTCAGGCTCTGTGCATCCTGGGTCTTTTTATCTGGATAGAAATCAAATTCTGGTGCAGCATCAGAATGTTCTAGCCCCTTGCAATGGCATTTAGATTCCTCAGCTGCTATTTCAAAAGACGCCCAGACCTATAAATATTAAGCTACGTTTGGGGCCCTAACCTTGAGGGAGGGCAGCTACCATTTAATATTGCCAAGGGAAGAAAAAAGGTGCAGGGGTAGGCAAAGGAAAGAAACAAAAACACAAAAATGTCAAATCTGATTGATTAAAAACTAGGTAGGCAAATCAGCAAGGGCTGGTCCAGCATCACTGGAGAGTGAGGTCAGACGGGGCTATTTCAAAATTATTTGGTATTTTCAGAAATTGATTACTGAGCGAGAGCATTAAGAAGTAGCTGTGCACATTCATTTAATGGGCCAGTGCCTCTTGTACAGGGCTGGAGTCGTCACATTCAATCTCATCTACTTCTTGTTAAGTTGTGCTTCTTCTGGAGCGTGTTTATTTATTACAGATACTATAAGCATAAACTACAAACTGGAATAATAAATAATTCTCTAAATGGGATTTTTGGAGCAACACCTCCCGCCCATCTCTTCATTCCCAGCCCCCAGTGTGACAAGCATCCTTGTTTACAGGCCTGGTGAATGTCTGCAGGTCTAAACAATATGTCCTTTTCTGTCCTAGGGTAGGTATCAGTGAGTGGATGGCAACTTATGTGGGGGGAACTGAAGGACACCAAGATGTCCTTCTGTTCTCAAATATGCTCCTCAGTCATCTGCTCCTTAAAGAGGTATTTTACTGGGTCTTTGGGTTAGGCATATCCTTTGCAACTATGCATATTCTTGGGGAGGGTGGCATGCATTACTACAGTCACGTATACACATATATACAGCTTGGTGTCAGTTCATTTTTTTGGTCACTCTTGACTTGCATGTTAGCTGGAAACAGGCTCCCAAAGAAAAGCTTTCTAGCATGGAGAAAGAGAGGGATATTTTGGAGTATGGATCATGGACCTGGGGCTTGTACCTGGGTGTGGTACCTCATGGAAACAAGAAGACAGCAAGCTTAGTGAAAGCATGTAAACACACACACACACACACACACACACACACACACTACACTCATCAAAAGCCTGTCTTCATCTTTAATTTCCAATCTGATAGCTGCCGAAAATCAAGTCTCCATTTATCCAGAAATCATTTCAAAACTCTCACTAGGACATGGTGAAAGCCCCCACTAGAAACTCTGCCAGTTTACTCCCACTCATTCCATATATTTTCTCTTTTAATTCATCAACATTAAGAACACACCACTGACATTCTTTTCTTTTCTAACTCTGTACAACTTTTAAAGTTTATCTTAAGCTGCAATTCCATGAATGCTGTTATCTATTATTGACTAAAACTGTCTTACTCTGATTTCCCATTGACCTTGTTTTGATGCTTAATTCTATTTTTTGCGGTGGTGTTTACAGATGATTTTATTTTATTCAAATAGCTTATAAACCCTTTTGTGGCAAGAACTATTCTATGTTTCTTGTATTTCTAACATATGGCTGCATCCAGGACACAATACCAAGTATAAGATTAAGAAATTACTTACCCTCTTTTTTTAATAGCACTCAAAGGTAGAAGTTGGGTGAAATTCATGGGGTGGAATCACTGACATATTCCACACACAGCATGGAGCTGACCTCTCCTCCCAAGACTATGGCTTTATGAATTTATATATTTCTCTAAAGTCAATATTTCAGGTATATTTGTAACAAAGTAAGAGAATTCCTTTAGGATATTTACTCCATAAGAGTAACTATACGAAATGCATCAATGCATACAGTCTCCAACGGTGAAAAATGCAATACTTCCCCAGCTTGTATTTTTCAGCCATCCCCACAATGCATTTACTGTTGTCTAATTAGGCATTCTAAAAACCTAAAATCCCCTTGTGTTTACCCTGCAACAATTGTAATCCAGTGCGCCTGACACTACAGTATTTATCCCCAGAAATAATTACTCCATGGCAAAGGCAGCAATGTGACTACATCCTAGGACCAAACAGAGAGCAATGAGGGAGGCCTAAAGGCAGTACTTCATATTCAGATACAAATAGGGTTCACAATTAATACACGAGGCATCACCAATTTTAATAAACCTGATGAAAGGTAAGAGGATTTGATATGAAAGTCAAATATACTTGAGATTCCCCCCTCCTCTAAGAGCCCCTCTTTAAATTAAGACTTTGCCAGGTGATTAACAAGAACGCCAGCGCTTCAAAGGGAAGCAAAGCCTTGTTCTTTGCTGCTCCACGGGCGACCGGCTCCCTTTCCCTTCTGTCCAGATGGAGGCTTTGTTCTCCCGAAGTTGGTCGGGTGCTGTGCCTGTCCAAAAAAGGGAAGCAAGCGTTAGGAGCCCGCACCTGTTTAAAAAGCAATGTCGCTCCCTCAGCTCCAAAGCCCCGAACATCAAATGCCTTCCTTTGCCAAGCAGCTTGGCTATTCCCCAGGCGTTTTCAATCTAGTTGGGTAAAACAAAAATTGCATAATTTGTCATTATTTTCAAGGAATGAGATGTGCCTTCTACAATCCCTTTCTAGTTAAATACAATGACGCTGAGCTTCCTATGAATGCCAATGCCTTCTTTCTCAGAAAAAAAAAATAGAAATAAAGAATGGGAAAAGAAACACCCCATTGATTGCCTGTAATTTGCTCCAGTATTTGTTATTGATGTATTCTTTGTATGCATTTTAGGGATAGGTTGCAGAAAAACTATTTTCTCAGGTCTTCGGTAAAGGGAAGCCAAATGCTCTGGGAAAAGCTGGGACTGGAAGCCAGGACTTCTGAGTCAACTTCAAAATTCAAAACAGATGAATTACATCAATTTAGGTAAGCCACAAGTCATAGAGTCATTCAATTACTCCATTTTTATAATGCAGATTAAAATGACCTATCCTAATATATCCCATTTAATTATGAAGCTAAAATGGAAAAAAGAATAAGAAAGTGCTTCATGATTTTAAATATTTGCTGTAAGTGTAAAGTAGTTTGAATGAGGCATAAGGTGTGAGGCAGCATTCTTATACAGGACCATGTCACTCTACCATGAAAAGCTTCAAATCCAGGCAGAAAGCAGAGTAAGGAGCAAAGAAAACTCAGGAACAACCAACAGAAAGCAAGGGCATCCTAAATCTCATCTATTAAGAGTAGAGAAAAACACCTAAAACCCCCTACCATATTTTTTTGTACACAGTGCTTTTCTGCTGCCACTTGGTTACAACAATAGTGGAGAAAAGTAGACCCATAAAGCAAGATTGATTGCTGGGAAGATGATCAATTGCTGCTGTGAAAGGGGAAAAAACTGATAAATGTTTTTTTTTCCCCCCTCTCTTCACAACCTTTTGCTAAAGCTGTGCAAAATGTGTCATGCATAAAAAGTATGCAATTTTCATGTAATTAGAGGAACACAAGATGAAAATGAGTTCCATCAGAGCAATCAAGGATGGTAATGTGGTATGTATTTGTCAGTGCCTATTTGTCATGAAAGCAAAACCCAACAAGTTATATATTTTATTTCATTTTAACTCTGAAAAATATAAATGCCATTTTGCCATGGCCAAATCTATAAATTTCAATAATCCTTTTTTTTTTAAAAGTGAAGTTTTTTGGAACTGCAGATTAGATCATTTTGCTCTTTTAAAGAATAGAATACTATTTTATGAAAACACTGAGATTACAGGACAGATTTATTCTATGGAAGGCCAGATTTACAGCAGGAGGTGATAGGTTTACAGTTTGCTATACAAGAAACACACTATAATTTATTTTCTCTGAAAAATACACTTGCATCTTACAGTAGCATGTGCTCTTGATTCACTTCTCAAACCCCCCAAACCAACTGTATTTTCATGTTTTTCTTAGGAAAGAGGGCATGAACTTTTCTTTTTCCTTTATTTCTATTTTTCTTCATTTCATCCCTTCTTTCTTTCCATTTATCCACTCATTTACTTGTTTATTATGTTATTGAAACAGTTCATCCAATATCAGAATTGTGCCAGGTAAGTTAGACTCTAATGATACAGAAATAGAGAGACAGCATGATCCCTGTTCTCAACCTGATTCTTCTGCTTGGAGACAGAGGAATTTAAGCAATTAATAAAGTGAAATAGTGTCATTGTAGGGATAGATTTGAGAGTTTATGAGGAAAATTAAGTCTGATTCCACTGGTTAAACTTATAGAAAGATTCCTATTGAGCTTAGTCTTGCTATGTAGGGATTAAGCCAGGTGTGGGAAATGGCAGTGTAGACAGGAAGAGATAAGAGTAAAAGCTGGGAGGATGTTGAGACCCTGGCCCATTTGTGAAAGTGGAATTACTTACTTATTCCTATGGTGGGAAATATGCAGGGACAAGTGTTGAGGTCAGTGATACAACATGCAGAAGAAAAGATGAGGAAGGTCCTCATCGGCCAGGCTAAGAGGTTTAAGTCCTGTCATACATGCAACAGGAAGGCTTTTAATGGTTTTAAGCAGAAATATGGTGTAATCTAATCTGCATGGAGAAGAGACACTCCAACAGCATCACGGAGAAGAGATGTAAGTGACAGGTAAGACCAGTGAAGAATCTGTGATGGTAATTCAGCTGAGAACTAGTGATGGTTGTAGCCAAGGTGGCCACTGGGGATGGAGAGAAGTGAAGCCTTACAAAGGGTTCACTTATGATTTATATGATTTAGCAATAGATTCTAGATAAGGGATGAGGCAAAGAGAGGACTCAAGATATTTAGCACAGGCAACGGGGTGGAGAGTGATACCTTTTAGTGAATCAAGAAACACAGGGTGACAAAAAAAGCAGAAATATCTTGGAAAATAATGAGTTACAATTTGGGCCTATTCAATCTAAGATAGTGCAATGTTTAAACTCAAGAACCACTGTACACATCATCTGAACAGTAGAAATTCAGACACTGAATTCCCTTCCTGAAATATCCTGAGTTTTTAAATTTGTCAGATCTCAGTTGAGAAAACATTCATTCATTCATTCATTCATTCATTCTAAAAGATATATTAAGCGCCTGTATGGTGTCTAATTAAAGAATGGTAAAACACAAGAAATGCCTCTGGAATTAAATATTCTTGAACTTAAAATCCACCACTTCCAGTGATGAATTCTTTGAAGTGAGGCATTTAAATTTAACCTGCTAAGTCTCAGTTTCCTTATCTGTGAAATGGAGTAATTTTATCTACTCTCTGGGGTTAATTATGAAGTTTAAGGGAGATGAAGCACACAGAGTGTCTAATTCAGTTCCTGATATAGAATTATAGCATATAATTAGCATTATTGAGGTCCAAAGTGTGCATATTATGTGAAGTCAACAGATATGAAAAATACAAAGATACTTGGAGACACTTTGAGCTATCAGTGGCAGGGCACAGTGACTAACGCCTATAATCCTAGCATTCTGGGAGGCCAGAGAATCACTTGAGCTCAAGACCAGCCTGAGCAAAAGCAAAGCCCTCTCCCTACAAAAAATAGAAAAAAAAATAGCTGGACATGGTTGCACATACCTATAGTCCCAACTGCTCCAAAGGCTGAGGCAGGAGGATCACTTGAGCCCAGAAGTTTGAGGTTGAAGTGAGCTATGATGATGCCACTGCACTCTATCCATGCAAACAGAATGAGATTCTGTCTCAAAAGAAAAAACAAACAAACAAAAAAAAAAACAAACAAAAAAATTTGAGCTATCAAATTATTTTATGATTATTTTCTTAATAAATGCTTTCTCCTCACCTCCAATTTCATTTTTTGTTTCTTTTATCTTCTTGTTTCTGTTTGCCTTTCTGCACTACATATCCTGTTAACAGGTCACTAGATAAAAGAAAGTAAAATCATAATCCTCATAGAAACATAAATGTCCACAGGTTAAAAAATTTATTTTTCTACATAATGAGAAAACCAGGGAGATGTCACAACAGGTACCAGCTTATCCCTGTAAACTTAGCACTGTTGGTAGCACATTCTTATTACATGTGAGCTACTGAGATACTGGAAGAATGTTTTTCACCTAACAGCACCTCTATCCCCTTCTTTGTCTGCAAATCATGCATTTTCTAGCTTGTGCTTCAGAAAGATGGGTCACATACAAGTTCTGGAACACGGGCTGAATTTTGAATTTTGATTAATTGAAATCAAAATTCCCTAGCCAGTGATTTGTTCAAAAACGGGAGGGTGACACAACCCTGGTAGGTAGATGGAAGGGGATATCTGGTGAGCAGTTTCTGGGAAAGTTTTCTTTGCCCTTAAAAGGGAAAAGGGGAAAAGGAAGGGATGATGGGAAAGAAAATTGCCTGATTAAGAACTCAAATATGGATTTCTGAGTGCGTAGGTACTCAGATGTGTTACTGATAGAGGAAATCCCACTTGCCTAAACCTGACACCTGCTTTTTGTATGAGCGTCTCTAGCAGACATTTGTTCATAGCTTACCATATGGATCATCTCAATGATCATCCCTCCAATAATACAGCACCTTGTGTTTTCTATACTACTTCTAGAAGCTATTTATTTCTTCTCGTCATTTACTTGTTAACATTGGAGGAGGGAATCAGGGAGTGGTTGCATCACTGTTTATAACTATTTTCTCACCATCTAATAATCCAATAATTATTTGACATTCAATTAGATATAGAGTATTTTCTCTAATTCCCATCATTTTTCCTATTTTCTGTTCGTCTTCTTTTTTGTAACGTGTATAACATATATTATGTTTTATTCCTTATGAAGGAATTATTTTTGATCACTCTGAAGATAAAATGTCTTTATTTCAGAACTTATTCATTTCTTTTAAAAAGCTCCTAATTTTTTCTCTCTCTCTCTCTCTCTCTCCTCTTTTTCTTAAATTGCCTTTCCTTTCCTTCTGTAAACTGGGACAAATGGTTTCAAAATTCTATCATGATGGAGTACCTTGAAATTAAAGATTTTAGTGTCACCTCCTCTCTTCTTCAGGATTAAAGTCAGTTTATTTGCCAAATGACTTCAGATTTCCCTTAGCTATTTGTAACATAAAAATATACTTAGCATTTTTATTTTTTTCTATTAGTTATTTGTCCTTATTTTGTACAGTCACCTAAAATGTGCATACAAGACACTTTTTAATGTCAATGTTCTCTCCTGGGGGTAGCAAACTTTTTTCTGTCAAGGGTCAAATAGCAAATAATTTAGCCTTTGCAGCCCAAATGTCACAACTACTCACCTCTGCATCTATAGCACAGAAGCAACCATAGAAGATACATAAAAGAATGGACCTGGCTGTCACCCAAAGGTACTTTATTTATAAAAACAGGTTGTGGGCTGGATTTGGCTCAGAGACTACAGTTTGCTAACCTCTATGAATCTAATCCATTTATTTCCATATTCTGGATGGACAGAGCATCTTGTCGAGATCCCTAGCTAATTTAAGTATAAGGAGCCCTGCAGTTTGTACAGTTTGGAAGGATGATTGTATAGCTCTGAGTGGGACCTATATTGTCTACACTTTCTTACTGTCAGACAACATCCCTAACATACAGGCTAGTTAGTGTAAGGTTTTAAATCTTCAAGTTTATTATAAACAAGCTTTTAATATATAAGATGCATTTAAGATATAACATTTCAAAAAATGTATGTATCTTTGCCTTTTCCATTATTGTTCCTGTTGAATTTAAATTTTTATCTTGTTTATTTTTATGAAGGGGAACATAGAAGTCATGGCACGATGGTTACAACTAGGTTGCTGTAACCATCTGCAAAATGGGAAAACATCACCAAAGAGGTGGCTGAGCAGATTATATATAAAATAAAGTGGTAGGAGCAGGAGAGTATGTTGTATCTGACTGTGTTCCCCCGCTGAATTGTCCATTCAGAGCAGTAGGAATGTGGCTAAATCATTCCTAAAGCTAACACAGTTTGCATAAACCCAGAAACTCCTAGAGATCTGAGACCCCTGGCAATAGGCTCTTGTTACTAAATTTGTGGAAAGTTAATGAGGCCCTAGCACTGACCCTTCATCTCATTTTCCTTGTCACAGGGGAGGACTTTGAATACTGGTCTCTTGCTTATACTAAAGTATAAAACCTCTTCCTCCTTAAAAGCCCATCTGCTTACATAGTTTATGGTCACTGGCTCTTCCTGTTTCTCTTTTTTCTGAGTTACCGTGATTCCTTGCTCACGCCTGTTCATAACCCCTAGCAAAGGCAAATTCCCTAAATCTCAGTTTAAAGACCAAGAGACCCAATTAATCGAAGCTCAATGCTTATCTGGAATTCTCTTGTTGGTGTGAGGGAAACAGACTTCATCTGAACTGTTCACCTTCTACCTCTAACCTGGAAAGAAAGAGCAAATGTCAATGCAACTAAAGTTTAAAAACCCTGCAGGGCGACTCTAGGAAAAGTAACAAGAAAGAATGAAGAATAGATTCTGTATGTGCGTGTAATGCATGGGTTTGTGTATGTGTGTGTACATATGAGTGCCTGAACTTAAATTTTCAGGATTAGAAGCTCAGTGAATTTAACAGTTGTAGTCTGCTGAATTATTGGTGCATAATTTCTCTTGATGAGTCTTGGAAAATGGTATCTTCCCAAAAAAGAAATGGGAGGATTTCTAAAGAATTTGGAAAGTAAGCCAACGAATAGGTAAGGTAGGTAAGATTTGAGCTTCTGCCAACCAGTCTTGACCACAATAAACTCATCTCATTCAATGTAAATGACAATAAAATGCATGTCTTTTGTACCGCTTTGAAAGGTTAGATCGAACTGGATGGAGTTAGGTTTGATTGGGAGAGGAGATCAAATGGAATAACATAAAGAGCAGGTGGGATTTTAGAGATTGTAGCTGCATCCAGTTACAGGCAAAATTATTAGGGGGCTGTATTAACTCAAATGGGTGTCCCACGCTATGATGTCTGGTCCATGCAAAGGTTTTGGGGCTGCCAAAAACATATTTTTAAAGAAAATGTTCTAATCTTGACTTAGCAGGGGTTTTTGCCCAAGACCCAGATGGAAGATGTCAGGAAAATAAACTTGTCCCCTACCTCTCTCCTTACCCCCTGTTGATAAACAAACCTATACCACTGGGTTTGTTTATTTTGAAGTGGATAAGCATGTGCTCGCCACAAAGGATACATTGCCAGTTTTATGCTCCAGTGACTCTCAGGCCATCTGTCCAGGTATGAAGCATTTTGATTTTTTCCTCAGCCCACATAAAATAGTGATCAAGGAGGATCTCTTGGAATCTCCAATCCCAGATACTACAAACTGAGGTGATGAAGAAAGGCTCGAGGCTCTATGCAGGAGAATCTGGGAACCAGGAATGGCATAAAACAAGAAGAACTGAACTCTGTCTTGGAGTTAGACTGAACTAGAGCCGGGAAATCTGAGTTCAAGTAGAAGTGTGCTCCCCAATTACGTAAACTAAGCCACCTCTCTTAGCTTTACTACTGGTTAAAAGAGGGTTAAGAGGTTAAAAGAACATGTGTAAATGGAGTGCCTAATTTTTCAGTGCACCGTGCTAGATGTTTCAGGAGACAAAAATGAGTATAATTAGACCTTCACTTCAAGGGGGCGTTCAATAGAATTGGGAATGTGAGGCAAATAAACAGTATGTGATATAAACCAAGTTAACACGAAAAGAGTAACTATTCAGAAGTGGTGGGAGAGAGAGGATGAAAAAATCTGACAAGATTGAGGAGGAGCTGGAATGCCAGTTGCACATCTAAGTAGATCTGAGATTCTTAAGCTCTAGTCAGGACACACATAACTTTCCAGAGGGTTCTGCAGGACAGGGCATAAGTAGAGAGACTTCATTTTACATGGCAAACAACACTAACTCTATTACTTTCTTTCCTATTCAAGAAATCACATGAGAATTGCAAGTGAGTGAAAATTATATTATAAAAGAGATCTTCTTGAATCTGCTCAAACATATTTGCAACAGAAATAAATGATTTAAAATTTTGATGATTTAACTATTGTTATCTATTATTTGTGGCATATCTCCAAGGTAAAGAATTTCACTCGTTGAAAAGTTGAGACAGAATTTTGAATCCTACAAGTTATTTTTAGTTTAAAAATTAAAAAAAAAAAAAACAGAAGTAAAAAGCGTAAATCACTAAATAATCATGAAATAACATTATCAGCATTTTTATTTAAAAAGTTGGTAGAAGATATCATCAGCCATAATATTCAGGAATTGATTAGCAAAAATGTGTATTTGGTTTCTGGATATAATCTGAAATGCAGTTCTAAGTATTCATACATAAATAGATTTGCCATTTAATAGAATAAGCAGTTTGCAATCTAACTGAAATGATTACATATCAATATTTATTCTCTCTCCTATCTCCTTTATCTTCTTAATGCCATTGTCTCAGTGAGGCATTAGAGAAATAGAAAACAAGCAGATTCTGGGTCATTACTGGCAACTGAAGACACAGATAGTTGATATCTTGAATATATACTTGAATATATTGAGCCATACTGGGGCAATTGGACATATCTGAGATCTCTGCTGCATCCAATTCACCTGCCCCAATTTGGCCTCAATGCCTAGGAAGCAGCTTGAAGTAATGAAAAAAGCACAAATTTGTGAGGCAGGCAGTTCTGACTTAAAATGTATTTCATCCCTGAGTTAGTTATCTTCTCTGAGTCTCACTTTTTAGTTAAGAGTGTAATAACACCTAACTTTTGCTGAGTATTACACATTTCTTTTATATGTGTCTCCTGGAGCTCTAGACCTGCTAACTCATCACATCCTGGCACCATAGTGTGGAAATTAAATGAGATAATATATACACATCTATATAATAGATACTCTATGCATGTTACTTACCTTAAATTTACACTCACCTGGGATTAACCCATCAGTATCTGTTCCAATTAAAGAGCTATAGAGGCTAATGCAGAAGAAAATCTCCTGTCCCGGACTGGAAATAGTAACTTCACCCCACGATCAATGCATCTGTGGGGCAATGGCCAATGTTTACATTCACTTCTCCTTCACTTTGTTTAATGCACTTAATACCCTCTTCGCCCATACCTTCTTTGATAAACAGGCCTACAGCACCCTTTTGCAGATAAATAAATACGTAAATAAATAAATAAATAAATGGCTTCCCAGAGCCGGCTTGGAAGAACGTTTGATAATCTGAACCATTACGGAGGTGAAATTTCATTACACAGATGGTGACATCCCGATGTCTATCATCAAAACACAGCAGGTAGAAACTATCAGCCAGGCCCATTCCCTTCTATAAAATTACACTTATATTAATGTCACTCTGGATTTCATTATGCGGAAAACGATATTGCACAGGTCTGCAGCGCGAGGGGGCCGGCGGGGGTGCGGGTGCGGGGTGGTGAGGAGGGGAGGATGAGAGGGGGGGCGCGAGAGTGGGAGGCGCCGCCGTCTGGGGAGAGAAGCCAATACAGGCGGACAGGGGCTGCTAGGAATGGCAGAGAGCGAAAAAGGTGTATACGTGTAGATATAAATATATATTTTGAAATTCCTCGGTAGCTTCGGCTGCCAGTTCATGCTGCTTCTTGATTGACTTGCCGCCAGACGTCCTCCGCAGGCCCCTGATGGAATGTTTAAAAGGCCCTCCTGTGGGAAGCAGGGAGATTTACAGTTAATTTTTATTAATGGAGGTTGACAGGCATCTCCATTTAGCCGGCAAGATGTTACACCAGCCCAGGAAAACGCCCCTGTGTTTGGAACAGGCATCCCCGCCCCCACCCCATCTCTCTCTCTCTCTCTCTCTCTCTCTCTCTCTCCCTCCCTCCCTCATACACACACATACACTCTCTTAATCATACACATGGGCACCAGGGAATTAAGAATACAACAGATTAAGAAACAAACGAGAACACTGATTTATTGATATACTGTTGCTCTGCTATCAAAAGAGGGAGGAATGAGGATTGTGTAAGTGGTGGGGGCATTGGTGGGGGGTGAGGGGGTGAAGGCAAGTGCTACTCTTCCCTGCTGCTGTTTCCTGTCACTCCCTCCCCATCCCAGCAACTCCTCTCCTCCCCCTCTCCCTCCATCCTCACTCTAGAGGAAGCACTGCTCTATCTAGCAGGAACTAGGGTGCCACATGTAACTGTAACTGGCCCCAAAATCTCCCCGCTGGCCTGTCCCGCTTGGTTCTCACATTGCAGCAAGAATGGATTTTCCGTAATCTATTGAATTAGGTGTCTGATACAAAACATTCAGGTCTTCTCTGGGCTTTCCAGATAAATGAAAACTCCTGCTGTGACCACCAAGACACCTGATAGTAGAAGCCCTGCCCATGTCTTCAGGATTTGGTTCACTTCAACCTCTATTTGGTTTACCCTCCAGTTTTGTGGGTTTTGATGGTTGTTTTCCCTGCACTCACATACATTTCTTTTTCATCTAGGCTCAGCTTCAGCCTTGTTTATTTGGGGATTTCCTCTCCAAGATGATTTTCACCCTTCTGTAAATGATCATTGTCTGTTCACAAGTGGTTGGAAATGTACATGACTTGTTTCTCCAATAAATAAAAGATTTTGGCAGTTAAGCCTCATGTCCTATTTTAACACCAATATGCTGGCCTTTTGTTGTACACCAAGCTGTACCTTTCTAATCCCACTGAGGAAGTACCCTATCCTGCCAGCTGTGGTCTCTGAGTGGCTCAGGTTGTCTCTTCCTCAGGAATTGCCATCACACAGATCTCGGTTTGAATCTTGTCTAGCCTTAACAAACAGGCCATCTCTTACTGTCTATATGGAACTGTCTCAAGTATTTTGACATCCACTCAATTTATTCTATATTTGTATAATGTTTATGTTGAGTTACATAGACTTTTACATGTAACTTTTTATTTTGGCATATTATAGGGGTACAGATTTTAAGGTTTCAATAAATGCCCATTCCCCCCCCGCCCCCCACAAGTCTGAGTTTCCAGCATGACCATCGCCGAGATGGTGCACATCTCACTCATTATGTATGTATATACCCGCCTCCCTCCCCCCTCCCACCTGCCCAATACCCTATTACTGTAGTACCTCTGTGTCCACTTAGGTGCTGCTCAGTTAATACCAGTTTGCTGGTGAGTATATGTGGTGCTTGTTTTTCCATTCTTGGGAAACTTCACTTAGTAGTATGGGTTCCAGCTCTAACCAGGAAAATATAAGATGTGCTATATCACCATTGTTTCTTAGAGCTGAATAGTACTCCATGGTATACATATACCACATTTTATTAATCCATTCTTGGATTGATGGGCACTTGGGCTGTTTCCACAGCCTTGCAATTATGAATTGTGCTGCTATAAACATTCATGTATTAGTTTGGTCTCATCAAGAGGAATTAACCTCCATAGGTTCTGGCAGACCTTTTTTTTATCCTCAAATACTTCAGAGTAGGCAGTAAACATGTGAGGAATGCCTGAATTAAACAATGAATTAATCAATAATACAGTTAAATAAGTAATTGTTGAGTAAGTCTTATTTTCTTTAGTTTTTAAATGGACGTATACACATAGTTATGCATGTGTCATATATGTGTTATAAATCTCTAGTTTCCTATTCATACAGTGTTGCAGTTTCAGAAACTATAATTCTTCTCGTTACCTCTTTTCTGAGGCCATTTCATGCCTAAAGATTAAACAATTATAATGTCATTCTCTAACTATATGGGCTCCTCAGGTGTTCTTCCTAGGGTTCCTTCATTTCTTTTTCACACTTCTTTTGCAGGAAATTGGATGAATTAAATGACTAAAACTAAGACCTAACTTTTATAATATAGGCTGCAGAACTTTACAAAGTGCCCTCAGCATTTAAATGGATGGAATCTTAACTGGGGTTTTTAAACTTTAAGGTACCCACAAATTAATTAACTGGGGTGCTTGTTGACTCTTCAATAGAAAAGGCACAAAGATTTTGATCCAGTGTGCTTGGAGGAATCTCTGAAATCCCAATTTTAACATGCATGTGATTTCCTGTAGGTGCTGTACAGAGCACATTTTGAGAAAAATTAGAGATCGATCAAAAGAAAGGTGTATGTATGAGAAATTATTAATTAGGAAAACTAAACATTTATTAAGTTTATAATCCAGTTTCCTCTTCTACTGTCTATGGCTCTCTTACCTTTGCTTACAAGAAATTTTGGGTTTCAAAGTTTATGCCCTTTCATTCATATCTTCACTCCCCATCAAAAACTAGTTACAAAATTAGCTCCTACCTTGATCAGAATTTCATTTACTAAGTAATATGACATCCAGGCTTTGATTCCATAAGTTACAATGATAATACAGTTTGAATGCTGCAGAATGGGGGTAAAATTAGTGTCTTCAAATTGTGCTTTTTAATCTAAATTAATTTTCAACTGGCACAGCATAAATGCATTTTTTTGCATTTTATTTCTCTAGCAATAGTCCAGTTCTATTTGGCAATAACTACACTCCCTTCTTCATTACCCTGTTTCTAAAACACTTAGTAAGGTCACACACACATACATACACCCACATACGCCCTCTCTCCTCTGACTTCCAAAGAAATATTTATCGTAATTTGTCTTAGTTTTAAACTTTACCAAATTGTTCTAGACTACATTCACAGATGGCTTCAAACTTCCCTTAATGTCAGTATCACAAAGTCATCTCTGAGTAAAAGATTCAATTGACACAATGTATACTTTACATTCAACCATTTTATTTGTAGTAATAGTTAACACAATTAATTTGAATTCCAATCCTCATTCACAGAAAATCCATTTATTTATTTATTTATTTTCCAGCATATTGTGGGGGTACAAATGTTAAGGTTACATATATTGTCCATGCCCCCCCTCCCCCCTCGAGTCAGAGCTTCAAGAGTGTCCATCCCCCAGTTGCTGCGCATTACATTCATTATGTATGTATATACCCATCCCCTCCCCCCCACCTGCCCCACACCCTATAAATGTTATTCCTATATGTCCACTTAGGTGTTTATCAGTTAATATCAATTTGCTGGTGTACATGTTGTACTTATTTTTCCATTCTTGGGATACAGAAAATCCATTTTTTACTTGAGGAAAAATATGGATACAATAAAATGCACCCATGCTAAGTTTACACTTTGTTGAATTTTGACAACTGTATATGTATGTTTAACTACCATCACAATTAACTTATAGAAAAATTCCATCATCGCTTCTCGGCCTTTTGGCTAAGATCAAGTGTAGTATCTGTTCTTATCAGTTTAATTCCATCAATCCCCAAATTGTCCACATGCATCTTTAAATTCACTCAGTCCTCCTCCCTGAACAACTGACATCAGGCAAATACTGCTCTAATTGCAGGAAGTTTGCATTTTCTATAATTTCATATAAATGTAATCCTAGTACATATATGTTTTCATACCAGACATCTTTAACTAGCATGATGTTTTACAGATACAACCATGTTGCTTCATGTATCAGTGGTTTGTTGTGTTATTACTGAATAGTATGCCATTGTGTTTATCTGTTTACCTGTTGCAGGATATTAGAGTTGGAAGATTATTATAAATAAAACTATTATGAACATTGGAGAACAAGTTTTTGTTTGGAGATATTTTTTAGATAGCTAAGAGGGAAATATCTAGGTTATATGCTGAGTATATACTTAACTTTCTGAGAAATTGATAAATAGCTTTTCTAGGTGGTTGTGCTATTTTACATTCCCATGGAGAAAAATAGAAGATCTGTTTGCTCTATATCCTGGACCTTGTATAGCCAATCTTTGTAATTTTAGCAATTCTAGTGGCTATATGGTGGTATCCCATTGTTGTTTTAATTTGCCCTTGTCTGATGGCCAACAATAATGAGATCTTAATGCTTATCAGCCATTTAAACATCTTCTTTTATGTGGTATTTGTTAATATAATAGCTTTTACTAAAATTAGTATGGGTTTTTCCTCTTATTTTTGCATTGAAGTGTTACTGATATAATTCTATAGCTTGTTCTTTCATTTTAAATACATGAGTTTTTTAAAGAACATCTTTGCTTTGGATGAAGTTCAATCTATTCACTTTGTTTTATGGTTCATTGTTTTGTTTCCTACCAGATCTTTGTCTATCCAAATGTTGCAATAATTTCTCGTATTTTTTATTTAAAAAATTTTATAGCTTTACCTTTAACATTTAGATCTTTTATCTATTTTAAGTTAAATTTTGTGTGCCCTGTGTGTTAGGAGTCTACGTTTGGTTTCTTTCTTATGGATACCCAAATATTCCAACACCATTTCTTGAAAAAAACAAAAACTATCATTTTCCTATTGAATTACTCTGTCAACTCTGTCATAAAAACAAAATATATATTTGTTGGTTTACTACTGGACTCCCCATTCAGTTCTTATTGATCTATATGCCTACTTTTATACCAATCGCACTTTCTTGATGTTTTGCTTATATCAAGATCCAAACAAGGTCCATCATGGTATTGGGTTATAACATCTTCTTAAAGTCTATTTTATGGGACTTTTTATTGTCATTGAACGTGTTCTTCTACCCCACATATTTCCACTAAACCAACAGTTATACTTGGATTGGGATTCAACTTTCAACAATAATATTTACTAGGTGTTGCTGTATACATGGATAATTGATTCTCAAAAGAGAAAGTTGACAGTTTAAATTTTTGAATTTCATGTTTTTTGATTTGTATAATTCTTGTTTGCTAATTTAGGTTGAAGAGTTCACAGTTATTTTGATTTTAGGAATTATGAGGATAATTAGTTCTGAAAGTTTCAAAGCAGATGTAAATAATTATTAGAATGACTGGTACATGAAACCCATTCTGGAGGAAGCAACTAGTCAGCAGCCTTGCTCCCAACCCCAACCATCTTGAGAACTTGAACCACAGATGAATATGTTTGGTCTCTTCAGAGAAGTTAGTGCTGCCTCTTGGAGATCTTTTAAGTTGAATATTTCAGCATTTTCCTTCTTTAACTACCCATAAAGCAATGTTCTCAAGGCAGGGCTGGCCCCAACCTGATTTAAATTACAATATGGAGACATCCAGGAATAATAATAAGAAGGACAACTAAATATGCATCAATGATATTTCAATATTACTAATTATCTATTTCAACACATACAGGACCAACTACATAATTTGCAAGGCCCGGTGCAAAATTAAAATGCAAGACTCCTTGTTCAAAATGTATTATGTACTTTAAGATAGCAAAAGTAGAGCATTAAATAAGGTGTGGGCACACCTAAGTTTGGGGTCCTATTTGACTACACAGGTTGTACACGATGAAGTTGGCCCTGAATTCATAGAACAACCTAAATTGCCCCCATTTTGCAAATGAAAAACCAGAACAGAAGTGTAAATTGGCTTCCATAAAGTTGTAAAACTAAAGTTGTGAAGCTAGAGAGGAAAAGCTGTTTGACTGTAAAGAATGCCTGATGATAACGCTTGTGTCTAAACCCATGTCATGTGATATAACAATATAAGTTGAGGAAATTAAGGAGGGCATAGGGAAGAAAGAGAGGGTAAAAAAAAAAAACAGTTTTGAATTCCCTTTGGTATAGTTTGAAATTTTGAGAACTAACCATGTGTTGGACAGCCGATTGTAAAGGACCTTGGATGACTTACTAAGGAATTTGAACATCATACCCTAGACCAGCATTCTTGATATATGATCCATCGATTACCTACATCAGAATTACTTAGGGTATATATTAAAAATCAGATTCCTGAGTTCCAGACCAGGCAGGCATACAAGACCAGAATTCAAGGGCTTTGTCCTGATAATATGTTTACTTTAAAAAAATTCCTAAATGATAAACATGCTGATTACTCATCCCTGTCAATGTTAGACTCAAAGTAAATCTTAATTACTATAGACAGCTAGAGTTCTACATCATAGGTCCAGCCTCCTTCCAGATCCTGTGGTAAGCACCGTGACATTTCTATAAATGGTTAAGGTTTCAAATATACAGGGAAAAAGTACACATTAAAGGGTTAACAACAGCAGAAAAATAAAAAGAAAATAAATCAATAAAAGAAAACTCAAAACTGTCTGAGGGTGTGTCTGGTCAAAGATCACTGATAGAATAGCTGGGCTTTACTATAATTACTTAGAAAAGAGTGAAAGGGACAGACTCTACTAAAAGTGATACCATCATGGGCAAATTTTACTCCACTGAATTTTGGAAAATTTCCTTCCCAACATTGACCCAAGCTCCAAATGATTTTTTTTTCATTCTCTTCAAAATATATTCATTTTATATTAAATTTTCTCATAAAGGAAAATAAAATTAGAGAAGAAAAAACAAAACAAAATGAGGAAATAAAATCACAGCAGAATCTTTTGCTTCATTGCCACAGAACTTTAGCTCCATCACTGTGTCTGCCTTTGGAGTTTCCTCCGCTCACTGGGGAGAACACAGGGGAGCGTGTTTGTCTGCCCAACGTGGAATCAAACACTCAGACTCTCCTCAGAGAGGCTTTGTTGGCAGTCACACATGGATCTGCTCCAGGACCGGCAGATTTCAGGCCCCCAGAGAGATGCGAGATGTGCAAAGGGCAGGGAAGATTGGCAAAAATATTGACTTTGATATTTCATCACTTCACATTTCCAAAGAGTTGAAATGCACTGACAACTGCACCTTTCTAATCAGATGCTACTAGAGGCTCTCAGCCTAGCACACACACAAGAGACTGTAATACCAACAAAGCCCCAAACAGAACGATTTGTATTAGAGCAAAGTAATCAGCAGCGTTTCTGAGTCTCTCCCTGCTTGATTTCTCTTGTTCATCTGTTGGTGTAGTACTTTATTGCTTCCTATGATGGGACTTTTTAACTTCTGGCTATTTTCAGGTGCTATTTTGACCTCATTTGTCTTTTCAGAGAGGATGTAGCTTCTCTATTAAGATCTGAATGGTGACAAGCAGCACCCCAATTTTTCCCCTACCAACTGAGAAGAAATATTAAGTATTATTCAGTGCTTGGGAGGATGTGTTTATCTGGGAATTGTATCGCCATGCTTCAGGTTGTATAGTGTGAGGGAAGTGGGTTGTGAAGAGCAAAGAGGACATTCAGAGAGGGTAGCTGGAGAAAAACAAAATAAAGCTTCCTCTGTGTCTTACTCTTAATGTTTTTTGTTTTAAGTTCAGCAGAGTTTGACTCATGAAATACTGTAGCTGATAGACTCAAGAATAACAACTTACTCTGTTAAGAAGTCATTTTGCCATATGATATGTAAGAACAGTTTAATTTTTATGTAATCATTTTCTATTTTTGTTAGAAACTTTAAAAGCTTCCTGTTGCTTTGTATGGCTTTTTCTGCCAATAATTTCTGCAACTTTTCTTCTACGATGTGGCTGTTATCCTATTAGGCATCCCTTGAAATCTAGACCCATGGCCACCCACCCTATAAAGCCATCCTATCTCCATGTGTTGAGTTACTTAGTCCTTCCCCTTGATGTTGCACACACCACTACTGAATATTTATCACATTCCCATATTAACACAAATTAGAATTTCTGTTTCAACATCTATCTCTGGCATTAGAAGTTTAAATTTTATTTATTTCATATTTTTACTTTCTGTAGAGGCTCTAATATGCTTGATACATATTAGCTGTTCAACATTTTTGTTCTTATTTTCACTTGAATATATGACTCATGGTTGGAATTGAACCAGCAAACTCTGCCTTTGGTAGTGTGTTTTGCTGACATCTTTCCAAATAATATCCTCAGCTATTTATCTCTCATTTAGGCATGCTACTGACTCCATATCCTCCCTCCACTTCAAGATCTCTCTGTCTTGGGATCTGTTTTCCAGTCTAAACTTTACTGATACATGAAAATAGAAATTTCACCTAACTCTTGGGAAATAGTTGTGGGACTAAAATGGTACAACGTTTTATTTAATACATGGCTGGTGCATGGTAAGTCCTCCAATATGAACTATCTGATATTATGTACAGAATAAACAGTTAACCATATTTGTACTATAAGCAATGATTGGATTAATATATAATTTTGAATTAGATAAGGCATGGCCTTAAAAAAGTGCTTTGTGGATAATATTCATAGCTCCCAACCACTCTAAGAAAAATTCAATCCAAATGTCTACTCTGACTTTCTCAATAGCCCTAAAACCATCCAACCTCCACCTTGTCAGGGGAGGAAGATCAGGGACTCAGCTTTTGATGAACTATTTTCATTATGTTTCTGTGTACTCTTCCCTTGAGAATGTTGGAGGTGACCCCTTCTTCTGTTAAACCACGGCAATTACAACATCAACCCATTGGTCTGTTGTGCTTCCTATGGTGGCACACTGCCTTCACCACTATTAGAAACTCAAGACAACCTCAAACACACACACACATACAAACACACACACACACAATGTTAGCAGCCTATTCATGTATTCATATACAAAAAACAAATTGATTTTATAGACCCCATTTGAATTCATTATTATCTGAGTATCATAAAAAGAGGAAAAAGAAAACAAAAGTTGAGAAACATAAAAAAAAAACACAAGTCAAACCAACCAGAAAATACTCTATGAATGAGATTTGCCAAGAAATATTATCTCCATTCTAGAGAAGAGAAAATCATGGTAAGAGAGTTGTTCTCCTAAGGCCATAAAACCTACCAGTGACAGAGATGGCACTGGGTGCAATACTCCCATCCCATTTGTTTTGCTTTGCTATGAATCCAAGAAAAGTGCTAGCCCTGGACCAAGCTGACAGCAGAAATGGATAAAATGCACATGGGATCCAAAAGTCAGGAATGGCGATCTCATGCAACTGAACTTGATGAGCCTTGGGGACCCAGCACCTCTGGAAGCTCACTAGATTATGCACAGTCACTCTGTAGGTTCCCTTTAACATCCCTTCCTCTATGGTTTCTCCTGAGTTTTTCTCAGACCCACACAGTCATCATTTATTTTTGTAAATTTTCCTTCTTTCATGTATTAAAACATATTCTCCAAACTTATTCTGGAAAGAATTTGGAAATGCCAATCCCACAGAAGTGATAACCTCAAGTGAATTTACATTTGAACAAAGAACAATGATGATGGGATTTCAGCCATAGCAACTGGCTATAGAAGAACATCTTAGAACAAGAAAGCTATCTACAACAATCCATCAAATCATACCTCATCATCTTCTGCTTTTCCTGCCATATGTGATTCTTGGGGCATGAATAGACATGGAGACCCATGTAACATATGTGTAAACATTTAATTTTTATATATCAAGGTATTAAAATATTAAATCATATTTGATCTTTCTGATTTGAAAAATGTATCTTCATTAACAACCTGAAAGAACACATTTGACTTTAGAATTATTTCACTTTGCAGTGTTCTAAGCTAGAAACAAGGCAGTTAGGGGAGAACCTGGATATCAAATTTCATCTACACCTGTTCTATACAGGTCCCTTTTGGCCATCCTTGGTCCTAGGGATTAGTATAATGGTTACTTCCCCAGAGGAAAGACTTAGTGAAGAGGCTTGCATGGTCCTTAGAAGTGAGCCTAGAATTGTTTTGGCTGAAAATTCCAAGATCCCAAATACCTGAGCATGGTCCAGAAGAGGAATTCAGGCTCCAGTTGAACATATCTGCACAGCTTCATGGATACCTCCCACTGTGCAGAGGCACATGCCAGACAAGGGTTGAAAGGTGTTCTCTAAAGTTGGGGTTCAGGGCCATGGCTCCTCTTGCCTGAGTCTAATTTTATTGCACATCAACATCTGTTGGAATATCTGTGTTGACAGCAAAGATGATGCAAGTTTTAGGAAAGAGAGATATCATGAATATTTGAGAGTTTAAAAGGCTACATTATTCCAAACTCGAAAGAAATATTGATGTGATAAGAAGTCACTTCCATCCACCAAGCCTAAATCTTGCTTGTTTTAGAGAGTGAGATCAAAAAAGTTGGGGAAGAATTTGAGATTCTCTCAAAGACTCTCTACTAGGCAATTTAGAAACAACATTGACTGCCGAAGAGGGAGAAAAACATGTTAGCAGACTTCAGGGAAGGTGGCACTTCTATAACAGATGGGCAGACTGAACTTTTTTTTAAATGACAATTTTATGCCTTTGGCAGAAGTTTTCAACGTAATTTAGGGAAAAGGAAAAACAACATAAAGACAATTGATTATGTTCTTTAAGAATGGAGAAAGAACATCAAAAATTAGAGTTGTTAGTAATCCTAGGTTGAAGGCATTAAATATTTGTGAAAATCTTTGAAAAGACTTGCCATAGAAATTGGTGGAAATGAAACTAGGTTTCAAATTCCCTCTGTGTCATGTTGGCTGTCAGATATAAACTTTTCCAATAGGAAAGGGTCAGTAATTAAGTGAAACCAATGTCTTTTGTTAGCCCCCTCACTTCTTTCTCCTCTTTTACTATTTTCACTGCCTGCTGATGGTTTCCCCTTATTCCTAAGTCAACACTTCCCTATCTATCCTTCCAAGAACCTTTCTGAAAGTCAATCTGACTATGTCATCTTGAAGCAATTTCAGCTGCTCCTCATCAGTTGTATTTGAATTTCACACTCCTCAAAGCAACTCATAAAATGACTCCCAGGATCTGGCCTTGATGGACTCTCCTACCTTCATTTCCTGACTAACTCCTCCTAAATAATCCACTGAAAAATGTCTCCCACTATGACATGCTTTTCGAAGCCTCTGTGCCTCTGCATATTCTAATCCTTCTACCTGAATTACTTTTTCCTGCCATACTTGCCCTGGATGAACTTCTATTTAATTCTCACTTAAAAAAAAAATCACCTTCCCTTGAACATTTCACGACTTTCCAAGGGAGAGTTAGTTTTCTCTTTCTCGGATTTTTCCCACACTTTGATCACATCTGCAATAGGGCAGATACTTTCCATGTAGGTCTGGTGACTTACCCTCAACATTTTCCCCTACGTGAAACCTCTAATTTCCTTTCACATTCAAAGGACTGCTAAAGTTACATGAATCTAACGATACCAAAACAATATTTAGCAGAAGTAAGAGTCGTTTGTATCTTGTATCCCTTTTTAAGACTGAGGAATGACTGCATATACATATGTGTGTGTGTATATATGGATGTATATGTATATTTTCTTTTTTCTTTCTCCTCCAGAAGTTCCCCAACAGAGCTGCCTTTTAGGTCACATGTTCACCTTTAAACAAATCACTGGTAAGCGTATTGGAATCACCACATTTGCTTTAAGAACTTAGAATATTGTTATTTTCCCAGAGGGACAGGTAGCTGAATGAAAGTGTAATTTCTTTTGAAAAAGTAGGATAGAAAAAAGTATTGTGATTGGCGACCAACAGTGTTTGCTCCAGAAGTGAAGTGGGTTCACTCAAACAGGGTACACTAGGCTTCCTGATTAACTTGTTTTCCAAGATGTGGTCTGTTCTCTGAAACATTGTGTTTTTTTCCCTGTAATGACACTTAAATCTTGAGACCATGGTTTGAAGTTGTTAGATTGAATCTCTCATGATTATTCTTAACACATAACTCTCAATATCTTTGCTTCCTGCCTCTGTAGTGTTAAAAGGCAAAAGAAAGTTGATTCCAAGGATGATTCTACCCAGAGAAAGGATATGACACATGTTTCATTAAGTTGGAAACTAGAACTACATGCTAGCAATCTCAAAACTTCTTAAATTTAGAAAAACAAATGAACAAAGGTGCTGTAATGCTATGCAGAAATCTTGGGGTGAATTTTGGTACCAGGTGAATTCAGGACTTAGGGGATCTCTGTTCAGGTTCTTGTATAACCATGATCAATGATAAAAATTTATAGCAGTCTACCATCACGTTACACAGGCTAGACTAGAAAGGCTTTGAACTCTTAACAACCAGGGGTTTGTCTCACACCATTATACTAAGAGTCCTGGCCAACTGGGGTTCTGAATGAAAGCCTACAACTATAAAATATGCCTTGGAGAAAACAATAATAATAATAAAACAGCAAAAAGTGTCATAATGTGCCACAGAAAAGAGGGCTGTAGCTTTCATCTATGCCCAGTTATTATTGCTATTGTTCATGTGCTTGCATGTGTTCTAATTATTCCCTCTTTACTGCACTGTAGTGGTAGCTCAATTTACTATGTAGTCCATAGCTTATACATGATCTGGTAACATCTGGGTGGGATTATGATGGAATTAGAGGAGAAATACGCAACATATGGAGACTGTGGGTTCCAAGACAAACAGCATTTAAAGGAGCCTGTGATATTCTCTATGGATATTGTAACCAGAAATAGCTTTGAATTGCCTCTCTATTGGAAGGCAATAATTATATTTAGGTTTATTCTCATTGATCATTTTAGACAGGAGCATTCTTGAAACTATATATGTAGAAAGATGGCAGCCAATGACACAAAGGAGAGAGTATCTACATTACCACGCAAGAAAGGATTGGTAAGCTAGACAGCTGGGAGAGCTGGACAGCTCTGAAAGCCAGACAGCAGTTGCAAACTGGGGCTGTTTTAGGCAAATTAGCATCTACAGTTAGCCTAGCTATACCCAACATCTCTTTCCTTATAAACCGTCCCTATACACAGACCAATACTTATGAAATAAGTGATGAAGTATTCTGCAGGCAGAAATGGCCACCGATTGTATCAGGATCAGATGCCTTTGCGATCGGAAGGTTAACAGGGCCAGATTTCCTGTGATGAATAATAGTATATTCAGTCATAAATGACTCTACTTAGTAGGGTTAGTCATAATTAAATAGGCCAATCAGACCAGCTTTTTCTGTATTTTGAACTAGAAATATGGGGAATTTTGAACAGGCAGGAAATGGGCAAAAATACAAATGAATGTCCAATGAAAAAATTCCTTTGCTCACCTCAAAGGAGATGGAAATTATATTTGGAAATAAGATAATAAATAGGTTAATGGCAACTTCACTTATGTGTCCTTCCTGGTACATAAAAACAAAAAAATACAAAACAGTGAGTTTATATTTTGATGGGACCAAATCAAAAAATATTTTGCAAACAGCCCCCTGAACAAAAATGGTGACATTATAAAATAGCTACATTAAATTGGGTATATAAAAATGCTCTGAGTCATATTTTATTCTATAGTTTAGCAAGAAACTGCTTAAGATAAGTAATTGAATTCAGGACAAAATAAAAAATATTGATGAGATACTAACCCTACATTTAGAAGATACATATATTTATGTATATCTGTTTCTTATGTTTATGTACATATTTATACATTTTTATTTGGCAAGTAGCTATGAAGAGAAAATTACTGGCTTTCATAGCATGCTGCCATGTTTCAGAGAATATTCAAACAGAAATTATATCTTCTGACCTCTTTTCTTAAGGCTGTTTGGAAAGAGATTACACACATCACAAAGAAAGAAAAATTCAACGCAAACCTAGGCCAGTGCATGGATCTGACGTCACCAAATTATATAATCACAGAATCTCAGATTTGGAAGGAAATTTAGAGATATGTTTATAATGAATAATTGGATAAGTGAATGAAAGAAATAATGAATCTGATAAAAACCCTACTGAATGCATACATACTATTATTGCCTTGAATTGTTATTTAACTTTTCCCATGTATATTAACACATATGTACGGTATTTGTATTGGGTCTTGTGTATGGAAAGTAGTTAAGAATACCTCAGGAAATCTTTATAGAATTTACGCTGTCCAGGAGACATCTGCCAAATAGAAAAAAAAAATGTGTTTATTTTGTTTTCAGCAATCAATCAGTATAGATGTGCTGAATGTTCAGTGAGTAATAAAAGTGCAAGATCATATAGGATAAAATGTATACTCAAGAATAAACACTAAGCATATTCAAAAACTAATTTGTAAATTTAGAAAAAAATAATCTATATTATAAACGTCTTTTAGAGAATTGCAGTGTCTTACGGATTGCTATGTTTGCTGTTGATAAGATCCTCTTAGTATGAATAAAGAATTGTATAATATTTTCATAAAATAAAATGTGTCTTTCTAATTTCACTTACTTCATCTTCTTTTAAATATTTAGTTTCCCAAAATAGTCTATAAAGGTTACGAACTAAAATAAAATCTTAAGCTTCCCCCCACCAACTGACTGAATGGAGCCCCTCCTGGCCAAGCAGATATACTTAAACAGAGTATGTAGCCATGAGAAGGGAGGTAAGACATGCCTCATTATGCCCCTTTCCCTTCTTGGAGATATACTTCATAACCCATTAACAGGCCTAAGGCTATGCAAGACAAACTTATAGGCCTTAATTTACATAACAAATCACTTAGTCTGGGTATATGGCCATGGCTTGTCTCTGATTAACAGACTTCCTTATCTTAAAACATTTCCAGCCTTCAGACAAAGCTTCATTTCTTTAACCAATTACAAATCAAAGAGTCTTTAAACCTATCAATAACCTGTAAGTCCTGCCCCCCTTCACCCCCCGCCCTCAGCTTTGAGATGTTCCACCTTTTTAGGCCAACCAATGTAAGCCTTTCATATATTGATTTATGACTTTACTTGTAATTTCAGTCTCCCTGAAAGGTATACCAAACTGTAAACCAACCTCAGTGAGTCCACTTGCTCAAGGCTTCTTGAGCACGGCTCTGGAGCATGGTCCTCAAATTTGGCCCAGAATAAACCTCTTTAAATTATTTTACAGAGTTTGGCTTCTTTTCCATTGTCAAGGTGGATAGAGTTGAAAAATTGCTTATTTATCATACCCTCTTTCATCGTTTCATGTCACTTTTTTTAAAAGTCCCTCTGACTCCATTTCCTTCAGCTCCATCTGAAAGGTAGGCATTGCTTAATATTTTCTTACCTGTGCTGGTAGACCTGAACTCTCCGAGGTCAAACTTTTCTTTTTCTTCTCCCGTGTTCTCTGGGCCCACCACAAGGTGGCCCCCACACAGGAGTGATTGAATACATTTTAATAAAATGTGGGAAGAGCTGTGTTTCTAGTCTTCATCTCCCTCTTAAACTGCAGATTTGCTGTTCCATGGATCAATGCTCAGAATGGATATCTTCAGGCTTCTCAGGATTTCCAAAGTACAGATAAACAAACAAACAAACAAAAATGAATCATCTCCTACTCAAAATAAATCCAAACATCTTCCATCACTGCAAGTATAACTTATTCTCCGAGTGTTGATAGTTTCTGACTAGAGACCCAGCATGTCAGAGTAAAATCACGCAAATAAAACTCCCAGTGAACCTATCTGAACACCACAGAATTTCCTAAGAGGCGACCCAACACAATGAGCATTCCTTTGAGAGTCAATGTATTTAGATGGTCTAACTTGGCTGATTCCAGCTCTTCCTTCCATTGTATAATAGGTTTATGGAATTTGTTATCTTGCAAATTTTTTTTCTCTCTCTCTCTTTCTCTCATTCTCTCTCTGTCTCATCAGAATTTGTTACTATGTAGTACAGTGTTCATTGGCCTGTGATTAGGAGTTATTAAAAAATGGCTTAGAGAGTTCATTTCAGGCAAGAAAGCATGCACTATTTTTCTGATATGGCACAGGACATCAGAAAATAGTTTTGAACAGAACTTTGAAATGTTTGGCCCAAAGAAAACAAACACCCCCAGAAACAAATAAGATGTGTCACAGTAACTCATGATTTACAATCCCTTTCAGGACAGCCTGTTGCCCTTAGCAATCCCTAAAGCAAAAACAAACAAAACAAATCCTTTCAGCATATCTTCATGAAACTGTCTGGGATGTGACAAAACTTTGAGAAACAGTTTTGTGATAATGGTTTTGCACTTTATTGGTACTTCTCCAGAGGAGGTGGTGAATGGCTGCTTTCAAATACATAGAGCTATCAAAGGCTAAAGTCAATAAAAATCTCTGTAGAATAATTGGGGAGGGAAGTAAAAGAAAAAAAAAAGAACATAAAAGGAATGAAAAGGAAAGCAGGACCTATAAATATAAAAGCCTAAGGAGTATATTTTGGGGGAACAGATGATGCAAAACAAAATTGGGAATAGTTATTGGAGGACCAAGGAAGGCAAATAAAACAATAAGATATATGATGCCTGTCCTCTTGCCTCAAGTCTAGCTCATCAGACAGTTTTTCATTCCATTTTGTATATATGAGTTTCATCTGACTACTGTCAACAGAAAGTGCTTGGATTTTCTGACTTTTTTTTTTTCACTGTCAAAAGAAATAATAGCCTGATGAGATTCAAAGGCAACTAATACAACATCTTTTTCAAGAACAAGAAAAATACAAATTGAATTATGTTAATGAATAAAGTATTTTTATTTTTTATGTCTTGAAAATAATAATAACATTAATGATAATAAATAATAAGGAACAGTATCATGTATTTTTTTAAAAAAAAATTTGTTTAGAAGTCAGAGGGCTAGAATTTATTGATAAAATTTGTATTTGATTGTACTGGTTAAAATATCATGCCTACTGTTACCAAAAGTTCAATGTTTGTTCTCAAGGCCACATCAGAAGAACTAGAACAAATGGTTTGAGGAGAAGGAAAGAGAAGTTTATTAATTTGCCAGCAAATGGCTCCCATCTCAAAATACCAACATCTTGCTTCTGAGCAGGAGTACAGAGCTTTTAAAGATTCTGATTCATCCCATTTTCAGCTAAAACAATCTCCTGACCTCTGCCTGGGCAATTCCCCTGAGCCATCTTCCATGTCACAAAGAACAAAAGACACTCTCCTGCTCCTCCCCACCACTAGCTTGAGGCAGGGATATAGGTTTTAGTTTTCAAAAAGGCTAAGGAAGTTTTGAAGGGACAGAAAACATTTTTACTCTTTTTTTAGACCATTTTCTCTGTTACAATACCAGCCTGAGCAAAAGTGAGATCTCGTTTCTACTAAAAAAAGAAAAAAAAAAAATAGCCAGCTGTGGTGGTGTGCACCTGTAGTCCCAGCTATTCAGGAGGCTGAGGCAGGAGGATTGCTTGAGCCCAGGAGTTGGATGTCACAGTGAGCTGGATTCTGCCTTTGCACTCTAGCCCAGGTGACAGAGTGAGACTGTCTAAAAAAAGAAAAAAGAAAAAAAAAATCCCAAAAACATCATGTATTGTGATTATGCAATTATAAGAATTTGGAATTAGTCTTCCATCTCTGGAAATACTTAAATGATAATTTAACAAGGGACATCTCAGAGGATCAGACGGGGCTGATGACATGAGCTGACTTGGGCAGTTGCTGACTGGAGGACACAAGAGTCATCTCTGCTCTACAAATGCATAAATAACTGGGAGGCAACTTCTGTTTAGAGAGAATTACTCACAAGAAGTGGGAGGGCAGGTGTTAGCAAATAAGCGAAGTCAAGGAGCCTGTTTATGATTTTCAAAGCAGTTTGGCTTTGAGGCCAGAGGAAGAAGATGCTGGCCAACATGGATATGTAGCCACTCAAGGATCTGGCCAGGACACCAATTTAAAGTGAAACTCTAAAAGCCTAGAATTATTTAAGGATAAAAAGAACCTACACAAATGCCAATGGAAGTGATTCTGACCTCTTTGAGGAATTAGAGAAAACTAATCATGAGCCATAGAAAGTGAATGCATTGGGGATGGGAGGATAGAAACAATTTAATAATCTGGAGAGATCAGGTGAGATGTATATCTGGGAGAAGCATTCTGAAGGAAATTAAAATGAGCGATTTAATCCTTGTGTTCTTTTCTTTGCTCTGGTATCAACCAATTTTGTGACTTTGAACAAGTTCTATAACCTTCTACTATCCATTCTACACATCACGGACATAAAAGGACTGGACTAAATGTTTCCAAAGTACTGCCCTACTCAGAGACTCTATTATTTTCTATTCATGATAGTGTTTGCAATTATATGGTGCTCTACACCTCCAAAATGTATTTATGTGATTGTGTTTGTTCTTTGAAACAGTCCTGTGTGGTAGCTCATATAGAAAACACTATAGCTCATTTTAAAGATAAGAAAATGAAGGCCTAGAAAAGTAAGATGACTTTCTCAAGGTTGCTTAGCTAATTAGTATCAGAGCAAAGACTAGAAACACAGTCCTGCTGTACTTGAAACTGCATCACCTTGTCCCTTTCAGCAAAAATGTTTAAAGCTTCATATAAGAAAAAATATTTTCTTATGTGTATTTTCTTCAATTGCTTTATATCAACAGGGCATAAAACTTCTTGAGAAAAATAGAAATAAAAAGTCAGGATTGCAAAAAGAGAAAGCCTGTATATTTGCATAGTGAAATAAAATTTATATTGAGGATGTATAAGGTCATCTACTAGATGTTGTGGAAGATACAGAGATTTTTTTGGCAACATTTTACCAAAATAGGGTTTCTAGAATCTAATAATAACATCAGACATGTCCAAAGGAAGCCCTGTCATAAAATATGGAATATTATGAATGTTTTAATAGATACAAAAATATGACACCTAGAATCTCAAGAAGGGCGAATCAAGTCTCTTTGGAAAAGTCAGAAAAAAATTGAGAATTTGGTTTCTGAGTTTGGAAATAAAGTGTATCATCTTGATAGTTTTTAAAAATTAGAAACCTGTCAAATTAAGCAATATATGCTATTAAATTTAGAAAACTAAAAACATGTAAAAAGATAAGTAGATCCCTTTGCAGCTCATTGGAAAGTTGTAGCTGCATGGTAGCACAACATATCACCATGTTCACCACTCTTCTTTCCTTCCTTTCTTTTTTTGTTTACCCTTATTCCTTAAGTTCTGCATTCGATGGACCCAAGACAAACTATAACAACCTGTGTTTAATGATCCAGAACATCTCATACAAAAGTATGAGAATAGAAGTATTTCAGTGAAATAAACTGCATTCCACTATAAAACAATCCCAAAGAATTCTAATAATAATATAAAATATTGTGGGTTCACAGAACTAGGTAAATCCATCAACATAATTCTCCCTTAGTGGACAATGTGTAGGGCAGTTTCATCAAAGCCACAGCTGCTTTAGGAATGCATAAATATGTTAACAAACATTTGTAAACCTAGTGGTAAACCAAAATATTACATGAGAAAAAATACATGAAAAGGGTGGCATTTGACACACCAGTTATTCTTATATCAATATGTACATACTTAAATTTTAAAGAAACAATTGAATCAAATGGAAATGCTTGCAATGTAAAAACGCACTGGAATTGATATGTCATTTTGTCATCCAACATGTATTGAAAAGAACAGCAAATTGGGGTTACCACTCTTAGATTCAGATTCCATCTCTAGCAAAACCTAGCCATGTAAGCTAGATGAATCATTTCATTTCTCTGGACCTCAGTCAAATAAGCTAGTTGGAAGAGTCACAATTTGCAAATCATGCACTGCAATGCAAGAGTCCTGAAAGATTCTCTTTGAAAAAAAATAGTTATGAGATGAAATATACTTAAGGAACATTCATGCATCATCTTCAACTTATGGAATCTCAAGACATAATAGCATATTAAAGGCTCAGCAAAGACCTGTAGTAAACAAATCTGTTTAATTTCATCATAGCATTTTCCAAACATACAGTATTTTGAAATTTGTTATTACATTAAAGATGAACATCTTACAGACATAGCTTTTTGTGAATCTGTTTTTGGAAATGCAAAGATATCATTAGATCCCTAAAATTCTAGGATTTTAATGCATAATATAGTCTTACTAAAAGGACTGAACTGAAATTGGAGGCCTTGTTTTAATCTCTGCTTATGAATGGTATCATCCCTTACCCAGAGCGAGGCAGAGTGAACAAAAATGAGAAAGAAACATCCTGAAACTGAGGACTCAGAAAGGAAGAAACACAAAAATGTGACCTTTTGCTGTGGTAGAAATGAAATAAGTTTTGCTAAATCAAGTGACGTTAAGTATGACAGGGTGTTGTAGATTCACACCTGAAGGAGGAGAATAGCTGGTAAAGAGTCTTTAGGTAATTTGGAACAGAGTTTCTTAACTTCAGCACCATTGGCATTTAAGGTTGTCAGTTATGACCAGATTTCCCCTGGTAAAGCATACCCTTCTGGGAAGGTATCAAGAAATGCCTATCTTTGATGTAGCACAATGGATATTGCAGGTATAACTAGCAAGGACCCCAACTTTGTTCCTCATATGTTATAATTTGTTTTTGAGTCTGGTGTGTTAAACTGCTAGGAAATGACTTCATGTTGCATTGAAGGGTTTTGTTCTGACAGAGCTATTGAGATAGAGTATTCTTAAGTCAGGATTAGTGGCTGCATTTCCTTCTGGCCATCTAACACTGTAAGGGGCCTGGCTATTGGATGGATTGTGGTTTGAAAATGCTGAAGGCATCTGTGTGAGGAGACATGAGAGGAGATTTCTGCAAGAAGAATGAAAGATTTGATTTCTAATTCACCCATAGTTTATAAAAATCCACCTATGGTGATGAGAAAACAAAGGGAAATTCTTTGCCATTAGACCACATCCTAGTAGATGGATATCTGTACATATGCCAAACAAGGAAAGCAAAAGATAAGGTTCTTGGAAGGGGCCTAAGGAAGTTTACTTCCCTTGATTCTTTCACTTCTCTCAGATCCCAATTCTTCAGCCTTTGCTTACAATAATGATATTGTAATAGCAAAAGCTACTATTTACTATACAAGTACATTCCAGGTGTTATTGCATTTAATCATGATAGAAGTTCCATAGGTTGTTTTTATCACCAATATATATAGATGAATAACTGAAGACTCAGATATAAAGTAACCAGAGCACATATCTGACATATGGCTTAGTCAGGATTTTAACCTAAGCTTGCCTAATTCTAAAACTTTTGCTCAGATCAACTGTACAGCCATCATTTAAAAAATAATTATTTTGCATCTTCACACTTGTTATTAATATGTTTTAAATATTCTTACATTGTCAAACTATAATGGTAGATTGCAGGAAATATTTAATTTTTTCAAAGAATGATTTTAGTAAGCACTTGAGTACCTGGTAGATAAATAAATCATGTGACCTAAGGCAGAAAGAATTGAGTCAACACTGGACACAGAGTATGTAAGTTATCCAAGATTATTATTATTTTTTTTTTCTGTTCAGTGAAAACAGGGAGGCCTTTTTAGACCAGGGAGAGATCTGAGGAGTCCCCTGGGAGACTTAGAAAGAAAGACAACAGGTATCTTAGTCTGTTTTCTGCTGCTCTAACAGAACACCACAGACTGGGTAATTTACAAAAGATAGGAATGTATTTCTCATAGTACTGGAGGCTAAGAAGTCTAAGATCAAGGCTCTGGCAAGTTCATTGTCTGGTGAAGTTTTCATCCTTCAGAACAGAGGAAGGCTGTGTTCTCACATGGTGGACATCAAAAGGATAATAGCTTGAATGCTGCACAAAGCCTTTTTTTAAAAAATAAGGATCTTAATTTAATTAATGAGGGAGGAACCTTCATGGCCTAATCATCCCTTAAATCCTTCATCTCTTAATATCGACACATTGGCAATACCTTAATTTTGGAGGGGACACATCCAAACCATAGCAATAAACTTCCAGGTGCTAATGTTCACTGAGAGAAGGTAGTGATATTTCCATAAGAAATTAACTTAGAAAAATAGGAAAGAAGTCAGCTCCTTTTAAGTGTATTGAGAAGATCTATTGCAAACACTGGGCTTGGAAGAATCCATTAATGACCACTGAGTAAATATATTGTGACTATGGGACACAATGGAAAGAAATTATCCAGAGAAAAGGGAGAATTTTGCAGGGGATGGGGTGAGAGGGAACTGAAATTACCTCTAAGAAATAGAAGGCAGCAGTGGAATGAATTGAAATCAAGAGACACAATCTTCGAAGTTCACTTTAGCTCACTTCATCAATCAGTTACTGAGGGCCTCTTCTGTGCCAGGTGAAGGACCAGGTACATGATGATATGAAGTCAGATAAATCTTGATACCTACTCTCAACACAGTCATAGTTTAGTGGGGGAAAAAAGAAGAGGCACATCATTTCACCATAATACGACAAATACTATGACACTGTGGATTAAAAAATTAGCTCTTTTTCTAGCCAGTTTGGCTCATGGATTCCAAAAATGACTCACAATTGTTAGCAAAGTTCTAGAGTAGAAATATGGGATATTATAAAGATGGAGAAAATTCCTAGTCACCATTTTACAGGAAAAAAAGAAAGAATTCTGTAAGAGACTGTAATGCCGTATATTTGAACTCACATTTGGCCTCAACTCTGGTCATCTTCATCTAGTGTTATGCTAAGTTGGTGCAGAAAGAGCTGATTCTATTAAGAGGAGGCAAAACATCTCACAGAGCCTAACATAATTGACTTATGAGAAAATACTTAGAAGACAGTGAGAATAAGACCATGGAATTTATTGTGACTACTTTTATACTATCTTCAAACACTAACTTTTCTATTGTTAAGTCTTTATTAATTTAGTTTTGCTTTTTACTGTTTGTAGGCAATCATGTGGCTCTTAAAAATTAGGTAGTTATGCTCAACTTTGCAGTTAGCCAAGTGCAGTTAGCTAAAGAACCAATTTGGAAAAAAAAAGAAAATAATGGTGTCAATTGTTTGGCTGATAGTTGGTGTCTTTGTCAGGTGGTGGTATTTAGAAAGGAAAGAAAAGAAAACAAACAAACAGAACAAGGTTGGAAAGGAGGAGATTAAAGAATTGCTGGGGTCAAGGAATAGCAATGGAGGCAAAATTGAGGAAAAGCCCATGTCCTCTACATGGGCATGAAGAAAACACACAATAAATATCTGGAGAAAATTAGAAGGCACAGAGTAGAAGTACTAATAAAATGAGGAAAAGAAGAATTCAAATAGAAAGAGAAGGAGGAGAGATGAAAAGAAAGTAGAAATAAGGAAGAAATGGTATAAGGAAGGAAAAAAGGAGAGAGGGGAAAAAAAGAGGTTTCTAATTAGTTCCATCCTAAAAGTGGAGAAATTGAAGTATAAGGTTGTCTGAGGTCCTTTCCACTCAGTACTGTAAGCAGTGTAAGCTTTGGAGACAAAAAGATCTGGTTTTATTTATAGTTCTGTATCTTCTTACATGATCTTAAGTAGTTCAGCTAAACTTGCTGAGCTTCTGTTTCTTGTCTGTAACATGTGGATTACAATTTTTCAGGTTTGTTTTGAGTACTAGAGAAAAATGTATGCAATGAGTCTACTGCCTTGCTAAGTGCTTAAAAAATGGTAGCTGATTTTATTATTGCTATTTTTCATTGTGACTTAATCGTGTGTTTTATTTTTTTTTGTCAGTTAACTTCATATGTCTGTTCTTCTTACTATTACCTTTTATTAGGCAACACATGCTAGGTTATGTTACCATAACAAACAACTTCAAAATCTTGGAGGCTTAAATGACACTCTACTTCCTGTGTATTTTTTTTGGTTTTTTTAGTCAGTGAGGTCTCTGCTCTAATTCATCTTTGTTCCTAGACCCAAGTTGATAGATCCTCCATCATTTGGAAGGTCAATGAGTACCATGGTAGCAGGAAAATTGCATATCAGCTCTTAAACATTTCCCTAAGAAGTGACACATCACTGTTGCTCACATTTCTTTGCCTAAAGCAAGATACATGACCACACTCAACTTCAAGGTGACAGGGAAATACAGCTCTGTCATATTTCCAGGAAGACAAAATTATCAAAACTATCAAAAGCATGAGCAACTCTTCTATCTCACCATCCAAGTTTCTTCACTGCTAAAATAGTACATATCTGATAATGTTATGAGCATTACAATGGTAAATGCATATAGAACATTTAGAACAGTGCCTAGCATATGAAGATTGTGCAGTCATTGCTATATCTTCAAATTTATTGTTCTTGGTAATCCTCCTAAGACCTGAGTCATGGTTTGTGCTGCCTTGCTGCCTCATGAGCATTTTGCCTGGTGCTTTGCACAATCTAGTAACTCAATAAATATTTGTTGAATTGAATTGAATAGTGTTCCAGCAGCATGGCTGGGACCACCCACCAGCTGGCAGACCAAGCACATGTAGGTTTATCAGTTCCATTTCCCCTGCCAAACACCAATGCACTCCACTAAGCATCCCTCAGCTGCGATTCTCTATTTTGGCAACTTAATTGACCTTAATGTAAATGTTCTCAGCCACATAAAACATGTTGTGAAGTGCACAACAGCAGTCGCAGTTGACTGCCAGCTGCCATCACACTATGTGTGTGCAATTTATTTCTCCACAAACCCTCCTGAATATAACAAATAAAAATTCCTTTCTTAGAAACCTCCCAACAGTCAGCACACAGGGTACCAGTGGCACATTTTAATGACTGCTACAAAAAGAAAACAAAAGATATGTCAGACTTTAAAAACAAGAGCCTGCCTTTTAATATAGAGATACTCTTTGATGTGAGCCTAGAAAAGGGTCCCCACCTATCTAGAGACTATCTGGATTGTACTTCTTTGCATAATGAAATATAAGGGCAGTAGAGGAAAAAAATCTGTGTTAGAAAAAAAGGCAACTGAATTCTAGTCTTGTTTCTCCCACCCTTATGCTGAAGAACGCTGAAAACCTCACTTAATTTTTCTGAACATTATTTTAAGCATCTATAAATGGAGAAAATAATGCTTGCATGATGTCTTTCCAAAAGCTAGTGAAGAAAAAAAAAACCTGAAAGAATGAGTAATATAAAAATTCTTTGAATAGGTCAAAATTATTATGCAAATATCAGAAAACATTAGTAAAGACATTTTATTTCAGATCTTGGTATCCTATTTGTTTTTTTGTGGGTTTTTTTTTTTTCATGTTTGATCACAGTCAATGTTCTTCTATGGAGTTGCCCATATCTTCCCTAATAGTCACATTTAATTAGTAACAAAGTAGAAAAAGAACATCCTGGTCTCAGCCATGTCCTACATAGATGCTCTTCATCCAGGTTTGTGCCCAACCCCAAGATCTTGACAATAATAGTCAGGACCATCTCAATTCATTCAAATTTCTATAATTTGGAATTTATAAAGATGATTTAAAAATTTACTGAAGGAATGGACTGAGAAGATTGTGATCTAGAAGCAGGTTGCACAACACCACTCTTGTGGACAAGATCAAAAGTGGCAAATAGATAGCCACCTTTGGATCCATTGTCTGAGCAAGGGAACTGGAAATCCATGGAGAAGAGGCTGGAGTAAAGTGAAAAAGATAGAAGTGGGACAAGCTGCCCCGCAGGTTCAGAGGTAATTATGGAAGGAGCCCACATGTGGGAAAGGGGCAGAGGAGAAAATCCCAGGCTGCATGCCTCACCTGAGGATACTGCAGTGGGACTGGCATGGCAGGAAGGTCATGTCACAGGTCTCCAGACTGATACAGAGACCTGACTGGAGGCTGTGCAGCTGTGTTGCTTCAGAGAGAAGGATAACCAGCTTGTGAGCCCTAGGTGCTGTGGCTGGTGCCATTGTAACATCTCAAACTCAGAATGTTACTTTTTCCCAAGGGTCAGATCTGTGACTGCTGCCTCCCCCTTGCTCCTACCAGGCAGGGAGGGAGTGGAGAATCATGGGACTGATGTATGCCCCAAGGGCAGGTGACTTGCACCCACTCTACCACTGCTACCAGGGGCCCTAGGCAGAGCAGGGGATGATAGGCCCTGCCCACCTGTTACTGTGATTTGGCTGATTCCTCTCAGCTGCACTTCCCATGAGATCTGTGCAAACCAACTCCCATAGCCCTTAGAACTCACTGCTCATTACTGGGGCAGCTGGACCACTGCCACTACTGTTGCCTGAAAGGCCAGGAGTGGGACACAAGATAGTGCAGCTGCTGCCTTTGAATCTGGGTGGACTATACTCTATAAACCCATGCCATCCTGCACAGGTGCCCTGGGTACCATGCCCTGTGTGTGCCCTGTCCTGTGGTCACCCTGGCCTGCATATGAGAGTTTCCTTTCTCACAAACCTGTTTCATCAAACTTAGACACCTGGCCCTATAAGTCTACTCTGTCCTGGAGTCCTGCTTTACCATATGCATGAGCTGAGACTTGCTGGCCTGTTCCACATGAGGGTCCACTCCACCCCATACCCTTTGGGCCAGTGGGGCACTAAGGCCTGAGTACCTGCTATGTCCCACACCATACCCTGCATGGACCTTGCGCGACTCAGTCACCCAGGCCTACACACATGCGTGCCATGCCCAGCTGATCACTTCCATCCTTGCTGAGGCTGGCCTCACCTGTATGTGCACCTGGCACTATGGGCAGGCCCTGTCATAGGAGTCTGGTAACAACCACATGGGAAGAGGGGAGACACAGCAGAGCAGTAGTGTTAAAGGTTTACAGTGCATCCACCCTTCTTCTGCCTGGTCAAGCTTCTGGAATAGGACACAAGCACTCAATCCAGGGATCCATCCCTAACTTCATTAAACAGAGGTACCAGCAGAGGAGAATGAGTATAACATATCTGCTATCACTTTTGAGCTAAGAGGCTCCAGATGAGAAGGAACTGGCATAAAACTCTGCCAACATGTAAAAATAGGCTGTTTCAACATGCCCAAAGTATCACAATGCTCTCTAGCAATGAACTTCAATGAAAAGAAAATCATTGAAATAACAGATATAGAATTCAGATTATGAATGGCAAGTAAAGTGAATAGAATTGAGGAGATGATAGAAAACCATATCAAAGAAACAAAAAAAAAATTCAGGATAGGAATAAAAAATTCTCCAAAGGGATAGATAACATTAGAAAAAAGGTAATAGAACTTAAATAAATGAAAGAATCATTTAGGAAATTTCAAAATACAGAAGAAATCTTTAACAGCAGGCTGTACCAAGCAGAAGAAAGAATTTCAGAAGTTGAAGACAAAGATTTTGAAGTTAATAAAATAACGTGGTAAAAAGAACATAGAAGAATGAATAACCACTGCAAGAAACATAGGATTATGCAAACTGAAGAAATATAAGAATTATAGGTATCCCTATAAGAAGAAAAAGCAATAAGCATGAAAAACCAATTTGAGAAAATAATAGAGAAAAACTTCCCTGGTATCACTAGAGGTTTAGATATCCAGATTCAAGATGGTCATTGAACACATGAAAAAATCATAGCAAATTGGACATCACCAAGACATGTAATCATTAGCCAGACCAAAGTCAAAGTGAAGAAGAAAATTCTACAAGTTGTGAGATGAAACAATAAGTTACTTACAAAGGAACACCCATCAGACTAACAGTAGACCTCTCAGCAATGACTTTTTAAGCCAGAAAGGATTAGGGTCCTATTTTTCATCTTCTTAAACAGAATAATTCTCAGCCAAGAATATTCTATCCTGCAAAACTAAGTTTCATAAATGAAGAAGAAATAAAGTCTTTCCTAGACAAGAAAACACTAAGGAAATTTGTCTTTACTAGAAGTGCCTACAGGAAATGTTTAAAAGTGTGCTATACATAGAAGAGAAAAATTGATACCCACCAGTATAAAAATACCCAAAAGTTAAAGCTCATGATTCCTATAAAATAGTAATGCAAGGGAGAAAACAAAACAAATAGGTATCATTCATCATGATGAACAGAACAGTATCTCACATATCAATACTAACATTGAACATAAACAGTCTTAATGCTCCATTTAAAAACTATAGACTGGCTGAATGGATGAAAAACACACCCCAAGTAACTACTGTCTCTAAGAAACTCATCTAATTAGCAAAGATACTAACAGACTCAAAGTAAGGGGATGGAAAAAATATTTTACAAGAATGGAAACCACAAGTAAGTAACAGCAGCTATTCTCATGTCAGATAAAATAGAGCTTAAATCAACAATTTAAAAAAAAAAGACAAAGATAGTCATTGTATAATGATAAAGGAAGCAATGCAGCAAGAAGATATAACAATCACAAATATATACTCACTCACCTGACACAGGAGCTCTCAGATTCATAAATCAATTGGTACTAGATCTAAGAAAAGAGATAAATGATGACATAATAATTGCTGAGGACTTCAACATTCCCCTGACAGAACTGGACATATCATCAAGGCACAATATTGACATAGAAACACTGGACTTAAATAGGACTCTAAAACAAATTGACCTAACAGACATCTATAACATATTCTTCCCAAAACTGCGGAATGTACATTCTTCTCATTAGTGCATGGGACATTTTCCAATATAGATCATATGTTATTCCAAAAAACAAGTATCAGCAAATTCAGAAAAATCTAAAACAATCCAAGTATCTTCTCAGATCACAGTGGAATAAAACTAGAAATAAACTCCAGAGGAGCTCTCAAATTTCCACAAAGTCATGGAAATTAAACAAGCTGCTACTGAACAATGCTCAAGTCAATTACAAAATTAAGACAGAAATCAAAATATTTTTAGCACTGAATTACAACCATGACACAAGCATCCCAAATACATAGAATGCAGTAAAAGTAATATTAAGAGGGAAGTTCATATCTTTAAATGCTTACATCAAAATGACAAAAAATCACAAATTAACAATGCAATGTCATACCTGAAGGAACTAGAATAAGAACAAACCAAATTCAAAGTTAGCAGAAGAAAAGAAATAACAAGTCTTAGAACATAACTAAATAACATGGAAACAAACCAAAAAAAATTACAAAGGATGAATGAAACAGAAAGTTTCTCTTTGAAAAGGTAAACAAAATATACAGACCTCTAGATAGATTGAAATAAATAGAAATATAAGAGAAAGGACCAAATAAGCTAAGTCAGAAATGAAAAAGGAGACATTACAACTGACACTACGGAAATAATACACAATATCATCTGTGACTACTATGATCTCAAAGTTCCAGAAGGCCACATGTGGTCCCAAGGCTGCAGATTCTCCATCCCTAGGCAAAAAATTATGAGTAAGATTCAAAAAGCAAATATAGCAGTAACAAAAATAAATAAATGTCACTTAATTGAACTAAAAAATTTCTACACAGCAAAGGAAATACTCAACAAAGTAAACAGACAACCCACAGAATGGGAGAAAGTATTTGTAAACTATGCATAAGGCAAACAGTAATATCCAGAATCTACAAAGAACTCAAACAAATCAGCAAGAAACACACAAATAACTTCATCAAAAATTGGGTAAAAGATATGAACAGACTATTCTCAAGAGAAGATAGACAAATGAACAATAAACATGAAGAAAATGTTCAACATCATTAATTATCAGGGAAATGCAAATTCAAATCACAAGATACCAAGTTACCCCTGTCAGAATCTCCATCGATAAAAAGTCAAAATCAATTGACATTGGCGCAATTGCAGTGAACAGGAAACACTTATACACTGTTAGTGGGAATGTAAACTTGTATAGTCACTAAAGAAAACAGTATGGAGAGTCCTCAAAAAACTAAAAGTAGACCTGCCAATTCAATTCAGCAATTCCACTACTGGGTAACTACTAAAAAGAAAATAAGTCATTTTATTAAAAAGACATCTGTACCCAAATGTTTATCACAGCACAATTCACAATAGCAAAGATAGGGACTCAGTCTAAGTGCCCATCAACTGATGAGTGGAGAAACAAATACACACACACATACACACACACATACACACGTATATATGGAGTATTACTCAGCCATAAAAAGGAATGAAATACTGTCTTTTGCAGCAACTTGTATAAAACTGGAGACCATTATCCTAAGTGAAATACCTCAGGAATGGTAAAACAGACACCACATCTGTTTTTAGCTCTCACTTATAAGTTAGAGCTAAAGGAAAGATATATGGTCATAAAGAGCAGTAATGAATATTGGAAACTAAGCAGTGGGGATGATAGGAGGGGAGTGAGGAATAAAAGTCTACTTATCAATTACTATGTACACTATTCTGGTGATGGGTACACTGAAAGCCCTGACTTCAGCATGATAAAATTTACCCACATAACAGAAAACATTTGTACTCCTTAAATTTTTTTTTTTTGAGATTAGCTTTTTTTTTTTAAAATTTTTTTTTATTTTATTTTTATTTTGGTATATTATGGGGGTACAGATTTTAAGGTTTCAATAAATGCCCATTTCCCCCCTCCCCCCAAAAGTCTGAGTCTCCATCATGACCATCCCCCAGATGGTGCACATCTCACTCATTGTGTATGTATATACCCGCCCCCCTCCCCCCTCCCACCTCCCCAATACCCTATTACTGTAGCACCTATGTGTCCACTTAGGTGCTACTCAGTTAATACCAGTTTGCTGGAGAATATATCTGGTGCTTGTTTTTCCATTCTTGGGATACTTCACTTAGTAGTATGGGTTCCAGCTCTAACTAGGAAAATATAAGATGTGCTATATCACCATTGTTTCTTAGAGCTGAATAGTACTCCATGGTATACATATACCACATTTTATTAATCCATTCTTGGATTGATGGGCACTTGGGCTGTTTCCACAGCCTTGCAATTATGAATTGTGCTGCTATAAGCATTCGAGTGCAGGTGTCTTTTTTGTAGAGTGTCACTGGATCATTTGGGTAGATGCCCAGCAATGGGATTGCTGGATCAAATGGTAGATTCATTTGTATCGAATTTACCCACATAACAGAAAACATTTGTACTCCTTAAATTTTTTTACATTAAAACTAACTAGATAAATAAAATAAATAATAAAAAAATTGATTGACAAACACTGAACTCAGGAGCTGAGAACGAAACAGAATGTATGAGGTGTTAAGAAGTGTGTACATCTAAATGCAAAGGCTCTGCAGAGTGATACTGGGGAGGGTACTAGTTATGCTTTACTAAGAACTTTGGGAGAACCTTTAAACCTATAAAAGCTAGAAATAATATTTTCTCTGAGCTAGCCAGGATGCTTTCATTGTTGAGTTTCTGGCTCTTTTATTTCGTCTTTCTCATTCCTTTTACCTCAAGCCAGTCTTCACAGCGAAGGTATTCTCCTGTCAGGGTCTTTGCTAGTCTTCACATAAATACCTTATGTGAAGTTATTATTCTTTAAATTGTGATACACTTGTTTGAAGCTCTCACATTTATGTGTGGGTGAATGTTCTATTGAACATATTTATAAGGAAGTATTTTCTCCTGGGCTTTTGCAAAATGCTGGCTACCTGTCTTATTTCTTACGCTGGGATACCTTTTCTCTCTTGACAGGTGCATGATTTAAATTGTACATTAGGGTAATTCAGGTCCTTAAAATGAACGAAAACAAATATTCTCTTGTTGATAGGGTCATTTGCCTACAAGCAGATCAACGGTTTTCTGGTGGCTTTTAGTTACATGGCCAATTTCTATGATCACTTTTCCTGTGGATTCATACAGAAAACATAAACTTCATGTACAAAACAACTACTTAAGGCTTTCTCCCAACACCTGCCCAGCACTAATTAAGACCTTTTAAGCCAAGTCACTAAGTCATGTTGACCATACCCAGGGAAAATGCATGGAGAAAATAGAACACTCAAACAAACAAACAAAAAAGAGTGGGATTGAAAGAGAAATGTAGATAGAGAACAAAGAAAAAGAAAGGAAATGACACATGGGGAGGGTGTGAATATAAAGAGACAACCAGATAAAACCGGCTGCCCCACCATATCCCACCATCGTTATATTGTTATGTTTCCTTCCCAAGTAGCTGGGAAGCAGAAAGGAATTTTACAGGAGGAGGATAGGAGAGTTGAGCAATATTTATTGTTCCATTAAATCACAGCTTCATAGAGGATTTGACTCCTTTGTTAGAACCAATAAGATGTTCCTAAACATTGCATATTAAGCTCTCCTAACATTCATTAAGTTATAACAAGACTAAAAATATGAAATATGTACTACAGTTTAAAATTTAATAATCTGAATTATACTCCATTTTGTTCCCTTCTCTCTCTCTTTTTTTTAATCCTGCTATTTCACTGTCTACACCTATTCATCCAGGTGAAGTGACAATCATTTTTCTCTCATGAAACCATTGAACAGTTTCTTTTTTTAATCAAATTTTAATACTGTACACATTAAAAGAACAAGAGAAATAAATACAGTTTACAATGGTTGCATCATGTATTATTTCCTAAATCTTGCCTATGGGTTAGGCTAGACAGTAAGAATTTTCACTTAAAATTTTGATTTAGGACAATGCACACAATGAAGTGACAGATTAGCAACATCCCTTATTGAGGATACTGTTCATTTTCTACTTTCTTTGGTTCTTCCTCTCTGTGTAATATGGGAAAAAAATAAGAAAGAGAGGAAAGGAGAAAAGAAAAAAGAGTAAAAAGGGAAAAATTGATAAGATACAAAAACATTGATTGAAGACCTACTTTGTTTTAGGCAAGAGGTCCTGTGATTTAAATATATTGTGCATTCAACCATCTAACAATATTTAGAAGAACCACCATTACTGGCATTTGCCAGATGAATAAACAAATGACTTTACACAGGTTAACTGGTAGAAAGTCATATGGCTGGTAAGCAGTAGGTGTCTATTTGATTTCAGACTGTCATTTGTTGATTTATTGACATATTAAAAGCATGAATAATTTGGATTGTGCTCTTTAATGTGGTAGCTGTTAGCTCATATGGCTATTTGAGCTAGCTAAAATTAAATAAAATTAAGAATACAGTCTGACAGTTGCATTAACCACATTTTAAGTGCTCAATTGCCACTTCGGCAAGTGGCTGCAGTAATGAAAAATGGAGATATAGAAGACTCCTATCAGTGCAAAAAATTCCATCAGGCAAAGCTGTTTTAGAATGTAGGCTTTTCATAGGCCAGAAATAATCTATTTCCACTGATTTTTGTGAGGCTCATGACTATACATTTGTTGTGATTTCCCCTTTCTTTTTTTATGAAAATATTTTACTAGACAAAAATGCCAATCAATCTTTGATTATTTTAATGCTAAGGGAAATAGATTTCATAATATTCAGGTCCAAATTCTTGGTAGACCTCTGCAAAGTGATTGGTGAAATTTATGGGCACAGCTGGTTTGCAGTTGTAAAACCTTATATATTTTAATGCAAAATGGCATCTGTGCCTGCTAATTGGATACTTAGGCATACACACATAAATTGCCTGGGAATTAGAAAGGTGTATTTCTTAAGTCTGTCCACATCTTACCATTTTGAGAATTATTGCTTGGATTCATTTTTCCTCCTTGTTATTCTTGTAGAGGGGGTGGAAGAAAGCCTTTTTCTTGTTATAAATATTGCCCATTGGGAAAACATCCTTCCTCCTCCTAATCCAGTTTTAATCCTTTCAAGCTCTGAACTAAGAAACCACTGTCTGTTGTGGTATCCGCTATTCTAAGTTTGAGCTCTGTGATCATTGCCACCTGTCTGTCGAGAAAGGAAGAATCAAACTTGTAAATACCACGGGTAACCTTGTTTGCAAAGTTGTATTCAAACTTAACTCTGAGGCCATAGAGAAGCAGTCAGGACAAAGCCTTGCCCAGCCTATCTTTGAACATTTTAGTTCCCCGCTGGTATTGTCTAGTTTGCAATCAGATGGCAACAATAGGATTGAGAGGTATTGTGCTACAAGTTTCATGCAAAAGTTTATTAAATTTGTTCTCATAATTATTGCAAACCCTAGCAAAGATGACTTGGGCTCTAGAGGCTATACTTCTACCACCTGAGCAGATTGCTTTATCATTCTTCCGTGCACTGGTAATTTCCATTAGAAAGCTTGCTAACCTGGTATTGACAATTACAAACCATAATCAGAAGGTGAATAGGGCTCACCCACGCTGATCTGCAGTAAAGCCGATACCAGCTATCTGGGAAGAAAAGAAACACAAGAAAGTAAACACCAAACTGCTGGTATATTTGCCCTTTCTATGTGAGCATTACAAAGTGTGAAACATGAATGCAAAGAAAGAGAATGATTTTCAGAGATTTAATCCCTTTAGAATAGAAAGCTTTGGTTGCAGTTTAAGGAGCCTATTCACCTCAAGGTCAGAGCTCGAATCTCATCTGGATTTATGTATAGTGTTCACATTCAATTATTTTTGAGCTCTTCTTGCAGTATCGCCTGCTTGCGTTGCATATATTGTTTATGCCCGTTTCGCCTTTTGCGCATTTGTCCTGCACATTCTTGTCTGCTTTTGTGGCTAATATGGTCTGATCTTTTCAATTGGCTGATTGGGTTATGATGGATAGTTTTATCTTACTTCTCCCTTCTTTACCCAGATATAATCAAGTCAGAATTAGACTTCCTAGTTCTTGATGCTTGTGGTAAAAAAAAGAAGAAGAAAAGAAAAAATAAAAGACTGCCCATGGGATAGGACAGTGCTTAGCAGACTTTGGCATTTAGAAATGTAGGGTTTGTCTTTTAGCTATATTAAGGCCATGCAAATGTATCAAAATAAGAAAAATCAACTATTATACTTTTATTGCATATTTAAAATATAAGTATATGTAGAAAATTACTTAGGCATGTGCACATGCATACATACATATATTTTAAGCAGCCAGCCTGTATATACTTACTTTAAGGATAATAGTAATTTTTATTAACAAATATTAATTATGAACTTTTTATGTAAAAGGCACTGCCAGGAGCTATAGGTGATAAAAAAAATTTTTAGACCTTCTCTTCCTTAACTTATATAATAGAAAGAAATATATATGTGTGCAAAACAAAATTAAAGTGCAGAGTAACATGATGACAAACAAGTAACATGTGCCATATCTTTCAGAAACTCATAGTGACAGAGGAATATTGTGGTCTGGGTTGATTAGGAAAGACTTCATATAGGAGGCACGACATGAAGAAATACAGCACAGAAATGAGATTGGCAGGGAAAGTAAATTATAGGACATTCTATAAAGTTAGAAGTTGAAAAAATGTACACAGTGGGCTGTGGAGAAGGTGAAATGATAGACACGAAGCTTGATCCCCTAGACATGATAAGAGAAAGGTGAGAAATCTGGAGCAAAATTGAGGCAGCACTTTTTTCTTTCATATATATCTAGTCATTCCTACTCCATTTATCCTCACCTTTGTACTATCACCCTCTAATAAAAGACAGAAAGTCTACAGTTGCTTCCCTGTCCTGTAGGATCTACAACCTGTTGGTCCTGAAATGCTGAGATGGCCTTTGACAGCCCTAAGGTGAGGAGCCCCGCTGAGGGTACCAGCAGGACAAGAGAACTCAGCCTAACAGTACACAAATGGAGGCTTTGGGCTTTAACAATTTTTCTTTCCTTTTCTTTTAGAGCCATCAACTTCTTTCTACAGACATTGAATTCACTTACAAAGTTAAAACAGAGAAATAAAATGGAATGCAATGATCAGGAAATTCCATTTGTTTTTTTTTTTTTTCCTCCCTTTCATCATTTTGTTGAATGTGTGCAGAACTGTATGAGGTTATTCATTTGTACCCAAACAGGAATATAGGATTTGCCTTATTGGATCAGTCCATTGGTCCATCAATGTTGTATTCTCATTGCCTCCGGCACCAGATGATACATGAAGCACCGGAGGAGCGCGAACTCCCCCCGTCCCCGCAAGGCAGCAAGTTAATTGTGCAGTGCAATATATGGGGTGAAAGTCTTCACTGCTCAGGGTGGGACTACATGAATGGAATCTGGATTTGAAGATGTTTAAATAGGGCAGAGACTGCTTCTGTGGAAGACAGATTTAGGCTGTTCTTCCCTTTGGACATTGTGTCTAATGTCTCTCTGCTCACTCATGTCAGAGTTTCTCTGTTCACTTTCAATTATAAGAACTATTATTTATCTCACCATAACAAATTGAAATAGGGGAATCAAACGGCTCCATTCCAGAAAGATGAAGACAACATTCTATAATAACTGACACATTGCTGCTTTCTCTCTGGTGAAAGCATAAAGGCAGTCAAAATCGGAAGTTAACGTAATGCCTCAGGATGTGACCCCTCCCCTTCTCACAGCAATAATTACAATGGATTTGCAGTCTGTTCAGTTCCTCAGCCTATTTACTCATTTAATCATCAAGAAAAAGACTAGATTATACTGGGAAAGTTTGCCCACTATAAAGGATGCTACAAGTAGGGCCCCTAAGGCTCATTATAGCTGGGGAGTTGAGGGACCGTGAGCAACCACAATGCAAATGACAACCAGCTCTGTGTCACAAATGTGGCCCATTTGGAATAATGCAGCCATTTAGAGAAGTGAGAGGCCAATTCTCACTGGGATGAGATGGAACAAACACAATGGTGCTGTTTTCTTCCCAAAGAGGAATATGAACAAAATATAAAATAATTAATCTGACATTCTTCAGAATCCAATATTTGTGCAATTTAAAAAGATATTCTTAGTTTTAGCAGTAAATTACAGGGTGAGAATTGTGTTGAACTATAGATAAGGTACAGTTTCCTGATTGGAATAATAATTTTGCAAAATTATTTCTAGTTTCGCTAGTGATTTTTAAACATGAAGTCCCAGCCCAGACATGTTGATAATGATTATATTAACAAGAATGACAATGGGGCCAGCTACATAATCTGTGGGGTTTAATGCAAAAGGCAACTGCAAGGTCCTACTTCAAAAGGCAGAAAAAAAATGTACAGGAAAGTTATTGAAATACAAGGCTTTTTCCTTTGCTCTATGGTTTCTTGATAAGGTTATTTTTTGTTTGCTATTTAATGTTATTCTTGAAAAATTAAATTTAAATTATTAGCATGAATGTTACTGTTTCATCTTTATATTGTGCAATGCCAGTTTGAAATACAAATATAAGGAAATTTAAATTGTATGTGGAATCTCCAGAATCACACAATGTGTTATTTCAAGCTTATATATATTCATATGTATTTAGTTCTCACCAAAACAGTGGAAGCACTTCACAAAACTCACTCAACTGTTTGCTGATACTTTGTACTTTTTGATACTAGTAAATTCTGCTGATACTCTTCACCTCCAGCTTAATGATAAATATGGAAGATTTGAAAGAAATAAAGAATTATGTATTACCCTATCTTTTCCTTTCCTTCTAACATATTGTTCTCAATGTGAGTATAATAGCTGATATACAGAGAAATAACTTGAGTATGGAAATATATGATAAGGATCCTCAACTGTTCAGGATTCTTAGATACAGTTGTCTTTATTCTGCATTCAAAGAAAATTCAGGTTCAAATGGAAAGTGTGGCCTCCTGGGGAACACGTGGCCCCACTCACGTACTTGTAGATGTAACACACTTACCTTGTACTTTTGAGTCTTACTGCACTTCAGCTCACTTTGGGCCCTTTGGAATTCTGTCCTCTTGGTAACTTGTGAATTTTAAATGCAAGTGGTTGGTGAGGAATGCTGGTAATTGTGCATGTTGGGAGTATCTCCTCTGCTCACATGCAAGCTCCACTGTCCCATAGAATGTCGCTTATAAAACACAAGTTCAAATATAAAGTTAATTAATAATTCAACATGGTGATAATAGAACATTAAAGCAAATCTGGACCCCTTTGAAGATAGAACTCTGTTTGACTGCACAAGTCACGAATCCAGGAAGCTGGCCCTTAGTCATGACACCAATAAAATGCCTAACACTTAATGGATGCTCAGTTTGTACCTAAGCCATTTTCTATACATTATATCTTTAATTTTCACAATCATGTGAATTTGAATGAGAGCAATCTGGCTCTAGAGTCATAGCTCTTCCTGGCTAATCTAGGCTTCATCTATGTCATATTCTCCATTTACTTTTATTATGGGGAAAAATAAATTTATAAGAACATGGTGAGGGGTCTGATAAATTTTTTTTAACTAGAATGACTGAAAACCTGCTATGACAAGAATAGGAGGTTCTTGAGGACTAGAAAGTGAGCCAGTTGGTTTTCTAAATATAATTTGAATACAAATGTAATTTGAATATATTTTGGTAAAAGTCATTTAGTCCTGTAAAGTTCATTTTGGAAGTGTTCTGTCTAGTTAGAGAATTACTAGTCTATAGTCTATAAAATCACAGAGTGCATTTTATTTTCAGAATTCTCAACACTGGCCAGCTGATTCTGACTGGTTTTGCTAGTTTTCAAGTGAAGGTCTGGGTAGTGATTAAGTAGCCATCAGTTATGTGACCTGCTGTAGCCTGGCACTACATGTAAGCCTTTCTATTCTGCAAAAGAGTAAAATATACACTAGGTGGAGAGAAGAATGAAATATTCAAGAACATCTCCTTGTTTAAGCTTGCTTTTCAGGTGAATAGAATGACCCATGTTTGCCTTCTGTTGTGAGTTGAATAGTGTCCTGGAAAATTCATGTCCACCTGAAACTTCAGAATATGGCATTATTTGGAAATAGGCTATTTGCAGATGTAAGCAGTTAAGATGAGGTCATACTGAATTAGAGCGAGACCTAAATCCAATATAATTAATGGTGTCCTTATAAAAGAGAACAATTTAGACAGAGACACACACAGAAAGGAAAACACTATGTGAATACAGAAACTGAAATTGGAGTGATACATCTACAAGAAAAACCAAGATTGCCAGCAACTACTGGAAGCTAGGAGAGAGTCATGGGACAGATTCTCCTCTTAAGGCCCAAGAAAAAAGAAATCCTGATGACACCTTCATTTCAGACTTTTAGCCTACAGAAACATGTGAGAACAAATTTGTATTGTTTTAACGAATCTACCCAGTTTTTGGTATTTTTTTATGGCAGTCCTAGGAAATTAATGCACTCTTAGTTGGTTGCCTTTGAGCACTGGTGATAGTTTATTGCTAAATACAATTGAATTTGTCTTTGATTACCAGTCTAAACAAGGCATGTTTCATGAAGTCAGTGGCTGGTTTTATACTCTGTGATCTATTTCATATAGAAAAAAATGTATTGTGCCCAGACAAGTAAATAAAACAAAATTTTAAATGATGCACTGATTCATTAGTGGAACTATGGAGCCCAACCATAAGGAAATATATATGAGAAAATCAAAATGATTCTGCTAGCACTGTGATCTATTTTCTAAAAATGATATGCAAGAATGTCACTTAGCTGCATGGATAGATGGATTTCAGAGGATTTTATAAAATGCACATTAGAGAACTTGGTCATAGATAAAATTCTAAAATGTTTGTAATTCCTTCTAGTTTATTATTGTTTAATGTGCCTATTTTGCTATCATAATTAGCACTGAAATTCTCAAAATGTGAAGCATCTATCTGCTTATTTCAAAAATTGGACAAAGGAAAAGAGATAGTGGCCCTCTCCTGAGCTATTCAAGAAGGAGCTTGAGAGGGTAAGTGAGAGGTTGCGATGACAAAGTCTCTGGGACTGGTGACACAGAAGGAAACAGTGTATGTTTATATGTGCATGTGTGTGTGTGCATGGATATTTGCGTCTGTGTGTGTGTGTTGTGGGCCTGAGAAAGGAACCAAGGTCTTAAAATTAAGGTCCATTGGTATTCTCCCATATCTAGGGAACCAGATAGAATATTGCTAGCTTAGGAGGAATTAATTATTTCTCTACCTCATCCCCATCTTCTGTTCTCTCTTTACTTCCTAGCCCATTTACCATCCTATTGCCAAAATTTTGTATATATTTTCATATTTCTCTTTTCTGTCTACCTCTATCTTAACTCCTGATAAGTTGGTGACATTTATCCTTGGTGAAAGAATGGAAGAAAGGAAGGAAAGAAGGAAGGAAGATTGGTCAGGACAGAGACTAACTAAGTCAATTGCTAAATTTTGGAGGAAAGATCCAAACTTCATTTGTTTATCATCAAAGAGTTCCCCCTGGTGTCGAGTGTGTGTGTATGTTTGTGTGTGTTTGTGTGTGTCAGAGGCTGGAGAAAGTTAGAGTCAAAGGTATAGAATGAGCCACGCATACTCAGAGCCATATTACAAATCTAAACTGCTCAGGAATCATCTAGTAGATATCTTTGTAAGTGCATCAGAAAAGGTTCCCTCCTTTAAAATGATCTACTGAAAATTTTCTTTTCTTATTCCTATAAAAAAAATGAAAGACAAAGATTAATCTTAGAATGTCTGGAGATTTTTTTGGAAAAATAACTTTAAGTGCATAACAAAACATCTAACCATTCTAGAAAAATCATGAAACCTCACTGAACAACAGAAAATTTACTTACTAAAACAATGCTCTTTTTTCCTCTTGTTAGACAGAGTCCTGCAGTCAGCTTCTCAGCTGTAATTCTCTCCGACACTGGGGATATTAAGAATATGAAGAAAATGTTTGAGTAGATTATAAATAATATTGTGAGACACGGTGAATTATATTTTCTAATAATTGGCATTACATTATAGGATTGAGGGTGGGAGAAAGGATGAAAACAAAGAGAATGTGAATGCAGGGAATTGAGGATTTCTTATCTTTTCTTAGGAGTGTGAGTGGGAAGTGAGGAAACTAAAGAAATAAAAAGAAAGAAGAGATGTAGTCAGTCTGATGACCGCATATCATGATGTCTTCTTCTTTGCATTGAATCACCCAGGGGTCCTTTGAGCTTCTTGAACTTGTATAACTGGATAGCCACATGTAGAAGACTGAAACAGGATCCACACCTTTCACCTCTCACAAAAATCAACTCACGGTGGGTAACAGACTTGAACCTTAGGTGTGAAACTATTAGAATTTTAGAGGAAAACGTTATCAATACTCTTCTAGACATTGGCCTAGGCAAAAAATTTATGAAGAAGACCTCAAAGGCAATCACAGTATCAACAAAAATAAATAAATGGGACCTGATCAAATTAAAAAGTTTCTGCACATCCAAAGAAACTGTCAAGAGAACAAACAGACAACCCACACAATGGGGGAAAATTTTCGCAAGCTACACATCAAATAAAGGGCTGATAACTAGAATCTATTTAGAACTCAGGAAAATCAGCAAGGGAAAAACAAACAACCCTAGTAAAAAGTGGGCAAAGAACATGAACAGAAAACTTTCCAAAAGAAGACAGAATAATGGCCAATAAACATATGAAAAAATGTTCAACATCTCTAATCATCAGGGAAATGCAAATCAATGAGATATCACTTATCTCCAGTGAGAATGGCCTTTATTAACAAGTCCCAAAACAATAAATGTTGGCGTGGATATGGAGAGATAGGAACACCCTAAATTGCTGGTGGGACTGCAAACCAGTTCAGCCTCTGTGGAAAGCAATATAGAGATACCTTAAAGCAATACAAGTAGATCTACCATTTGATCCAGCAATCCCTTTAAGGGACATCTACCCCAAAGAACAAAAGTCACTCTGTGAAAAAGACACCTGCACACGAATGTTTATAACAGCACAATTCACAATTACAAAGCTGTGGAAACAACCAAAGTGCCCATCAATATATGAGTGGATTAATAAAATGTGGTATATGTATCCCATGGAGTACTATTCAGCTATAAAAAACAACGGTGATATAGCACCTGTTATATTTTCCTGGATAGAGCTGGAGCCCATTCTATTAAGTGAAGTATCCCAAGAATGGAAAAATAAGCACCACATATACTCACCAGCAAATTAGTATTAACTGATCAACACTGAAGTGGACATATAGGAATAACATTTACCGCGTGTCAGGCAGGTGGAGGGGGAGGGGATGGGTAATACATATATGATGAGTGTGATGCACACCGACTGGGGGATGGACATTCTTGAAGCTCTGACTTGGGGGGGGCAAGGGAAATATACATAACCTTTACATTTGTACCCCCATAATATGTGGAAAAAATAAATAAAGAAAGAAAGAAGAGATGGAGACAGAGAGAGAGGGAGAAAGGGAAGGTGGGAAAAAACAAGGGAGGGGAGGGAGAGACAAAAGGGAAACAGGCAAGGAAAGAAAAAGGGGAGGAAGGAAAAATAAATGAGACCAATGTGCATTTTTTGAGTGGTATTGATGCCATGTCACAAATCTGATTAAAAGGGACTAAAGGACAGAGAAAACCGTCTGGGCCTATATAGATAAGGGTGTGCCTATCACCCAAGCGAAGCAATTCCAGTCTCTATGGGATAAGTAATTGCAAACATTACTTCCCCTCAAAGATAAAGAAGAGGAAAAACCATATGTGTTATTTATTGCATATCCACTATCTTTATATCTGCTTCTTCCATATAATATTACTCTAATGCAAACATATAGGAGGCAGTATTATGAAGCCTGAGAGAGATCTAATTCTGCTATTAATTAGTTTGTAATAGCATTGCCCACACTTCTCTGAAGCAGTTTTACTTCCTTTATACTTCACATGATTTTGAGGAGTTTCAAACAAGATAATATATAGAAAAGCATTTTTTAAAATGTAAAACACTAATCCTCTTGGGATTTCAATACGTCTTGAGAGATAGCTGCTTGGGAAGATATTCCTCTTTTAACAGAAGAGAAAAAGACATTACTTTTTTATGGAGGCATTGTGAAGTGAAGTGTTAAAGCAGGAACATAAAAAATTTAAGGCCTGAAAGCACACTACAAAGGAGGATAGGGTGTTTTTGTGAGCGGAGGTTGGGAATTATTTATCTAGATTGTTTGTCTACATAGTGAAACCTGACTAAACAAGGGCTCTGCTTATTGCAGTTTACCTGGATGTGGCCAAGAGCTGAGGTACAGACAGAACAGGTGGACCCTAGAGTGTCCAACAGGAACAAACCTTCACTCCAGTTGACTCCTAAGGTTAAAGAAAACAGGGAGAGAAGAGGAAAAGCAGCAGTCACAAAGGAGGGGATAATGGATAAAAAAGAAGTCCAGATAGGAGAATAAAAGGGAAGAATAGGAAAAAAATGGAAGAAGAGTCCAAGAGTGAGTAGGGAGATAATGTTATGCCAGAATAAGAACAGAAAATAATGAGCAAGAGAAAAATGAGAGATCAATTCAGCAGTCCCATAAACATGTATTCAGAATATTTAAGCATCACACTTGAGTTATGTTCAAGTTCACCTCTAACAGAGACTACTATTTACTCTGAGATCCCTCTTCCATTTTCCAACAGTCCATGCTATCATAGTAAAGTCATGATAAGTCCTTAGCCTGAAGGAGCACAAGTAGAGACCCATGTCTGTACTTTGTCAAAATCATTCCTTTATAGTCACAGCAGTGTGTAATGCAACAGGACTGTGATTTAGAGTAATGTAAAATGCTTATTCAACCCTGAATTCCAACCTCATCCTTTGTTCTAATTTCTATTATTTCTCGGCTGATAGACCTATGGCTATTTAAATGGTAGATTTCTCAACATGTATAAGGAGCAGTCAAGTGTTAGAGATGATTAAGAATTCCGTTCAGAAACCTAATCATGAATTTATAACTCTTATTGGATTTTCTTCACTCTTCTCACTTCCCCTGCCTCATCTCCAAACATGCACACACACCAATATGTACTTGTTTTCTTTGTCATCCTAGAGTCAATTAACAAAAAAAATAAAATAATAAAATGTCCTATTGGAGACCTTGATGGAGCCAATACTGTGTAAGCAGAAGAGCAAAACCATAACCAACCATGTTGTTCAAGTTTGGAACTACAATTAATTAATTGAATTTATAGTTTAAAGAACACTTTGGCACTCCCTGTACTCTGCCTTCTTCCTTTCTGTCAGAGCTATAATTTTGTTTGGGTTTCAAGTGTTATATGCTTTAGGGATCTGGGACCTTTCTCAGTCCCAGGGTATAAATCTCGCTCAGTGGTGATTGTGGACAACAGGCATGAGGAGAAACATGCTGTAGGGCTTCTGTAAAAGTTTTTATTTATTTCAGGGCATTATGGGGGTAATAAGAGATACTGAAAGAGTCACTTCCTTTTCTTCACTGCTAGCCTTTGGATGTAATTGTCTCTGTAATTGATCTCTGGAGCTACAGCAATCATCTTTCAACAAAGAGGGTAATCCTGAGGACAAAGCTGACATCCTGAAAATAGAAGAGAGAATATGAACCCTTGATAATTAGCCCTAAAACTTCCAACTTTCAAACTTCTAGAATTCCTAGAAAACAAGAAAATAAAATATCCTTATGTTCTATTCTATTTTTAATTGGGTTTCTGTTACTTTAGCTAGGAATCCTCTAATTGATATAAACATCTACCATACAATATATATGAATATATGTAATATATATTCATATTCATTCTATGGTAGTCTATTACATACACACACCATTTTCACTGATGCTTTGAGTGAACTTAACTGGTAATTAAGAATAAGCATGGGGTCAAAGGCAGAATAAGAGTGGGATACTCTTAAACAGACACATAGAAGGGAAAGATTTGAGAGAGTGGGAGGGAAGTAAATTTTTAATTAAGTAATTCTGTAGAGAAAATCTGTGGGGATGAGATTGAGTACAGAGGTAGAGAAATTGCTATTGAAGTAAAGGGATATTTTATCTTCTGAAATGGAAAAAAAGAAGATTAAAATTGCTATTGAGCTATAAGAGTCACAATTGTGGAGGCAAGAAGTTGATGAGTTTTTATTAATTGTCAACTGCTAAAATATAAAGTAAAATATTTTCGTTGGAAGATATTGAGATCAGGTTCAGTGGTTTGTGGACTGGTATTGGTGATACTGGAGATACTTCAGGATCATTTTGGTACTGGTGATTTATGTCAGGAAAATTGCAGAGAGAAATGAGAGAAGCTTATCAAAAGGGTTGGTGGAGTATAGCTGAAATTCTTGTGAGGGACCATCATTTGTTGGTGGCAGTTACAGTTATGGTATTTCTCCAAACCCATCCAAAAGTCTTAGTGGAGAAACTGAGAAGACAGACTCTGATTGATTTAGTAGGAAAGTTTTCCTTTCCCCTTGGTGAGAAGGTACCTTCATACAACAAAACTTCTCAGTCCAACTTGTTTAAACCTTATAGGTCTTGAGCCAAGATTGATAAGCTGAGAATAGGTCTTTAGAGGTTACCAAGTTAATTTCTCTGTTTATAAAGAACATTAAGAACTCTCCCATATATAAACCTACATTTTCTATCTAAATGAGAAACTTTTATGTTAGGAAGAGATCAGCATTTTATGGAAGGAAAATATTATGCAAAATTTTATTATTTAAAATAAATAAAAATGAAGCTACTTTGAATAAAGAAGATAGAGGACATAATGTCCCTTCCCACCCCCCCCAACTGATAGTCATTTAAATTTTTCCTCTTTACTTTTGCATTGGATCTCCGGGAACATCCCTTCAACACTAGTGCTCCAACGAACGTAGTTTCTAATGAAACTAAACTAAAAAATAAACTTAAATGCATTTTCTTGGGCTACCAACACAATTTAAGATGATTTATAATAAAATTAGCCTTGTAAAGAGAATTGGTGATTGATTACATGTTATATATAAATCAGGAAACAATACCATCTACTCTACATGCTATCCCATCATTGAACATTATTTTTAACCTAGGAATGAAGGCTCCAAGGGTCCCAACTTTGCTGGAACATCTAGTATCTGGCTTAACCCATGTTTCAATTCCAAGTCTCAATATTATCCAGAGTGACCCTAGTAGGAACAACCAGCCAGTATCATCCTAGCTTTATCTGTCATCGGTCTCCTCAGGAGCTTGACATAACCTCCATGTAAATTCCTTGCATCTGTGTACACCTGTTTTATTATCCTAATCTGGAGTATTCTACATCAGAAAGTGCAAAAGGCAATGCCTTTCCTCTAACCTAATCTTCAAAAAAGACTGAAATTCTGAGGCTGCTTTGTGAAAAGCCTGAAGATGGAGATGAGAGGGCTCTTGTCTGATAGTCTGTAAAAAGAGTGAATACTGTGGAAAGTCATTCTTTCCTGAGGACAAAAGGGAAGATCATCTCTTGCAGGTTCTGTCAATCAACTCTTGATAAGGAAGTAGTGGTGGGGCATTATTACAGATGGATGCCAATAAAAGCAAAACCTTCTCAGCTGGTTACAGAGACTTCAGTGGTATTGAACTTAAATGTTAACAGTCTCAGGAAAAGCAGTATCCAGACAGTGGCCGTGGTTGTAGAGAACGCCTTTAATGAAGTGTGGTGGTGAAGTTCAACTAGTTTTTCTGGTCAATAAAATCCATAGATATTCCAAGACAGGAGGAATTTTGAGTGAGGACACCCCATCATGGTTCTAGCAGGACACCAGAGCTGCCTTTGTCTAGCAGTAATTTGGAAGAAACATCTGTCAAGTGGTTTTCCTTTGTGTCCCAAGCTCCATAAAAGGGAATTGAAACCATTTCTGTTACAGTCATGTGTTGCTTAATGACAGAAACAAGTTCCGAGAAATGTGTCGGTAGATTTTGTGATTGTGCAAACATCACAAACCTAGACGATATAGCCTACTATACACCTAGGTTTTATGGTATAGCCTGTTGCTGCAAATCTTTACAGCATGTTACTGTACTGAATACTGTAGGCAATTATAACACAATGGTTAAGTATTTGTGTAGCTAAACATAGAAAATGTATAGTAAAAATACAGTGTCATAATCTCATGGGATCACCATCGTATTTCATATATGTTGCATATGTTATTCCCTGGATTTCAGTTCTTCTGTAGTTTTGCATTGGGGTCATTTATCCCCCCCAGTGGTTTCATCTCAGGCTCTAGAATTGATCCAGTCTTTGGGCTAAGGGATCTAAGAAGACTAAAGGCAGCAGCTTAAGATATCAGAAGTTCACAACCAAGTACACTTTAATGATCATTCCTGCCTGTAAGAACTAAATTTTTATTATATAATTATAACTAAATTCTAACGTTATATCCTAGTTTCACTAAGTCAAATCTTTACTTATTTTCTTAGAAAAGAATTCTTTTTGTGAATCTGAGACTTCTAACTGGAAGCAGGTTACTTGCAACTGACTTTTCCTATACGTAAGTTCTAGTCTGCTTATCCTATTGTCCACTGCATGTATTCATTGAGCTTTTACTATGTGTCAGACACTCTGTTGGAGCTGGGGAGAAGATAAGCACAAAACAGAAATGATCAGTTTTTGTTGCAGCTTTTCACGGAGCTTCCAGCTTCTCTCCTGACATTTTCTAGATCTCTACCCCTTGCCATTTGCAGGACAGACTGTTTTTGGAAGGTCAGCTGAGATGCCTCTGATGACTAACTTCCCTGGAGTCTCTGACTCAATTTCCCACAGTGTCACCCTCAACCTATTAGATCATAAAATGAAGGTCGTCTTACTACACTCATTATGATCTCGCTGCATCCTCGCTGATTTTGTCAGCCCACAGAGCCATTTCCTCCACTGCCTCTGGCCCATGCACATTGGTTTGTTTTTGTTTTTTGTACCGACAAAGCCAAAGTCAAACCCCTGCCTTATTCAAAACAAGTCATTTGTGAGGAAGCTGATGCTGAAACGTTTTCTATCATTTTCCTTACAGATTTTGGCATTTAACAGAGAGGGTAAAAATAAAAACTTTGCTACTAGGCAGTAAAACTCTCCACAACTGAATATTCACATTGTTCATGGATCAGCAAACACCCCAGTTTGTCTGTAATTGAAAAAAACATTTGGCACATTTCTATTAAAAAACCTTCCCTTTCATGAATGTTTAAACAAATTAACTCAAACAGGAAGCAGTGATATGCATATCAAAAACAATTCTTAAACCCGAAGTCAACTAAAGCATGGGGAAATCAGTGTGCTGGCAGGTATTCTTTTTGAATTTCACACTCAGAATTTCCATTGCACCCTTTTCCTCCTTTTAAGCAAATGCATTTGTTTTTATCTTGGATGCTTTTAGAGTTCTGGTCATTGCTAAAACATTCTTGGTTTCCTAAAACTAAAGTGACTTTTCATGGCCATGGTAAAATTAGCCTGGGCCATGCTGTTGGACTAATTAGCCTAGGGTTCTCTCACGGATAATTTTTTAATGGTGTTCTTTAAATGCCCATGAAAGGATTCATCTCAAGTGTATATCTGGTGAAATAAGTTCTACTTTCATAACTAAGTGTTACTGACTCATTCTTGCATGTGGACAGAAAGATTCTAGTGGCAGTTCTGTCTCCAATTAGGTCTGTGGCTTTGAGCAAGTTTTCTCACTTCTCATAGCCTTAGTCTCCTCATCTGTAAAATGGGACAGGATGGCAGCTAAATCCCATGATTCTAAGAAGCAGTCATGACTTTTTTTAAATCCCTACTCCTTAAATTAGCACATGTAGACACTGTCTAAAAAACTCAGTTGTCATACATCAAAATAGATAGCAGTGCAAAGTGTAGAAATTTCCTCAGATACTCCAGTAATAGAAAGAAGAAATCTATATATTCTGTTCCAGGGCAAGCATGTCCTCTGGGAACATGGTTAGAATCTTTCCATTCATATTTTCTTTAAAAAATGGAAAAGATGACAAACTTTTATTTCTACAACCCCCTGAGATTCAGATCCTAGAGCAAGCACTTTATACACTGCAGCCTGCATCTCATTAGTGTGTGACCTCCACATTCAGAGGGATCCTCTTTCTAGGAAACATATTCTGAAATCACCAGCTTTTAATGGGGCTCCTTAACCCCCATTAAGATTAAAAAAAGAAAAAAAAGGAGGGAGGGAAAGAAGGAAGGAAGGAAGGAAGGAAGGAAGGAAGGAAGGAAGGAAGGAAGGAAGGAAGGAAGGAAGGAAAGAAAGAGAGGGACAGAGAGATACTGAGACAGAGGCAGAGAGAAAGAGAGATAGGGCAGACAGAGACACAGAGAAAGAAAGAAAGAAAGAAAGAAAGAAAGAAAGAAAGAAAGAAAGAAAGAAAGAAAGAAAGAAAGAAAGAAAGAAAGAAGAAAGAAAGAGAGAAGGAAAGGTGGAAAAAAGGAGAAAAACCTGAGTTTTAAGACTTTAGGAAAAGTGTAGAATTAGCAGTTTATACAACCACAATTATAGTAAAATGATTCTCACCCCAATACATAAATAGAATAAAACACTTTTTCAATAACCTTTCTTCCTCTTGACCTGATTTGCTATTAATCCTGACTTTTATCTTGTTATAAATGAAAATTATTTTCCCCTAATAATTTTTGAGTATCTTCTTACTAAGAAGAGAAGAGACTTCTGACTTACTTTGATCCAGAAAAGTCCTTAGGGATGGCCGAGTATAGCCTACAATGGACAGACGAGGAAGGCGAAGCAGCATTCATCTGGGAGAGTTGGACCCATGCTCTCTCTTGCCTACATATGCCACTGAACCCCACACCCCAAGTGCCCACTATCTCCCTTTGTCATGCTTGCTGTTTTTCCATAAACTGTAGGGAAAGGTGAAGTCATAGAGTATGTTCAGATGGGAAAAATATTTTCCAAGTGAGAGGAGGAACTAATCAATCCTACATTAGCTGTAAGTTGGGCTGAGATAGGGAACCGCATGCCCTGCTCAATAATGAATCATAAGACCCTAACCAAGGTCTCTGATAAAACAGGAGGTGGTATAGAAGTGAGCCAAAACCAGCTAGAACCAAAACAGCCTTGAAAAATGACCTCAGGTCACCCTCTCTGCTCATTATACCTTACTTATAATGTATTAGCATATGAAAAGAAACTCCCACCAGAGCCATGACAGTTTACAAATGCCATAGCAACTCCTGGAATTTACCCCATGTAGTTTAAAAGGGAAAGTGACCCTCTGTTCTGGGAAATCTTCCCCCTTCCCAGAAACCTTGTGAATAATTCTCCCTCTGTTTAACATAAAATTAAAATAGAAGGTATAAAAATAAGACCCCAGAAACTCACAAAGTGGTGCTCTCTGTTGCTCTGAGAGATAGCCATTGCTTTGCCTAGGGAGCAAGCCTTCCTTCTGTTTCTTTGTTACTTCAATAGACTTTCTTTTGCTTTACTGTGTCCAGGCTTGCTCTTGAATTCTTCCCTGCATGAAGCCAAAACCCACTTGGACTTCATGTAGGACCGTTTTGGGGTCCATTTTTTTTTTTACATCAAGGGGAGAAGAGTGAGAATTATATTGAAAAGTTGTAACAGAGGAAAAAGAATGGATAAGGGATGGGATATAAATATTTGAAATCTACGGGAAATGAACTATAAGGCTTTTACTTCAAAGTTATCACAAACTCAATGACTTCAAGGTCGGCTGACCACAGTAGCTTTTGTATTAATGCAGAGATTTTGGGATGAAGTCATTCTGTCTTTAGAAAATTTCATTTCTGTTTTTTTAATTAAATAGATATTTTATTTTTTAATTGAATAGATATTTTATTTTATTTTTTATTGTAGAGTATTACAGGGGTATAAATGCTTTGGATACATAAATTGCCTTTGCACTGCCTGAGTCAGAGCTACAATTGTGCCTGTCCTCTAGACAGTGCACCCTACATTCAGTAAGTGTGAATTTACCTATCCCATCCTCCCCACTCTCACCTGGGAGACACCCTATAAATGTTACTTTCAATATGTGCACATTAGTGTTGATCAATTAGTACCAATTTAATGGTATATGCATGTGGTATTTGTTTTTCTATTCTTGTGATACTTCATTTAGAAGAATGGGCTCCAGCTCCATCAAGAATAATACAATAGGTAGTTCACCATTTCTTTATGACTAAGTAGTACTCCATGGTATGCATATACAACATTTTATTAATCCACTCATATATTGATGGGCACTTAGGTTGTTTACACATCTCTGCAATTGTGAATTTTGGTGCTATAAACATTTGAGCACAAATGTCTTTTTTATAGAATGCTTTTTTTTTCCTTTGGGTAGATACCCAGTAATGGGATTGCTGGATCAAATGGTAGTCTACTTTTAGTCTTTTGAGTTATCTCCATACTACTTTCCATGGAGTTTGTACTAGTTTGTAGTCCTACAAACAATGTGTAAGTGTTCCTATATCTTTGCATCAACACAAGCATTTTTTGTTTTGGGAATTTTTTGATAAAAGCTGTTCTCACTGGAGTTAAGTGATATCTCATTGTAGTTTTGATTTGCATTTCCTTTATGATTAGATATGCTGAAAATTTTTTTCATGTTTGTTAGACATAAGTCTATCTTCTTTTAAAAGTTTCTGTTCAGCAAGAAAAGAATCAAACAACCTCATTAAAAAGTGGGAAAAGGACATGAATAGAAAATTTCATTTCTATTTTGAACTCCCTCTCCCCCTTTCTTTCTCTCTTTCTCCCTTTTTCTTTCCCTCCCTTACTTCTTTCGTCCCTGAACTATTTCCCAAATTACACAATTTCAGAAAGAACAATTACCTTAACTACTCTGATTTTATTAAAATATGACAATGAAGGGTATACTCTCAGTATTAACTTAAAAAATTTACAGAAATTGATTATTGTTTTTCTTCAATTCTATTTGATTTCCTCCCTCCCAGAGATAAGTATTATATCTACAGAATCCATCACCAAGGGGGAATGTGTAGTTCAGGTGATGCAAGAAAAGATAGACATAAAAAATAATCTCTTTGCTCATCAAACCCTTCATTTCCAAGCAGAAATAATTACAGTGATGGTCAGTGGGGAGATTTGAGCAATTTACAGGGTATAACAGTGGTTCCTATCAACACAGTTTTATATTCAGGGCAAGGCATAGAACTCAAGGTCCTGAAGCTTTGCCTATAATCTTTATTTCATTTTTAGATGTTATGCTGTAATAAAATGTAAAAAGGGAATACATAAAAAGTTATAGAGGTGGGAAAAAACATGGTTTGAAGTTGTATGGCATTTCTTGACAGGGCATGTTCCTAAGGATATGCAGAGAATAACAAATGCCATTTGAAATAAGTACACTAGAGATCTAAAACTAGATTGAAAACCCAAGTCAATTTTCCTGGGTGTCATTTGATTAGCTTTTTTTATATAGGATGGAGGTTTAAACAATGCTGGGATGCTGAGTGCAGAGGTGCTTGTGAACACAGGAAGAAATGGGTTCCTCCCATCAATTTCATTCCCGTGGTTTTACAACATTATCTTTTCACATTCTTCCTGTGTTTTTGCAATAATCCATAACTGAAGCAATGTCAGAGAAAATGTGATTGATTGTGGTGAAACACACACACACACACACACACACTCACATGCAGTAGACTATTTTTCTATTCCCTTTCCAATTTGTCCCACAGTTGCTCCAGGCAAACACCTGTATCCTATTGCCAGTTTCTGGTAGGGAGATGGAAACAAAGTTCTGAAGCTTCAGGCGGAAACTCTGCACAGGTAACAAACAACTCAATCGTGCCTAGTGGCTATTTTCATATAGAGAGGAATTTCTCCCTCGTTTGCCAAAATGTTTATTCTGGTTTCTTGAGATAGATTAGAAAGGATGCATAGATGTGTCTAAGAATTACATTTAGGAGAAATTGGGATCATTTACTATCCTTCTCATTCCCTTTGTTTTATCCATATTGAGCAGAACAGAAAATTTGTGCATTATAATGATCACATTAACTTATAATTCAGGTTTAAACTGTTGATTTCATCACTAATTTAGTAGGTGATACCTTTTATCGTACATATTCTTTCACATTTTATGAATTTCACCAGCATTTATTTGTTTGAGTCCCTAAAAATCTGTTCTGACAAGACTTCTCTTTGTTTCCTAACCTCACAGAATGCACAGGTTGATGGTGTGTGCCCAAACCTCAAGATTTAAGTTCTGACAGTCTAGAGATATGAAATGTAGACTGACTTCAAGCATTTAACAGCCAAGAACATATCTACTGTCCAAGTCTTCTTTAAAGCATGTCAGCTGTCTGACATTAGTGAGAACAAGATCTTTAGTTGGACAGGATACTTTCTGAAACATCTAGTCTTAGTCTAATGAATATCTGGATTTGTTTTTCTGACTAACAGATCTTCATTTTTGTTCTAGTGCCAGTGCCCCTAAGAAGCATCATATACAAATGCATGGATGCCATGCATGTATTTAGAGCACCCAGATATTTCTTATATTATGTCAGATATCAGACACTATCTTGCCCTTCCTTCCCTCTTTTGTACTAGGTATTATAGATTATCTTGAATGCTGACTATTAATAGTACTCTTGATCATAATGAAACACATCACTAACACAAAATGGACATTTCAAAAGGATGCAGAATGACTGTTTTAGCCCAATATATGAAGGAATGCACAGTGATATAATATTAGTATAAATGGGTTTATTTGAAAATGACTAAGATATGAATTGTGGAGGTCTTTGGAGGAAGGGTTTATTTCTGACACTAAAGTAGCAAATTAAAGTAAGTGAATAATAAGATATTTGGATTATCTTAGAGAAAAAAAAAACTCCCAAGAAAAAGTAATTTATTTGATGAATTTGGCTACTTCTACTAAATAGATTCCAAAATAATCTTTCAATTTTCCATTTTATTTTGATTAGCTATAAAACCCAAATATAATGAGAGGGCATTTATCCAGCTATCCAATATAGTTGCCATAAATATTCTTCATAATTAACACAGCTTGTCTTACTTATGTGGATCATGCCATGATTCCCAATCAAACCCTGAAGATAACAAAACCAAATGTTCATATTGCTTGCTGAGGGAGGCTTAAGTCTATTGACATTTCTTTTAAATACAGTGTCTGCATTTTCTTGTTTTCTTTTTTGTGATACTTGAAATGTACTTTATTGATAAAATTTCTAAATTAATTTCTCTATCACCATGATGAGATTATACTTTAGAACTCTCTGCAGGGAAAATAAACATGCACACACACACGCACACATACACACACCTTGCTTTAATATCTACATATCTACTGATAGAATTTCAGACGGGGAGGATTTTTTTGTAGAAAATCAGCCACACACTGCTTTCCCTAAGCTACACTTCAGCCAACACCTATCAGTCTATTGTCCAATATAGATTGCAAGACCCTGGGGAAATGAATGTTGCTGACATGAAAATTCTGGAGTTTGGTTAAGCTGTAGACAAACTCTTTATAGATTACCTCTAGCTCATGGACAATCCCTTTTGCTTGTGTTATTTTTGTTTGTAACACAATGATGCCACTTCACTCTCACCCTAGCAAACAAGAACAAGAATTATTAATGATTTCATCACTAATCATTCTGTCTTTTGGCAGAATGAAAAGTAGTCCTTTTGGTGCGCAGGATCCACCGAGTTGCCACTGACCCATTGCCTAAGGGTATGCAATGAAACCAGCAGCAGAGACAGTAGATAGCATCTCAGAAGGGGAAACGACACATCTAATAATCAACAGGAATGGCTAGTAATTAGCTGAAATGACAATAATTAACAGAAATGACAAGTCTAATAAATTTTCACTTAAGTGTTGTCATATGGCACTTTGAGTTTTTAGCTTTCCATTTTAAATATTAATCTCAGTGGAGTTTGCTTTAGATGAAGAGTCATATCAAGTATGGCTATAGAAATCTATACACACACTCCATCAAATTATGTTTTATCAATTTCAGTTATGCTATGATCAGTAGAGAGTGGATTAAAACCTCACATTGTCACCATAAAAAATATATTCTTTTTGTGTGTACCTAATTTATGCATCTCAGAAACATTCAGCCACAGGGAGCAGAGGGAAAGTGGTTGTTTTTAATTTTCTTTGATATCTTCAAAGATAAGAAGGTCTCACCCCTCTGCTCTTTCCCCCTCTTCAGCAACAGACAAAGAAGGTTAAATCTTATTAGCATGTCCTATATAGCTAGTTGTAACCTAAGTGACCTGTCATGGAACTAAATGCCTACTAGAACTTTCTCTGTACTTGCAAGATGGAAATTTTATGCATCAATGCTTTTATGCATGCATCTGATTTGGGAAGTTCACTGCTTTATGGATATGAACATTGTGATCATGTAAATTGATCTACATAATGGGATTTTGTGTGTGTGCGTGCATATATCTATATGGATATGGATGTATGCAAGTGTATTCTAAAAGGAAATATAATACATGAAATGTTAAATTTAATGATATGAAATGCATTAAATTCAAACTACCTTGCATGTGTATGCAGATGCATTATGTCTCTATCATTGTGCTCTGCAGGGATTTAAGGCAAAAAAAAAATCATCATATACTTTGATGTGCCATGTTAAATAAGAATGCAACATGGTACTATTCTAGGCAATAAATAAGATCCAAGAAAACCAAGACTTAGAAGCTTTTAAGGACATCCCTTAGCAAAACTGCAATGAAAATAAAATTTTATTCATGGACATAGAGCTCCTCCTTTCAGGTACCCTGACTAAGTTCCTTTTGTCCCTAAACTATCATCTACTGATAACCATGAGTTCTGAATTGCAGAATTCTAATAACCAAAAAAGTACATTCTCAGCCTTCTCAGCCTTCTCCCTTCAAAATGCATTCACAGTTGTGACTCATTATTTCAAGTTCTGATGGTAGATTCAGTCAGATAAACCAAATGAGCTAAAGCATTAATTTTTAAAAAACTTACCTTCCTCAGACAAGTCAATGCCTTAATGCAGGTCCTAATTAAAGTTATCTATGATAAACCTTTTTTGGTAACCCTAAACCTTGGAATTAATTTCAGGCAAATGATACTTTAAGAGGGTTGTACTTCATGTATTTATCGCCTTCAAAACGATGTCTATGTGCTTCTAACTGACCTCCATTCCCCTGAACTATATGCCTGCTTGCCACATAAAGAAAAATAATATGACATACAGGGGAAAATACAAAACAAAACTAAAATGAGCAGCTCCAGGTTCTAGTTCCAGACATGCCAATTATCTAAACAGCAGCAAAATTATCAAAATAGTAATTCTACAGATTCAGTCTTGGCAATCTCATTGCTATTTAATAAAGAATGATTTCATGTGTCTAATCACTTTGTTCATTTGGCAAATATTTGTTTTGTGTTTATCTAACTATGGAGAAGCCAAAGATGAATGAAAATTTGTCTTTTCCTTCGATTATTTTTTTCTTAGTTATATAGCATTTCAGCAAAAAACAAACAAAAACAAATAACAGAAGCTAAACCCAGTGGCATAGTTGTGTTATGCTTGTGACATTGACCACATAATTATAGTTTCAAACTTGAAACTGTATTTTGGGCAATGCTGGTATATTGGGCTGGGTAATACTCCTGAAAAAAGTCATGCCCGGGCTGGGAGTGGTGGCTCACGCCTGTAATCCTAGCACTCTGGGAGGCCGAGGCAGGCGGATTGCTCGAGGTCAGGAGTTCAAAACCAGCCTGAGCAAGAGCGAGACCCCATCTCTACTATAAATAGAAAGAAATTAATTGGCCAGTTAATATATATAGAAAAATTCAGCCAGACATAGTGGCGCATGGCTGTAGTCCCAGCTACTCAGGAGGCTGAGGCAGAAGGATTGCTTGAGCCCAGGAGACTGAGGTTGCTATGAGCTAGGCTGACGCCATGGCACTCACTCTAGCCTGGACAACAGAGTGAGACTCTGTCTCAAAAAAAAAAAAAAAAAAAAAAAAAAGTCATGCCCGCATGGAACTTCAGAATGTGTTTGGCCCTAAACTCAATGACTTTTATCCTTACAATAAGGTCATACACAGATGTAGAGAAAAGAAGATATGTGATGATGAAGGCTGAGCTTGGAGTAGTTCAGCTACAAGCCAAGAATTGTCCAAGAATTGTCAAGAGAGAAGAGAAGCTAGGTAAAGAGCCAAGGAAGGATTCTTCCCTAGAACATTCCCCTAGAGTGATTATGACTCTGTTGACACCTTAGTTTTGCACTGCTAGCCTCCAGAACTGTAATATAATAAACTTCCATTGTCTAAATCATTCAGTTTGTGTTAATTTGTTATGTAGCCCTAGGAAATTAATATAGTTAATGTGTGTCCTTATTTCTGAAAAACCAAGAATATATAACCTTATCCATCAAATATCTTGCCCAGAAACTTGAGATGCACGGGTTTTAGTCTAATTTATGATTAGCATAGTAAATTTTTATCTTTCAAGATATATATATGTAATCAATTTATTCTAAATACAAATAATTTATTTTTCATTTAAAGATGTTTAGATGTTGGTCATGTCTATTAGTCCACAGAGGCTAGGTCATGCTACAGTGGGAAATATCTCAGTGTTCTGAAAGGCCAAAAATTATGTTTTGCTTTTGATCCATCTCTGTTCTGTGAGTACAGGATGCTCTCCCTGGCTTTGTACTCATTCCTGAAACCTGTCTAAAAGATCAGCTACTGTCTGTGCCATTGTACAAGGAAAGGGAAAGAGGCCTTCAGGGTCTAAAATAGGCCCTCAAATATCTCACTTCCACTGCCAGGCTTTTGAACAGAACTAGACACATTACCCTACCCAACTGAGAAGTGATCAAGAAGAGCAATCTCACCCTGAGCCCAAAGGGGAGAGAGAAAAACACGGAGAACAGCACACATGGACCCGGGATCATGCTCAGTGTCCTCACAGATTCTGAGAATATCTGATTTTACTTCTTCACATTTCTATTCTGTAGAACAGGGGTCTTCAAACTTTTTAAACAGGGGCCATTTCACTGCCCCTCAGACTGTTGGAGGGCTGGACTATAGTTTTAAAAAAACTATGAACAAATTCCTATGCACACAACATATTCCTATTTCTATATCTTATTTTGAAGTAAAAAAACAAATGGGCAAAAACACCCGCATATGGCCCGTGAACCATAGTTTGAGAACACTTGCTGTAGAACATTGTGGTACTCAATACATCTTATTGGCTAACAGATGGATGTTTTGTATTTGTCAAGTTGACTAATCAAGAAACATATTTACAATCCCTGGATGAGATAGCTTCCTATTGTACATAGACTTGTAATTCTAGCTGCCCTCAAGATTAATTACATTTGGTAATATAGTACCATTATAAGAAATATCAACAAAAATTCAGAATATTAAAAAGAGATAGAACATGTAATGTAATCAAATTGGTATGTTTCCCCATTCTCTGCATTTATTATTTAAAGTTTGGAATTTTTGAAATCTTATCTATCTAAAATGAGAAAATTAGATGCATTTATAAAACCAGAAACAATATTGTTATAGAGATACATGAGAAAATTGAATAGAGTGAGTTTTACAGAAAAGAAAAAGCAAAAAGCTATCTTGATTGCATAGATCTTTAATCTATGACAGTCTATGACCAGTGTTTTATTGAAGATGCTGTCTAGTTTTTTTTTTTTTTTTTAAATTCTGTTTTGTTTTGTTTTTAACTCTAGAACACAGCATGGAGAAATGTCTTTAAATGAACGCTTCCAAGTAGATGTAAGGACAGGCTCTTACCATTCTGCCAATGGTCCTAATGAGAAAGTTGCAGCACCACCAGAATGAAGCACATCCTAGAGTGGGCAATGTGGTTGGTAGAAATCTCACCAATCTTTCGCTAGGAACTCTGCACCTCGGATTGCTGAAATGTGTGCCAAAACCTTCACTTGCTACTGTTCTTTCAATCACACATGTCAGTTCTTTTCCTCTCCCCAAGGCCCATTCTATCTCATGAACTAACCAATTATGAGCTGAGTCCAAATAAGACAGGCATCTTTCCCTAAGAACCAATTCATATCAAATTCTGGGTTTTAACTGGACAATAATTTCCTAGTTAAGGTGATAGCTATTAAATAAAATTGACATATTTAAGTTTAAAGTTCTATGCCTTTTAGGAAAAAAAAATGCATGCATGGTTAAATGGAAATTTTAAGACTTTAAAGGAATAGAAGTGTAATTTGAAAATGATAAACAGAGAGACAGGCAGATTTATGTGTTCTTCCCTCTTGCATTATACCACATGACTGCCATCTTTCATGTATCTAGGTAACATCTGGTCTTTCATTCTCCTTATATAATGTTTTGAGCACCTTACAGACTTACCACATGGTAAGATAAAGTTGAAAATGCTTTTTATATTGATATTTTCTGTTTGGCAATGGATGGTCAAAACAGTTGGGAGAACTGTAAATATTTTTGACACCACAAATTGTATATTGACACATTCTTATGCTGTGGTCGTAATTGAAGAAAGAAAATTATAATATTTTAGCAGTTCTCTTCCTCTATTTCTTCATTCTTTCCTTCTTTATTTTCATTCTATTGTCTGTCTCTCCTTCCTTCCTTCCTTCTTTCCATTCTTTCTTTCTTCTTTCCTATCTTTATTTTTGTTTTTCCTTTCTTTCTTCTTCACTCTCTTCCTCCCTTTTTTCCTGCTTTTATTATTTTACAAGGTATTTACACCTGGAATTTTTACAGTCATTAAGATCAAAGAAGCAAAACACTATGTTTAGTAGGGCAAACCAAGGGTACAACTTTTTAGGTCTCTGTGCATATGTCTATAAAAATAAAGGTTTATTTCATTAAAACTTGTGTTTCTCAGAATTCTCAATCTCTCCATTTGAATAAAGAACAATATCTTTTTAAAATATAAAGTAAGAAGTAGGGCTATTGTTTTGTTATCATCACAATAACATAGCCTTTATGGCAGTATCAGGGGAAAGTAGAACATCGGAGAATGGTGAGGGAGGGTTGAGAGGTCAGGTCTCTGGGAACCACTCTTTTCTCTGTCATTTACTGCTAAAATGACCTTTGTCAAGTCATTACAGTTCCCTGGGGCTCAGTTTCTGCCTTTTCAATGGCTGAATGTAATGAAACTGCTATTAAAATAACTTGACTGAATATCACTTACAGGATATTTTATCCTGTTCACTCATTCCTGTATGAGAGAATAGGGAGCAGGAAAAAGAGAAGAAATAAATTAGACTAAAAAATGTGCTTGTCTCTTTATTCTGAAGCCATCAGTTTAGATGTTCAGATATATGCAACCTCTCTACACTCTTAGGTAATTCCTGCCTCTTTACACTATTTCAGTTAGTGATAATATTATCCTTCCTATTAGATCCTATGATCAATAAGGTAAAGGCACAGATTTATAGAGGTGTAAATTTCCATTAATTTCATATCATTAAAACCTAATGATCTAATTCAAAAACAAAAATAAGGAGAAGGAGAAAGAGTAGGTGGATGAAGAGGAAAGGGGAGGGGGAGGAGGAGATGGAGGAGGTAAATGGAAAAAGGAAAGAGAATAAGGAAACTGCAAAAGAAGTAGCAATGTGATATCTCACAAGTACCCAAAAGCCTCATGTAAAAGCTCAACAACAGAAGATTTTTTTCATTTTTTAAATGTATAGGAAAAAAAATCCCACAAATACTTAGTGTCCCATTTAACACAAGTTTTATTACCTGTTTTTGTACTCAAGGAAAATTAAAATAAAAAAAAATGGTAAGAAAGTTTTCAGACATTTTGAATGGGATAGGACTAATCTCAACCCAGTGAAAAATAACAAAAGTCCAAAAATTTTAAAAATGCACTCAGGTAGGATTATGAATAAAGTACAATGTAGTTCTGTGGATTTATTTATTAACCTAAATGAATTCTTCACTACACTCAAAGTATACACAAGTCATTTTAAGAAAATATAAATAGTAACAAGACATGTTCCATTTACCTAAAGAAATTCAAGTAGTATATTAATCTGAACACAATAAAAGTGCAATGATGCACTTGAGGACATGCTGACACACATTTGGGACTCAAACTTGAGGTTCCTAAGTCAACAACAAGTTTTATGTTTGGGCCATTTTCACCATCAGGGCCAACAGCCGGTCTTACCTGGAACTAGCTGAAGGAAAGTCAGTGATATGTACGAGGTAAGTTAGGAGATGTCAGGGTTTCATTGGTCTTAGTGACAAGGACTACTCAAATAGGACATGGAGGCTAAATACTAGCAAAGCAGGGGCAGAAGACAATTGTGGTGTTAGCAGGGGTGTTATGCAAGAATTTCAGAGATTACTACATACTATTCTGGAAAAATAAATGTTGGGGAGGTCAATGGATGCTAGTTTAATATAATTCCTTAAGCAAAAGGCTTCCAATGGCTTATCTCTGGGCATGAGTGAACACAGTTGTTATTTGCAGAATTCCCGGTTCCTGTATGTAAAGAATTCATGTCCGGCTGGCATGTGGAAGAGAGGTATAGTAATTGTAAGTTAGCTATGCAAATACTGGGTAGCCCAGTTAACCAAGTAAGTTTTTTAGGAGCAAAACCTTTACATCAGTGTCATTTGTCCATCATATGGAAGATAGTGGGAATGATAGTTTGACCTTTAAATTCATGAGCATAGGAAGAGGAATTTTTTGAAATACGATGATTGGAAGTGGACTGTTTAAAAGACAGGTACCTCTGTGAAGAGGCTTATATTGGTTCAGATACCTACTAACTTGGCCCTGTGAGTGTGATAAACCTTTACAGCATAAAAGAATATCTGAGCTGGGAGTGGTGGCTTATGCCTTTAATCCTAGCACTTTGGGGGGCCTAAATGGGAGGATGACTCGAAGCTAGGAGTTTGAGACCAGCCTGAACATAGTGAAACCCCATCTCTACAAAAAGTAGAAAAATTAAGCAGATGTGGTGGCATGCACCTGTAGTCCCAGCTATTCAGGAGGCTGAGGTGGGAGGATTGCTTGAGCTCAAGAGTTTGAGGTTGCTGTGAGATAGGCTGATGACGCTGCAGTCTAGCCCAGGTGACAGAGTGAGACCCTTTCTCAAAAATAAAAATAAAAAGAATGTCTAGAATATAAGAAAAAAATAAGAAAACATGAATATCAGGTCAATTTATTCTTACTTCCACAGCCTTCTCATGGTGCAAAGATCAACAGCAGTTGTATCTAGAAGTCATTCAATGAATGATTGCTAATAGGAAAGAAGGTACCATAAGCTGAGCAGGAGCCTACCAGCAAGTGTGGATTGAATATATTGTAAGAGGCCCTTAGTGGATAGAATATAGGGTTTGAATTAATTCAAAACAAACAAGAAAAAAGAAAATAAAATCTCTCTCATTGAAAACAGTTTACTATCCTCTGCCTTTAGATGGTATAACATTGTTACTAAATCTAATAAATATCTATTAACATCTACTAAAATGATATCTTATTGATATATCTACTAATATACATACTACAGCTCATGACCTTTAGAGTCTATGGACAGTGAGTGGCTCAAGGTGCCAAGGTCTAACAATAATAAATAAAGGAGAGATTTGTGAGACAAATATCTAATTTAGCATGAGGATAAAACCAGTGGCTGTCATGTTTGGGAGTCACTGCAATGCTAGAAGGAACTGTGTCAATGCAAAAAGGATGTTTCAGTTTGTTTTTTTGCTTTTTGCTGGTGTGCATACACACACACATAAGCACACACATCCATGCCATAGAATTTCAAGTGAGTCTATCCTTGTTTAGGATGTTCACCACTGAGCTCATCTGGAATCAGCTTTAGCTTCTATGATGAAATATCCTGGGCATAATGAGGCCAATAAAATCTGACATCTAGCTAGTCAGGCAAATCTTTCTCCTTTTTTGCATTAACTTAGAACCCCAAAAGGATCAACACTGTAGACAAGGGAAAAATAGGTACATATACCTGCTTAATTAGAATCCATTTAAGCAATCCTTTAATATTGGGTTTTCTTAGATTTCTTCCCAACTTCTTCCCTCATAACCGAGACACGAGTGACTGTTTATTTCTGTTCAGCCAATTTTCACAAAGAGGAAGCAGCAAAGTGGTGTTTTGGTTTCCTTTTGTTTGTTTGCTCTTTTTGAATTTGTTGTTTACCTTGTAAGAGTCAGTGTGTGTATAAACCCATTTAGAGTGAAATCTAGCTGTCCAGAGGTGCAGAAGCTGACTGGCAGGCCAACTTCCTTCACCAACTGAATACTCACTCCAAGCACAAGTGATTCAATTTTGTGCCTCAGCAAAACTGCACATTACTACATGCTATAGATGAATGGGTTGTAAGCCTGGATACAAATTAGAATTCTGCTGGGAGCTAATTTTATTTTATTTTTTATTTTTATTTTATTTTATTTTTTTTTTGTGTGTGAGGGAAGTTCAGAAACATTTTTTTATTTTTATTTATTTTTTTTTTTTGTGAGGGAAGTTCAGAAACAGGGGAGCTAATTTTAAATACCAACGTTCAGCCCCCCACCTATGGTAAAAACTGGACTCTTTAAAGTTGTGTCCCCAGCATGTGTGTGTCTATGTGTGTACATGTGTGTTTGCCAGGTGTCTGGCAACCCAGGATAAGAGAATCAGGGTAGAGAATCATAAAGCCATATATGCATATATCTTCAAAGGTACCTACCAAATGTAAAATCTGAGTCTGTCCATTTATGGATAAGAGATGTATTGTAAATTAACCAAAAAGAAGTGAGAGATGTAGCAATAATAGTCTCTGAGAAAATAAGCTTGAACAACAAATATTCTTTTGTGAATAAATTGTCCCTTTATTTCTGTACAGAGATAGACCATGTAGAAACTTAAAGCCAGGCCAAACTTTTTCTTAAAACACTCATCTGTGTCCATCCTCATACATGAAGAAATAAATATTCAACACCCCTAAGTTCTTCACCACAGAATACGCCACAATAACTTTCTTCTGAAAATTTTTCAAAATTGGAATTGCAAATCATTCACTTTAGCGTGAGGAATATTTTAGTAATGTGTCCTAAATTCCATACACTTAAAGCCATTTTCCATAGAACACTTACATTTTGTTAAATATTTGACTTGTATTTACACTTGTGCACCCACCATATGAGATACGTGAGGATTTGGATATAATTTTGTTTTCTCATTCACTAAACTACTAAGCATGAATCTTTGCTCCCATGACAATAAAAGAGAATCTTCCCTGCGTAAATCTGGACATCTTGTCTTTGGGGATCTTCTAATTCTTCCTGTGTCTTGCACAGCTTCTGTTCCATCGAAGTTTTCCTTGGTCAGCCAGCACCTTGCTTCAAGATCATTATCTCTGTTCCTGAGTTATTCTTAGTCTCAGCTGCTAGGACTGCACTATGCACCTCAAAAATGCCTTCTGGCTTTTGTCTAAGTACAGCTACTCTCTCTAACTTCAGAGTCCTTGTGTGAGTGTTCGCTGTTGTGTCTGATGTTCTCTGCTATACTATAACCATGGGAATTATATGTATTAGAGAGAATCATCCCCAAATTCTGACCCAGCTGAACATTGATTCCCCTCATAGAATATACCCATCACTTACTTTGCCAACACATGTTTATATTCCTCTGGGAGTGGTATTCTATTGCCTACAGTGGAGACTACAAAGGTTTCAGTTTCACTTGGAAATCACCCCAACCTAGTTTTTATTTTATTTCAGCATATAATGGGGGTACAGATTTTAAGGTTTCAATAAATGCCCTTCCCTCCCTCCCCCCACAAGTCTGAGTTTCCAGCATGACCATCCCTCAGATGCTGCACATGTCACTCATTATGTATGTATATACCTGCCCCCCTCTCCCCTCCCCAATACCCTATTACTGTAGTACCTATGTGTCCACTTAGGTGCTACTCAGTTAATACCAGTTTGCTGGTGAGTATATGTGGTGCTTGTTTTTCCATTCTTGGGATACTTCACTTAGTAGTATGGGTTCACCCCAACCTAGTTTAAGATTATCAAGTTATCAGGCAATTATTTTAACACTCAAAAGCATCAATTCCACATCACTGAGAAAGTGGATAAATAACAGGTCAATAAATAGTAAATACTTTACAAATCTCCCCTTTGGTTATTTTGCCTTCGATACAAATAATCTTGTACATCCAGACTATTTAGTAGGAAAGTCACCTCTATCTCTATCATCTCTATCATCGTCCCTCCAAAAGGGCAAATTTGAGACAGGGTGCAGGCCGCCAGATGGTCACTTCCATTACTGTCTCTTCAGGCCACAGGTACGATATATCTATGTAACCAGTTCACGTGTTTGTATAAACACTTCAAAACACCCAATCAATCACTTCTTCCCAGCCAGCGCTTTTCTTAGGGAATTATATGCCGCTGACCTAGTAGTAGAGACTAGATGTAACTCCTTTCTTTCACGAGCTCAGGGTTTAATGGGCCAGACACAACAATGGCACAGGCGAGCAATTTCAAGGCGCTCTCATTACACCCCGGATCTGTGTTACAGAGAGTCAGAGGACACATGTCCTGCCTTTAAAGGCATGTTGTCTTATACAAAGCATTACAAACAATCAGGCACACCAGGCTGACAGCTCTCTCTCAAGGCCAAAAAAGGCTATGCGAGTCTCCAAACTGTAAAACTCTGTGTGAGTAGAAATTTACAAGTTTCTCTCTTCCAGAAAGTTAACTTCGGTAATAGTATGTTTCATTGAAATCTGAGCAGCAAGCTAGAACGTCATCTAAGGTCTGTGATAAAACGATCAAAGACTTTCTGGACATTAATATCCTTTTAACTAAATTGATATCTAAGTAATATTTTATAAGATGTATTGCTTTTTGAATGCTTCCATTCCTCAGTTACTGTCTGTATACATGCCAGCTTTGACTCGCTCTCTCTCTTTGTATTGCTTGCAGATTCTTTCATAATCAGTTTCCTTGTTCTATGCTGGAAACCACAAGTGAGAGCTGGGATTAGTGAAGTGTGCTTTAAGACCAGGAAGCTCTATCAGGAAATGCAATCTATCCTCCATAGACATAATATCTGTGCAGATGAAACAAAACAGTGTTTACCGAATCAACACTAGCCACAGCATACCCTGCTTTGGGGATGCAGAGACACATTATGACAAAGGCTAAGGAGCATAAAACCACTGATCCTGCAGTTGCAGGGTCATAAAATCTTGTTTTCTATCTGAAAAGCATTTAATAGTGGATGTTTTAAATGCCTTGACTTAGAAAATGCCTGGGTTCAAGGGATTGAATGATTACATCTTGAAAAATATGGAGATTTGTCATGTTGGAGAGAGCAGATGGTCTCCCTACCATTCCAATATCCCAACTTCAAACAAGTGCAGCAAGTTTTGACAATTTGACAGTGGATAGATAAAAAGGCATTTCACTCTTAATTCTAAACAGAATCAGGAACTTTAAGATGAACACAGAGCTCTTTTATGAACCCCCATATAAATTCCCATCACCTAATTTCCATGGCGTTGAGAAGATGAGACCAGAATGGTCACCTAGAGTGTGCCATGTCTGCAGGTAATAAATAGAATTTAATGGAATCTTCTAAAAAGAATACAGAGTTCAGGCTCATGAGAAGTGGTGTATCACTTTCATAAAGAGAGGAGATGGAGGATAACATTTAGAACATCTATGAGTTTTTAGGTGCATGGGACAAGGTGTTCTAACTTTAAAATTACCACCTGGAACATGCATCAAAGCAATGAGATGATGCTGTATTTAAATTTGTTAAATACATAATGACAGCATATACGAGATCACCATTATTATATACAGGTTTTTAGATTTAAAAAATTTCCCTTAACAATTAATCTATTTCTTAGATGTATTCCTCTAATTTGAGTAGAGAATTCGAACTATCTTCCAGAGAAATTAGGTTAAATTTTTTTTTTCTCAATTTATGGAAAAAAATAGAAAAGGACTAGGATGTAATGGACAGGGCATAGGACTAGGAAACATGATGTTGAATTTTTCCTTTTGGATATTCCACTTAGATTTAAATATTGCTTGCCTTCATTCCATCATATATAAAAGAAATGCTAATATATCCATTTTATCTACAGATGTTAAAATAATTAAAATAAAATGGGGGAAAAACAAGTTTTAGCAAATGCACAAAAGTGCTGTTCAGTGTGAAATTCACTTACACATAATTCTGGGCTCCTCTTTTATCCTATTAATAACATTAGCTTCCCCTGCAAAGTCATTCACGTCCATGGCTTCAGCCACTACCAATATCCTGAGAACTCTTGAGGTTCCTTCAAGACAGATTTCTCTTTAGACACAAATACCCAACCCCTTACTCCAGAGCTCTGTCTCAATTTCAGGGTGCTTAACACTGTACTTACTTAGCTCTTTAAACGTGCCAGGGCTCAGTGAATCCCACTCATGGTAAGATGGGACTGAAGGGGAAAGTTATTGTTGTAAACATTAAGTAGGTGTTTTAAATTTAATTTCATTTAATTTTTTTCTAAAGACAAAAGTTTCACACCACCTTTCAAGATAATCTAATTCGTGGGGGTTGAGTGGAATAGGGAGACTTTTGGTTACATTAAAAAGAGGCAAACATCCTATTGTCAAGGAAGAATGGAGTATAATGTATTCTACTTTATTGTAAAGTAGTGTCTTCATTTCGGGCTGAGTTGTGTTGTTGAATATTTGTTTTTGATCTTAAGAAAACTGTTTATTCTCTGGGCCCAGATGTTATGCAGGGAAGATGTACCAGAAAACCCACCTGTTTTGAGGAAAGCAATTGACTTCAGAACTAAAGCAAGACGCCTGCAGGAAATGGGCTGGGGATTGGGCTAGGGACCCCACAATTCGTTCCAACTAAGGAATCTCACTCTGTTGGGATATAAGGTGAGATGGCTTTATTTCTTCTAATCATTGCCTCAAACTGTGCTAGGTTGCAAGTTCCTCCTTGACTTTTTTAACCTTTTAACAATATTCTGGGAAGATTCCATAACTTCCCAGCTATTTCAGATATTAAAATTGGTGAGTCCACATGAAAAGCTCCAATTTGTACCTGACTGTAACCTCTCCCCTCTGCTGTTGCTGCCTTCAGGGCTGGGTGGCACCTTTCACTCTCTTGCACTTTTCCTTCTCTTAAGCTTGAACTCCTAAAGAGCTAGGAGCAGAGCAAAGAGATGAAAATTATCCCTTATAGCTTACTGGGGATAATTTTAAAGCATTCACTTAGTGGCCTCTGTTGCTCAGGCATCAGGAATGATGCCTCAAGCCCAGCTTCCATTGTGTTTTGCAGTGTCCACTTGACCTAGAGGAAGTTTATCTTGGTCAAGCAAATTGGCACAAGTAATGCTTACTGCTTTCTTTCTCTACCTGCTTTCTCTTCTCTGCTTTCTTTCACTCCAGTTGGCTCCATCAGGTAGGTAGAGTATTAATTTGCCTATGCAGACATACAACCTAGAAGTGAGATCTAGTCTCCCCTTCTCATCAGCACATCTCATCTTCACCTGAGATTTTCTTGGACCTCCATGTATGCAATTGAAAAACGCACTACACATAAAAATCAGTGGCTCTTCCCCCATCACAATGCTCACGTCCATAGCCTAGGTGAGAGGAAGGCAGTGGGGTAGATGTGCATTGTACTAGGGTCGCCATGCTAAATATTTATAAACTTTAAAGAAGCTTCATCTTCAATTTTGGGTGTCTTTCTTTAGATTGTGGACTTCTTAGTACATTTTTGTTTTCAGATGTATTAAGTACTTGTATCTCACATCAATAGATTCTACCTACTAATACCTCTTGCCTTCTCATTGATCCAATTTCCACAAAGCCAGGGAATCCCGTAAATTATGCTATCAAGCCTTGAAAAATTGGGGTGCTCCACCCACCTCTATGGGGAATGTCACTTTCATTTTCTTGTTTCCTTTTTGTGTTCTAATCAAAGCAAAAGAGTGAAAGTGAGAGCAAGAACGAGAGAGAGAGATTTTTTAAAAATTTGTTTATCCTATGCAGTATGCTCTTTTGTCCCAAACTCTCTCCTCTGACATATACTATTCCCAGCTATATCCACCCAGCATTGTCACCATATCATGTTTGACACAGCTTCTAGCTGCAGCCAGGGTGAGGTCCTCATAGGCAACTAGGTGTAACTGACCGATGCCTGATTTACTCCCACCCATTCGTAAGTTTCAGGATAAAGAACATGTGTTAAAGGACATTTCTTAAGGTGCTTCTCTGTCTTTGTGATTAAGTTAGTTTGCTCTCTTTGCCCTTTCATAACTCTCATTATACTTGAAATTACTTGCACACTGACTACATTCACTTTTAAATTATATAGTTCTCGAGGACAGGGGTCAATCTCATGGAGGTATCTTGTTCAGTCATATATCCTTAGTACCTAATGCTTTTCTCTAACAGCTACTTATTTATTAAGTTAATTGATAAATGCACAGAGAATGGAAATACTGTCATTAATTTTTATTAGATTTAGTAAATGATTGTTCAACCCTTCATTTGAATCTGCCCTTGGGGCTATCAAGAAACTTATTGACTCTATCCTTCCCCACCTCTATCGATTTGTCTCCATATTCTTGGTTTCTATCCCATATCAGAGTTTGCTTGAGGTTGTCACTGTATCTTCAATTCTATGTGTACTCAAGAGGCTAGTGATAAATGCATGTTTTAAAAATCAACAAAAAGTGATTTACATAGAATCTTTAAAGTCAAAAACTTAAAAACAAAGTAGAGCTCTGAACTCCTAATATTGCCCATGTCTTAATTTTAACAATTCCTGCAGTGTACACTTACGTGGTCTATTCAGGACAGTTTCAGTGGCCAACCCTAATGGCAGTCACAGCATCTAAGAAAAAAATCCTGGGTTTTAAGATTTCTTCATCTGTATGCTTGTTTGGTTTTTACCTTTTACTGACAATGAAACAGTTTATTTTTCTAATTGCTTCCAACTTAAAAAAACTGAGGTTGTAGAGAAAGCATATAGATATTAGCACATTTATGCAGAAAGAAACATTGGTGGTGCCCAAACACCTCCCACTGGGTGTCCTGTCACATTAGGCTTGCTCTCTGGACCCTGCCCATTGACATAGCCCTGGCAGGGCTCGGCACTTCCTATCCTTCCACCATCCTATCAAATTACCCCACTTTGTATACTAGTCCCCTTGTAGTTGCCTGCTAATGGTAAAGAGCCAAACCCTATTACTGAGGAAACCATCAGAGGCCAAATATATCAGCCCTCTTATTGTGCAGAGCTAAGACTCAAGATCCCCAGGACAATTCACCTGTATTCACAATTAGGTAAGGAAGAGGCAAGTCTAGAATACACGGGTCTTCACAGCCTGGCCAGGGCTCTTTCTACTATAAAACAAGTCCACATTGAAGCCAACATTCTGGAAATAATCTACTGTATTTATTACGTAACTAACTTGCAGACTACAATGAAAGGATTTGGACCATGTCTGTATGGATACTCAACTCCCACTAAGTGGTCAATTTCATCAATGAACATATATAAGTAAAATGAGGATTAAAACTGGGAAAATGTCCCATTTTAAAATCTTTGCAAAAAATGCAACTGAATAATTTCAGATAAAATCAAACAAAATAATACAATAAAGTCAACTTTTCACTCCCTCAAGTTGGTGTTTTTGGGTTTTGGTTTTTGAGTTTTGATTCATTGCATTTTGATTTGCTTGTGTCTTCAAAGTGTTCAATTCCCTGCCCCCATTTGGTCTTCAGAGAAATCATCAGAATGCAACCACAGCCTTCCCCTCCCATCTCTCTTGCTGCTGCCGTCCCACAAAGGGAATCATTCCCAAACTGTCAGAGAAATCCCTCCTCCCACAAATGGTAGCTGGGCATATTTCTCTGAAGTTCTGTGGAAGTGGTCAGCTGCTGTCACTAAGGATTATCTGGTCTCTGAATAATCAGGAGCAAAAATCAAAGTGGGAACAGAAAAGACAGATCCTCCCCAACAAGTCTACTCCGGAAAGGGAAATGTGTCCTGTAGCTTTCTTTCATCTTCTCAGCCACACCCATGTGTGGAGAGTCAGCTGCATCAGCATAGTCATCTTCAAAGGCAAAGAACAGGGAAGCAAGAGGGGGGGGGAAGGAAAAAAAACCAAAAACTTAATGACTAATTGGTGAACCATCTGTCTATATGTGTTGTCTCTCTATGTTACCTTTACTATTTTCCTTTTCAAGTTCTCATTGATCTAAACCCAAAGACATTAAAGTATGTAATATATTCTGGTCTGTTCCCCAGCAAAGCCCTCCTAATGGATGGGGGTAATGGGGATCCTGTAGCCTATAACTTTAGCTTATCAATAAGGACAACTGAGACCCACAAATTTAGAAGAGTTGGCCAGGATCATGTAGCTACTTGGAAGGAGAGCCAAGTCAAAATACTTGATATTCTGTCTCCTTCCTTATTCAGCATTCTTGCCAAGAAAATATCTTATTAAAAATTATCTTTCTTTTACTATTTTATGCCTATTATAGCGGCCTTCCCCACTTTTCTAACTGTGGATCGGTTGCCTTGATTTTTATCCTTTCCTATCAAAACTTGCAATTGGAAAATGTTTTATATCTGTCTTTTACCACTCAAGATGAATGAGAATCCCTGCACCACCTCCCCTGAGGGTGTATTCATGTTCAGCCATATATTCTGAGTTGTGGAATGGAAAACGTGAGTCCCTGTTAAAGGATTTGGCACCAGGGCAGGTTGGAGGTAGAAATAGGATAGGTTTTGACACTCTAGTCTCTGAGCTACTATTTGCTGCTAATGATACAAAATGCACACATCAGAAAACTATGTGGGGAATTGGTGGATAATTACAAGATGAGGAAGTTCGGTTTCATAAGGTGGGTAACCTCCTGGATAATTCCTCCAGTGCAGAAGAGCATTTACCAGTATTGATGTAGAATATTTCTACTTTTCCAGAGGAGACAGTAAAAGGTGTCTTTCTTTTTCTTTTCTTTTTTTCTAAACAAAAATATTCTGAATAAATGTATCTTCACTGTCATTGCGGTCGTATCCATTTTCGGGGTCTCTTTACTTTGCCTCAGACCTCCTGGGGACTCAGAAGAGGGAACATCTGTTTGTCTATTTTGCTCCCTTTTGCAGAACTTTCTAAATAGGGAAGAAGCTAAATTTTTAATGTTCCCTAAGCTCTGTGTGTGAAACGATGATATTGGGTTGCAATTGAAGAAGAGTTTTAAGACAGGCAATTTTATACCAACTTACATAATGCATGCCAAAGTGTGAGGCTGTTATGGAATCGCATCTGCAATTGTAAGCTGCATAATACAGCAATAGTATTTGAATATTATCAGATTGTAAATCGTGGAAATGCGGTATTAAGTGTTTGTGAGGAGTGAATTATGCCCTCTTATATCACCGAGACCCTGGGAGCAGTGGAAGCAGCCGGTGAATGGCGGGTTTCTCTGATTTATTGACAGGGCTAGTTGACTGGGATTATGCTTATTTTTATGTGTGGCACCATTATCAGTTCTGAGGCTCTACTCTGAAGAGGACACACACAGTGAAGAGGGATAATGTTTGCACGCGTCCCCTCCCACGTGCCGCAGCACCTGGAACATCCAGCCTTATTTGGCTTTCTTTGGAAGGAAATAAGAAATCTAGAGAAATATATAAAGAATGAAAACAAATCTCTAGAGATGGGGGTGGGATGAGTAGGAGAGTTTGGGAAAGGTGGAGATGTGGAAAAGGAAGACTAAAGAGGGACAGGATAAGGGATTGTAAATACCCTGGAGGTATTTACAATTATAAATAAAGTGTGGAAATTATTCATGGTCTCTGATGATGACAGGAGTAGGTGCGACGGCCTGGAGCTAAGGACAAAAGAAGCTTGTGCCGTATAGTAAAATTTGATGGAAGTAAGAATGACAGGGCAGAGGAATAGGTTACCAAGAGTTACTGAAGATATTTAAAGAATAAGTTGGATAAAACTTTAGCAGGATTGATGTCATGAGGAGAGCAGAACATGTGCAATAAGCAGTGTTGGGTGCACCTGTTTCTAGAGATTTTGATGGTAGATGCAAACATTTTTCCCCATAGAATGCAATTTTACTAATATGAATGACAAAATCTTTACTCTCATGTGACAATGTCATATTTAAGAAGCAAAACCTTCAATTGCATTGGCAGCTAGAAGGTAACTGCCAACAAGTATGATGGCCTTTCCTTGCCCTTGGAATTGTCCTTATTTCTGACTTTGAAACCCTGATGGAGACAATGCATGAGTTACGTTAGGCTGATGGGTTAGGGAAAGTTTTTTGAAGGGAATAAGCGCTAAAGGACAGTGGATATAGGGTATATTTAACATTATTTACTCATTCTTTATAACATGATTATTCTAAAAAAGGATTTGGTTCAGTAATTTAGGATTCCAATAAAGAGAAGGAAGGAAGATGACTGTTCCAGCTGGGCATGCTTCATGAATTTTTCAAATGTTTCCCAACTGGATACAGCAGTAGGAATGGTAATATTTACAGCACAACAGTTCTCAGGTTAGAGGGTTGAGGCATCAAGATTGCAAGGGTTGATGGTTGCTCTCAACTGATGATTTGATAAAACCATTACATTGACAAGTGATATAAATATGAAAGCACCAGAGATGTCCCCACATCAATATGTAGAGTGCTACATCTAATTTCCACTCTACAAATTCAAAAGAGCAGATGGTACACACACAAAAAAACACCCTCCTCCTTTCCATCCTCAACTTATAGTATCAATAGAAAATATGTTATAAAAAATGAACACATGGCCACATTGGTGGAACATCTTCATTGGTTAAGGAACCATGACTAATATATAAAATAGAGAAGGCAACCTGAGCTGGACTAGAAACTGCTACAAAAATTCAAAGTGGCTTTATAAATGTTGTGGTTATCACAGTTGTAAATGTTATAAAAAAGCAGGGTGGGGCTGAGACCATGCAAAGGAATTAGTTTTGGTGACATAGTTGGGATCATCTGCATCTCTTCTCACCTTCAAATCTTTGTCCAAGCAGTGAACGATAGTGATGCTTGGGCCCAGACAAACATAATTAATGTGAGCATTTAGGGTGAAGAGCAAGGTAATGACTTGGATGAATGTTAAAGCTCAGGGAAAATAGGGTAACTCGACACATAGAAGATAAACTAGCAGAATACTCCAGGAAGCTGAAATTCCACCTCTCCTTCCTTGTAGCTCTACCCAGAAATCACTATAAACCATAGTCATGTGACCTGGCCCACAGCCCACAGAGTCTGTGCAAACGGACGCAATATTACCAAAAAGGTAACGGTAGATCCCAAATACAAAGAAAACACACAAGCAAGCATAACCGATATCTGGGGAAAGCCACACCATGAATGAGAGGGAAAAAACATGGCAAACAGAAGAACATGTACTTACAGAAACAGTAAATAGAACAAGCAATGCATTAAAGTAAATATTATATGTATCCTATGAGAGACACAACAGGATATTATGATTATTTTTTTAAGAAAGATTAAACTTGACAACTTGAGAAGTGAAAAGTTAATTCTTGAAATAAAGTAAATAGAAAGTTGAATAGTAGACTATAAAAATGCAAAAGAGTAAAAGTGTGTTTAGCAGTAAGGTGAAGTTGAGGAGGTGCCTCCACACTCATTAAGCATAAACAAAATCAACATGTGCATAAATTTGGAAATTATATGTCAAATAATGTCAAATCGTGTTCTACAAAGAGATAATAGTGAAATGGAAGGGAAAGTAGGCAAAGACATAAAATTTCAAAATTCCTGGTACTAAAGAAGGATATGCATTTCTAGAATGAAAGAACTGACAAAATGTTAAGTGCTATTAAAAAAAAAAAAAACTACAGAAAGAAAAAATCATGGTGAAATTCATAAACTCCAAAGACAAAGAAAACCTTCTTAAAGGGTCTTAAGAGAAAGAAAGGGTATAAAAGCAATTTCAAACAAAGCAATCTAGTTAGAACTCAGATTCTCAACAGTAATATTGGATGCAAGAATCCCACTACCCTCAAGTTTCTTGGGGAAAATTATGTTAAATACTATTTTTAATTTTTGAGGACAAAATAAAGACATTTTTTTACTGTTTTGGACATAGATATTTTATCACCCATAATTTGAGTCTGAAAGAATTGCTAAAGCATACATTCCAGGAAGTAAAATAAATGAATCCTAGAGAAAGAAATAGAGTTTAAGAAACAGCAGTGAGCAAAGAAATCAATAAAATATATTGCTATGTCTAAATAAGCATTGATTACAAAATATCAACCTGAACCTAAAATCACATATGATACTGATGTTAGATAACATCACTAGATATGTGACAAAGAATGATTTACTAATGAATAGTTATTTACACTTTAAATTTTTTTTCTTCTTTTTATTTATTCATGGTCTTAAATATTGTCTTATTTTCCTCTGCTCTGGGCATGGGGTGATAAGGAGATCCTTACTTACCTGAAATCCTATTGCCTGTATCATCCTGTTATATTTTTTCAGATGTTTCATTTACCCATATTTATTTATGTTATAATACCAAATAGATTATAAACTCCTTAGGGAAAGCAAGTTTATCAACTTATTAATTTAATGGATGAGATAACCAGCCTTTTGAAGGTGCTAGTTAGATAATTAAAGGGATTAGTGTGGTTTTCTGTCCTGGCTGATATAGCAGACGCCATAGAATTAGGTAGAAAGCAAAGATAATAAAGCTAAGACAGAACACACAAGCAAGCCACGTTTTCATAAAATAATTTGTCTGTATAGTGCTGAGGAAAAGAGAGCATTTAAAATACAAAAAACTGTACTATCTTTATAGGCCTATCTTAGTTGCCTAGGAGAGTTATCTACTGCAGACTTATATGCAAAAATATAGACCTTATGAGAAATCCCAACTCTACCTATACAATTGCTATATATTGTGACACAGTAGAAATAATGCAATTATATAATAGGAAAGATGGGAGAGGAAAACAAACAAACCAACCAAAAAATAGAATACGTTCATTGTTATATAAGCAACAGGTAGGCATTAAATGATGTTAAGAAAATCCTGATAAATCAGATAGTAAAATTTTAAATAAGAAAACAGGTAGTGAAGAACACTTAATAAAGATAGAAAATCAAAGGTTAGCAACTAAAATAAAGATACAAACCTTTCTAAATACCACATAAAATATTTTTAAAGTAAAGAAAAAATATATACATTATGTAAAGAAGGAAATAAAGGAAGTATAAAAAAGTATGTAATGACAAAATATGACAGAATTGAGATCAAACCTATCAACCATATATCAATTAATATGAGTGAATTCAAATCATCTAATAAATTATTATATAAAATTTGCTATTGGTTCACAAAACAAGATCTAACTATATGCTTTATAACAGAAAAACCCCTAAATTAAAGATACTCAGAAATATTACAACAAAGGATTGGACAGAGGAGTACCATAAAAATGGCAACACAGAGATAGAGCAGTAGTAGCAATTCTGATAAGTAAAGGAGAATTCAAAACCAAAACCATGAAATTAAAAAAAAAAAAATGAAGGCTACATTTTAATGCTAAAAACCACAATTCACAATGAATGTATAACATTTATGAGTATTTATGCACCAAGTAACATAGTAACCACTTTTATGAAATACAAGGAGACTAAAAAAGTAACACCCTAATAATAGGATGCATTTAGTCATCATTCTGGGATGAGATGAAGTAGACAAAAAATAAATAAGGAGATAAAAGATCAAAACAATGTAATCAATAAGATAGATATGGTTATGTACTGAGCTTTATACAATATAATAGGGAATATGGATTCTCCTCCAATACCCATGACGCATTCCCCAAAACTGAACATATACTGGTAATTTCCATAAAGTAGAAATAAAACCAATAGTCTGCTCAAAATGCAGTAAAACTAGAAATTATCAACAATAATGATACATACAAATCAACAAAAACTCCTTCTATGTGGAAAATTAAAAGGTTTTCCATAAACTCTTTAGCAAAAAGGGGAGAAATAAACTGAAATTGCAAACTTTCATGAAAAAACAATGATGATAAAACACTGTCCATTATGACATATGGGATGCAATTAGAGCAGTGATCAGAGGAAAATTCATAGCATTAAACTCTTCTATTTGTAACAATGAAAGAATGATAAAATGACATAAATTCCCAGCTCAAAAAACTAGAAAAGGAAAAACTAAGCAAACATAAAGTATAAGGAAGAAAAGAATAAAGATAAAAGAATAAAGAGGAGAATAGAGAAACAGATTGAATGAATAAATCACAATCTTATTTAAAAAAAATAACAAAATAGACAAATCACTACCTAACAATCAACAAATATAGGGAGAAAGCAAAAATATATAAGATAACATATGAGAAGAGGAAAATGGTCATTGAAACAAATAGATTTTTAAAAAAATCATAAGAAACTACATTATATAACTTCATGCAATAAATTAGAAAACCTATATCAAATGTTGCTCAGGAAAACACATGATGTGTAAAGGATAAGAAGGGTTATGGTCAAGAAAGATGCTATTACATATAACAAATACACATCAGAAAATAAACTTAAGGCATACTATTGCCCTTTATAATATTTTTCTGAAATATGAATATATACATGTATATCAATCACACACTCATAACTAACACACACACAAACACTAGAATGAAGATCAGCCTATAAACCCAACTGGATTCTGAAAATCCATTTGACCCTTTGCGTGCTGCTTAGTAACCTTCCATTTCTCCTCCACCTTTTGTACTGTGACATGAATGAATTAATACACAGGCAATTGTGGCAAAGACCTATTGAAGAATGAGATGGATTCACCTTGCAAATATGGAAAGCATTAATGACCACTTATGTGAAATTCCCCAAAGGCTGTTCATTAAGCCCAAATTAGGCTTCCTGCTGTGGCTCCTCTGAAAGAGATGACAGGCCACTGTGTCCTAGAAATGGGACTCCCACTGGGAGCAAAGGACATTCAAACTGACTATGTCCTCAGGGTAGGTGTCCCATGAAAGGCTCCATGAGGGAGCATGACTTTCACATCTGAGGAGTATGAATATATCTGCCTGTCATTTCCATGTTATTTACCCTACAGCAGTCCAATTACTACTTTCTAAAGCCACTGTATTATACTGAAAGTCATTAATATTGGATGAAAAGCTATTGGTTAAAATGTACTGAATCCTTGAATGCAACTAATTATTATTGAACCATTACTAATATTTACTGAGCACTTACTGTGCGCCAGATTCTTTAAATGTTTTATTTGTATTATCCCATTCAATAGTCACAACAATTTTTTGAGAAAACTGAAACACAATTTATATTTGTCCATTTCATGTTTTTAAGTTGTTGACAATTTTTATCTTAAAGAATATTCAGAACTACCCTAAGTTTAATTTGTGTTCCAATCTACCACCTTGATGATGATTTCTCTCCAACATTTCATGTTATCATAAATTAAAGGTATTCTATGGAATTTGGAAAGAAATTTGCAGAGATCTGTGATCAAACTAAGCACACATTACATGTCACAAAGCCACTGATACAGGTTTCCAACACATGTGCAATCTATGTCCAACAGAATAATGATGACTTTTTTCATTTATTCTAGTATTAAGAGTGCCATGTTTTGCAAAAGACAAATTCTTACTGTACAAAAGAAGTGGACAAGAAGGTCCAACTCTAGTGGCAGGAGAATCAAGGCTTTTCAGCCACCGATTTAAATGTCATGATTCATGGTAAAAGGTGAAATAGTGAGGGGATCCTTCATATCCGATATGTATACTATGAAAGTCATAAGAAATGTTTTGGAACTTTTAACTCATCTAGATTTCAAAAACCTTTCTTATTACTGCTGTTGCAGGTTTTTATATCCTGCACAGATTAGTATCACATTATGAATGCACTTTGTGTTAACGAAAAATTACAACATATTAAGTCCAATATTTGATTAGCATTTTGTTTATACTTTTACGTGATATTCAACAGGTGTCTATTTTGAAGCTTACCCATACATAAACATTTTGTAATAAAAGTTCTCTTCTTATGGAGGGTGCAGAAAAATAATGCACATCAAACTTAAGTGTGCACAAGTAAGGCAGTCAAGAATTTCCCTCTATTGATTTGGTCTTAGGATCCTGATCTGGTTAGCTCCAAAATGATAATGGTTCCTAGAGAGTTCCTAAGGAAAATTAATTAGGAATGATGAGGAGAGTATGAGGATCTGACTTTCTTGATATTTAAGTGGCATATGTGGTCAGAGACAACAGTTTGGCAGTACGATGAGGTAGAAAGAGTGTGAGGTTAATCTAGCTTATCTCAAAACAGCATGTGACTTGGGCAAGTTTTTGAATCTTTTGGAGGCTCAGTTATTTTCTCTTTATAATAGAGAAAACATGCCCACCTTACCAGGTATTGAGTTTTAGAAATTAAATGAGCTAATGTCTGTAATTTATTCAGCACAGTGCTCAATACAAGTGTGAGTTTAAGTAGGTCTATCTTTACAAATCAATAGCAAGATATCACCAGGTTTTTTCTAAAGCACTAGTTAAGTTTGGGAAAAACTGAGAAGTCCTAACCACTAGGAATGAATGTTTGCCATTACTGTGAAGATTTATACTGAGTTGTGGTGACATGTTAGCAATTCACATATATCCCATTGCATGGATTTGATTGGCCCTAGCAAGCTTGAATTTGAGACTTGAGTAGTAGTTTCTAGTGTACATCTAGAGAGTCAACACCAGTGCACGAATTCCTTTTCTTACTTATGACAAATCTCAGCCCAGTTATAACTGTCTCCCTTAGTTTTGTTGTTTCCAGCCACTTGTGTCCATAGTTGTAGTAATAGAAAATAACAGAGTACATGTCATTTTAGAATCCTTTTTGTGATTATAGTTAATAAAATGATTTTTCATTTCTTTTTTTTTTTCACATATGAAATAAAAGAAGGAATTGTGGTAACTGTTCATCAGTTCCCTTGTTTGTTTTTGTTGAGATAGAATGTCACTCGGTGTCCCTGGGTAGAGTGCAGTGATTTTAGGTCACCACAAGCTCCAGGTCTTGGGTTGTGAGAGATGCTCCTGCCTCAGCCTCTTGGGTAGTTGGGAATACAGGCGCACCACAATGCCCAGCTGGATTTTGTGGTTTGTGGGGTTTTTTTTGCCTTTTTTTTTTTATTTCTTGTTTCTAGAGTAGAGAGATGGGGTCTCATTGTGCTCAGGCTGGTGTAAACCCCTGAGCTGCAGCTATCCTCCCTCCTTGGCTTCCCACAAAGGTAGGATTACAGATGTGAGGCACTGTGTCCAGCCTGTCACTGTCAAATATACCAGGGACACTCTGTGTGTGTGCCTTTGAATGTGTGCTTTTTGGGGTTTGGGGAGCATTAAGGTAAAAAGGGAATAATGAGACAGTTTTGTGGCAGCACAAAGCTTAGTAGAGTCTATATAATATTAAACCTCAAACAGACTCTGATATAACCCAACTGAGGATCCTTGGCTAACAGAGTTCACACACCTTTCATCAGAGCTATATTTCAGCACATTGATACCCTTGTACCCATGTGGCCTCACAGAATCTTATTTCAGTGAAGAAACTTCCAAGGAGACCAAAATTCTGGTTTGGAGAAATCATTCTAGCATTGCTATGTGCTGTGCATGCTATATCCTTTTGGTTTAATCAATAAACTTTTCCTTGAGCAAAATATGACTATGGATTTATTTTTATTTTCAGGAACCATGGAGAGAATGAGCTCATGTGGTCCCTCTCTAAGATGCAGTTCTCTCCCTCGATTATTCTTTGGTCAATTGAGTTAGGAAGACACATATAACTCTTCAAGGTCTTTGTGACCTAGGCCAGTGATTCCAAAACTTTATTGTACTTTAGAATCAATGGTGAAACTTGCTAAGATGCAAATGCAAAGTCTGATGCAGAAGAGATAGAATTGTGACAGAGATTCTGCAGTTCTTTTGTTTGTTTGTTTGTTTGTGTTTTTTTTTTAAGACAGTGTATTGTTCTATCTCCCAGACAAGAGTGAAGTGGCATCATCACAGCTCACCTCAACCTCAAACCTCAACTCTTGGGCTCAAGCGATCCTCCTGCCTCAACCTCCTGAGTGGTTAGGACTGCAGGTGAGTGCCAGCCCTCTGGCTAATTTTTCTATTTTTTTTTTGTAGAGACAGGGTCTCTCACCATGTTTCTCAGGCTGGTATTGAACCTTTGGGCTCAAGTGATCCTTCTGCCTAGGTCTCCCAAAGTGCTGGAATTACTTGAGCCCAAGGGTTTGATAGCCCTGTGTGAGCCACTGTGTCCTGCAGTTCTAACAATTGCCAAGGTGGTACCAATACTATTGGTCCTAGGACCACACTTTAAGTAACAAGATTCTAAACCAGGGGTTGGCAAACTTTCTGTTAAGAGCAAGATGATAACCATTTTAGGTTGTGTTTTGACTACACAACTCTGCTACTGTAGCACAAAATCATCCATGGACAATACCTAAACACATGGTTATGGCTGTATTTCAACAAAAGTTTGACACTGAAATTTGAATTTCATGTAATCTTTATATATCAACAAATAATATTTTTCTTTGGATTTTTTTCAATCATTTTAAAATGTAAAACACACTCAGCTTATGGGCCATACTTAAAAGAATAGTGTGTCAGATATGGCTTGCAAGTTGAGATGTCAATATCTAATCTAGACAGAAGTCTTACTCTGTCACTAGGACTTGACAAACTGTTATCCTTGGTTTGGAAAGTAATAAATTTATAGGGAATTTGTGCTTTTTTTGAAAGAGAAACCTCTAATTTACAGTTCCCAATCTGAGTCTGCCACCCTAAAGCTGTTATTTCCCTATATCTATTTCTGAAGCAGAATGAGCCAAGGCCCCTCTTTATTCAGACACTCGAGGTTTATTAGTGGTTTAGTAGCTCACACCAGGGTGAGGACTTATGTTGCCTTCTATTTGAGATGTTACAATGTCATACCTTTTGCTAAGTCTCTAGTAACGTCTTAGCCTAAAATTATTAGAAATGTCACTAGACAATCTATTTCAATGGTAACATTTTATTCCCCCTTCTAAGTGCCAATGAACTCAGAAAAAATCCACCAAACAAACCCGTTTTAAGGAGGTACTTCTCCAAAATTTTCAGTGATTTGTCCCTATCAGCACAGAGATAATGATGTGTGTGCCCAGGGCTGTGGCAGCTACACTGAACTGGCCCATAGAAAGTGGAAATTTCTTTGAAGTCTCCCATTTTATTTTAAAAATTCATGCATATCTTACATTCTATTCCATCATATATTGGTGTTTATTGTAATATAAGAATGTTTACACTTACTTCTCAGTTCACTTTTTTAAATTTTTATGCTAAAAATTGAAATCCCCGGGAAGTTGGCCTGTTTACTTTATTGGTTCATATATTTACTTTAACATGGCTATGTGTGTATACTGGTTTGAGAAGTTTAAACGTAACAAGAGTCACCGATTCTTGGCAGAATATCTGGAGCATAAGCTGGACTCCATATTCCCAACCCTTCCAGCCTCTTCTCCTGACCCCACTGATCCCCCTGCCAAAGGGTATAGGAGCACATGCAACACTAAGTTCATTTAAGGATTTCCTAGTTGACACTGTACAACGTCACCTTTGCATGACTGCCACTTGAACTTCATTTTCTTTGTTCACATTAGGCACATACATGTTGATCTTCAAATCAAATTGGCAATGAGATATCGTTAATATGTTTAATAAGCTTACATGCAATGAATCAAAAACTTGATTGCAATAACAACCTTAACCTCAGTCCATATTCTGATGTCCTATATCTTTAATTTCTATTTTACTATATTTTATTGCAAATATATGTTCAAAATTCCATAGATGCCTATGATCTATGTTAGCTAATATATTTTATTAAATATCTAAAATTGAAACCAGTGATCTGATAATATTTTTATCTGTTTGCCTCTTCTCATTTTCATCATGAAAATCCTCTATTTGAATCACTGAAGTCTTATAAATGAGAAAATTAAGAACAAGTTCATCACTGTGACTAGTTCTCAAGTTCCAAATTTTTTAAGTGTTGAGATATTACCTTCCATGGTAAGTAAGCATCATTCCAAATCATGGATTCTTAGACACGTGGAATTTAACAGAAAAGCAAGACAACATTTAGTAAATAGGCTGGTATTCTCAGTCGTGCATGACAGATATTTTAAAATTTTTACAACAATTTTTTGTGCCTAAAAATGAGTGCCTCTTTAAATTTTGTAGCTTTGGTGTTTTGCTTGCCTCACTTTAGTTCTGGTCTTGATCTCAAGAAACTTACCGATAGGAGAGAAATGTCTGTATTAAAAAGAGACAACATATTTTAAACTACTTAGCCTGGTTTTTCACAGCCCTCCACTAATGGACATGAGTAGTCTCAAGTTGCACAACTGTGATATGTTTGTCTTATTATGGTTCTACCAAATCAATGGGCCATCTCTCTTACATAATTTTTCCTTTCTTATTTAATGACTTTTATCAGAGAGCATTTTCTTCTTGAACACTGAAACACTCTCCACTCACAAGACAAAGACCCTCTTCCTGCGTACTAGTTTCATAATTATGCCATGTAGGGAACACTGTGTTGTGCCATCAGCTTCCACCCTCCATGCTCAGGACTTCAGGACTTATTGTCCCAGTATATGGGAGAGTTGATGGGTGATCGCTTGTTGCCAAAACTTCCCTTTTAGAAATTACCTTTGGCCAAAAATAGCCATCTTACTTAAAGTCTCATCACATTCCAAGGTACACCCTGCATCTAATGACTTGTCAGCAATCTCCTGCATGCAAATTTTCATCTCAGAGTCTGCTTCCTAAGGAATCCCTACCTACAATAGTTAGTGTAAGAGTGGTTCAACAAATAGAGTATAAATTGGAATTTTATAGCAGAAAACCCCACTAGCCTGCTGGCAATGACGGTCTGACTAATCATCTGATGGCGGGTAAAGCACTGATGGCCTCTGTCACGTAGTAATAATATAATCGTCAAATCTATCATCAGAGAGAGCTAAAATGGAATGGCAAAGTGGTGTAAGAAAATGCATAGGCTAGGTTGATAATAGCCTAGTGTTTTTGATGATTTGAGGGAAGATAATCATTCTAAGCACAATAGTTTGTGCGGCTGTTAGGCAATGGAGGATTTGGTGAAAATCAATGAGAGGTGGAAGGTGATTAATTATCTATTAAAGGCTAAGGGTCAATGTTAAAGGGCTCTCTTGGTATGATGTAAAGCGATGCTTATCTCCTGCAAACAGAGAGCCAAGAAGGTGAGAACCAGGCCTATATCTTAAGCAGAATTGCAACAGAGCTTCAGAGAAGGGTAATTTTGCAACTCATAAACATCTGATATGCCAAGGTTGGAGCCCTCATTGAGAAGGAAGACATTGAAGGAGAACATCTGTACATCTGTATTGATAAGCTCATAAATTTATAAATCTCCAGATTCCCTTGAATCCTCGGGGCCTACAGAAGTAGCCTGGTCATCCTCACTAATGTGGGAGGTCCTCCCCACCTCCCCACACCCACCCACCACTTGTCCTTGAAACACAACACATGAAGCACACAAACTCTCATGATTTACCACCCCTTCTCTCCTGGTCACTAAACCAGAAACTGGAAAACTGTGCCTCGTTGGCTATACATAGTCTGATACCTGGTTTTATAAAAATAATATTCATTAGAATTTGGAGACAGATGTAAACGGTTCTCTGTTTCATATAAATGCTAAATATTTCTGATCTTCTTTTCTGATAGGAATGGGAAATAATGCAGTCAAATGCTCTACCACTGAGTTATACCTCCTGGAAAAGAATGTATACACCAGTTAAATGACAGCATACCATGCACCCGAGCAAAAATGCTGCATAGGCACAGCAGTTGCATTTAAGAACACTACTTTACTGAGTTTATAGTCTATTATCCTCCTCTAGGATCTCTCTGTGTTTTGCAGAACCCAGATTGTGCAAAAAATAGAGATATAAAGGGGACCATCACCCTGCAGACTTTACATCTTTAAAGGTGACACTAATCTCTCCCATAATGACATAATATTATATGTCATTTACTATGTTGCCCTAAGGAGGAAAAGTATTTGAGGCCTTCACATGAACTTCACTGCTGTTACAGCTTTTATTCTACTAGCCAAAGAACTAATGTGGGTATTCTTCTGAAAACCATGTATATTTTAATTATACATTTAAGAATAAGAGAAATGACCATTGGGTAAGTCCATGGGTCCAATAGACTGACTGTTAGCCAAGACTGTTTTAGTTTTCTGTTTATTACCTGGTGCTTGATCGACTCAATGATAATGGTGTGGTAGGGACATGGTAAAGCTTGTATTGTCGGTGTATTGATGACACATTTTATTTTATGATCAACAATCTCAAAAACGTTTGGGTTTTCCTTTTCCATCTGTGTATGGTTACTTGCATAAATGGCCATAGATCATTTTGGGGAAGAAATGAGAGCATCAGTATCACACACACTTATAGTGTACAGTGTCCTTTCTCCTGGCAATCCAGCCCCTTTCTCAACCAACAAGTTCCAGATCTGAAAATTGAGCCAAGTTTAGAAATAGGCATAAAATAATGACTCTTTAATTGTGTAGCTGCTTTAAGCTTCCTGACCATTCATTCTTGATTTATTTATTTGTATAAATTGAGAAAGATCCTGCTTAGCAGTCTATCTTTCTCCTAAGGAAGCCATGTTCTATTAACCAACTATAAGCTGTCTGCTGATCAGCACCCCTCCCCCAGTTCCCACATCTACCTTGGTATTCATTACTCTATCTGTGCCCACATAAATCTGGTTCCTTTTGTTTCCCTTGGAAATAGCACAATCACTAGAATATGCCTCAATTTCTTTTATGAGGCAACTTTGAGCAATGTATCATCAGTTTTATCAAATCAACTATGCATCCATTTACATGCTTTGCAAAAACTAACTTTTATGATAATATTGGTATTATTCCTTTGATTTACTTTAGACCAGCATTGCTCTTTTTACCTACTACTGATATGCAAATTACATGTTAATTTTATTCTTGCCTTTAGATCTGACACTGAAAATTTGAATGTTTTATGGTCTGCTTTTGTTCTTCAAAATGCCCATCTGTACCTATACAGATTTTTTATAACAGGTGAGACAATGCCCTCAGAATTAGGCATTTATAACAAATAATTTATCACACAGAACTTGATCATCTTGGCCAATGTCCTAATTATAATCACTTTCCTGACAGTTTAGAGGGGCTTGGAAAAAATCATAATTCCTTTCAACAGTCACCACTTACTTTCAGAAATGCACATAAATGTTTCTGGTTCTTTGATAGCTCTCTTGTCTATGACCCTTTACTTTTAAGCTTCTCAAGCAATTAAAATGTATGGAAAATAAGAACATTTTAAAAAATTCATAAAGCACCAATTGATGAAGAATATACACACATATAGACATATATATTTATAATAAAAGACATATCAAAATACTCATCAATGATAACTATTAATAGTATAAATATCATTGCAAATAGTTAACACAAAACTATGTAATTTATCAGTTCTCTTTTTTCTTCCCTAGATTTAGAGGTGTTGCCTTTGGAAGGCCAATCCACCCTTCAAAGTCCTAGTAACTGAAAGGTATACCATTACACATCTTCCAATGACTGGATTTCTTTTGAATTAAACTTCAAAACTAGGTGCCAGTGGTATGCCAGAGTCAGCTCATACCAGCTTGCATTGTTAAGTTTTCAGAAATAATTGCAAGCTTATGTTTTAACACAGCAATTATTAAATATTAAATTATATAAATATAAATTTAAATATATTATATTAAAATCCCAAGTAATAAACACTCAAAATGCATCACTTTTCAATTACTTTACTGCATTTTATATTATCCATATTCCTACACTGTCTACTATATCTGTATGTGGGAACACTATGCAGTGGTGCATTCTCTTGCCCATTTCTTCCATTTTCCCTTTTAGGAAGGTCACATTTATAGCATTAAGTAAACCATAGTCGTTGTATTTGACACTACAGATATTACCAAATACTGCAAATCAATAAGGCTTTTTTTTTTTTATAGAAAGCTAGCTGTTAATCATTTATCAGCACACCCTTGACTAATCTCTCCTTCACAAATCTACCAATTAAGAACTAGGAAGCAATTTCATAATTTAGTTAAGAAAAGCAAAATATAGATTGTCCAAGGATATACAGATAAACAAATATAATTATATTCATTGATATCTCAACAAGGGAAGAAGTGAGGAAGCACCTGGAAAAGCCACATTTTATTAAATAACAAATGATTACAACACAAAGAAACTTAGAGCACTTCTCATTCAACGTTTCAGTTTAACAGATGAGAAAACAGAAGAAGTTTTCTTAGATACTCAATGATTGAGTCAAATAAGCTTCTAGACAAAACAAAACAAGATTCAAATACTGCCAACGTTCTTTCTTCTATACTATATGGTTCATTCAGAGACCATGAGTCTATTTTGCTCTTTCACCCATGTTTATTTACCTATACTGTCTTTGAAAAATAAAAGTTTATATTAGATTAAATACTTAATAAAATGATATATATTTTCAATTCATAAATGACTATTTCTAAAATCTGTATTAGTTATGCAGTATATGTAGTCTGATTTTCTCAAAATTTTCATAATTTTTTGCTCCTAGAACAGCAATTTATATTTATAAGGAAATGTTTACTCTCTATTTAAATAATAAGATTTAAATTTATTAAACTCCTATGAAGTAGTAGGTTGAACAACTTGGTGAGAATACATCATGGTATCTATTTTACAGGGTGAACTAAAGCTCAGAGAGTTCCTGTAAATTGTCCAAGATGATATAATTAGTTAGTGGCAGTGCCAGGTTTCAAAATTTGTACTGTCTTACCCCAAAGTCTGTTTTCTTTTTTCCCCTTCCTTCTTCCTCCTATGCTATTTTATCTCTTAAAAACCTGTCTATAAAAAAAAAAAAAAAAAAAGTAAAAATGTTGCCACAGTTGTATGAAATTTCCAGATCACATTTGTGCCTTTTGGCATTTTAGATCTCATCCAAGCAAAATTAAAATGTCAGTCATTTTCGAGGTCACCCATCATTGTAGATATTTGTCATTGTCATGAACTGTTTAACCTGGAGGAGGTCCAGAACTGAACTTTAAAGTTATCTTCCAAATGATAGATATTCTAAGCTAAAATAAGGGTACTGGGGACAGGGTGGGAGTGCACTCGAGGTAATGAAATGTGGAGTCATTGGCACTCCAGCAAAGTAACAGAAGCAAACTGAGAGCACAGAAGGAAAGAAAATTCACATATCTTCCATTCCATTGTACTTTGGTGCAGCAAGAGGAAAAAAAGAAAGAAAGGACTGGGGCAAAGCAGAAAGGCTGGTGAATTTGAAACAAATTAAAGGCAATAACCTTAAATATGATGATAATAGGTCTGTGGGACTCACTACTGTAGGACATCTTTAAATCAAATAACAATGTTGGACTTTGGAGTGGATAATTTAATGACCAATAACCTTGCTGGTGTTTTGGCTGAAGAAGATACACAACATCTCATGAGCCTGATCTGATCAGCCCAAGGGCAAGGAGAATTTAATTTTCCCATGAACCAGATAAAGTATTCATCAGAATAACTAGAGCTTGCTTTCCCATATTACTAGGACCTACTTTTGGACTGAATTCCTAGCTCAGGTATTAAACATTATTTTGTAATGGTCCCCATAGGAAAGTGATAGAATGGTGTCAGGGTAAAAGATAACTTTAATTTTCGTCTCCAGTAGTGGGGGTAAATTGCATTGAACCATTCTAATACCCTCTTCCAGTTGACAAAATTTACTAAATAACTGGCTCAAGGGTAAAATTCCAGTTTGTGACCTTAGGAAGATGAAGAACACTAACCAATATGATTGTTTTATGTACGAAAAGCGTATAAATGTACAGGCACACGTACGCAAAGGCTGTTGGTCATTTTTCTCTCTTAACGTATCTTGTGGATTCTTCCGTCTTAGTGCATAGAAATCCACATTTTTTTAGTCTGCTTAGGATTTTAATAAAATATAATAAATAAAATGTTTATATTATGAAAGATACATAACTATAGAGAACTCTTCAGTGCAAATAGATTATTCATGCCTCCTTTTATTAACCATTGATAACAAACATTATTGTATGTACATCTCTGTGCATATGTGCAGATATCTTTTTATAATAAATCTCTTTGAATGAATTACCATTTCAACGTGTGTGTGTGTGTTTTAAGTATTGATAGATGCCATCAAATTGTCCTGCAAAGTGCTTACACCAAATTGTACTCCCACCAACATAAATGAAAATTCAGGTTTCCTCACCTCCAGACCTCCTTTTTGATATTTATTACCCTGATTAGAGAAAATTAAAGGTGATTATGATTAGAGAAAATTAAAGGTGATTATTTTTTCTCTTTTGCTCACATTGAATAGTGTGTGAGGCCGAACACCATGCCATATGTCTAGAGACATTTCTTTTTCTGTTACCTCACCATTCAAACCTTTTATTATATTTTTTTCGTTTTTTGTAAAGGCCTTTCTCTTATGGATTTGTAAATGTTCTTGCTTTTCTGGCAAAGCCCTCACCTTGTTTTTCTGGGCATTAATTTTTTGCCTATGTATCTCCAAGATCTCATAACACGATTATATCCAACGAATTAAACCTCTCAATGTCCTGAGAATTAAAGAGGTGAAAAATGAACATTATTTGCGTAATGTGAGTCTTTTTCTTTCTTTGTCATCAATTATCTTATAGAGATGAGATGCAAGGTGTAAATGCCAAACATTCAGAAAAAGAAAGATGAAATCAATCACACAGGGACAGAATAAATAGTAAATTTATTAATTTATTCACTTCTCCACAAATTCATTCAACAAAAATTCTCTGAATACTTGCCGAGTGTCAGTTGTTCTAAGTCTAGGGACAAAATCATTTTTACTAAGCATATTTAATATATTTCTAAGCAGTTCCTAGTCAGAAATTTAATCAAGAAAAGTTAAATGTCTTCAAGATGTCTATGGTTGATTAAAATTGCTTTCTCATTGTGCCCATTAGGAACGCATTGAGATGCTGGTAAGAGCTCAAAATGAAAGCATAGATTTTCTCCAAGGAAGAAAATCACATGAATTCCAGAGGTAGGCAGCACAGGTTGGTCTGGTGGGTTTTCAGTTAGGGAGGCTCCGCCTATCTTTATGCTTTGCCATCCTCATGTGTGACTTCCATTTTCAATTCCCCTTATTGTCATTAAGTGGCTGCTGGATCTCCATTCATCACGTCTGTGTTCAGGACAGTAACCAGGAGAAAGCATTTGTGAAGAAAGGATCACCTTCTTTCAAGGAAGTCAACTCCCTTTAAGGAGATTTCATTTTAATCTCATTGACCTCTTTATTAGCATGGGAACTTAATAAGTGGCTATTTGTTAATGCTGTTCTTTTTATTGTTTTTACTTTTTAAAAAATGTGAGCACATTCATAGTAAAGAAGAGACTGGAACCAACTCTACGACCACCATAGAATACACAATTCTCTAGGAAGCAATCTTGAATTTCCTTCTCTGAAACATGAGCAAGAATTAGGATATGTAACTGTCCCCAACATTGATGTCTATGTTGAGGCTGCCATGCAGGAAAGACCCACCACCTGAAGTTCAGGACAAAGGAGCCTCAGTTTAAAGCCAGAGCCTTTGTGGCACCATGTCCCTCAGTGCTTTCATATCTCACCTCCTCTCTCTCTTTATCCTTCCTCTTATTCCTCATACAAAATAAGACGCTGACTCCAAGCTATTTTTCTTTCCTTTCTTGTTTTAAGACAATACGAATGTTTAGATCTTATTAATTGAATTAGTTTTCTGCCTCTCCTTCTCTAGCCTTAAATGCAATTCTTCCTAGTTACTAAATATCATTGTGAAATTCTTTCCATTCCATTAAAAAAAAAAAAGCCATCATTAACTCTTTATGTACTATTTTTTTAAAAAAAATCTATAATCCTTATTCTAGCATAAGAGACTATCCATGATCCAGTCTGGTCTTGCCAGTGTGGTCCTCTAAAAGTGCCTTTTCTCATCCTCACTCTGTACCTTTCCTCACGAGGTTCCCCTTTCTCTCCTTGCCTAATCCTCCAGTGCCTAGCTCAAGCTCCCCCTGCTGCACCAAGGAAGAGTGGTGTCAGGGAGCCCCCAAATGGCATCTTTTTACACTAAAAAGAGCCGGTTTGTCCCTGGGCACTTATCTACAGCACACACTGACACATTTTGGTTTCCAGCCATGTCATTCGTGTTTGCATCGGTATACATCCTTCACAGTATTCATGGCTACTCTCTGAGAAAAGCTTTCTTCAGCCTGTTGGATGCATAGTAGGCTCTCTAAAATAACTGTTGGTTGAATTTAACTTTTTTCTCTTCTATATATTTATCTTATGATCAGAAGTCCCCCTTCTCATTGTGCCTGCCTCTCAATTTCTAACCAAAATTGTATCTGGGCCCAAATTCCCAATCTGATGTTCTAAAGAGCCAGAATATGTCTCCTACTGAGGTCACAGAATTCCACAATCGGCTGACTATTAGCATAAGGCCTGGGATGGAACTGAATTATCAGCTCCTTTTTAACTGGATGATTTCCACTGGGTTTTATTTTCTGTTTGCTTGCTAATAGAAATGCCCATTGGCAGTGGCCCCAGGTCAAAAGTATGGGCCTAATAGAATCTAAAAGTTCATGTTTAATTTTAAAATCAGACTCCCTTTAGATTCCCAGTATTGCCAAAATTCATCTGAAAAGCAGAAAATGTCATTTTCCTTCCACCTTCAAAAGCAGCTGAACAAAATTTAAATACATCTGGTTATAACAAACAAGCTAGAAAGTGCACCACAATTGGGACAAGCTTGCGCCCAGATCCAATTTTTATGACTGAGTTAGAAAGCCCTTGAAAAATGGGGCTCATGGTGCAATCCCTGCGGGAGCATTAGCTGGAGCCTCTTTGGCAAGAAAGACTGCAGTAATAAGCATGAGTGACATTTTCCCATAGCAGGTTAAATACCCCAGTAGAAACCGAGAAGAAATTATACTTAAAGGTTCTCCCAGGCAGCTTGAGTTGATTTGACATCTCCTCTTTGCACGTGAATTCCCTGTGTGACAAACCACATGATACAATTTGTGGGCTAAATTAGACGCTTTTATGAGTGTTAATGCCACAGTTTTGGAGCTAAGTCAACGTGACAATAATAATAGAATTTTGTTTATTTCCTTGTTTGTTTAAAATTTCCTCTTTTAACTGTAAGCTGGAGTTACTTGAAGGACAGTTCCTCTTTGGCTACTTCCTCCCTTATAACTACAGCATGGTAATAGCTAATTAAACAAAGATTATCTGTGCAATTTTTCAGTGGAGGGCTTGATCAAGGCACATGTTTACTTTTGGGGTGGAGTGATGTCCCTGGAGTACATCATGGAGTTGAGTTTACCTTTTTAACGTTTCGGAGGATTCACTGTGTTTTAATCCTTATCTCGGAGTATAGCGGACAGGTTGACAGGATGAGCAAAGCTATTCACAGAAAGAATAATCACTCATCTGATCACAAATAATTTCTACCATATTCATATTGGTCTGGAAAACTTGTTACAGGTAGACTGTAACTTTAGTAGCTACATAACCTCAAGCAAGTTGTTTAAACTCTTTGTGTCTAGTTTTTTCATCTATAAAATGGGCTTATAATAATGCCTAGATCATATTATTATTTTTCCTTATTTTCTAACAAAACTCTCTATTCCAAATCAGGAAGGTCTACTCTCAGACTTCCCAAGAGTCCACATTTACAGTATACATATTTTAGAGTGTCAACCTCTGTTCTGTTTATGTTGTTTCTCCTGCCAGCAATATCTTCCCTTTGCCTCCTGCATCCCCACTCCCACCCTAGTTAAAATGTTCATGCTTTAGGGTCAGGCCTCATAACCAACTTTGTCTCCAACAGTTTCTACCTACATCTTGATAGCTCTTTTTCAGAATGTCTTCTTACTACCTGTGGTTTATTTTCCTTCCAGTCACCTGTCATATATTGCATTCATGTGCCGTAGTGAATATTTATATAATAATGCCCTTAGAGCAATGTATCAATTTTTTACTTTATTCTATACCTGCAGCTAATAATAGTAGTCTGTGCTGCAAGCAAACCTGTGAAGAAGTTTTCAATGGCCATTCCAACGTATCCAGGATATAGTGTTTTTGCCTGCAACCATGAAGAAATCGTTTGGCAAAAATATCAGAAACTCTATCTTTATAGGGTCATGAATATATGAAATGATCTGAAGGCAAGTCTCTTAGGGATTACTTATTCAAATTTTGTTCTGGTCTCATATCAAAAGCTAGGCTGTATCATTCTTTGTCGTCTCTTCAATATCTGCACTTTTTCTATTCTATCACTCTCAATTTGACATTCATAGTTGAAAAGTGGTTCCATTATTTTCATTTCAATGAATAGTTGTACACTCTTGACCTGAATCATTCTTGTCAGTCCATTTGTGAGGCCAATCCATATTTTAATTCTTCTCCATCATGTGTTAGACAAAATGTCCTTAGATGACCATGAACTGTTCTTTTTCCCTCCATGACAATCTCATGCTTGGAAACACTGCTGTGTCTTGTTTTTGTTTTGTTTTAGTTTTTGTTTTTGTTTTTTTTCATTGGACACTACTTTTTTTATGATTATTTATTGCATTTGATCAATGTTCATTGACTTTTCACTCTTTTTCCCCTAATAATTGCTCCATTTTCCTGTAATGATTTCATTCCCTTGATTCAGTTCCTTTTGTTGTGTGGCCATCTCTCTATATATGGCTAAGGGTTTGCTCCCTCTCCTAGGGCTGAGATTATTTAGCACAGTTCCATGAATATCTCGAACACTCATTGTGTCCGTGGTGAGAAAATAAATGGAGCAAATTCTCAGTTGCTGGACATTCTATTAACTATAACTGTTTATTAAGTGGCACTTTGCACTCCTCCAGAAAATTATATTTAAAGTTCTCAGTGATATTTTGTCATTGAAATAACAACATATGCATTTGAAATCTGTAAAAAGAAGTAATTATTTTCAGAACAATTTTAATTATAGTTGCTGACACTAATTCTCAGTGAATTACTATTCCATGTATGTATTGTATGACAAACATTCTTAATCTGAATATTGTAAAACTAAAATCCTATATGACCAAACTGCTCAGAGCCATATGATATATATTTGTAGCTCACCTTAGATGTTTTGCTCAAAAGTCTTTATATCACATTAAAACATATATTTACAAAACAGGGTAGGTACAGAGCAAAATGAAGAAAAATTAAATCATGGAGTTCATTAAAATTTTAAAAAGATGACACCTTTAAATTTGACATATTTTTCTTTATCATAATCCTATATAAATATGTGTTTAATGTCTCCCCATAGGACTCAATTTAAGGAGAAAATCTTAAAGGAGACAAGCAGGCATGGTTTAGTTTATAAAAATCATTATTATACTCACAGCTTATTTGTGGCTCCCTTAGCCTGTTTAGCTGACTTTGATTGAACCATGTGTCTTTAAATGCTCTGTCTTCTCTTCATTCCTCACATTCTCTCCTATTCCAAAATAGTATGATTTGGAGAATGATAGGAAAGAGAAAATTTTAACCTGACTATAGAAAGGGTTCATTCCTTTTTGAGAATTTAAAATAGAAGAAGCAAGGGGAAGAATGTCTGCATGTATTCAGATCAAGAAACAAAGGGAGGAGAGATTTTGGAGTAAAGTTCCCTATTTAAAAGTTCAATTGGCAGTGAGTCATCCTGCACAGACACAATGAGCCTTTGTACTTACCAAGTGGCTTTTGTACAAAGATCTCACAAGGCAAAGAGCTGCAAAGAACGCCTGTTCTCATTTCTGATGGGCGACAACTAAATCAGAAAGAAGGGAGACAGAATACAGGTAGGTTTTTTTGAATACTTCATTATTGGATCTCAGTGACTTTTTTCTTTAACATTTTTTTGCACATTAAATGCGCAGATTTGAAATGCACAACTCAGTGAGTTTTTAAAAATGATCCTATCCATAAAACCTCATTCCTATCAAGATATTAGAACATATTTCTCACTCCAGAAAGTTCTCTTGACTATTGTCAGTCTACAACCGCTCTTCTCAAGAGGCAACCACTACTCCAATTCCTTCTTTCATCATAAATTAGTGTAGTTTCTTTTAGAACTTAGTATAAATTAAGTCATATAATATGTACATTCATGTGTCTAGGTTTTTCAGTCACCATAATATTTTAAAAATAATCTTTACTTTTAGAACAATATTAGAGTTAAAATAAAATATTGAGATAACACAGAGTATTCCCATATATTCCACACTGTTTCCCTAATTACTAACATCTCACATTAGTATAATACATTTATTAAAATTAATATGTACAATTAATAATAAGTACTGATATATTATTCATAAGTAAAGCCCATTCTTTACTCATATTCCCCTACTTCTTACCTAATGTCCTTTTGCTGTGCTAGGGTTCCAAGCAGGATTACATTACATTTAGTCACTATGACTTGTTAAACTGCTCTTGGTTGTGACAGTTTCTCAGATTTTCCTTGTTTTTTGGTAACCTTGATAGTTTTGAAAACTACTGGTAAGATATTTTGTAGAGTGTTCCTCAATTGGGATATATCTGATGTTTTTCTCATCATTAGACTAGGGTTATGGGTTTGGGGCAGGGAGATCACAGAAGTAAAGTGTCATTTTCATCATATCATACCAAGGGTGCAAACTATCACATGTTGTTCTTGACCTTGATCTCCTGTTTGAGGTAATGTTTGTCAGATTTCTCTACTATAACGTCAGTCTTTTTTGCCTTCATCATAATAACTTGAGATTTATCCATTTTGTTGCATATACTACAAATTTGTTTCTTTGTATTTCAGAACAATATTCCCTTATATTATCATACTATAATTTTTAGCCATTCTATGACCAAAGAACATTTGTATTGTTTCCAGTTTAGAGATGTTATGAATAAGACTACTATGAACATTCTTGTACACATTTTTTGTGCACATAAGTTTTCACTTCTCTTTGCTAAATGTCCAGAAGTAAAGTGATTGGATCATAGGTTTAATGCACATCTAACTTCATGAGAAAATGCCTGACCAATTCTCAAAATAGTTATACTATTTTACACTCTCACCAGCCAGCTATAGAAATTCCAATTACTTTGTATATAACTAAATCTTAGTATTGAAAGCAGCTGTAATTTTAGCAATATTAGTGGGTATATAGTGGTATCTAATCATAGTTTAATTTTTATTTCTTTTATGATTACTATCATTGTGATTGTTTCATGTACTTATTGGCCATTTATATTTCTTCCATAGTAACTTCTCAATTCCCACAGTACTGATTTTTCTCTTATCCACTGCACTGCATTGACAGCCTTGTTAAAAATTATCTAAAAATGGATCAAATTCTGTACTCCTTATTTTATTCTATTGATAGATTTGAGTATCAAGCCAATACCACACTGTCTTCATTAATGTTGCCTTATGATATATCTATAAATCAGGTCGTGTAAATCCTGAATATTTATTCTTTTTTAGAATTATTTTCACTCATTATTTCTTTACATTTCCAGATAAATTTTACAATTTGTTAATTTCTACAAAAAGCATGCTGTGACTTTGATTATAATTTCAATAAGCCTATTGATCAATTTGCTAAGAAACTATATATAAAAATATCGAGTGTTCAAAATAATGATACGATGTTACTCCCATTTAAGTATTCTTTACTTTTAGGAATAATTTTTAGTTTTTATTATATACATTATACACATATTTCATTTAAATAGTCCCCTTTTTGATTTTTTCAGATTTAAAAACATTTCTCAATTTTTGCTACTAATATATAGAAATATAATCAATTTTTTAAATATGTACTTTCCATTCTGAAGTCTTGCTAGGTTAGTAGAATCCTAGGATTTTCAACATAAATAATATAGTTTTATGTAAAGATAGTTTTACCTTTTCCTGACAAATATGTTCCCTCCCTCCCCATTATTTCTACTTTAACATTCATTGCAATGTCAAATAGAGGAATGACAGTGGATATCTTTGCCTTTTGCCAAATGTTAGGAAAAATGCATACAGCTTTTCACCAGTAAGTATGATGCCAACTATGAATTATTTTTAAATGCTCTTGGCCAGATTGTTGAATTTCCTTTCTGTTCTACCTTGCTGAGAATTTTCATCATAAGTGTGTGCTGAGTTTTGTTTAATACTTTTCCTGCATATATTGAGATGATAATATACATATGTTCATTGATTTTATTAATATATTGAATTACACTGATTGACTTTCAAGCATTAAACCAACTTTGCATTCCTATAACAAACTTTATAATACCTGCTTAGGCTGAAAAATTCTCTTTATGTTATTTCATTCAATTTTCTAATACATATTTAGAAAATAATGCTTATACATTATTTTTGATGTGTATTTTTCTTGTAATGTTGTACAGTTATTGTTTTAAGGTTGTGTTTGGCTTTAAATAATGAATAAAAAGTATTTCCTCCTTTTTTCTCTGAAAGAATTGAATCAAATTGATATTATTATCTTTTTCCTTAGATTCATGTTAGAATTCAACAGACAAGTCATAGAGCTGTGTTTTCTTTGTAGAAATGTTTTTTTAAATTTAATTTCTTTGATATTCAGATTTTCTTTTTTTTTCATTTTTTAAAAATTTAATTAAATTTGGGGGATACAAATAGTTTCTGATACATAGATGAATAACATAGTGATGAAGTCAGGGCTTTTAGTGTACCCATCAACCAAACAGTATACATTGTACCCAATAGGTAAATGTATGCATTGTACCCAATAAGTAAATTTGTTTTTCCATTCTTGTGATACATCACTTAGTAGAATGGGCTTCAGCTCTATCCAGGATAATACAAGAAGTGCTAGATCACCATTATTTTTTGTGGCTGAGTAGAACTTCATGGTATACATATACCACGTTTTATTAATCCACTCATGGATTGATGGGCACTTGGTTTGGGCCCAAGTGCTTGATGGGCACTTTGATCTCTCAGCCCCATCCCACTCTCCCCCTTTCTGAGTCTCCAAATTCATTATACTACCTTTATCACTTGGCTCCCACTTGTGAGTACATGTGACAACCTCTATGGAAAATAATATGGAGATACCTCAAAGAGCTTAAAGTAAAACTACCATTTGATACAGGAATCCCATTACTGGACATCTACCCAAAGGAATAAAAGAGATTCTATAAAAAAGACATCTGCATTAGAATGTTTATAGCATCACAATTCACAATTGCAAAAATGTAAAAACAACCCAAGTGCCCATCAATCCATGAGTGGATTAATAGAATGTGGTATATGTATACCATGAAGTTCTACTCAGCCACAAAAAATAATGATGATCTAGGACTTCTTGTATTATCCTGGATAGAGCTGGAGCCTATTCTAAGTGATGTATCACAAGAATGGAAAAACAAGCACCACATGTACTCACCATCAAATAGGTATTAATTAATCATACTTATGTGCACATATAGTAGTAACATTTATCAGGTGTCAGGCAGGTGGACAGGAGAGGAAGGAATGGATATATTCACATCTAATGGGTGTGGTGCACACCATCTGGAGGATAGACAAGCTTGAAGCTCTGACTCAGGTGGGGCAAAGGCCAGCCAATATATGTATCCTAAACATTTGTACTACCATATTATGCTGAAATTAAAAAAAAATAGAAAATAAAAGATTAAAAAATTAAAAAAATGGTAGTGGTATAAAAATAGACATGTCAATTGATTAATGGAACTGAATAGAGAACTCAGAAATAAAACTATACCACCTATAACCAACTGATCTTTGACAGAGCAGAGAAAAACATACACTGGGGAAAGGACACCGTATTCAATAAATAGTTCTTGGAAAATTGGAGAGCCAAACGTAAAAGAATGAAACTTGATCCCTAGGTCTCACCATACACAAATATTAATTCAAGCTGGATTAAAAACTTAAATGTAAGACCTGACATCATAATAATTCTAGAAGAAAACTCAGGAAAAACTCTTCTGGCTGTTGACCTAGGCAAAGGATTTATGACTAAGACCTCAAAAGCAAATACAACAAAAGCAAAAATAAATATATGGGACTTAATTAAACTAAAAAGTTACTGCACAGCAAAAGAAATAACCAACAGATCAAATAGACAACTTACAGAATGGGAGTTTATATTCACAAACTATACATCCAACAAAGAACTAATATCCAGAATCTATAAGGAACACAAACACATCAGTAAGGAAAAAACATATAACCCCATTAAAAAGTGGGCAAGAGACATGAACATATTTTCTATTTTTTGCTTGAGTTTGTTAATTCGTGTCTTTCAAGAAATTATTTTTTTATGTTGTAGAATTTGGAACATAAAATTAATAAATTTCATTATTATGCTTTTAATGTATAATTTGTGGTGATATTTGTCTACTCTTTCCTCCTTTACCTAGCTCATTTATATTTTGTCTATTTATTTTCTAATAAATCTAGATTATCTGTATAATATTATTCATTTTTTCTATTTTTTTATTATTGGTTTGTTTTCTATGTTGTTGGAATCTGTTCTTTTTCTCATTAGTTTCAGTCTTGTACTTATTCTTCATTTAATTTGCTCTCTTTTTCTAGCTTTTTAATGTAGAAGACCACATTATTTACTTGAGTTCTTTATTCCCTTCTTATATAAACATTTGGAGATATAAATATTACTTTAAATACTGTTTTAACTGCACTGCACAGACTTTCATATTTTGTTATCATTCATTTTATTATTGTTATTTCAAATTTTTTCTAATTTATTTTGCATTTCTTCTTTGCCGTAGAATTTTTTTTTAATTTTCAAACATTGGCAATTTTTTAGATCTTTAAAATTTATTTATAATTTAATTATATTTGGATGAGAAAATACTTTTTTAGTTTTTTTGAAAGTTGACAGTGTAATCTGTCTTGCAGAATACTCCATGTATATTTGAAAATACTTTTTATTTCCTTTTTTGGCTATAGTTTCTATAACTTTATTAAAATCAAGTTGCTTAATAGCATTTCTCAATTCTTTCATTCTTTTATCATTTTATGTCTATTGTCTTCTTAATTACTGAAAGAAGAGTGTTATATTTTCAACTATAATTGTATATGTCTGTATTTATCTTTCCAGTTATTTTTATTCATTTATTTTAAAATTCTGTTATTAGATGCATAGATATTTAGGGTTACTGTGTTATCCTTATTAATTGACACTTTTATTGTATATACAAACACATACACATACATTTTTAATGGTAATTTTTCTTGTCCTGAAAATTATTATTTATTAATAGAACCACTCAAGCTTTCTTATGATTATGATTTACATGGCATATTTTATTTCATATTTTTATTTTCAAGCTAGTTATGTCTTCCAATTTAGGCTTATATCTCCTGAAAATAGTATATATTTCAGCCTTACTTTTTATCCAGTCTGCTATTAGTTTTCTATTTGTTTCATTATAGCTGTACTTTTCTTAGTTAATTTTATGCTCAAAGAAAATTCAAAATGCCAAGATAAGAAACGTGTAATGGATGCTAGCTGTTTTACTTAATCAAAAATGCTCTTCCAAAAAGATATTTAATGTTACAGATGAATAAACTGAGGAAATAGGTTTAATAACTTATCTTTGATGCCTCACAGTTATTTTGACTGTCTCTTAACTTTATTCTAACCAGTACTTAGTACACAAAAATTCTGTGAATGGAATTCTACATACATTCATCACTTTATACATCTCTTTCTCTGTTTCTGGTTTTAGCTTCATTTAAGAATTGTTATAAAAAACACAGATATCTTCTAAAAAGAATAATTTTTTTGACAAATATTCAAACTGTATGGCTATCATTCTATTGATATTTTCTCTCACAAAGGGACAGTTTATACTTGATATTTCGATACCAAATATATTTCTAAATATTCATTGATACCACTATATTAGAAATATCTCTATGTTAATAAATAAAAACTTGTATGAAACAGATTATTATGAAAATATTAAGTATTTTTAATATTTAAAAGATGATAAAATTAAAGCTGAGATTCATCTTTTATCTAGTGAGATTCAATACATCTTTTGTTTCTTCTAGAGTTTGAAATATGAAATACTCTCTTTTTTGGTATTCTACAAAATGACATTCATAATTTTTGTCACTGTAAACTTAGTTGAAGGAAATATTTATATAAGCCAGAACTTTAGAATTCTGTTTTTATAACAATTTTATTGAGCTTATTTTCAGATTGATACACTTTAGAAGATGAAGGTGTCAAATGCTATGCTGTGTCTCAAATATAATCTAGCCAGTAAGTCAAACTTTTATAACATGTAATTGTTATTGAGATTCATATAAACATGTCACCAATCTCATATTATTTTCATGTGCTATGTTGCTTGTATTTAATGGAGAGTGTCTTAACCTGTGTTCCCTAAAAAGGACTTTTGTGTCTATAGTTTTTTTTAGGAGGTGAGAGATTGTTCCTTAGGCTGTGAGCAAATTCACCCTGGCCAGGACCTGCTGAACTTAGTTAATTTAAATTTTGGAAAAGCAAAAGGAAGTTTAGGTGGTGAGAGTCTGGAAAGGAATCAGTGTGAATAGTTTTTTTTAAAAAAGATGAAAGATAAACAAGAAAACGGGGTAACAAAACATACATGGTGAGGAAACCCTGGGGAACGTAGATGCAAATAATCAAGACCTTGATCGTATGGATTTTGACATCTCAAACAGAAAAGGAAACAGTTTGGAAATGTAATGGAAAGTCACTGGGATAAAGAAAGGAGTACTAAAAGAGGGGAATAAAGGAATGTGTCGTTACATAAATTCTTATTAAAAGTTAGGAGTTATATCTAAATGTATAGTATGGTGTGCTATATAGGTTTCAATCAATCACTAATGTCACTGATTTGATCATATAGAATTGAGAAAGCATTATATATATAGTGCCATTTTTCATTGTGTATTTAGTGTGAAAGTATTCTATGTATCCATTTAGAATTAATAAGAACTTTATGAGTATAAGGATACATATAATATGCAAAATATTGACTATGTTATTATCAACCAACAGTATATAAACATACATGCAACATACACACCCATGTATGTTTTGATTTATACTAAGTTTCAATTTGGTTTAGCTTAGGGATCAGCAAGCTAATATATCTTAAAGTCTTTTTGGAGCTAGGAATTTTAAAAAGTAAGTACAGATAACTAATACGTTTTAAAAGGTAAGGTTCACCATTACACTAAGCTACGGAGTAATGTTTACTATTGATGATAAAACATGCAAATTGTAAGTTAATGTGATTTTAATTTTTTGCATGTGACTGGCTTTTTCAAGATGGAATTTACAAATTAAACCTTCCACACTGGAAGTGGTTCATTTTCTTGTTACATTACTATTAATCATTGACTATATAAACCAGTCCTTTGACTATGATTGGATAGTAACTGAATATTGAGTATGAATTCTAACACTGACACCATGAACACACATATTTCATTTCCTGTGGTTTGAGTCATAGCCACTTGTCAATACACATTGCAACTTTATGCATTCTGAATAAATTCTCAGGTAAATATTTTAACAAGAAAACACTCATATAATAAAGTATACCTCTCTGACTATAAATGTAAATACAATTTTAATAGAAAAAAAAAGTACCCTTGGGTAATTTAGCTGCTCTTTTGTCCTGTTCTCCAGTGAGTGCCAAAACCCGGAAAAATGAGCAGTTCTCAATTTAACCCTTATGGAGGGTAAAACCAATGTAACATTTCACTGCCCTCTACAGGATGCAAACATAAGTTGTTTGGGTGGAACTTTCCTTCTTGTATGCACATAATTTAAAAATGAAATTCTCAAGTGAGGATCCAGAATTTAAACCACAGTGACATAGCAAAAGAGGTGGGGGCGGGGGGTAGATGCAAATTGAGTTTCCTGTAAAATTAATGAATTTGTGAAGACATACAGTACCCAGCAAGATTTCCCCAAACTGAAAATAAGCAGCAATAAAAATGCCACAGTATGATAAGGAGGCAATAACACATGAGAGATTTTATGAAACGTTCAAATGAGAAAAAGAGAGAGAGAGAGGAGAGAGAAAGGGAGATAGAGTAAGAGGAGAAACGGAGGGAAAATGCTATTGGAAATGAGTGTTATTATTTGATCTCATTTTTTCCTCCCTTTGTTTAATTGCACTTGATTGCTAAAATGAAAAGTGTCTGCAAAATGATGGATTAATTAGAAGAATATGCAACCATTTATTTCTTACAAAAAAAGAAAAAGAGTTTTATCCTTATAAGATCCCATCTATAGCCTTCACTCTGAACTATAGTGGGTTTTGAAAGTCATTTACATAATAGCTAACAAAAATGTACTCAGCAAAGCACCGGGCTTTCTAAACACAGGAGATAATTATGTTGGAAGAATGATATTCCATTGCCATCTCCATTTTCAAGATGCATTTATTCTTCCTGTACACAGCATAGAACAACCAAACACATATTAACATATATTGCGTAGGTGTGCGCCATTAGAGTGACAAGGTACAGGGAGTTGATGCTGATGGTGCTAAGGCAGTGCAAAAACCAGGAAGGAAAGAAATACTGCATTCTATTCCTGGCACATATGTACCACCTGAATGGTATTTTTCATTATCTCCTGCACTGGGAACATTCTATTATTCCACTGGGAAGTCATAGCAAAGGAGATATAATTATCAGCAGAGTAATGGGGATGCTCTTGCTAATGGCCAGCTATTCAAATATCTCAATATAATCGTCTTGCCCAATCTCTCCCCATTGCATACTCTTCTGGAGAAACTCATCATTTTTTCCACTTACTCCAGCATAATGAATTCATTTTGCATTTTCTTTGTGAGAAATTAAGAGGAATTGCAATATAATGTGTTGACATTTGAAATTCTGCACAGAAAAGTTTAGGCTGGCAATTTAGTTTAATCGCAAGCTAGCAGGGAGAGGCTGTTTATTAAATTAGTTCTCTGTATACAGAATGTGTATTTTCTTTGTAAACCTTTGCCTTTGTACCTAGGTTTGAATTTTTTTTTCCTATTCTTTGTAAGTCTTAGTTTTCTCAAAAGAAAAAAAATATAAATGTATCCCAAACTAGAGCACTGTGTTCTCTGAGCTCTTTTTATGGTCAAAATTGTTGACACTAAAGATGAGCTTTGAGTGAGAGGCCCTTGGGAAAAGTGAAAAAAATAAAATAAGTGAGAAGTTGCCTTTAAGAAAAGCCACCAAAGTGCTTTTTCTTTTTCTGTGACATTAAACCACTATGTTGACCACTCATGCAGGAAAGCTTCTTTCTTATTATTAAATGAATGCTATTCTTCTGTTTATTTGCTCAAATCTGAATTTGAGTAAATGTTTCCATATATCCCACCTCATTTTTTTGAGTTTTTACTCATTTGTTCTAATAATAATTGTAAACTGCTGATAAAATACCCTTTCCACTTTCTCTAGGGGATGCTAGATATCCAGGTAGGTGAGAACATGAACAAGTAATAAAATACTGCTATTGCAATCACTGACTTGGAAGACAGTTTAGCTTTCCTCTCAGCCAACATTAGAAACTTCTCTACAAGGGTGAGGAGGGCAAGTCTAATTGTGAAACCCATGCCATCAGTTGATGGAGAGCAAGAACATGAAGAAAGGGTGCCACATTTTGATTACCTTCTTATCGTGTCTCACATTCTTGCTTTCACTTACTTCTTGTAAAATATTTTCATATCCAAACAAATATTGTGCTAACATAACACCCTAAAATTTTTTGAAGAAGATTCACATTTGAGAAGGTATATTCAGAGGTGTATCCACTCTTTTAATTTTCTCCAGTCCATTCTAATCAGTACTCCTGTTAGAACTGCTGCATTCCTCCCTGAGTTGGTCTGAGGCTGCCTGGAAGAGGGATGAATGAAAAACAACATGACCTCAATGTCAGCAAGGACAGTAAAAGTCAACTTAGGAACTAGCATTGCATCCAGCAGGATTACTCTGGCCCCTGTGAGAGCCAAATTCCTGCCACACTCTCTGCACACACAATCTAGTTCACCTCTCCTTCTCATCTTGTGGTTGGTACCTGGATTCTCTTCACATCTTGTACTACCCTTGACTGCTAACGCTATGCCTAGCCACTCCACCTTATTGGTTAACATTAGCCTAGAATTTTAGCTTCTCATTTTATTAATGATCTTTTTACATCAGCTTTCCTTTGAATGCCATTGTTCTTCTTATCTTCTAACTCTGTAAAGTCATGATTGATAATAAATTTCATTCCAATTATTTAAACTATCAAATAATTCTACTTCCATAACCATTACAATATGGAATTTGTCACTTCATTTTGATGATGTTTTCTTGGTCAAAAATGTGGAATTTTCTTTAAGAAAGATGGTTATATCTCTCATAATAAAGACTTTACATAAAAGGATAGGGTCTCAATTTATGATTAGAGATCTTCCACATGCTAAAGTGAGGTGAAAAGGAAGTACAGAGAAGCCCACCACAGCTCTCCCAAGGTGAAACTGTAAAATTTCTCTGCATTATGCTTTGTTTATAACAGATTGTTATGCATTGATGTTTTCAAACTCTAATCCATAGACTATTTCTCATTGCTCACTGAGAAGCTAAAGGAGGCAAGGGATAACTGAGTGATTTCAAAGCATATATGTTCAAGAGCATGCTCATCAAAAAAGAAGCTCTGGTTCATAGTCTGAAAGGCAATATGTTATTATACCAAGAACACTTGATCACAAGTCAGCAGCCTGAGTTCTAGTTTTAAATCTACTGCTAATTATGTGCTATGTGACTGTGGGGACATGAGTCATAAAGGCCTGTAATTCATCTATAAAAGAGGGCATTAGACTTGATTTTATGCAATACTACTTTCAATTTAAAACAATCCTAATTGCATTATTTAGACTTAAAATACTTTTCTGAAAACCAAGTCATCAATGGACAATAGACATACATTATTATCCACAATAATTTTATTTGAAATGATTCATTTTTAAGAAGGTTTTGGTAGCAAGTAAGGGGGAAGTGATATAATTATTTAGAAAGAGGTTCAGTGAAGAAATATGGCAATGGGATCAAGAAACTCACCATTAGGGATTTATTGAATATCTACTACCTTAATAGTATGAGAGATAGAAAACATTCTAAAATATTTAAATTGCTATCATTATTAAAACAGTAGATGACATAAATTTCCTTAATAATTTATATTTCGCAATATATCATCCTTTTAATTTTGTTCTTAAATTTAAATAAAATTGCTCATACCTATCTCAACCTTATATCTCACTCTGAATTTTAATTGAGATAGATAAATTAACAGATAGATGAAATATGACAGTATTGATAGATACATATTTAGATTAATAGAGGATAAAGTCTATGAACCTTGTAGAGAATTATTATTGGTGGGAGAAGGACACTTGGCAAACAGGAGTTGGCAAACAGAAGAACTGAACTCAGAATTTTTTTGGGGGGATATCAATTTTAGAATAAAATGTATTGCAGGGAATACATGTTCAAATCCTTAACTATATAGTTGTATAGTATAATACATAGTACAGTATGGTACATATACCCTGAAATTATTAGTGCACAATTATCCAGAGAAAATACTTCATGTATTCCCACAAAGTTATGTTCCAGTATGAAATCTGCTCTAGAAAAGCAGATCTCCATCTCCTTGCCCTCGCCAAATGGATTCTACTTTTATGGTCAAAATCTTTATTCTCTCATTTCAACATAGAAACATCTCACGTTACAGCACCCCAACTTTGTGCCATGTGCTCTAACTAAATCTATTATACAATTGAATCCTTCAAAATATCTGTGAATTGGGATTATTACTATTAATATTTTTAAATATTTTACATTTATGTGAAACTGAGACTCAGGGGATTAAGTAAATTGTTCACAATTTCATTAGAAGGAGAAGGCAAGCCTGAAATGTAACCAAATATGCCTAATGCCAATGGCATGCATACCAAATTTTGTGCTACTTTAAACAATGAAGAAGTTTTGTGTTATAGTTTTTGAAAAATCTACACCTCTAACGTTCTAAGACACTGAGACAGAGTTCTTAATTACTTAGTAATTTTAGCCCAAAAATAAGCCAAAATTTGAGTCTATTTAAAAATATTAGCTTTTTTGTCTGAAGCTTCTTCCTCAACATGACCATCAAATTCTGAATAACATGGACTTTTTTTTTTTCTTTTTTGTAACTTCTGAAAGTTAGAAAATAATCATACTGTCCCCAGATTTCTCCCACCTGGCTTTCTCAAGCTATGTCAGTCGGCACAATTTTTTAAGTGGAATTTCAAAATTTATCACCATATAATTCCCATGGCTGTTGATTTCTTAGAATAATAAATAATTTGCTGCTGGAAAATCCTTCCAATTGTGTGTGGGTGTGTGTGAGTATAGGTGTGTTGACGGAATTTGGAAAGTGAGATGGAGAAGAAAACATTTGTTTAACTTTTGTCCTCTCATCTAAAAAATTATTTTGCCTTGAAATGTTCTTATAATGTAGCAGTCAGTTCTATGCTCTGCTCTTTTCAGAAAGAATGACACACTAATTTTCACTTCAAAGCCTGACAGTTTGTAAACTTGTCTTACACCATTAATTTTGGAAGCCATCTTCCAATGTCTTTCAGGGAGAAATTAGCAGTCAACTGTGTTTGGATTATGAAAATAGAAACGCACTTCTAAAAAGGAGAAAATAAAAAGAAAGAAAATGGAGCTTTATGTGGTTAAAAAGCAAAACCCTCAATTCTAGTGCATAACATGTCAATAAAAAGTAAAAGAACAACAGTGCCCAGCTTGGTGAGAAACAGAAAAATAACACCATAGGGTTCAAAACTTCTTTTTTCAAACAAATACTGCAGCATATAGTTGGCAAATAAAAACTGGAATTTTTCCAAACATCACACAAACACACACACACATACACGCACATACACATAATAGTGAATGCCTATTGTTTTGTTCCATAATTAAAAGCCACTTGACTTTTTAGCTACTATTTTCAACAGATTCTATATTAAGATTTGGCAAGAGTTACAAACTTAATAACTATATGTCATTTTCTAAATATAAATGTAAACATCTTTAAGGAAGTCAAGAATAAAAACTAAAATCTTAGTGTATAAAAACTTCCTTGCTGTTGTTGTCTGATATTCTTCTCCTCCTCATGCTATCCTAAATATATTTTTTCTCAGCTTAACCCAGGATTGGGATTCCATGAAGGCCAATATGAAAATTACTTAGATATTCAAATCACATCCATCCCTAATTTAGCTTTGTTCCCTCCCACAGCCTTCCCTGAATCTGTATGTTTGAAGGGCTGTCTCCTTCTGCCTCTCTACCTTTGAGTGGCCCCTTCTATGTGCCATCATTTGGGATTTGTTTTATATGTTGTATAATATACAAATGAATCCTAGTAAGAAATACGCTAGAAATGTTAAAGTAAGTTATACAGTCATGTGTATATAAAGACGTTTTGGTAAACAATGGATTGTATAATGGAGCTGGAAAATGTCTACGGACTAGTGACATTGTAGCCCTCCTAATGCCATAGCACAATGCATTACCCATAGTTTGTGGTGATGCTGGTGTAAACAAACTTACCTCATTGCTAGTTGTATAAAAGTCTAGACATACAATTATATACAGTACATAATACATGGCAATAAACGACCATGCTACTGGAGTATGTATTTACTATACTATACTTTTTATTATTATTTTAGAGTGTACTTCTTACATTCATTATTTTAAAAAAAGTTAAGTATAAAACAACCTCAGACCAGTCTTTGAGGAGATACTCCAGAAGAAGCTATTGCTAGCATGGGAGATGACATCTCCATGCATGCTATTGTCTCAGAAGACCTCCCAGTAGGACAACGTGTTGAGATGGAAAACAGTAATATTGATGATCCTGACCCTGTAGACCTAGGCTAATGTGTGTGTTCATGTCTTAGTTTTTAACAAAAAAGTTTAAAAAGTAAAGGGAGATTTTTTTTTCCTTTTTTTTGAGACACAGTCTTGATCTGTTGCCTTGGGTAGAATGCAGTGGTGTCATCATAGCTCACTGTACCTCAGATTCCTGGACTCAAGCAATCCCCCTGCCTCAATCTCCCCCTGAATAGCTGAGACTACAGGTGTGCACCATGATGCCCAGCTAATTTTTCTATTTTTAGTAGAGATGGGGGTCTTGCTTTTGCTCAGGCTGGTCTCAAACTCCTGAGCTCAAGGGATCCTCCCACCCTGGCCTCCCGGAGTGCTAGGATTAGAGGCGTGAGTCACCATGCCTGGGCTCAAAAGTAAAGAAAGATTTAAATTTTTTTTTTAAATAGGAAAAGCTTCTAGAGTAATAATGTAAAGAAAAAAATATTTTTTTCCAGCTGTACAATGTGTTTGTATTTGAACTAAAAGTTATTACAAACTAGTCAAAAATGTTAAAAAAAATTAAAAAGTCTATAAAGTAAAAATGTTACAGTAAGATAAGGTTAATTTAATATGGAAGAAAGAAAATATTTCTAATAAACATAGTGTAGCCTAAGTTCAGTGTTTACAAAGTCTATAGTAGTGTGGAGTAATGACGTAGACCTTCACATTCACTCACCACTTACTCATTGACTCACTCAGAGCAACTTCCAGTCCTGTAAGCTCCATTCATGATAAGTGCCCTATAGAGGTTTACTATTTTTACCATTGATTCTGTATTTTTGCTGCACATTTCTATGTTTAGATATGTTTACATGTACAAATATTTACCATTGTGTCTCAATTACCTACAGTATTCAGTGCATAACCTGCTGTACTGGTTTTTGTTTGTACCCTTGGAGCAATAATACCCTAGGCTATACCATATAGCCTAGGTGTGTATGAGGCTGTACCATCTAGGTTTGCGTAAGTACATTTTATGATGTCCAAACAATGATAAAATCACCTTACAAGACATTTCACAGAGAGTATCCCTGTTATTAGGTGATGAATGCCTTTACTTGGTTACATCATTTAGACATTTTTTTTTTTTTCTGGAAAAACTAGCAACACACATTTAGACATTTTTGATATAGGATTTAAATCTATAGATTTCAGACTGCTAGTGCTGTGCTCTGTCCATTGTGTGACCCTGCTTCTCAAATTGATGATTAGTTGACCATAAGATCACAGAACTAGATGTTTAAATATATTAATTATAGTTTTAGTTCTGTTGCTACCTTCAGTCTTGGTAAAACCTAATGCTGTGAGCCTCAAGATCCTTACTTTAAAAATGTGCCCAATGAGCTAACTGGGTCATGACCACTTACTAGTGCTATGAACTGAAAGTTTGTGATCTCTCCAAATTCATATATAAAGATCTTAACTCCCAGCAGGATGGTATTAGCAGGTGGGAGTATTTGGGAGGTGATTAGATTTCACCTTCATGAATGGGATTAGTGTTCTTACAAAAGAGACCAGAGAGAGTTTTCTTACCTTTTCCATCACATAGTGATACAGAGAGAAAACTGCCATTTATGAACCAGAAGGCAGGCCCTCATCAGACACTAAATCAACCGGTGCCTTGGTCTTTGACTCCCCAGTCTTAAGAACTATGAGAAGTAAATGTATTTTAATAATAAATAAATTAATAAATTAATTAATTAATTACTAATAATAAATAAATTAAATACAAAATGTATTTGTATTTAAGCCTTAGTCTACAATATTTTTATTATAGCAGCCCAAAGGGACCTAGATGATTTACATTGGTTAAAAGTGAGGCAATATGCACATAGTTTTGCAAACAGCATCTTATTTACCCTTCATAACATTACTTTGAGGAAATATTCACTTTCTGCATAGGAATCTGATACTATGCTGCTTATCCATATGGCATGAAACTCTGAGAAGCAGAGCCAGGATTCAAACTGAGGTGTCTGAATAGAGTAACTGGATTCTTACTCATGGCTTTTCTATCCCCTGTTTTATGATTCCTTAGAACAATGGGCATTCAGAAAAGGAAAAACAAAACAAAACAAAACAACTTTACAATATTCTGAAAGGCCCACAGTAGAGTAGAAATTGAATGGTGCCTCATTGGGAAGTTGTCTCATTAGCCAGGGTGAAAAGCAAGGGCAGTTTGAGTAATCAATGATGGCAGAAACAAGTCCTACTACATAAAAAAGTGTCCAGGATAGAGAGGAAAAGCACAAAACAACATACTTTTAAAATGTTTAATATAAACTTTGGACCCTACTTCTTGTTTCTTTTCCTCTTCTCTTTCCCTATTCAAAGTGCTTGCAACAATGTATGCTATAGTACACTACTCCATACCTAAGATTATATGCACATTGGAAATGACAGCAAAAGTTGGTACAACATTTGCAGAACCAAGATGTTACATGAAATACAGATAAAAAAATACTAAGAATGCTGAATAGGAAGCAAATTTTGAGAGTCATGAAGTCTAATCTTGCTTAGAGAATGCTGTCTTTATGATCTGCAAGGTTTCATCAGGAAGAGAAAACTAAAAATAGAAAGTGTGGGTTAAGTGAGTGGGATATATAGCTTTAAAAAAAAGAAATAAAGAAAACTACTCACAGCTTAAAGGTTTAGAAAACTCTCTCTGCCACCAGTCTGAAAGAATAAATTACATCAAGAGCTGTTTTAGTGTTTTCTTTATTTTGGGGGAGTGCAATGTGGATTGATTTGGAGTGACCTGTATTTAAACGCCTTGACATTCTTGGAAAGGGAACAGTTCTATTGCACTGTGCACAGTGACATCGCTCTTCTCCTCCTCCTCCTTATGGCAGCACAAAGCAGTAACTTTTATACAATCTGACTTCTCAATTCTTGTCTTCTTATTTTCTCAACACAACAGGGCAGCCATCCATCCTGCTCTTGCTCCATATGACCTTCTCGCCATCTCTGGGTTTTCTGTTTTTCTGGCTTCTTTTTTCTCTACTTAGAGAGTTTTGAAATGTAGGGAGGTGGAGCTGGGGAAGCAGAAGCCCAGGATGAGAAAAGAAACTGTTAAATCCTGTGGTGCCACCAATTGTCACTACCAATATCCATGTTATGCCTGTAACATGACTGAGTAGGAAAATAGGTATGATGATTACAAAGTGCACATTGCAATATTTGCTTAAACACATACACGTACATACCCATAGACACTCGCTCAGCAAAACTATGAATGATAGAATAAAATATTTAGTTTAATTCAAATGTAAGCAACATTCCATTGGATTGTGGAAAGCCAGTTGTTGAATGTTAAAAACACTGAATGACAACTATATTTGCTGGAAAAAAAGAGAGAGAATGGGTTAAGTGCACACTTAAATACTCATTCAGCATTTCAGGTGGGAAACTAACCAGAGAAACTCTGACAAAGTCAATTGGTATCATGATCAGCTAACATGTATCAAGCACCTATTCATGATGTTCTAGAAAAGCTCTCTGTTGACATTCTAGAAAGTTCTTTGTAGACTGGGTTTCACATTCTCATCCTACTCAGTCAATGACCTTACCTCGTATTTCAGGAAGGAAATGGATTTTTTCTAAATTACATATTCTTGTCTTCCAATGAACAAATTTATTCTACTCTCATCTGCATCTTTCTCTCTCTGTCTCTGTGCCTCTCTCTCTCTCTCTCTCTGTGTGTGTTTGTGTGTGTGTCTCTCTCTTTCTATCTCTCTCTCCCTGATTCTCATTTATTTTCTGTTATATTTGAGGAAGTTCCACTCCTCCAAAGAATACCTCTACTTTATGTCCTAAATCCGAACCTCCTAAGTTTTGCTCCTCTGAAACATAAAATATTTTCAGATAAAACATTTTGTTTATCCTGTGTTTCTCTCTTTCTCTCTCAACCAGATTATTCATACAAGACCTTCTAGCCCACTGATGTCCAACATAGTAGCCCAAAGCCATATATAGCTATTGAGAACTTGAAATGTGGTTAGTCTGAATTGAGATGTACTGAAATGTAAAATATACAACAGGAATCAAAGAACTGGTATCAAAAGAAAGAACAAAAAAGAAGAAAATATTTCATTAATAATTGTTTTATATTATTACATTTTAAAATAATATCTTGAATTTTAAAATGAATTTTATGAGTTTCTTTTGATTTTTAATGTACCTATTAGAGTATTTAAAAGTGCACATGTGCCTTTTTCTTTTTGGTTTACCTTTTTAATTGATTTTGCTTTTGCTTTTGATAGAGAATATCTTCCAATAGCTTCCAGGGAAAACTCGGAAAATTTTCTGATTCTTTGTATGTCTAACAATGTGTTTATGTGTTGAGGATTTGTCCTAGTATCTATTTTTCTGGCTCCCTAAAAATCTTCTCTAAGATTATAGCTTCTGCCCCTCTGCATGCTAAAAATGGTCTGCATGCTTAGGACTTCCAAAGTTAAATCTTTAGGCAGTAACTGTTCATGTCATTTGAGACAACTGTACTATATCCAACTTCTTACTGGACATATTTACCTGAAGGATATTTCATAGATATCTTAAATATAACTAGAATTATTGATACACATATAATAAGCCTACATAAATGAATACCCAAAAACTTATCACTGAGTCTTCTCGCTTAAATGATGCCATAAATATGAAGGATTTTTTTGATTAGAAAACAAAGATTTTCCTTGATTTCTTTTTACAAACAATATATCTGAAGGCCCTGATTTTTCTGCCTCCAAGATATATGCATTTCTGACCTATTTATCTACATTTCTAGAGGAATTTATTTTCTCCAAGCAATTTTGCCCTAAGACTGTTTCTTTTTTTTTTAATACACACAAATTCTCTAATCATCAGAGAAATGCAAATCAAAACCACATTGAGATACCATCTAACACCAGTGAAAGTGGCTTGTATCAAGAAATCCCAAAACAACAAATTCTGTTTTCTAACTCTACTTTCTATTTCTCTTGATCCCCTCTAATCTATGCTGTACAGCCAGCAGAGAAAGTATATAATCTACCATATTGTCCTATGCTAAAAACCTTCAACTTCAGCTAAAATTAAGTGAAAATTCCTGAAAGTAACATTTTGACCCCTCATAATATGGCACCAGCCAGCATCTCCAATCATTGCTCATATCACTTCCAGTCTTGCACACTCTGTTGTCCCAGCTCCTGGAAATTAATCACTCCTTAGCCTTTGCTCATAATCACCAAGCTCTTTCTTGCCTATGAAATTCTACCCTTGCTGCTCTGAAGGCTCTGCTCTAGGTCTTTGCATGACTGGCTGCTTTACAACATTGAGACTACACATGGAAGTCTACTCAAGAGGTCTTCCTTGGCTCACCGCCTAGCCTAAGAGAGCTACCACTAATTACAGCATTATTTCTTACTTTCTACCACAGAGCTCTGTTTTTACTTTAAAGTATTTCTCACAAATAACTTTATTTTGTTTATTTGTATTTACTTTTATTGTGTGACACCCTCTCTGAATAATATTAGATCTAAGATAAAAAATATCTTCCTGTCTCATAGAACATTGTCTCCTTACATATGAAAAATACTCAGCAAATATGGACTAAATAAATAAGCAAATGCCCATGTGTTCCTTGGAGCTTATTTCATTGTATAAAACTCAAGTTTCATGATTATTGGTGAAATTTGTTAGATGTCATCAAATTTTAAAGGTTGTTTTGAATAGTACAAAACATGGATAAGACACTGATCAACTTGCATTTATTATATGTATTTACAAAGAAGTAGAAAAAGCCTTGGTGGTGGGTTGGGTAGATTAGTATTCAATACCAACAGAATTTTCTTAAATGTGGAAATATAGTTTCTTCAATAATGGAACCACAAATCTATCATTGTTAATTATTAAGACCTCAGACTACTATATGAGAGATGTGGATGAGAATGTGGATATCTCATTTATCTTTGTATCACTATAGAAATCTCTTATATGATTGTCAGACATTTATTTCTGTACTCCTTCTCTTCTAGCCATAAACACACGCCAGCATATACACACATACACTTATGAGATAATGAGAATGGCATGACAGAGGATTTTGAATAAGAAAATGTAATGCTTGTTATTGAAGTACTATTTACAGATTCAATATAAAGAAATGAATAACCCAACTTGAAGAATTTGGTTAGACAAGAAAAAAAGTGGAGAAAAATGGGTCTTTGGTGGTGTATGGAAGCCATATGTCATAGCTTAAACTCATATCAAAGACAAGAAAGCAATTAATAAAGAATATATTATAGAGATAAGAATGAATGTGTGTTCAACTCAAATAAATGTCAGTTTTGTTTGATGACATTGTCCATTGAGAAGTAGAAGTTGAAAATTGGAAATACTGTATTATAATACTGCATTCCTGTGGAAGAGCTCTATTTTTATATAAAATTTCAACCAGCCAGTTTTATTCAGAAGTTGAACATTTCTGTAGCTAATCTAAAGAAATCACTGATTTCAATGAACTGCTAAAGTGTTAGTACAGCTATTGTTAAAAATGGGTAAAATGTCTTCAAACTATAGAACTTGCTGTTTGAGTTTAATTCGAAGCTACTTTATAAATGTTCTTTCTTCCTTCTAAGTTGAAACTTGAATGGAGGTAGGTGGAGAAAGACATGTCAGGAATTAGGATTCTGATTTTGCAAATTTCTTTAAGAATTGTGATTTAGTTCTTCAGAAAAATCAGCACGAATGAGGTAATTTCTTTAAAATAAAACTTATATGGCTCCAATTCACATTCCATTAGTCTGGTCTTTAAAGATTATTTTCTCCTCCCTTTTCCAAACTGTCATATCATACCAACATGTTAGAAAAATATTATTTCTTATTAGGTATTACAGAACTTTAGAACTAGAAAGGAAATTAGAGCTACTTTAGTCAAACACTCTCATTTTGCAAATGGAAATCTAGAGGTGAGAGAGTTTACATGGGCTGCAAAGTCCAAATCTGGAAGTGACTTCAGAAACTGTAAAGGTAGCATTAATAGGTGCAGTGGGACAGCAGGGATTGTTAGAGCCCATGGAAAGGGCATGCCCATAGATCTGTGACTTGACCTAGTAAACAAATATATTCCAGCTGTAGGAAGTTTGGTGCCCAACTTTTAAACCTGTGAACATGATATACCATATTGATTCTCTGCTTCAGCTCCTTTGGTGTTTATGCTGAAAACCAATCAGAAGATGCTTTGCATTAAATAATTGCCAAATTGTTTATTATATTTTCTTTAATTCCAACTCATTTTGGCTCAGAGAAAATATAACTCTATATCATGAACTTAAGTAAGAAGCAAAAGGACATTACATAAAAAATAGACACTTTGCTGTGGTCTGAGAACTTATTTTTTCTAGCAAAGTTTTTTGCTTTGCATTATACACTTTATTATTATTTAAAGAAAATGATAATTGCACTTGAGTTCATCTTGTATGTTACTCAACAGCCAGAATAATTTCTGAAAAATATTTTTCAATATATCCCCAAATCTAAAATGTTTTCTTTCTTTTCAGTATGACTTCCTTTCCTGTCTTTTCACTCTATCAATAATTTGTCTCTACCTGAGAAAAGTTTTCCTTTTTTCTCATTAACTGATCTCCACTTCAATCTGATCAATCTCTGAATAATAAGCCAACACTCATTTCGCTGTCTACTCCCTCTTTCACAAAAACCCAGAGATCATTAAGAAGAGAAGAAAGAGTAACATGCCTTTAAGAGTTGATGTACATTCTTGTCTGGATACAAGACACACAGGCTAGGCATCCAGAATGTCAGCTCTTAGCTAGTTCAAAACAATACCACCTGAAACAAAGCAACAGGCAGGGAAGAAAGCTGTCAAGTCCCAATTTGCAGTTTCTTGCAAAGATCACAGGAAAAAATAGACTCCAGATTCAACTTGTCTTTATTTCAACTCCTCAAGGGCTCAGCACCGGCTAACTGCTGGAATTCCACACAAGCATGGTGACCAGCTCTAAGCCTGCCTCTCCTCCTGCCTGGTTATCCAATTAGTTCCTTGTTAACCACACACCTGCAGTGTCTCTCCCCTCAGGCTCTGCTCCTTTCTCTGTAGCTTTTAACCCCTTCTGTACACATTGTTTAAAACACCATTAAGGTGCCCCCGTGGATGCCCGACAGGATTGTTGGTGCCCTCTTGGTTGCCAAAGTAATTAGCTTACAGGGACATCTCATCTAATATAACTGCAAAATAATCTGAAATAGATCAAACCCTCCTGCCTGTGGAAGCTGCTGGGGCACTGGGAATGCAAACGCTATCCATCCAGGTAATCAGGTAACAGAGGAACACAGAGAATGACAGACTCAGGACATCCAGAGATTTCCGTCAAAGAAAAGACAGGAAAAATAGTTGTCTTATCAAAACTTTCTGAGCCCCAGAAAGAAAATCCCTTGGGAAGCCAAAAGAAGAATGACGAGTCAAAACAAAAAAAAAAAAAAATCTTGGTGTATGCAGAAGACTTTTTCACTGTTGCTTACCCCTCAATACATCCCCAAAGCTTGGAAAGAACATGTGGTTTAAGGAGGAATGTGTGAGACTGTGCACTGAGGAAGTTAAGAGAACTAAGTGTAAGGAGAACAGGCACTTTTGGGAGTACCAATGGGCCATCAAACCACATGTCTGCTCACAGGCAAAATCGTGATTTAAAAACCTAGTTAGCATTGGTCTTTTTTTTTCTTCAGGTCTTCCAAAATATAAAATGACTTTAGATTACCTTCATTCGTGACACATTCTATGATCTGAAAATCTTCACCTGTAAGAAATACATATATTTCTATCTTCATTATTAAAGAAGAAAATCAGATTAAAACTGTAAACCACAAAACAATTAGATTTAAGAAAATATTACAGACTAATAATGGCTGAGAAGTTATATGAAGAAACCTGGTTATTTCAACTAAGAAAATCTTGCAAATATAATTTCAGAGTCAGGTAGCAATTATAAAATAATCAGGGGTGAACAGAAGAGAGAAATGCTAGAAAACAAATGCAAAATTCTCGTCAATTGTCAGAAAGAGAGAAAGGTAGAGTCTAGAAATCATAGCTCAAGAGTTTGGCATTGATAACTAATAAAATTATCTAGTTCACTATTAAATAGTCTATTCAGATTCAAAAGAGAAAGAAGTTATAACTGGAAATAAATGTGTTTCCATAAAAAAAAATAAACAAAACTCATGCTAAACTAATCTTCTATTTCTGTTTCTGATCCTGTTATCATATGGGAAATTCAAAGTTTCAATAACAATATTCCTTGATGTCAGAAAATTGTTTCCAATGCAATACTTTTGAAAAAGATGGCAGAAAATGTGTTGGGCATTTTTACAAATCAAGGCTAAATGAATCGTGTCTCTTAAAGGATGAATGTCAGTCCAAAGAGACGTCTTAGGGCTGTGTTGTCTTGCATACATATGTGTCACATGTTTGCTGTGTTGCTCGAATCTGAAAAAACAGCAATGAATAAGATTGAGATTGGCATAGATCTCTCCTACCTTCATGGAGATTATATAAATTTGACTTACTTCATTAAAAAGTAGGTGGAAAAATAGAAAGATATTGTTATATCTTTAGATTTTTCATAAAGTCAGATGAATAACTAACCACATCAGAGATTTTGAGTTGAAAAGTTTAGGATAGAATGATGCATCACAGCTGAGAGCAAAGACAATTAATGATACATATAAATCTGAAAAATCTGTTTTAAAACTTAAACCAGGGGATATTTCCTGAAGTCTTGAAATTATGCAACACCTGAGGAGGCCAGGATGTAATTTGACTTCTAAAATAGCTAATCAAATCCTAAATAGCATGAATAAAGGCAAAGTTTAGTGTTCAACACAAGGAAGGATTAATTAAATTGGCTAGACCAATTTAGAAGTTTTCATTCTGTTTGGGGCTCCAGAGTTTTTAAAGAAAAATTACAGATTAAAATTAATTCAAGGAAGGTAAAACAGGATAGTAAAATGTTTAGAAATTCTGTTCTATGAGAACTAATCAAATGATTTGGAGTATTTAGGATAGAAAATAAAAAAAAAGTGTGGCATATGTTCACTATGAAAGATATATAATTGTTTAAAATAGGTTCTCATGCATAAGTGGGATAAAATGGTCGAAATTACCAACATACAAATGTAGGTGCTAATAACAAAAAATGTATATTTTCCAACCACATAAAAAGATGAGATTATGTTTAATACTGTGGATACTTAAAATGACCATGTATTCTATGAATAGTAAGTTGTCAGAATATTTTAGAAAGGACTTCTTAATTAAGTAGGATTTTAGCATAAGTAATATCTAAGATCCCTTCTAATTTTCTAAATCTAAATTTATGAGACTATGCAATAGAAATATTTTCTTTTACACATTTGACTTTAGATGAATATTTCCTTCTGAATTACTATTGTCTAACCACCACAGATGAACAGTTATTAAGTAGAAATGGTTTCTCTAATTTCCCTCACCTTAAACTATGGGTGTTATCACTATACAGCTCAAATCCAATAAGTGAGCCTCACATCTCAATCAGGCCATGATTTACCTCTTTTATTTTATTTTGCTAAACCAAAAATATTAACTTTTTCTTCATATTGTGAATTTTGATATTGCTTTTGTCTCCTTTCAGCCACATTTTAGGTTTTTGCTCAATTAAGCTGGGAATGTCTTTTAATCTTCATTTTATTTTATACTCAGAATCATTCCAAAGATGTCGTGTTTTCTGATGTATTAGGGTAATTCCAGGGATATCATAACACTAACTCTCAACTTTGCTGATGTCCAAATTCCAGAGCATCTCTGAATTAGTTTATCCAGAGACTGACTTTGTGTACCTGTTGCAAAATAGGAGAGGCTGTCTCCTGACCATGCTGGGTGGTGGAAAGCAACTTTCTAGCCTCCCTTCAGGCTCACTGTGAGAAGTACCGGTTACCTTTAACCCTGTTTCTCCAGGCTTGTAAAGTACAAACATGATTGCTTTTAAAAAAAAAGAATTCTTGACAGAATTGCAAAGATTTTCCCCCTGTCCTGCTTAGGCAATTAGTCCTTGCCCATCTATTGTCAATTTTCCAACATTTTTTTGACATCATTTGTCTGGAGTCATTTCCTTTCTTGTTCTTGTTGTCCTCATGGATTTACAACTTTATGTTATTATGGTGTCGTTTTAGAAGGAAACAGATCAAAACATTTGATCTGACAGTTTTAAACTGAAGTCTCAATTTTTTTTTATTTCACTTTTGAATTTTTATTGCTATTGTACATTTATCCACATATTTCAATTTAAAATTTTAAGCATTAAAACCAAGGAAATGAAAGGAAATACATCAAAAATTTAATAGGATGTGTCTTCGTTCAGGCTAAATTACATATGCTAATATTTCTTCTTTTCTATCTTTTAATATTTTCTAGATATCACAAATGTTCTATTTACATAAAAGGAAAACATAATTAAAATAACCAACACAATTTTTATTCCATATTTTTCATTTTTGTGCTTTTTATTTCAGCATATTATGCGGTTACAAATTTTTAGATTATGTATATTGCCTTTGGCTCAACTTCAGAGCTTCAAGCATGTCCATCCCCCAGATGGTGCACACCATACCCATTAGGTGTGTATATACCCAACCCCACTTTCCCCCTCCCATTTGCATCACACCCGATGAATGTTATTACTATTTGTGCACTTAAGTGTTGATCAGTTAATATCAATTTGATGGTAAGTACATGTGGTGCTTGTTTTTCCATTTTTGTGATACTTCACTTAATATAATGGGCTCTAGTTCTATGCAGGATAATACAAGAGGTGCTATATCACCATTGTTTTCTTTGTGTGTTGCTGAGTAGAAATCCATGGTATACATATACCACATTTTATTAAACCACTCATGTGTTGATGGGCACTTGGGTTGTTTCTATATCGTTGCAATTATGAATTGTGCTGCTATAAACATTCCAGTGCTGATGTCTGCTTTAAAATCACTTCTTTGGAGATACCACTCCTGCATTACTGCTCATCCAATCTTCAATAGCTCTCTTATTGTCTCTTTTGGCATTTTGTCCTTTTCCAGACAGAACTTGTTAATTTAATAAGGATAATAGGGAACAAAAATAAATTTGAGAAAAATAAATTATTGTCCATGGCAGAGAGTTGGCTACACAGCTCACTTCACTTTCTGGTTTCCCATTTTCTCCCCAAACCCTGAGGAACTCTCATTTTCTTATAAGTTCCATAATAGATTTAAAATTTCACTTTTTACACAAATTTTCTATAATGTTAATGATTTTTTAATGGTAAAGGTCTAAAATTCTGTCAGAGTTGATGTCCTCTATATAGCCTTTCCAAGTTCATTTAAGTCTTTGTATACTAGATTGCAAGCATCTAAAGACAGGGAGAAAAAAATCATATCACATAAACACACATTGTGGCATCGCACCTACTCCACATACATACTAAGTTACCTGATCAAATATAATACATAATGATTTGTGATTATTTATATAAATATACAAATACTGATATTTTCTGGGCTGTATTAACCCTGTCTTTATCAACATCATCATACAGCATTTGCCAATTGCCAAGTGAACTCAATTAAAATGTGGGGAGAATGAGTCTGTGATGTAGTAATAAGGGGCATCAGATTTGATATCATTTTTGCTGGATCTTGTAGACTTCTGGGACAGTGGAAGATTTGAATGAAACTTTAAAAGAAAAGTTGTCTTAGAAGATTGAATGACAATAGAAAAATTCATTGAAGACAAAATATTTAAAAGGCACAACTAGTAATGGAATGATATCCCTAACTTGTTTGCAGATTGCTTAACTACTCAGGGTGCTTAGAATTCCTTAGGATTTCTACATCTCAAAAGAACATGGATCTATCAGGAAAATATATCAACTGTCTCCAGAGTGGGTCACACACTCACTTTGAGAAAAGAATATCTATGTTCTGCCCTCTTTCCTTTTGTGTGTTCCTCAATTTTCCATTTAAGAAAGGACATACACACTTTCACACTATCTGAAATCATGCTAGTCATGTAGAAAAGTGTTTTAACACACCCATTCCCATTAAGGTGTATTTAATTTTGATGATTATCTCTCCTAGAGAAAATTTCATTTTAAACTATAGCCTTAATACAGGAAATTCAAAAGAAGGGACATATTTAATAGCCAAGATCTGCCCCAGTACTCCCAAATGACACTATCTAGGTGTTTCCTATTCTTCACCTTTGGCCTTCCACAATACAAATTCCTTGCTGATCCTCATGCAAGCATACTTCTCATGAATTGAGCATGCGTCACACATCTTTCTCAGTATTTTTGCCCAAAATGATTCCTCAACATGGCAGCTCCATATGGGTGGTGTAGTGGTGGGAAAATCTAGTTTTTGATCACAACAGAAGTGAGAATGAATGCTGGCACCATCACTTCCTGTCTAAAGGTCCCTGAGCAATCACATTCTCACTGATATCTCTCACTAATATTGTTTCCTCTTCTGGGAATGAGAATAATAGGCATGATTGTAAAAATTAGAGATGATACATGTATACACATTGGGATCTCCGAAAATTAGCTACTCTGATAGGTATTATGGTTAAATGATAGAAATTACAGGTAACTATAATAAATTTAATTGGTAGATATGGATTTTTACATACATCATCTGACTCTTTTTCTGTATATTAAAATATTGGATATGTTATACAACAGTACATATGTTGTCCTTGGTTCCTATTCTATATGTGCAAATCTAAGCTGTCTATCCAATTACAATACTGTCCACTCAGAACAAACAGTGGTCATAAACTACTGGGTGGCCATATTTGTGCCTATCAGTTTATAACAGCCCTCCATTTATCTAAATTTAATGTCCATATTGAATAACACTTCCTCCTTAATGTCTTCATTGATACCACGTACTGTTCATGAAGTTTCTTTCACTGGATTCCCATATCACATTTTTATATGTCTATTTTATTTTAGATAATTGAACACCTTTTAATTAACCTATTTCTCATATTACACTTCCCATGTAACATCCCCCAAGTATATTGTAATGATTTTCAGAAGACAGAGCATGTCATACTTCTTTCATAAGCCACATTGTCATAGGAAATACCTGCATGTTAAAGACACTCCCAAATATTTGTTAAATTTCATTGAAATGAGTGTGTAAGGAATGAGGAGCGACACCTTCATTGTTCTCCATGGATTGCTAAGCCTTCTTATCATTCCCAGCTATGCCAGCTCTGTGCCCAGCCAATGACCCAGCACTGTAGACGCATTTGCCATTGATGTGAAGATTGCGCCACTGTGCCAGAATAGAACAAACTCTTTCAGTCACACACATTCAGTACAATCATCTCTCCTATTCTGAAGTGGAATAAGTTTCCAAGTATGATTGCTTTTGAAAAAGGAAAGTTTCTGTAAAAGGAAGCTGGAAAGATCTTGCTCTCATTCTGACTGCATTTTTTAATCATCACTGTTTGCCCCTCCAGTGCGCCCACCCATTTCCGAAGCCAGGCTTGTGATTTTGATGCGCCATCGTGGCTAAATACAGTATATCATTTCAGCAGGCTCTTCACATTGTGTTATTGTTAATGATGCTTTTTATTTACCAGAACCATAGGCAATATGATATTACTCTCATTCAGTGAGCTCGGCAGGAGACTTTTTAAAAGTGTAATGCATTTGCTCTAATGTCTCTGATCAGGTGGATCCGGCCTGGAAAAACTCCAAGTTGGATAATTACATTTTCGCTACCTATAATTTCCACCACTCCTTTGAGAGCTTGCAGCGTTCTTCTCCTTTCAAACTCAACGCTTATGTAGTGTTTGCTGAATACTATTTTAAAAAGAAAAGAAAATCCATCAGACTTAACCTGAGGGAGGTAAGAAAAGAACAACCAAAAAAATGGGCTGGTCAGAATAAGCCTTTTGGAAACTGCAACATCATTGAAAGTTGCCTTTCAGTTTTTCTCATCTCTTCAAGATGGGTGTCCCCTTCTATTCCTTTTGCATGAGCCATCTTCCCTCACTTTCAAATCAACTTTATTCTCATGCTACCATGATATCCCGATAATGAGAAAAAGGAATCTAATAAAGCCATGCTTACTAAAGCATACATTTTGTATTTGAAAACTAGTCTAGCGATATTTCAACTTTAAAAAATAATAGCCACTGGAAGAGGCAAGATATATAATAAAAAGGGACAGATTTTCAAAGGCAGAATTTTAGAGCCCATGTGTTATAAGACAAGAGGTAATATCAATTTAGGGTACAGTCCCATGTACATTAAATTCCCTCTCCTGCCTACACACAAAACCCACACTGCTTTTAAAGGTAAAAAGAAATACTAGAGTCTACATTTTACATAACAGGTTATATTAGCAAACAAGGCTCTTTGCACATAAGGTATGTCAGGGCTAAGGAGAATGCATTTAATGTTTTGAATATTTTACTGTTTTTAATACAAGATCCCAGTTGCAGCATCAACTTCTTTGTTTTTAAAGAGCAAAAGCACCTAAAGTCAAGTGACAAAGGTGAATGACTGAGCTGAATACTAATATCTGGGTCAAAAAAATGTGACCTTGTGATCCATAAAATAACAAGATTAATTTTAATTCTGACTGGTGTAATCACAAGGGTCACCATGGTTGGGTATTGATCCTTGTATCATAATTATAAGACGGAGTGACTTTAAAGGGATAATTCTTCCTTATGCGTGTAATGCCTTTCCTGAGTGTTTCATTGGTGTTTCACATTATTTTTTAATAGACACTCTTGATGTTCTTTTACAACTATCATCTGTCCCTCTTCTCTTTGAGAACCTGGGTGCTCATAGTATCCCCACAGTACACATCTTCCCATCCAAAGTTCCATCTAACAGTCATTTGTGGGTTACTATCTAGACTATTGTTCACCTGATGATAAGAGCTGCCATCACAGAAATGGAGGAGCCCAGCATATATTCATGGAATGGTAATTTGGTCTATAACATTATAGTTCACAGCTTACTAACCTAGATTACATTCCATGTATTTTCCTTCATGCTTTGATTTTGTCAATTCCACATAGGCATATGAGGGGAATTTGCTGTAGATATTATTAAATAACTTTCCCTTGCTTTCCTGATGTAACTGACAGGCACATGTCACTTTTGCCTAGAAATTATTTGAGCTAAGGCTGAGCAGGGTGATGGATTCCTTCACTGCACTGGATTCATGCAAGGGCCAACACAACTCTTGAGACAGTGTGCCACAAACCAGTTCAGCTGGGTGGTAATGGATAGAATCAAACACGGCTCTGACTGTCTAGAAAAAGAGCTAATTTTTCAAGCAGGATAATTTAAATTTTAGAAGTGTTACATTTTTGGCTTGGGCAGGACATATAGTGAAACTTTTCCAAATGGCATATACATTTGAGATTCCTTGTATTTTTAATTAAAAAATAAAAATGTTAATAGGATACTTCTTTTGAAGGTAACCAGAGGCCCATGTTTAACTTTGGTGCTTATATGCCAAGTCACCAATTTTTTGCTCATCTGGTTTGACAGTTCTTGCCCATGAATTCCCTTGGTTTCTTGTTCCATTTTGGCAGTATTTGGCTCATGTTCTCAGTCTGGCATCTTGAACTTGTAATACAGGCTTGGATTAGTGTGACCTTTGAATATCATCACCCCACAGCTTCTGGCATTTTCCCATTGGTTTCAGTACCACCAACACAGTCTATCAATGACACATCTGAAATCTTTGTCCTATAATTTTTTCATGTTTGACAACTTTCTTTGAGCATCAGAGTTCTCTGATATTCCTTTCAACTGCCTTTTCTAGCTTTACTATTTAACTAAATGCCATTGTTTTTTAAAGCATAATTCACAATCTCTAACGTTGGCCATTGCTTCCTCCTTCAGAAATTTTATCTATACATATAGAGTTGGTTGTATTTATTAGAACAAGGGCTATAAAATGTTTTTTATAAAAGGAAATGTAGTAAATATTTTAGGATTTGCTGGCTACATATGATTTCTTTTTCCTGGGTATTGACCCTTGTATCATAATTATTAGACGGAGTGACTTTAAAGGGATAATTCTTCCTTATGCGTGTAATGCCTTTCCTGAGTGTTTCATTGGTGTTTCACATTACTTTTTAATAGACACTCTTGATGTTCTTTTACAACTATCATCTGTCCCTCTTCTCTTTGAGGACCTGGGTGCTCTTAGTATCCCCACAGTACACATCTTCCCATCCAAAGTTCCATCTAACAGTCATTTGTGGGTTACTACCTAGACTATTGTTCAACTGACGATAAGAGCTGCCATCACAGTAATGGCGGAGCCCAGCATATATTTATGGAATGTTAATTTGGTCTATAATGTTAATTTGGTCTACACTTCGTTGGTTTTTTTGTTTGTTTGTGTTTGTAAACCTTTGAAAATGTAAAACAAAAATATCTTAGCTCATGGGTCCTACAAAAAATTTCCCAGTCTTTGTATTAGAGACCAATGAGAGGAATAAGAAAGCATTTTCTTTCAGTAAAGAGATCAAGAATACTGAAGAAAGATAATAAATAATTGCTTCTTATAATTAAGAGGAAAATGTGTTGATCTTGAAATTGGTCATTTTTATTACAACATGGAGGCTTTTTGGAGGAAATGTAATCACTTTTTAGCTTTTCTGTTTTGCAAGTGTGACTTTTATTTGCTACTCCAGATGGAGTCAATATATATCATTGGCCTTCTATAGAGAATTTAATTAACACCCCCACAAGTGTTTGGTATTTTCTTGCTAATCGAGTAGAGTGTGTTTATAGTTCCTCTTTAAAGAATAAGCTCATCTTGAGTTAACTAGGAATTGGGCTGGGCTTCATAAGTAGGCAGAGTTTGAGTAAGGCTCTGTACCTAACAAGCCATGGGATGAGATAAACTTTCAAAATGCCTTTTCCACCTGGTCTTATCAAGTTATTACTTTGGATCTTAAAAAATTTAGTTTTGTCATTGTAAATTCATATTTAAAATTAGATACTAGCATCATAACCTATGTTACTGGTCACCTGTCTTTGTTATATCAGTAGGTAGATTTTTTAGAGAAGTTTTTTCAGTAAAAGAGACAATCTAAAAAATGAAATAAAGAGGAAGAACAGGAATGTCAAAAAAGAGAGTAGAGGAAAAAACAAATAAAAATATCATATTGCTAAACAGTTGCTTTGATTAGACTTCTTTAATAAACTCCATTTCTTAGTAATAGGGTTATTGGCTACCAAGTGTTATCAGTCTATACTGATAAACAGAGAAGCCAAGCCCAGGAGGAACTTTGATGTTCAAGAAACCCTTTCTTGCTTTCATAGCTCTTGGAATAGCTAAACAAAATATAATCTATAGTCAGTCCACTACTTAGGAAACCTCTGCCACCCTCCATCAAATTCAGAACAAAAAAGGAATGATCTTCAAAGATTATTTTTTTCTTTTTTTAGTTTATTGAATAAACAACCCAGAAAATACATACCCTCCCCAAGCAAAGGGGTCAATTTCTTTGGCTTGATGAGACATTTGCAAACAAAAAACCTGTGAATCCATATAACTTAATCTTAAAGGGCATGCTGAAATAACAGGGCCAGCTACATCTAAGAGGGATTCTGATTCTTCCAATGTGGGATGAGTAATTTAAAAAGCATTCATGTCAGCTTTGTGATACTGTACTTCAGTGTCTCTTTCAGGACTTTGAAATATTTGTTATCATTTTAAAAATTCCATGAGTGCTTCAGGCTGTCTCTCAGTTCTCAGATATTCCTTTGGTGCCTAGCACAGAGTTTGTCCATTACAGGATTCAATACAGACATGTTGACCGATTGATTAAATTTTATCCCAAAGCTATTCTTGAACCTCATAAATCTCTTCTCTCTCAAATTTGTCACTCAGAATATACGAGAAAGGGAAAGCACAATGTACCTCTCTGTGTCCTACCTTAGTCACTCATTGTCCTTGCATCAAGTTACAAAGATTTATTTTTTTTAATCAGCCCTGATCAAGCAGTCCCTCCAACCAGTTAACCTTTCATGTTGTTTCCCCCTTATTTCTGAAAATTTATCTCTAGCTGTCTTCTATCAGGGTGTTCAGGAAGATCCAAAGCAATACAGCAGGGCTGTGCAGTAAACAGATCAGAAAGGTAACAACTTAATTAGTAGAAATATGAGGAACACAGTCTACCTTCTCCACCTACACATACACATAGACACACGTGTGCACACACACACAGGCAGGCATGCATGCTCACACGTAAAGTCTTTTTCGTGGTCATCTATTATGAAATTTGAAACAATAGACAGATAATCATACATTTCCAGTGTTCACACCTGGATGGTAATCAGCCTATACCTAGAAACACCCTTGCCAAAGAGATAGGAACTGAAGGCAGAGTCAGTGGAGGAATTTTTCACAGGGTAGGGAAAAGAATAGGGAGTAGGGATTTAGAAATGCAGTAAAGCATATTTTTCTTGGTGCTCACTGGTTAAATGTAGCTTATGGCAATATATTTTAGAATATTAAGTATTTACATTTTTTCCAGTATTTATTTAGCACAAATTTGGCTAAATTGTATGTGTTATATGTTTATAATTTTTTTTAAAAAAAAAATAAGAGCAGCATAAAGGCACTAGAAGCAAAGTTTCTGATTTCACAACCATTTTGAGGAAATAGTATAGTATGATTTTTAAAGGCTCAATAAAAATGGCATATTTTTCTGGATGGGTATGATATTAGATCACTTTGCTCTATAATTTAAAGCCAACTTAATGTTCAGTTGCAGTTCTAAATTTACTTAATTTTCCAAACATCCAAACTTCTGTTTATGTTGACAGTCCCATCACTGAGACATTCCTTCCTAGCTTCTCTTTGTTTTAAGGTCATATGTTTTTGCAGGGGATTCTAACCCCTTAGAGAATATAAGAGTGACAGGCAAAGCAAGGAGCATTCTCTTTCCTAAAAACAGTAAAACTCCAAGAAGATGCTCATCAAATAATTGTGAGGCTTGAAAACACCCACAATCATTGTCTTCTGTGATGTGCAGAATAATTAAATGCAACATCAGCATGACATCAGTGGTAGATAATTTTCAGCCGTAAAATGCCATTCTCTCCCATTAACTTGAGGATTGTTGGAGGTTTTTGTCTCCATTTCACCAGACAGAGTACAAAACATTGTGACATGCTTAATATTTCTTCCGCCAAGATGTCCACTCCGATTCCTCACCCTTTACAGAGTTGTTGATTTCATCCTGCATTTAGCTGCCAAAAAAGCGATTGCGTGTGCAGCAGCAGTAACAAAGTGAAAATGAATTATGCATCAGAAGGAACTGCATTTGAGTCAAAAAACTTAGACTTCAGCATCTTCAAATTACAATATGATTTAAGAAGGAATACATTTAAGGAGATAGCAATGGACTGAGGTGAAGGGGCCAGCATTGGCCCGGTTTAATATAATTTAGCTTTCAATTATTTATTTTTTAAAGAGCTACTAAGCACACTGAATCTCTTTAATGGCAATGTCAAAAGTATGGAGACTGGAGAAAAGCCATGAATAATAGTGACAGATTGTTATGCATGGTAATGTTATAGGGCCTGCTGCAAACCGAAGCATTCCCCAGAGCAGGAAGAACAAACTGGAAGCTATGAAAGCAAGGGACAGGGCTGTCTTCCCTGGGCTGTGACAATGGCTGAACTCACCTTTCTTGGAGATTTAACTGGCTTTACCATGAAGGCCTTTAAGCCACTGTATCTGTAAGAATTCTGAACTTCTTTTTTGACACTTGGAACATATCATTGTTGTTTGTATTATCCACCTTTAATTTTACTAATAGTAAAATTAATTCCATAAAATTGTCTGACACATTTGTTAAAAAGCCACACGGTGACTAGAACTGTAAAAGGACCCTGGAATACCTGAGGCAACAACTTGTTCGTTCATCTTTCACAAAATTGGTTATCAAATGAATGGACTTGAACAAACAGGAAATATATGGGTGAAAACAGAGGTTGATCAAGTGTTGAGAAATTGGATGAAAATGAAAACCATTTATTAATACAGAGAAGGAAGGAAAATGTCATGATGAAGTAGTGTAGCCTAGATTAAGATTAGGGACCCCCATGATTCACCAAGGGAAAGTGAATGAAGAAAATATGAGACCTTTGAGATCAGCCACATGGGATGTTTTAACCCCAACCCTACTCATCCAGAGGCCAGCCTGTTCGGCCTATTGGGCAACTCTTGGTTAAAGAACTAATTTGTCAATCCTTTCCTGACCATGCATTTCATTTGTGTGCCCACAAAGGCAGCAAGTGACCTGAGAAATGGCTACTCCGGGTGTCTCTGGCATCACTGAACCACTCTTGTGACACTTGCCTCTTTTCTGCCAATGTTTCCTTTCCCAGGCACTAGAACTTTTTCTTTCTCATCATGGTGTTTCAGAAATGAACACTGTGGTGGTATTTTGGGTATGATCCAGGATATTCTATGATATGTGGCATGACTAAAGAGCTAGAAGGAGAAGAGGTATGTTATTGTATTATCACACCACCCTTGAGTCATAGCTTTTATCCTAAAATATGAGCAGAAGCTGAGTTCACAACTATAAAAAAAGATATGAGGGACACCAAAGAAATAGTATTCCATCTGATTCTTTTGTCTCTAGGATCGAAAGTTTTCTCTTTATTGTGCCTTATTGTTTTCAAAATTATGTCTTTAATCACATCATTCCCTTGATAAAAATTCACAATACTTCCTATTGCCTCTGCATCACAGTTCAAATTATTTAGCTTGCCTTTCAGATAGCTCATAATAATCAAGTACCTTATTACTCTTTTGTTTCTTAGTAACCATTAGTATATATTCCTATTACATTCAAATTTCTGGCTCTGAATATTTATTTTTGCTTTTATTCCCATTGTATGTTGTATTGATACTTCTTTCAGACTATTCATATTTTTATCCATTCTTTAAGTACCAAACCTACTGAAAAAACAACTCTTCTTTCAGAGAAAAAAATGAGCATACTACAGCCTGAAGGCCAAATCTGGCCCACCACATGTTTTTGTAAATAAAGCTTTATTGAAACACAGCCAAATTTACTTCTCTCCTATATTGTGTAGTCTTTCATGCTTCAATAGCATAATTGAGTAGCTGCAACAGAAATCATATGACCAGTAAAGTCTAAAACATTTACTATTTGCCCTTTATTTTTTAAAAAAGTTTATTAAACCCTATTTTACACTAACAAAGACTGATTTTTATTATCCACCAAAATTATTTTGTTCAAGGAATAATAATCTTTCTCAGAGACTCTACACCAGGCTAATCTTTCCTTTACCTATTCTTTAACACATTCATTTTTAAACAAATTTCTTACTTAGAATACTATATTGTACTCATGTCCTAGGACTGTCAAAAAATTGATACTTTTTATCTATAAAATCTTACCCAACACAGAATGTTCCATCCTCTCGAGTTTACCTAAGTTAGCATGTTTTGGCATGCAGTAGGTATCATGAATGGAAAGCACTGAAATGAACTGTATTAAACTGAAATAAGGCAGGTAGGTGAAACCTTGATGCAGGACAGGGGGACAGTGGTGATTTCCCAAAGGCACATTGAAAGGATTACTGAGGCCTCAGGTTCAGAGTCATTTTTTGTTGTCTGGTTGTGCAAAAGTTCTCCTCTTATCCATTATGTGCTCTTTTAACAAATAACATTGACTGAGAAGGAACACGCACACCACCCCCTCCCCACCCCCCACCCTCCACGCTATGTGCTGTGTTTCCCACCTACTGAAGAGTAACTCCCTTCTCTTATGACCATTTCTTACCTGAATGAAACAAAAACCTGATTCCGTTGCCACATGGCCATTCTATCACACTTAGACCATTTTTTTGACATTAGAGATATGGGGATTTTCATTCCTTCTCATTTTTATACCATTTCTTGAACTTCTTAGAACTATTTGTCCCATCAGCTCTATGTTTTTTAGCTTAGTGCAAAACACAAAGGGAAAAGACACATGGAAAAAAATAAAACAGAATTGGAAACCAGGAGCTTGGATTTCTAGCTTTTGCTCTTACTTGTTTATTGAGACAACTTTGGGAATTTGCTTCTTCAATGCTTAAATTAATAAATTGGTTATATCAGAAGTTTGAAATGGGATTTAAAAAAAATCACCAAATTCTATCCTAGACTCCCATGTGAGTCTAGACCCACAGGAGCAAACTGAATGGAGTCATGCTTTTGGGATGGAGATGTGGAGCTTGTGCTTAGCTTCCTTACCACTCTTAGCTGTATTCTCTGAGTGTTCTGCAGGGTCAATTCTGAAATATATAGGATAGCCTAATTTCTAAAATTCTTTCAAGTTCTAAATTTCTTATATTTCTTGTCCTTCCATAAAACATTTCATTCTAAACAGTTACTATTTTTAAACTCATTCTACTGTCTTCTGCACTTTTTTTCTAACAAAACTTAAAGAGAAGAGTACTAAAACCAAAGGAATATTTAAAGATATCATTTCTGAGAAAAGGAAGTTAATTGTTCTGAATTGTACCTCAAAGTATTTCTGTGTGATTGCCCAAACTGTATGGTGTGGGACCAGTTTGAAAGTCTACAGAAGTTCATGCTGAAGAGGAAGGAGAAGTTGGCAAATGCATGCCCATCAACCTACCTCGCTGATAGACAGATCAAAGGGGGAAGAATCAGATTCCTTTGCAAGAACAGGCACAAGGTCACGGATAGTTTTTGTTTTGTTTTGTTTTGTTTTTCATTCTTCACAGTTTTGCCTGGAAGAAAGAATGCTTTCATGAATATATATATTTCTGTTCTTTGGGGAAGATTACAGAACATACAGTACAGAGAAATTATTATTGCTTACTTATGGAAATACTTACAAACAGCAAAATGCCAATGGGGTGGTATCCCAAAATGAGGGAGTCGGTTTCCTCAAGCCTAAGCTAGCTGCAATTTGGAAAATACATTAAAAAACAAATTAACTAAAAATAAATGAATAAAAACTTGGCTACAGATAATTCTTGCTTGAAACTTAGATAAAAACAAAATCTCCTTCTGATTAAATATCCAGGGTGGTTATCTGCTCTAGATTGGCCGGCCCTAGTCCTCAATTAGCCACATTCCAGGGAGGGCTTTAATATTTTTCTAAGGAGAAAATAGAATTTTCAAAACATAATTATGTTCAATCTATTCAGTTTAAGAAAACTAAAATATGAGATTAAGAGGAGTGAGAAAATAAGAGTAATTTATTTCATAAAAACAATGTTAGAGTAAATGGGGCTGAACGCAAAATTAAGCACTTTATCTCCAAAAATTAGTCTATTGCTTTCAAGGTTTGCAGTTTAGCTTTCTCCTGAAAGTTGTATGGGGTTGACTTTTAATATTTTATATTTCTCACCATGTAGTCTCTTTTCTCCAGTTATTAAGAGCTAAGTCTCTCAACTGTTTTTTTTCCCCCTTTGGGAGGAGGGGGAAAAATAGAATATAAACAGAACTATTTTCCCACAAGCCAGGGTCACCACTCTGATGCTGTGAGATCCCCTTTCCTGCAGGCCCTGGAAAACAACAGAAGCTTTATTTTCAGATAATAGCCAAAAGATTAACTAATTATTAATACTAAACAATTAGCTAGTAATGATATAATGTCATGTTCCTCTCTTTATAAAATGTATGTAAAAAGGAAAAGTTAATTATGACTGAGGAAAATAAAAAAAATTGTTGTGTCTAAGTAAAATAAATGTGTGTGTGGGTGTGTGTATTTTAGTTGAGGGGGTAAAAAAGAAAGTACCTTTATTTTTATTAACAAATCAATTCTTAGCAATCGATGTACCCTGCCAAATACAGCAGATAGTGAGAATTAGGGGGCATTTGGAGACCCTCACTAAGTTGATGGGGTCCAAATAATATTTCTTCTTCATGATTCTCTTGAATGCCATATTTCTTTTTGTATTAAACAGAGCCATATACTCTACATAATCATGACAGTCATCTGACTGATGTTGACATGGGAGAGAGATGCAATTACTCAAAGTGAGTGATTATCACATGATATACAAGTTGGAAGAAGGATGTCTGGTAGGGTATCATAACACCAATCTGAATTCTCTGGTCTCTTTTAGTAATACGCGCCCCCACTTCTTAGACTGTTTTACTAGATTCCCAATATTGAGGGAACCTGAAGCTAGGAAGAGGTTATGAAAGAGAAGAAACCCATTTTGTTTTACTTATTTTCTGTAGGGGAGAAAAACGAATACCTTTTCCTCACTCATCAAAAGAGCCATGGCTGACACTCACATTAAAAAGAAGACAGATTAACAAGAAATATGCATAACAAATTTATTTATCAAAGTTTTATGTGGCACAGAGCCTTCAACCTGTAGTTTTATGCTTGGATTTGATAAAAAATGAACAGTTATGTAGACATATGATTGGACAAAAAGGGGTATGCCCTAACGGTGATAAACAAGGTGAACTAAGCCAACCTGTTTGTTTAGATTTTTCTTGGCCTTTCTGTGTGCCATTCCTTTCCTCTGGGTATAGGATAAGAACCCTCTGGAATGAAGATCTTATGACGTACTTTCAGATGAAGTAAGTCAGAAATCCTTAAAACCATGCTTCACATAGAAAGGTTGGGAAAAGGCAGAGTGACTTTCTCACTTTTGCAGTTTTTGTCCATTGCCAAGGTGCCAATTTTTGGGGTATCAGGTTCTGAGCGCCACCATTTCATTTTTGTATAAACTTTGTTCAGAAGGTTTTATTTTGTTTTGTAGCATGGACAGAAATGCCCTTTCTTAAGTCACCTTGATTTTGAACCTCACAGCCACAGGGAAGTTAAGTAGTCTCAAGAATCTGCTTGTTAGAATTTTGTTTATTATTGTTCCAGAGAGTAACAGTGACTAAAAGACAAGCTTCTTGGTACTGTAACAAAATCCCTAAATGTGACCATATAATTTAGGCGGAGGTTGTATCATTTCAATCTAACCAGGTAGCCTATTATGAAGCATAAATCTGACCTCTAAATTTGGCAGACCACTACAAAAGCAATCAAAGCCTACTTTGTTTTGGAGAGATTCTTTTACTTTTCCTGTTGTAATATATACACAAAGACTATTGAAGAACATTAATACCTATCTACTAGAATCCTTTCAATTATAGATTTTAAAAATGTCTTAAAGAAACAGTATCATTTTCTAAACAAAGGCATGTGTCCTCTGTTTAAGAAAATAAGAAAAGGAAAAATGATACAACATAAGAGAAAGAGCCCTTCATAAAGTCATATCAGCTCTTCATAAAACATGCAGCTCTTCCAATGTAGAAGGGTTTTTTGTTGTTGTTGTTTTGTTTTTCCCCTTTCTGTTATGAAAATTTCTCTATAAAGAGATTTATTCACATTGTCACAAACTCCCAGATTTTCCTCTGTCCACATGTACATAATCTTGCTTTTTCACATAAAGGTTTAGTTTTCACTCCCAACAGATCATTTTCCATAAACTCATGGGGAAGACCTAGCTATTTGTTTAATGCATTTTATATGCAAATCTAGCTAGTCAACTGCAGAGTGGACACTGATTAAATACAGGAGATGCTAATCATAATGATTTAATGTTATAGAGGCAGACAAAATCCTTGTTGGTGTCCTATGGATTCCAGAGATAGAGTAAATCTTGTTACCTAGAGAATCTTCGAGTTGGTCACTGTGATAGTATTTATTGATCTATTAGGATTGACCACAGGGGCTAAAGTCATGGAATTCAATGGTTGAAAATGGATTAACATGAGATGACAATATTGAAGTCTTGTTCTTGTTCTTTTTGGTCCTTGGGAAATTGAGGACAGTGGGAGGGGGCTGACAATTGTTCTTTTTCTCTTTTGCTTCATCTTTCTAGGGGTTGCTTCATCAGCATATTTTTTTAAAGTACCTTGAATGTAGATGGCTCCTTCCTGCTGAGCTAGTCAAAGTGCTTTACATACATTATCTCTCATTTGTCCTCCCATAATCCCCAGACTTTGATAGGTGTCAAAGGAATGTCCTTTTTTTCTTTTTAACTTGAGGGGTAAACTAGAGCTACTATATTGAAAGTACAAGAGAAGGGTCATTTTCCAAGATGGCATCCAGCTTTGGAATTCCCTTACAAGTCAGGAAAAAAGAAAAATACCTTATTTGGTACGTATTGCTACTGTTCATCAGTAGTCCACCCACCTTTCCCTCCTAAATCTGAAACAGCTATGCTTCTCATTTTTCTTGCTGTGAGTTGAGCTATATAATTTTTCTGGCTTATGATGAGCAAAAGTTATCTTACTTCCTGACAGAAAAGCCCGTCTTTGGGTCTCTGCTTTCTTTCTTCTGTTATCCATCAATGGGTACTATGGAGCAGATCCATCTCAGCCCTCACAACACACACACACACACACACACACACACACACACACACACACACACACACACACACGTGCACACACATACATGGTATCTGCTTAAAGAAGAAATACAGAGTCACTGAGATTTGGGGGTTACTTGTTATATCAGTATAACCTTTTACTTATTCTCAATAACACATCTTATTTGAATAATAATTAACCATAATGAAACAGCAATATTTTGCTACTTGAGATATCTTTGGAATCGCAGACTGTGCAAATGAGCAAAAACAATTCCCATCAAGCAAACAAGTTAATTCCTAAAATGTAGAATTCTACAAATCAATGAACTAAATGTATGTTGCAATAGGATATTATTCAAAGAAATTTTCTATGTTAAAAATCATAAATTTTTGTACTGATTTTTCTTAATGTAAAAATGCAAGTAATTGAAAATAATCATGAAATACAAAAAAAAAATGGAAAGAGGAAAATAAAAAATCATCTATTCTCTAATATCCAGAAATAACCACTACCATTTGGAAGCATCTTATAGTAATTTTTACAAAATGAACATGAATAGTTTTTGTTATTACCTCTTTCTGATTCCTGTAACAAGGGCTACAAACTTGAAAAGATAGCAGAAGAGAAATCTGTTCACTTGAGTTCTGCCCTGGTTTGGATCCTAACAAGCTGAGGGTCTTTGGCAAACCCCTTAACAGTTCTAATTCCATTCTTTTGTTGGCATTCACATCTCACAACTCTGTTCCTTTCCATAAAATTTCAATCTTATAACCTTTGTTTAGGTGCTTATAATTTAGCTGTGAGTCAATCGGAAAAAAAAATAGTTGAAAATTGATTAATCAAATGATTAATTTTCCAAATGACTATTTCACCAAATGTTTTATAGTTTAAAAATAAATCTGCAAGAATTTTACTAGAAATATGCGATAGTAAACATATTCATATAATTATATATTATTAGTAGTAACAAAATATTGGCATTTCTTTTTTCTGCTTTTTTGTTCCATATTTTTAGCTTATAAAAGTATTTTCCTAATCTTTTAATTGATTGTGTGTTTTGTGACTCTTTACCTTTTAGCACTAGAATTATTGGAATTTTCAAACTGACTAACCCTATCTTTAAAATTTTGTATTTATATTTAATGCATTTTAAATTTATGATTGTAATCATATAGGAGAATATAATAATCCTCTCAGAGAAAATTGACTTCCACTTCTCAGTATTGAGTGATCAAAATCTTTTATGTTAGAGCTTTGTTCAAACTGCTACAAAGTGAAATTATTCAAACTTTTTGCTAGCATCCAAAATTTAGTAACTTCTAATGTGAGAGGATTTTTTCATGAACTTTCTTTCAAATACTCCTGAATTAAAATAATTAACATTTAATTTAAAGTCAGAAAATGTTAAATTTTAAATCAATATGATTAGGTCAAAGTTTTAAATTTTAATTTTATATTTGCATAAATTAAACATTAATTCAAATACTTCTAAATTTAAGAAAATTAATTTTATACCAATATTAGTTTTACTTTATTTTAATTCATTATTTAAATATAATTTAATATGTATTTTAAGCAGTGGGAATGCGACATTTAGGCTAATAGACTATTTTAATACCTGGAGAATAAAATCTAAAAATGTTTAACCTTTTAAAAATTTCAAAGCTGTATAAAAATTCTGAAAGCAAAAAGAAGAATCTTAGATAACTCAACTGAGATGCCAAAATCTTAATTTAAAAAAGAGTATATGTATTTTTTCAGTATATACTGATCTATTTTATACATTTTTCCTTTAAGTTTTTTCTCTCCTTTTTTATGTTTCAATTTAAATTTAGTTCATTTAGTTAATATTCAGAAGAACTAGATTCAATCATCATTAATCTAAATTGAAATTTTTAATACTTCTGGAAACAGCAATAAAAATCGTTAGCTCATTGTACATTGGGTTAATGGATTCTTTGCTGAATTACTTCATTAACTCCTTCCCCAGTCTTTAACACCTGTTGAACCAAAATTTACCGCCAAATGACCAATCATAGAACAAAATGGAAAAGAACAATAGCAGCAACAATGAAACTACCTTGCATTGTTTTTAGTTCTTATCCAATAAAAAATAAAATTAAGTCCCCTCACAATATGGAGTAGCTATTTTGAACCATTTTGGTGATCTGTTTACTTGCAAAGAGCCTCTTATCTACCTAAACTTAATTGTCTCATGTGCAAAGTGTCCTTAACTGGCTTGAAAATTTTGCTCATAATATTTATTCAATAGATATTTTCAGAAGGTACCTCTGTATCAGGTATTGTTTTTGTATTGGCCAGGAGAAAAGCTTCCCTTTGCACTCTTGGAAGGTTCATTGAACATGAACTGAAAAAACATATGTTAATAGGAGAGGCATACAAATTTATTTTAATGTGTATCACATGGGGAATCATAAGAAAATGATGACCAAATAATGCAGTGGAGTACAGATGATTATATATCCTTTTTTAAAGGGGAAGTGGAAGTGGAGATGTAAGAGTAAGTGATTTTTAGAAGAAAATAAATGGACTCAAGAGACAGACATTATCTTGAAAATGATTCTCTTTTGAAATTGAATGTGACTGAAGAATAAATAGTGGTTTGAGACAAAGTTCTAAGTTTGGGTTTTAGGTGTGGTGCTTAATTTTCAGTCATTTTCTCTGTAGTTGAGTTTTAATCTCCTCTGGTTAAGAAATTTTGAGGAAAGGATTGCAGAGAATTGTTTTCTTCTCTGGAGGGGTTCTGTTTTTTAGGTAGATAAAAAACTTTAGAAAACAGCTTTATTCTGTGCTTTGGGAGAGACAGAAAATTGAGAGACAGGAGGTAGGGGAAAAGTCAGAGAGACCTTGAGGCTACATTTTTATCATAGAATATCAAAGCACCATATTTTGAAATATCAGTGTCTGAGCCCCAGTATTTTCCTGTCAAAAACTTTCCTAGAAGTATCCCATACTAAAAAACTGAGTTAGTGGCTGTGGAAGGAAAAAATGAGTTAGTAGATGGGAGGCAAAGGGATCCCATTCAACCAATCTCTCATTCCTGGGAATAGGTCAGTCTAATTAAACAGTTGTGTTGTATTCTAGAAGATGGTGTTGCAGATGAGCTGTCAAAGTTAGGCATTTGTATATGATGTAGACAAACAGATATTTAATAAGAGGCATTTCTATGGAAACAGATGAAAAACAAAAGTTAATGTTGTTTGGAGTATTCTATAAACTATTAATAGTTTCTTCAGAACATGAAGGGCAGCAATTTGAGAAGATCAGTGGCAGTCTGACATATTTCTCTGGTCTGTAGTTTATGCAAAGTTTGTCCAAATATAAGCTAATGCAGTGATTTTTCTTCAAAGCTAAATTGACTAGCTTCAGCCTCAAATATAAAAGAGGCAGTTCTAATTTTTAGTGATTCTAAATCAGAAAAGTGAAAGAAAAAATGAAAAATTACTTTGGAGAGTCATGGACAGATATTGGAGTAAGCTAAAAATTCAGGATTTATTCTAGATTGCAGGTAAATAATAAAACCTCAAAAAACAATGAACAAAGCTAGAATCTAATAACAGATATACTATAATATTTTTTCTGAAACATAATTTTTCCCTCTCTAATACCCCTATTTCTACCAAAGATAATCACAGTGAGTCCAATTTATTTGGAAAATAAGTTTAATCTTTGGCCTAATTATTTATAGATGGTTAGCAAAAATGGTGATTGACCATACATGCTTTTTAAAGTTAGGTTTCCTGGATCTTCTTTAATAGACTTTTAAAAAGCCTCTCAAAGATTAAGAGCCAAACCACGGAGTAAGGAGTCAAGCCAAGCTTTACCTGAAATACCTAAAATTCTATTAGCTATATTTCAAAAATGAGAAATACCACAGACTTTATCTGAAATACCTGTATGAATTGAGTGTATTCCACTTTTCTTCAGTTCCCCAAAGTATCTCAAGGTCTGATCTAGGCCTGTCAGAAAGTGGTGTTCTTTATTTACCAAAAGAGAAGTTTTGTCCAGAGGAGTGACATAATCTGGCTCTTATTTAATAAACATTTTGGCTGTTATATTGAGTACATTTTGTGGAGAGGTAGGATCTGGTGGAAGTGAGAAGACCCCGGTACAAGTTACATAATCGTCTAGATAATTGGCAGCATTGCTTTGGACCAGACTATTAGGAATAAAGGTCAGGGGAAGCGTTCTGTGTATCTTGCAGTTACAGCATATGGAATTTTCTGAAAGAATAGATGTACAGTGTGAAAAAAATAAAAGAGGAGCTGAGGACAACTCTCAGATTTTTGGCCTGATTCCTTATAAGGATAGAATTTCCAGTTATGGAGATAAAGGCCTATAGGAAGGACAAGTTTGGGTGTATGGAGCATAACTGTGAATGTAGACTGGGGCATGTTAAGGTAGCAGGGTAAAGTCAGAGAGACCTTCTTGCTTCTTAGTTTTCTTAATTTATTTTCTTAATTATTTAAGTTTTCTTAATTTATTTCAATTTAAAATACTCAGTACATTAGCATGCCGTACTTGGGGGTAGCCTTTCCTGCATCCCATCAGTGGGATAAGGATTTTCAAGATGCTGTAGGAACAAGAAGATGTAGACAGGTCCCATTTGGTGTTGGGTTAAGAAAGAATTCTTGAAGAATTGATATCTCGGCTGAGACCCGACATCTAAGTAAAGTACGGTATTTTGAATGGCCATTTCTCATTTTTGAAATATAGCTAATAGAATTTTATTTCTGAGATTTGCAGAGATAATTGTTATTTTTGATAATGGTTATAATTGAAGGAGACTTTCAAATCTATTTAAGAATCAATTTTTATAAAAAGTTTGTCACATCCCTAAGCTAATTAATTTATTAATTTATTCACTTATTGATTTTTGTATCTATATATTTAGAGATCAATACTATTCCTTCTTATACTTTCTCTCTCACCTCCATCAGACCCTTACATAAATTTATCCCACAGAAATATTTTCATTTGAAATAATGCAAAACAAAAAATGGATTTGATCCAGCATTTTAGTTACGAAGGAAAGGTTTATTTACCAAGGATAAGACAGGATATAATACACTTATTATGAAGTAACTTGAATAAATTGACAGAAAGTTATCTTCACAGTGCATTTTGATCTTGTATTTTTTCTAAATGTATAGTATTATTACAATGTAATGAATGAATGCAGTGATGTGCCCAGATCTTACTTTGGGACCAGGACCCTCATTTTCCAGCTGCCTTGACCATCCTTACTCTGGAAGTTTCTTCTGATTAAGACAGTCCATCTCTAAAGGTTAGTATCCCTCCCCAGGGTCAGCGCACACCCAGTGATTATTCAGTGTCATGGTACAAAGGCCCGTCTTGCACCTAGAGTCAGGACATTTCTGAAGAGCCATCTCAGTTGTAGAATTATCCATGAGGTTCACTGAGGGCTCTGTTGAAACTGCATTAGAGTCCAACTTTGTCTTCTTCCCAGTCCTTTTTCCCTCACTCCCTTAAAGTTGTTGTTTCTAAAGGTACTACCATGTAAACCTTCTGTAAGCAAATTTATGACTCAGAATCTATTTCCTAGTGAACTATGTGATAGCATCATTTATATTATCTGAAGTAGACTGCTGTAGCAAATAGCATTTAGAATTAAAAACGTTCCCTTTTCTAAAAATGCTATTATAATTTTGGGCTGAATTAGTAAAAATATCCTTCATTCTCAAAAACTGCGAAATTCACACACATCCTATGTTGTGATATTTTGCTAACATGGCCTGAGTTTGGATTTTGATTCCCTAGTTTTCATCATTAAATAAATGAATAGATAAATGTATAATGAATGAAAGGAAAGAATAATCTAACACATAGGATAAAAGGTCCTGGCAAATCCTCCCATTGTTTTTTGAGCTGTTCAGCTATCTTCTGAAATGTAGAACTGAAATTTGGACATCCACTTTAAGAAGGTCAACTATAGAACATACAAAATAGGACAAGGATGATTCAAATTGCAGAGGGCCAAGAAGCCAATGTCACATACATGAAGGATTTAATGAAAAAATAGATTTAGCCCTAAGAAGTTGAAATCACATAAGACACATAAAGATACAATAAATGGAAATTATAAAGATTGAGCTCTGGCTGATTAGCAACAGAGATGATTCACAGTTAGAAAAATAAATCCTGTAAAGGCCTGAATGCACAGAAAAAGTTAGAATTAAGGTGCCTAGGATTTGGTAATGTTGTGGAAGAGATATTTGCTCTATGCTGACCTTCAAACAGCTGATAGCCAAAGGCTTGTTCTGCAACATTGTAGACTTGGAGCAGGAAGGATCTCAGTTTAAAGTTTATATCTAAACAATGTGGTAATTTACACAAAAATAGAAACACATGCACCAAATATATTCATGTTGAATGAATATGCAAATCTGTATGCTAATGTTGATAGTTGTAGATATGGATGCAAATATTCTATCTATGATCAGGTAGCACCATAGCTTTGGTTCATTTATTTTTACTGCTTTAGAGCATTATGTTGCATGCATATAGGACAATGTATTTATCATTTTTTTTTGCAGAAGGATACATGTAGTATTTCATTTATTTGTTGCTGTTGTGTTAGTACACATAATACTGCTATGAATATTCTTGTGCATACTCCCCAAGTGTACATATGTAAGAATTGCTCTAGGATACATTATTAGAAATGGTATGGTTGGTCCCAAGGTGTGATAGTTATTTCTTTTAATATAAATATACCAAACTATTTCCTAAAGTGTTCAGTATTTACTCCCACTAGCAGTATGTAAAAATAAATTGCTTCCAGGAAACACCAATACTTTTCTGACTTCCACATGTTCTACTAGTGGATTTGGGCACTGAACACTCTGTCATAGTGACTTTACGTTTCACCATGAAGACAATTAAAAAAAAGAAGGTATTTCTTCTGTGAAATGCTAGTTAATTGCCTATAGTGTGTGTGTACATGTGTTTGTGTGTGTATGTGTTTCAAATATATTTTTCTCATTGAGTAATAGGAGTTCTTTATATATTCTGGGTCTGATCTTCATTAGTTGTATATATATGAAATATCTTCTAGTTTGCTGTGAGTCTTTTTAGTTTCTTAATAACTTATTGGATTAATGGAAAAGTTAATTTTAATATATTCATATTTATTAATCCTTTCTTTTATGGCTTGCATTTATTAAGTCTTGTTTAAGAGATTGCTTTTTATGCCAGTGTCTTAATCCATTTTCTGTTGCTATAACAGAATGCCACAGACTGGTAATTTATAAAGAAAAGAAGCTTATTTAGCCCATGGTTCTAGAGGATGAGAAGTCCAAGAGCATGGCTCTGTTGTCTTTCAAGGGCCTTCATGTTGCAGCATAACATGGCAGAAGGCATCACAGAGAGAAGACAAGAGAATACATGTGAGTCAGCTTAGATTTCTCTTTCTCATTTTATAAAGCCATGAATCTCATCATGGAGGTCCCACTCTGATGAACTCTTCTAATTCCAATTACCTGCAAAATACCCTACCTTCAATCAGCATATGAATTTAGAAATAAAGTTCCCAGCACATGGCATTAGGCGGATTCATTCAAACCATAATACTAAGGTTTTTAAGAGGGTCTCCTATATTCATCATATTTGTCTCCATAATTTAGACATTTACATTTATGTTTTTAAAATTCCTCAATGACTCCTGCTAATAGTGTCAGGTAGAGATCTAAATATATATTTTTATTTTATGGATAGATGACTGTCCTGGAAAAATATACTAAAAAATTTGTTTTCTTTCTTAACACCCAGCAGTATATCTGGTCATTATTCACTTTCCCTTGAGATACGGATCAGTTTCCAACTCTGTAGTCTTCCTTCTCACACTATCTCATCCTATTTTATTTTATTTTTTCTGGAATCATTATTGTAACTTCACAATAAGTCTTGATATTTTGGTAGTGCTTTGATGATTTTTCATATCTGAAGTATATTGTTTATTCTTATACTTTGCTCTTCCATACACATTTTAGAATCAACTTACAACATTACAAAAAGCCTGTTGGGATTTTTGCTGGAATTATATTAAACCTGAAGTTTATTTGGTGAAAAATTACATCATTTCAATATTGCATCCTCATATTTAGAAGCATTATATGTGAGTTCATTTATCTAAATATTTTCTAATGATGTTAAATAAACATCTATAACTTTCTCCATGAGGAACTTACAAATTGTGTATTTTTTTAAAGATTTATACTGAATTATATTCAATTTTAGTGCTTGTACAGTATATTAAGTGTATAATTTTATTTTTACATTTTCCAATTATACCTATTTTATAAAAATAAAATATATTGCATATAGTAATTTTATATCTAGCAATTTGCTAAATTATCTTACTAATATTTTTCACAACCAACTATCCTTTGTAATGGTAATTTGATCATTTAAAAGGAAAATTTTTAAAATCTATGAAAAATGAAGGCAAAAAGAAAACAGCTTGAAAATATGTAAGCATTCCAGCCAACATCATTCCAATGATGGAAAGAATTTACAATATAATCCTCATGAATGGATTTTTTCAAATCCAGCTTTTATGTTTTTCACTGGGATGTATCTACTGCTAAGAAATTGTGTTCTGCCTTGTTCAGATACCAGGTTCTATTCTTGCTAGAATGATGCTTTGGAGTTTATGATAGATAGAAAAGTAAAAACTAACACCTTTACCCCCACCTCCATCCTGACTTCAAAAGAAACTACTCTGTGTGATACTCTTCCTGAAGTTCCTATTGACAGGACATCAATCATTTTATTTGTATACCAGTTTTCATAGCATTAATGGTGCTTCACAGAACAAGTAACACCCCAGTTTTCAACATAGACTGACAAATTATTTGTTCAAAAGGCAAGCTTATCAAGCCTGAACTGCTTACCTTTCTGTGTACAAAGCTGTATTGGCTGAATGTGAAATAAGGATAGAGTCTGGTGGCCATGGCATTAAACAAGCAGAAATGCTGTGCAAATTTCTGCATTGGCCTCTTGAAATTATAGGCAGTGGTTTCTGGGTGTCCTTGGGATCATATGTACCTATAGGTAAGAGGATGTATCAAATTCTACAGCCACCTTCCACAGGTAACTGCCATAAGACCCAATTCCCAAGGCTGAAAATTATTATGAAGTAGGAACCATTCTAGTGGTTATAGTTGGTAAACAAGTCTCCATGAATAAGGTATTTTTTTCTTTTTTATTTCAGCATATTATGGGGGTACAAATGTTAAGGTTACATATATTGCCCATGACCCCCCTCCCCCCTTGAGTCAGAGCTTCAAGCAGATAAGGTAATTTTAAATAAAATAGGACACAAATAGCATTTCTTTGCTGACAAAAATGTGCAATCACTTTTTGTTTTAACAATTATTCAACATGAGCCCTCCACTCTGATCAAGTCTATCCTCTTACTTTTTCTGTAGGCACTTCATCTCTCCCCTGGTCTCCTGCCTCATGATCTTTGTTCCAGAGTGTCACTAACACACTTCCCTTGCCTTTCCAGTAACCATATTACACAGGCATTATTCGTCCTCTCTCTCATCTACATAATCCACCCTAAATTTAGGTCCTTTATAAAATTTTTTTTCAATGGCATTTTAGAGATAAATTAATATTCACATATTTATATCTATGTTGTGTGTAACATATCTACATATAAGTATCAGTTTTGAGCCAGAGTTACATGATTGTATGAATTTCTTTTGAATTCCACAGGCCAGCTATGTGATCATAATCATGATATAATATGCATAGGACACAAACACACACATAAAGCATATGTATATTATATTTTTATGTTATTAATTATGTGTTGCCTTAGAAAATCTCTTCATTCATATACTTATGTATAGGAGGAAATATGTATATTTCCTATTAAAGTACTGGTAAAAACTTGAAACAGAAGATGTGTACTTTGTTTCTTAATTTCTTCCAGAAACATAATACAGAACTATACATATAAAAGGATATACTTAAAGATTGAGTTACTGGAACTTCTAAGAAATGTGATGATTTTGGTTTATAAACTCTAATTAGTAGAAGAGCATGACAATGGAAAATATGCATTAATATGTGCTTTAATACACATTATAATAATTTTGTAAATGATTAGATATAAATTATATGCACATACAAATTGATACATATAACTATATAATTTATTTTATAATAAAAATGAGGCACTTATACTATAAAAACATATAAAAATATGCATATGTTATACAGATATTTTGTCTCTCATAATAATATAAAGCTAATTACAAGATTAAGTATTTTAACAGCTATTAAGAAAAAAATGAATATATAATTTATATTTGATTTCAGTGGGTTTATTCCTTAGGGGGAAAAATCCATTGATTTTCACTAAAGAAACATGTTGTGGCCTGGAAAAAAATATTTATAGTATCTAACTTGTGCAAATATTTTCTTCCCAACAAATTCTTCTATTAACACGTACATTTAGAATCATAAAACAACCTTTAAGCCACATTTTAGTAAGCCCTACAGCAGATGAAAATCAAATGCAGATGTGGAATGGGAGCCAAACAGATGCTGAAAAACCCTGTCAATATCCTAAAGGAATCCATTCCCTATCAGAAAGAAACTTAATTTCTACTATAAAGAATTTGATTATGTATTGTTATACAAAATGTGATTAATGTTTTGTGGTGATTAATCAACTGCAAAATATATAATTATGCCATCTGTATTTTTCCAGCTTCTTGTCAACTTACAAATTCTGCAGGGGAGTTGGGAGGTGGAGTGTTGAGAACTTGTGGCATTTGGAAAGCTTTAAAGCCACAGGAGACTATTCTGGGGGAATAGAGCAACTTAAAGGCCTGGCGCTTATTCTAATGGAAAAGTACTAAAGAACATAAACAAAGAGACCCCCAAAGCCCACTGGCTCCCTGCAGAATGGAAAACTGATAAGAGAGGCCTGTAGCCTCCCAGACAGCAAGAATTAGCTCCCCTAGATAAATTGCCATTTGCTCTTCACTCTAAAAAATGAGTTAAACAAACTTCATCCTGGATAGTGGAAGTAATAGCTTCAGTGCCAGGCAAGGTTTATCATTTATTTCAGAACACAAATAAAGCGAACACTTTTGCATTTCTATTTCACTACAATTCAAGATGTAAAACTGTGATTAAGGCTTATGCCACGACTCATATTCACATCGTCCTAAAAAATGAAAATTGTTATAGTTGTATTTACACATGTGTCCCAGTTGGAAAAAGTTTCAATATAGTTGAGAGTTGCTTATTAAGTTTAATTCCACAGAATACCTAGGGTTTTAATATATTATTTTGACCCAGATGATGCTAGATAATATGTTTCATTGATTTTTTTTTAATTTTACTATTGCTTTGGGGGGAGCATTATGTAGAAACAGCTTAAAATGAGTTCTGCTTCAAATTCCCAGTAGTTTTTAATAAGAATAGCATTCTACTTGTGTGCTATAGGGTAGCACAGGGAGCTGTGGTAATTTTTTTAAAGCATGCTTTTTTAACTCTGGATATATGTCAAAATCACATGGAATCTATTTTTTAAACATATCTGGCTGCACCTGAAGGAATTATGCTTTGACTGTTCTGGGGTTGTGTCCAAACATTGGTATTTTTAGATGTTTCCAGATAATTTTTATGTAGTATTTATTCAAGATGAATATCCAATAGGCCAGTGGCTCTTTAAGTTTTGTCTCCAGATCACCAGCATCACCTGGAAACTTTTTAAAAATGCAAATTATCAGACTCTGCTTCAAACCTACTGAATCTGACAGTCTGTATTTAGGGTCCAGTGATTTGTGATGCAGTCAGTCCAAAGATGACTTTAATATATACTAATTGTTTCTAAAATTTCAGCCTTCATCAGAACGAGGATTTCTGATATGGTAGGTTTGAGATAAGGCTCAAGAATTTGAATTTTTAACTAGCTTCCATGTGATGCTGATGGTGCTTATTCAGGGACTACACTTTGGGCAGTGTACTTGGCTAAACTGTTGCACCAAATATAATCTGAGATCAACAAAACAATGTGTTTAGAGATGTTTTAAATTTGTTAAGTATTACCCTTCTTAATCTAAGAGTCACTCCTTCCTTAAAGATAGCCTTTGTAAAACCTTTAGATTCAAACCTTACCTGGTAATACTAAACAGTCTCTGTCCTGCTTCTAGAATAAAAGCTGTGTGGGTAGGAGCTCATCTGGCTTGTTCATTACTAAGTGCTTAGAGTGCAGCAAAATTTACCTCTCAATAAACATTTTTGCAATGAAAGATTAAATTAAAGTGCATTTTTTTTTTGGCTTATAAACAACAGAACTTTATTTGTCCCAGTTCTGGAGGCTGAGAAGTCCAAGATCAAGGCACTGCCAGATTTGCTGTCTGATGAGAATTCACATCCTGATTTATGGATGACCATCATTTTTCTGTGTTCTCACACGGTAGAAGGGGAAAGGAATTTCCCTGGGGCCTCTTTTATGAGGCCACTACTTCCTTCATTAGAGCTGTACCCTCATGACCTAATCACCCCCCACAAAGGACTTACCACCAAATATCAAAACATTAGTATTTGTATTGGATTAGGTTTCAACATATGAATGGGAGGGTACATTGTTTGTGGCATCATAGGTGACAAGCAAGTGCATCAGTGAAGAGTAAGCATTTAAAAGTTTTATAGCAATTTGTTAGACTATTATGTCTGTCCCTATGTAATAATAAACAAATTTGGACATATATATATATGTTTTAATTTATATTCTTTCACTCATTTATTTTTGGTAAAAGTATTGGTACATAATAGATTAGAGGGAGATCCTTGATCCTTTACCATAGGATGGTTCAAAAAGTATAACCAATTTAACTAGTTTAACTAGAATTTCTTGGTCCAGAAATCATAGCAAGTCAATGACTGGTTGATAGGAATATTTTCAATAATATGGCAACTAAAATTTGTAGGAGTAGAAGTTAGGATTTGGAGAGACAAGTGTTCAACTGTCCATGGTACTGAACCAGCAATTCTCGCTAGAGTCTGGCTATTTCTTCTAACTTTGGGACACTGTTTACTCCAGACTAACCTTAATGAAAGTGTATTTTGATTGAATTCTTAGTAAATTCAATCTAGAAAAATATTTTACTTATATTTTTTCAATAGTTTTTTTTTTGTTTGTTTGTTTTTTTCTTCATTGACAGGCTGTTTTGAAATAATATTGACTAGAGGTGTTTTAGTTAAGAGATTGAATTTATTCAGTTTGACAACTCACAACAAGCAATCTATGGACTAGAATCTTTGGTTCTCAACCAGTTATCATGAAGCTGAGCAAATATGGGTTGATGCCTCCGCTTCAGTGGTGATACATTCATGTCTAAAACATGTTTGCAATTTCAAAGCCCCACCTGATAAAGAAAAATTGCAGGGGGCTGAAATTTTAGGTAAGGTTTCCTGTTTCTTATATATTGATAATATTTTGTGTAAATAGCTCTAGTTTCTGTCAACCATGCTTTCTCTGTTATAAATTTCCATATAGTTTTAAAAAATTTAACTCAAAGAAGAGCATATTAATTTCCATGTAATAGCTAAATGTTGAAAAAATGTTATTTCTATGTGTTCATATAATTACAAGCTTCTTTGAAAGAACTAACTGCTAATGCTTTGTTATACAACTTCAACTTTCCAAAGATACCATATCAGGGTAACCAATTAAAGAAAACCATTAAGGAAATATATTGCAATTAAGTTTACATTCAACAGATAGGACTTGTTGGTAGATAAGAGAAATCGTTTAAATGTGGACTATTTATTTATTTTTACATTTTATCATGTTGATTATCACAGCGTGTGGTGTTCTTTTAGATTAAAAACATTGTGAAACATTAAATTTAAAAATGAAAAAGCCAATATGCACAATTAAACAATTATCACTTTCAACCTAGACTCACAAATGAAAATTAATAGGTAAGACAAGAGCACATAAACACTTAGGGGGTCCCAGTTATACTCCCTGCCTGTGTGGCAGCTCCATTAACTTGAAACCTTGTATTGTTATTAAGAAATTACAGTCTTGCCTCAGGAAGGGAATAGAATTATGCTTGTTCATAAGCCTGGGATATATCTTTCTTATCATGAGGATAGGCATTCTCCCTTCATAGGTAGAGTAGATATATGTTTTAACATGCTACATTTAATAAATCTACAATCCACCTCTTTTCTCTCAAAATACATTTTCGATTTTTTTAAAGAGTATGGAATGAGATTGCAACTTGAGGCAAAGCCCATGCTTTAAATACATAGCAATGATAGAGAAAATATAAAATAGCAAATAATGGCAACAAGGAAAGCACTTTATGCAGGTTTAAAAACCAGATTATACACTTTCATGAACCAGAAATGGAACAGATGCAGAGCAAACAGCGAGCATAGTTATGGTTTCAGGCCTACTGGTCTCCAAGACCATAAACAAATAACAGCAATGATACTCAGTAATGAATCACCTGCTTTAGGCCAGAGGATAGGGGTCAGAATATTCTACTTTGAAATTGGCTTGAAGAACTCAGAAACCTAAGATGCCAGGGAAGCTGATAGACAAGGTCAAAGCTGTGTAAACAACAACAACAACAACTAAGGCAAATCACAGCCTATTATAGGATAAAAGAAACCACAAAATCCCTGATAGTTTAACAAGAAAGAGATCCGAACCACAACTATAAGGACCAAGGCCCAGTGAAGAGGGTGGGCAAAGCCAAAACCCATAATACAAAGACAAGTAAGAAAAGGAGGATGAAGTGAGAGAAAGAAAAAGAAACCACAAATGCATGCATACCAACTTTTCATTAAAATTAGCATTTAATCCAAAATTGCAAAAAAGTTATACAAATAACATATATTGTATATTAAATACTGTATTATTCTACATATACATTATAATACGTATTTTAATATAAGTTCCTAGAAAAAAACAATTTAGCCAGGTGACATTAATTTTTTGTGTAAAAGTCTTAAAATAATTGTAAACTACTAAATTAGAATAAAATACAATTTAAACTTCTCTATAAAAAGACATAAACAAAGTTAAAGGACAAAAAATGGCAAAGAAATATGTATAATGCATTTAAATGACAAATGATTATTCTCTGGTATATATTAAGACCTTATCAAGTCAGTAAGAAAAAGACAAATAACTCAAAGTTTATTAACACATTCCACATAAAAGGAAAAAATGTTCATTAAAGATATGTTTAACCTAAATGTTACCAGGGAAATAAAAATTAAAGCAAAATATTTCACCTGCATCTGATTGGTAAAATGTCTGTTAATACCATGTGTTAGACATACTGTCCCCTTTAGTAGCCTAATATAAAATTCATAGGTAATATTTCCTTCCTATACACATACTTCAAAAAGCCCAACAATATAATATGATAGCATCATAATATATAATATCATAATTAAAATATTAAAGGATAAATAAAAGAAGATAATTTATAATATAATTATATAGTTTAATACATAAATACTTTGGCATGACAGCATAATGTCAGGCATTTGCCTACTATGGAAGGGGCAGGAATGAATACAAATCCTGGCATTTTTAGTAGAGGATTTAATAACCATGGACATTGCTGTCTTTAGTGATGTACTTTTTCAAAGTAGTGACCAATTTCTTTGTATAGATCTGTATCTCTCACCACACACAGAAAAATGTGTAATTTTCTACAATTGCGCAGTGGTTCCAATCATTAAAAATTCAGCATAGGTTAAAACTAAACAAAATATTTTGGATTTATATGAAAGCTCATTTACATTGTAGCTCCCGTCATTACACACAGGATCTTTCTTCTCTATCTTTGTAAGGGTTCAATTATACTTTCAAAATTTCTTTGAGGGGTAGAACAATTCTTACAGGGGGACCATCACATGCCTTGTTAGTCATCTCACATTCCTGATCGCCACCAGCTCAATGCTAGTAGTGCTTTCTAATTATTACGACAGCCCAAAACTTACCCAGAAATTTCCAAATGCCTCTCAAAATGTGACGCCACCCTCTGGGAGAAGCATTGACACAGAGTAAAAGGGACTTTTTCAGAACACTGATTATGACATAAATCAGTGCCACTTACAGGTCAGTATGTTAATTAATAATACATTTAAAGATATTATTCTCTGAAACCAAGCGATTCCATTTATGAGCATACATTCTGTAAAAAATCTACCTCATGACTTGGGAATGAATGCATGTGAATGATTATTGCAGCACAAAGAAAAACTGAAACCATCTAAATGTCTGGAAACAGGAGAAAGAATAAATAAACAGTGAAATATTCTTGCAATGGAATACCTGATACATATACATATAAATGAGCTACAGATACACATATCAAAATGGATACATTTTTAAAACAATATTGAGAAAAAGTAGCTGTACAGTGTGATGTCAACTGCTTACATTTTGTAAAATATGTAGTCAATAATTTACATCCTTAAAGATACATACATATGTAGTAAACAAACAATGGCATACACAGTATTGTGGCAGCTTCTTCCTCTAGGAAAAGAGAAAGGGAAATCTAATGTGTTACTTTCCTAAGCAAAACAGTTCAAAGTCCACATATCAAAATGTTTATATTGTTAGCTTGGTATCTATGAGATTTTCTATATTATTTTTATAATTATATAAAGTTATTTTTTTTAAAAAAAACTTTATAATGTTTTAGTTACTGATAGTCAGTACTATCTCTTTCAGAACATGAGGATATGTTGGCAACAGTATAGAAAAAGTTCCTTTTTTCATAAATCTTTCATCCACTATTTGAAATATGTCCATACAAATAAATTCTCCCACAAGTCTATTTATATAGTTTAAATTTTTACTATATTATATGAAATCCATACAATTTGACTAAAAAGAAAACTGCATCACTTCATCTTTTTTTTTCTCAGCTTCAAGTATGATGTCTAATTTGTGCATCATGTGTGAAAAATACTTAAATAGCTAGAACATGAGGGTAGATTATGTGTGAAAATAAAAGATAAAATAACTGGCCTGTCCCAGGGTGCTGCTCTTTTTTCAGAGAATATTTATCCTTGGGAATGTGTGAGGTGGTTGTTTTGGGAGAATATTATTAAGTCAAAAAAAGTTTTTTCCATAACCTCTCAAAATTTAAAAAAGTAAAAAATTATTTCATAGGCTATTTCTAAGTATTGCAGACATTTTGCAACATATGTTGAAGAGAGAACTTACAATATGTTTCTTTCCTTTTTCTGTCTTTATTTTATTTTTTCTAAATTGGAAAGGTCTATACAGTAAGAAATTACAGATAGGGTACTATTTAAAGCTATGCCACTATTGTTGAAAACTCTTCATGTTTAAGCTTTGTTTCTTATTTGGGGTTTTCTCCATCTTTATTGAGGTATAATTGACAAATAATAATTGTATGTATATATGTGCAATGTGATGTTTTGATATACACATGGATTGTGAAATGATTACCCCAATCAAACTAATAAATGTTCATTACTCCACATGGTCACTTTTGTGTATGTGGTGAGGTCATCTAAGATCTAGTCTCTTAGAAAATGTGAAGTATACAATACAGTATTATTAAAAATAGTCACTATGCTGTATGCTGTATCTCCAGAAATTATTCATGTGGCATAACTAAAACTTTTTACCTTTTGACCAACATCTCTCTAGTCCCTGTTCTACTCCTCAGATCCTGGTACCCATCATTCTACTGTTTGTTTCTATGCATTCAAATTTTTCAGATTCCACATGTAAATGAGATCACACAGTAGTTGTCTTTCTGTGCCTAAAGGTTTTCACTTAACATAATCTCCTCAAGGTTAATTACTTCTGTCTCCAATGACAACATTTCCTTCTTTTTAACTGATGCATAATATTCCAGAGTGTGTGGTTTTGTGCATGACATTTTTTAATTCATTTATCTATCAACAAACACTTTGGTTGATTCACTAACTTGGCTATTGTGAATGTTGCTGCAATGAATTTGGAAATGTAGATACCTGTTTTAGACAGATACTGATTTTATTTCCTTTGATTATATACCCAGAAATGAGATTGATGGATCATATTTTTAATTTTTTTAGGAACATTCATCCTATTTTCCATAATCACTGTATCAAATTATATTCCACCAATAGTATACAATGTTCTCTTTTTTCAACATCTTTCCCAATACTTACCTTATTTTTTTGTATTAAATAATAATTCTAACAAGTATGAAGTGATGTCTCACTGTGGTTTTCACTCGCATTTCCCTGATGATTAGCAATATCAGGTCTTTTTTTCATATACCTATTGGGCATGTGTATCTCTTGTTTTTTGAGAAATGATTATTGAAGTTTAGACAATTGTATACTAGCAGAACCTTCACAGCAAACAACAGAAAGGTCATCAATCAGAGACCTTTCAAACACAAACCCCTGTGCAATGTGGGGCAATCAGGGTAAAAGAGGGTATAGGAGAATAATGTAGCATCAAGGTGAACAAAAACAAAGAGATGAAGATTCATTCCTGTTATTGTACTTGTGACTGAATTAAGTCAATTCTAATTTAAATTATTATTTGTATTTATTTTTTTCACAAGCACTTAAGATATCAGTAGACTAGATATTTACCCTGAGGGTGCAAAACTAACAGCTAAAGTCAAAATCTGCAACTCAGACTATGCAGGTCACTTCAGGAACACCTCTTGCAAAAGCATGCCAAAATAGTTCCTGCTGTTGCTGAGGCATATTTATTGAAAGTATTCAATAAATTTTGTACAGTGAATAGATTAATTAGATTTGTCACACTAGGGCATCATGCTCCATTTACCCTGAGAGTTGGCTTTCATCAGTAGCATCAGATGTTGTTTTAGAGTTGAAGGAATATCTATCAGGGTGACAATTCTGAGCTTTATTCGTGAAAAATACCAATTTCTATTAAAGCCCTATTATACACGGTCCTCATTGATTTGACTAAAACTTTATTTAAAAAAACCTTTCAGGTATGTAATATAAACTTTATTAACTCCACATTTACCACTTTAAAAATGTTGGGTAGGATTCTCCGGAGAGAGTAGTTTGTGACTGTCATTTGTATTTTCTTCCCATCCCATACAACAGTTTTAAGCCTTAATTCCTGCCACTGATACTCAGTTTTCAGTCAATCACTAACTCAATCATTTGATTAGTCAGTCATTCAATATATGTTTATTAAGTACCATTATGTGCCATGCATCATTATAGGAGCTGGGGACAGAGCAGAGACAAGACACACCATAATCTCTGCTCTCATAAGACTATTCTGAAGGCGAGATAGACAATAAACTAAAGAAAAAAAACATATGTATCTACACACACACAAACACACTCATCTTAATACACACATACACACAACTTTCTATTTACCTAGCTAATATATCCATCAAATTATGCCAGACCGTGTAAACCGCTAAGGAGAAAAGGAGAAAATAAAGCATGGATGGGTAATAGGAAGTGTGTGTGTGTTGTGTGTGTGTGTGTGTGTGTGTGTGTGTGTGGCAGGGGCAGGGTAATGGTGGTGGTAGGCAGGTTGCAGTTTTAGATAGGGTTTAGTCAGAGCACCCTAAAAAGGCCTTTCTGAGTAGGTGGGTATTTCAGCAAAGATGTAAAGAATATGAGAAACAATCTGTATGACTGCCTAGGAGAAGAGCATTACAGATAGAGGGATCAGCAAGTGTGAAGATCCCAAGGCTGAGTTGTGCTTGGTATGTCTGAAGACCAGAGACAATGCCAGGATGAAGACAACAGATGTTTGCCTGAACCTCTTGAGTCAAGTGTCTCTTTCTTTGTCTAACAACCTCAATCATTCTCTCAGGTCCCTTTCTCCATGATTCTTTCTTAAGGTACAAAAACCAGCAGTAGAAGGATGCATTTTGGTTTTGAGCAAGGAACAATAAGACTTGGAATTTAGTTTAGTTTCTTCTCCCTTGAAGCTCAGCATTTTTTTAACCACCTTTCCCTAATCCCTTCCATCCAGCAATTTTATAGCATAAGTCCTCTTTAAAGCTTGTATAGTCTGTAATGTTTTTGACCTCTTCAAATAGCATATACTACTTGTCAACGTTAAAAAGAGTTTTACATCTGTCTCCAAAAAGGCACTGAGACTTCATAAAGGAAAACTGGGGTATCTGAATTCTACTTGTTTTATAAAATATTTATTATACACTGTATCTCAGACTGAGGAAATTGTTTAAATAAAGCAGACAAAAGTAAAAATCACATCACATCAATTTAGTTTTACAACATCATACAGATAGAATTTTTTTTAAAACACTATTTGACTATCAACTGGATTGTTAGTGCAAATAATCCCCAATTTATATAGATTTGTTTTCCAGTGAGTGCAGATTTACCCTGAATATATGCCTTGCTTATAGAATCTTTTTAAGTAATTTGACACATTTTTGAATTTGCTTTACCCTGAAAAAACGAGGGCAACTGAAACCTAATTCTAAACTCCTGTCTATACAATGTTATTTGTAAGACATTCATGCTTATTTACTCAATTATAAAAACAGTGGTGAAAACCCTGCTTCTCTTTTCTGCCCATTCATACATCATTTCAAACTGTTATATTTACTGTGCCTGTGAAATATGTAATATCTAGTCCTATCAGCCATCTCTTAGCTCTTCTTTTTTTTTTTTTTTTTTTTTTTTTTTTTTACTTTTTCAATTGGTTTCCTAGCTACATTATGTTCGTTTCAACTTTAAAATTTCTCTGTTTGGTTTCTAAAACAGCTTGTTTGTATTTTCATTTACTTTATTGGGTCATAATTCATATAAAATATAATTATTTTAATCATATAGTTCAATGGTTTTTACCCAAGTAAGGACCACTATATTTAAGATAGGAAACCTTTTAATCACCCTAAGTGTTCATTAATACCCTTTCTCTGTCAGTTGCTACCCACCTCTGGCCTCAGGTATCTACTACTATGCTCTCTATTCCTACAGGATAAATTTGTCTTTTCTAGTGTTTCATGTTAGTGGAACGATACACATGTGTTCGTTTGTGTCTAGACTCTTGCATAAGGATTTTAGATTTATCATGTGGGTGTGTCTATCAGTAGTTGGTTACTTTTTATTTTTGAGTGTTATTATAGTATATCACAATTTGTTTATTCATTCATCTGTTGGTGGGCATTATTATGATTGTTTCCAGTTTTGTTTTGTTTTGTTTTTTTAAACAGAGTCTCACCCTGTCACCCAGGCTAGAGTGACATAGCATCAGCCTCGCTCAAAGCAACTTCAAACTCCTGGGCTCAAGCCATCCTCCTACCTCAGCCTCCTGAGTATCTGCAACTACAAGTGTGGCCACCATGCCCGACTAATTTTTTTTTATTTTTAGATGTCAGCCTAGTTTTTTTTTTTTCTATTTTTAGTAGAGATGAGGTCTTGCTTTTGCCCAGGCTGTTCTTGAACTTCTGACCTCAAGCCGTCATCCTGCCTCATCATCCCAGAGTGCTAGGATTATATCTGTGAGCCACCATGGGCTGCCTGTTTTTAGTTTTTGACTATTATGAATGAAGCTCCTCTAAATAACCATGTACAAGTCTTTGGACATTGTTTCATTTCCCTTCCCCTTATCAGTGTTATTCTTCTATTGTATGAAAGTGTATGTTTAACGTTTTAAGAAACTGTAAATAAAACCACTTTTTTCAAATTGTTTGAATCATTTTAAATTTCTGTAAACAATGCATGAGAGTTTAAGTTATTCCACATCTTTACCAATGTTTCATGTCATTTGTGTGCATGTGTGTGTGTTCATTTTAGTCTTTTTAATGAATGTGAAATAATATTTCTCTATGGATTTTATTCACATTTTTCTCAAGTCTAAAGTTGTTGAGTATCTTTTCATGTGCTTATTGGTCATTTGTGTATTTTTATTTCTAATGTTCCTGTTGAACTCTTTTTCTCATTTTAAAAGAAGGATTTGTGTCCTTATGGAGTTGTGGAAGATTTTACATATAAAATAAATACATTCTTATATTGAAAATATAAAAGAAATATAAAATATACTCTGTGTCATATATATATGTTTGCATATTTTTTTTCCAATTTATGATTTGGCTTTTCACTTCTTTAATAGTGTCTTTTAAAGAGTACCATTTGCAGTTTTAATAAAGGTCAGTTTATAATGTTTTGTTTTCTTTTTTGATTCATTTTTTCTGGGCTCTATATAAGAAAGAAAGTTTTGCTTTACTCAAGGAGGCAATTTTTCCCTATGTTTTCTTCTAAAATAATTTTTGCCATTTTTATCTATGATATATTTTGAATTAACTTCTATTTATGCTGAGACGTAAACAATGAGATTTCTTATTTTTTGTTTGGTTATCCAAGCATCCCAGCATTTGTTGTAAAAATGCTTTACCCAATTGAATTACTTTGGTACCTTTATTAAAAATCAATTGACGGTGTATGAATGGACCTATTTTAGGGCTTTATTCTGTTGCATTGATCTATGTATCTATTGTTATTCCAATAATACATTGTCTTAAAGACTCTTGTTTATAGAAATTCTTCAACTAGAGCAAAACTTCCAATTTTGTTTTCTTTTTCAATACTTTTTGGTTATTCTAGACCATTTTCATTTCTATATCCACTAAAATCAGCATATCGATTTCTAAAGGAAATTAGCTATGTTTTATTTGGGATTGCATTAAATCTATGAATCACTTCGGGGCAAATTTTAAAACATATCTATTAATCCATGAAAATGGTATATCTCTTTATTAATTTAGGTCTGTGATTTATTTTGTCTGTTTTGAAGTTATCAGTGTACAGGTCAGTTTTACAGTTATCAATGTAAAGTATATGTTGTTGAATTTATCCTTAAGTGTGTTTCTGATAATTTAAATTTCATTAGTTTTATTGCAATTAAAACTAAATTGATTTTGTATATTAATCTTGTATTTCAAGAGAGACTGTGCAAAACTCTCTGTGCTAGTATAAAAAATTCTGTCACAGAAACCAAGGTGATTTGAGGCTTACTTTATTTTTGTTTTCTGAGGAATGCCCAATATCTGAACACAGTTGTTTTATTTATTTCATCTAGTTTTCCTGGTTGTTCACTGTAAGAGAGTAATTCTTGACCATACTGTTCCCTCATGGCCATAAAGGAATATCTACAGTGACCCCCTCTTCTTTTTTTTTTTTCTTTTAATTGTTAATATTACATGTATAGAATGTAATTCAAGAAGAATTTGGTTCTTAAAATATCAACCTTCTAATCCAAAGACAGGCTATGGTAGGTTTTCAAGACTTCTTTGTGTTTCAGAAGAGAATTTGAAAATTTGCTTATTTAATAATTTAATAATTGGCATTTTTAAGTCAATATTCATAAATTAGATTGTTTATATAATTGTTTACATGGGATATGTTAATGTTTTTGTACCAATAATATTCTTTTCTTTGTTTTAAAAGTTTAAACTTTTTGATATGTGTGTTAACAGTCAGGAGTAAATGCCTTATCAGGATCTTTTTGATTTTGTTTTGTTTTGTAGAAGTAGCAGTTCATTTTATCCTTCCTTCCGAATTTCTTCTTTATTTAAATAATTAAAAAAATTCATATGGCAATAGTTTTCTTGGATTCAATTTCATCTATGATTAACTTGATTACTTATATTTTATTACAAAATCATTTATTTTATTATGGATTTTAAATTTTTACATAGAATTGATTAAATATTCTCTATATTGAACATACATTGCCTTGTAAATCTGTGGTTATTTCTCCATTGGCATATCTAATATTGTATATTCATTTTCCCCTTTTCTCTTTATTAAATTAGCCATCGTTTTATATTTATTATTTAATTTACAAAACTTTAAAATTTCTTTACCATTAATACATTTTTCTCTTTTCTAATGTATTAATTTTTGCTTTTATTTATTTCCCCTTTATCCTTTCCTTATGTTTATCTTGTTATTCTCTTTTCCAGCTTTCTGAGTTTACAGCTTAATCAATTCATTTTTATTAATTTTCTAGTGATAAAACAGTTTATGGCTATTCATTTTTCTCTGAGAAAAGATTTAACAATCTCCTTGTTTATATCCAATTTTTAGTACCAATCCTTTGTGGCTACAATCGATTTATTTTTTCTATCCTAGTTTTAGGACATATGCTGATCAGGAAGTATGGCTGTGGCTCACCACCTATGAAGAAAAATCATAATCACGATGTATAAACAGGGGGCATTGGACTATTGTAGACACTGCATTTGACTTCCCTGTCAATCCTTTTTGAAATTGAATAAGGTGATGTAGAGAATTGGGAGAATACACAGTACACACTATTTCTAGTTCTTTTATGAGGTGAAAATAATTTTAATTATTTATATTTGATAGATTCAAAATTGGCAACTTGTGAAAGTTATTTTTGTTTTAATAAATACTGATCTTTTGAACTCAATTATCAAGGTTACCAAGCATGTTTTCTCCAACTGATGCTTTATTATTCCTCTTGGAGGTAGATAAGCTGTATTTCTCATTATGTTCTTACATTGAGGTGTGTTCCTGGTATGACCCATCTATTCTTCTGAACCATGACTAGTAAGCATATTTTAACTTTACCATGACAAAATTATAACGTGTTGAGAACTAGTATTGAAATAATGGCAGAATAATAATATCTATTTTAGAAAAAGAAAGAATGATGACTTGGATTCAGAAACAGAGTTTCTAAAGGCCTAAAAGAAATTTGCTGGTGTAAACAGAAAACACACACACACACACACATGCACACAGAATGAGAAGATGGCATTGTTTGTGTTAAGCAACAGCCAAAACACGAACTCATGTCTACCTGCTTTTTCAACTCTCCTGGAGATAATTAACAAATGTAAGTCTCTCTACAGCAACACTCTTCTGTTTGGCCCCTGACCAACAGGTAACTACATTCCCGAAGATATTGGTCTAATTCCTTCTCCCTGGCAAAAGAGCTCAGGGGAAAAAGCACAGCACAGTCTCTCTTTTTCAATTACATCTACCTACTCCCAACAGGCTTCACCCAAACAACAAATCCAAGGATTCTAAACAAGATGTTTTTCTTTTCAGCATGTCCAACTTGGCTCAGCCTCCCTATAGTGCAGTTCTAGTATGATTCAATATGATTCTGGAATAAAATCAAATGATGGTTGTTTCCATTTCCATCTTTTGCAAGGAAGTTTCTAATCTCACAGGGCAAATTTCTGATTTATCTGGAATTCACAATCAAAAATTATGTCTACACCTAAAAAATATAAAAGATAAGAGGTTTCAGGACACATTAAATTAATTCAGTAAATTGAAATAACAGAAAATTGAGACATTGTATGATGGGTCCGTACCTAATTTGTATATGTAAAGAAGTAATATTGTATTTAGTTATTCCAGGCTAAGTACTCCATATGTTTATACTGATAATCTGTGCATATACAGTTATTTAAATATAATATCAAAATGATGGCATACAAGTAACTATTTTAAACTATCCATAATATAACATTTAAATTCTCAGTTTCTTCATGCCTTTAGTGGCTTAGATTCTTAAAGACCATAGCAAAAAGAAGGTCTAATTTAGGTCTCACTATGCAATCCCAAATCCCAAACTATACCAGTCCACTGACTCTAACATTTCTGTCAGCCACATGCTAAAGGCTATATTACTGTAACCAACAAGCCAACGGATTTAGCAAGTTGCTGACTTATTAGTAAAGTCAAATGATTTGAGATCAGCAAAGAGTATCTTTGGGTTGAGCAGAACATATTAATATTTCCTTTTTCTCCTTGACTAGAATATTATAAAAATAAATGTACCACAAAACAATATCATAAATAAAATATTTTTATTGAATTGTTGGCATGATATCTAAAATGCATTTTTCTTTTGCAATACAGTTGTTATCATTGTTGTTAATACTGATCATTCCTAGGGACGATAATTGATTTTTATGTAAACCACCAATCTTCCTTCCCTTGCTTACTCATAAGGAGTATAATGGGAAGGATATTGAAATGAAATTATCACAGGATTAGGAGTATATCTGCAACATACAGAAACAGTTTTAGAATGGGTAAGCATGCACCCTTTCTGAGCCACCCTTATGACATCCCCAACATATAAATACTACATTTGCTGTATTAAAACCCAGATTTTTAAAGTAAAGAATATGTTATACAGATGTCTAAGCTCTACACTAGGCTTCCCAATGGAAAGGATAAATGTGGGAGCAAGAGCCCATATCACTTGTAATTGTGGTAATGCAATGCATGTAGGACTATAAGTGGTACTTTGCATCTCTCTTTCAATTCCCCTTTCCACATAGTCTCTATCTTTGAGATGACTTTACCCTATGACTCTGTTCAGGAACTTGTGGTAAGCTTGCTATCAGAGTGAGAAATACATATGATGAATGGATCTTCTTTAACTCACTCCACCACCACTAAAATGTTCATTGCTGATAAAATGTGGATTATAACCCTCTGGGAATGTCGGGATCTAATTAGTATTTCTTACCATAAATCAATAATTCAAACTAATTATTCTCTAAAGGCAGACTTTTAGTCATTATGACTAAAGATTATAAAGATGCCTTTTCAGACTTCTTAATATTTCTCAGATTATAGATTATTGGAGGCATTATTTATTTGTGGATAATGTTGTCCCTAACTTCAGTAGTTATACTGTAGCTGAGAAAAAAATTATCCTTTCTTGAATTTTAAAACCGAAAGATGTTTCAAAATTCATTGTACTTCTTTAGTCTTTTCCTATCTATGTTGATAGACATATGTTAGACAATTTTAGAGATGTAAGTAACCCCTGATTTCTTTAGAAATAATGTGTAAATGACTTTACCTTATTTATTAAATAGTAACCAAAATGCACTATTACCAGGACATCTGTTGTACCCTTTCAGTTCTGCCAAAACATACCTTGTTTTAGTTGTTTTACATTACTATCTTAATTAGTCAAAGCACTGTTGAAAAGTCTTTGATTCTTCTTGGCATTCCATCCAAACTCTGCAGGATGGCCCATTAAATGACACATTGGTTACTTTTAAATTAGTCAACAGATTTCCCTCTGGTCTTTGTTCTAAAAAAAAGTCTGAAGCCATTGGATGATGTTATATTATAGGGAAAAAAAATTCAAACATACACATTCTTACTGTCATTTGTCACTAAATTGTGTGAATATATTTTAAGAAGTTGAAATCAACTTCATCATTTGAGTCAAGTACATGATGTCATATGAAATACTCATTTTTGATAAACTGGGGGAATTTTATATAACGTGTTCTTTAGAATCGGCAACTAAGTGATTCCATTATAGTGAGAGTTCTTAACCTTGTTTTCAGGGAGACTGGTGTTAAGTTGGTGACAAGTGTGTCTATACTCACACTATTCTATTAGTAATTTTAAGTATAAAGAGTAAAATAAGGAAGTAATGCAGTTGAAAAGAAAATTTTTTTGATTTTTTTGGCACAAATATCTCCAATCTTTTGTTTTCATTTTTAATAGATGAGAAAATAAAAGTAAAGTGCTATGTCAAAGATAATAAAAATGTTTAGCTCATCTGCAACCAGAATTCATGTTTACTTTGTTCAACACCTGTAGTTTTTCCTGTCAATCATATTCAACATGACATATTTTCTCCCTTTGTTCCCTATGCCACATGACTGAACATTAATCCAGCTAGAATTATATTTCCAACCGTAAACTTCTTTTGCACCCCTCATGTTGCCTAAATGCTCTAAATGCTATCAAATATTCATCATGTGGAATTTTTCTTGAGAAAAATTGGAAAGCTAATTGGAAAGCTAAGTGAAGTCTCATAGGAATTCATGTTTCATGGTCTTTCTACTCACATTACACACACAATGATTGAGATTTGACCCACTGCTCACCTCTAAGGAACAAGCCACTGCTTCCTGATCATTTATCTTCACCTTGCCCACCTAATAGTAATTTATGATTTTATGAATTCTGTGCAACTGGCACCCTGCAAGAATATCTGAGGAACTATAATACAGCTGTATCATAATGTCCTACTGACTCTATCTTGACATTTGGAACTTTTTTTCCCCCGGAACACCAGGGTTGCTTTCATTATGAATCTTATGAGTTTTATGGGTTTTATTATAATGTGAATCCACAGAAATTTGAGGATTAGGAAGTAAAATCATTAGTTATATCTTCAGGGGATAACCATAGTTACCTCGAAAAACCTTGTAAAGTTGTCATAAAATGATACATAGGACATTTTAAATGACTTATGAAAAAGGAATGCTTCCAGGCAGCAACCCCTTTGGTAGCTGAGGGTATAAAACACTCTGTGTTTAGGGAAGAAGCACTTAAATGACCATGCAAACATAAAGTGTAGTGCTCTCTGATAAACTGAAGTGATGCCATTAAAAGCTGCCATAAAAAGGGCAGACCACTGGCCGACCAAGCAAGATGGCAAGAGAGCTTAATCAGCTTCTTGAAACAGGTTCATTTCCTTTCCCGTGCTTTTTATGAATAGTGCGAGCTCAAAACAAACAAAATCCATTCTAGCTTTTTAGTGTCTATCACAAAACCTGTAAGTCAGGTCCTGATGATTTTTCTATGATGTCCATTTAATTATTGTCTTCTCAAGTCCCCTGAGTGTCCTTCCACGAAAATTTCCCTTCTTCTAGCATCTAGATAGACAAAGCTACCTCAAAGAAGGTGAACTCTGTGCCCTCATTGCTGAATTCAGAGCTTTACCACTGTCTAGCAGGAAAAGAAGCATCTTTGGTGGCAGCCTCAGCTTTGAGAAACTCTGCCGTCCACCAAGATGGAACACCTCAGCCGTCTCCTCTGTTCATCTCCTCCACCTCTTCCATCCCCCTTAACTGATGACGATCCTTTATATCTTTCCATTCTGCACCTTCCATACTCATCTTCTTCTTTCCAGGATTTTCTGGATTACCTGTTTTTCTGCTTAACTATTGGAAATGATGTGTGGAGATTTTTCAATCTCCAAAATCCATAAGCAGTATAAACATTTGAGCAGTCAATACAGTACTAAAAATTTGGGGAAGTTAATAGTAGGCAAGACAAAATGCTTTGGAAAATTGACAACTTATCTGAAACATAATTTTATTCCCGTTGAAGAGATGAAATTCCAGAAAGCTAGTGTCAATATCAAGGAAAGAAAATTAAGGTGAAGGGGTGGCCTAAGTGTTAAAGGCCACAGAAGACTTAAATTGCAAATTTCAGGCTATGATAGGTAGAAGGAGATTGAGAATAATATAAAAAACATGATAGAATTCAATGATTTTTGTTAGTTGAAATGTCTTTTTCAATCTGGGGAATAAAAATAAAATCTCTCTCCCTCCAAAAAGTGAGGAATTTTTATAATCTGTTCTAAAATTAAGTAATGTGCCATAAAACACAGGCAGAAGAGAGAGACAAATAGAAAGACAAGGAAAGCAAAGTTATATATTGACCTATCTTTTAATCTATCAATAAATCTATCTAGAAACATTGTTAGAGAGAGAAGCAAGACATCCCAGAGAGGAGCACCAGAGCTGGTCATCAATGCAGAGGAAGTTCCTGAATATTCTGTCAGAGTGGATGCAGAACAGAGACCTGTTGCCACAAAACAAGCAATTTTTTAATTCGCGACTGATATATTAAGGGAGGACCGATTTTAAACTTGAGCATTTCACAATGGAGTGTGGTTGGTAAAGCAAGAGAAATAGAAGTTGGCAGTGCACCAAGTAAAGAATGAATCCGGGAATTGTAAACAGTTTGTTTTACTACAATTGTTTTACTAAGTGATCTTTCGAGCCCAGATCAGATCAACATAGAAACTCCAGGGAGTATCTACCATTGATAACCAACCAGGATAATAGTAAAAGAAAATCTATTGGATCATGTCCAGTTTAGCTAAATATTTTCCCATTCATTTGGTGAGGAACAATTTGTAGTTAATACTTGAAATTCACTGTATCAGATATGGCTCATTATATTTTTACTTAGGCTAAGTATGTGGAAATTTGAGTAGACATAGACATTTTATTCTATATTTAAAACTCTGACATGAATACCATTGTTGTCATGTTAAAATATTAAAGTAAAGAATGTTCAAAGATTTGGTTTCATAAATATATATGAACTTAGTAAATGTTAATTGACAATAGTAATGAAAACCCAGTAAAAGCTGTCCAAATGACACTCTTCCAGAATGACAACTTAGCATATGTAATAACTATCTTAATATGCCGTACATTACTACCATGTGATGCCCACAATTGACACATTTGTATAAGGCATTTTGGTTATATCTATAATTGTAAGTATTTATATAACAGCTACTTTACTCATTATCTTTTTAAACACCAAGGGAGATTAAAGATAAGTAGAAATTTAATTACATCTCTTTAGGTATCATAGACCAAGGGGCCAGTTATAATTAGTTTTAGCTTTGTGTAAGATCTAGGGCACCAAGATAGAAATTGAGAAGATCGGCTGGCCTAATAAGACAAAGTTAAGCTAGTGTTGGGGCCAACACTGATTAAAACCATTGATTTGGATGAGATAGGAGAGATCTTTTCTTGTAGTTTATGACCTTTATTTGTCAGGGATTGTCCTTCCCACCCTGCTTCTCAGGACTATCCTCCCCTATGGCTACCCACAAACAGCCAAAATATTAAATATAATGTTACCATATGACCCAGAAGAGAAATTTAAATGAATGTATCCACATAGAAAAATGTTCCTAGCAGCCCTATTAATGATAGACAACAAATGGAAACAACCCAAATGTATATTAACTGATGAAGGATAAATAAAATGTGGTATATGCATACAATGAAATATTATTTGGTCATAAAAAAGAATGAAATACTAATATATGCCACATTATGAATGTACTCTGAAACCATTATGCTTAGTGAAAGAAACTAGACCAAAAATATGACAAATTGTGTGATTCCAATTGTATGAAATATCCAGAATATGCAAAGATACAGAGACACAATGTAAATTTGATTTCCAAGGACTGAAGGTAGAGCAATGGTGAGTACCTGCTACTGGGTACAGGATTTACTTTTAGAGTGTTGAAACTGTGCTAAAATTAGACAGTATTAATAACTGTAGAACTCCATGAATGTCTTAATACTAAAACCACTGAAATGTGCATTGAAAAGGGATGAATTTCATGATATATCAATGATATCTCAAAGCTTCCATATCAATGATATCTAAAGCTGTTATAAATAAATATACTTGATACCAAAAATGAGGGTTATATATGATGGGATACATATAAATAAAATTTTAGTCCGAATGAATTTGTTAAAATGTTGCACATACATGAGAAAATTGTTGGCAACCCGTGCATACAAGGATGAATTTGAAATTCTTGCCTTTCATGAGCTCATAATCAGAGGACAGAGATGAATGCACCTGTTACTATTTATTAATACTAATTGTTGTCATAGAATATGTGCAAAGTTCAGAAGTACTTAGAATCACTTGGAATGAGGGACAAATCAGAGACAAGCACAGAGAGAATATGACCTTTAACACTGTCACTTAAAAGTTAGTTGGAGTTTTTCAGGATAACAAACACAAGGGTGAGAGGAGAATTCTTCCAATAAAGGTTACATGGAATATATACAGAACAATATAGAATAGGTTATGATTAAAATATACTTGGTAAGATGCTATTGACTTTAAGCACTGTAAGAGATGAGAGAAAGTGTTATCAGGAAGGCTGAAGTAGCCCCTTAGAGAAGGCAGCATTTTATGGAAACTTAAAAATTGTATCATCTCATGTGTACTTTCTGTTTGCTCGGAATGGGAAAATTTTTCATTTTTATTGTAGAGTTCAGGGAATTCTCTGACTCTAAAGATGCATAAAAGTCATTCATATAGACAAGAAAAAGACTTTTTTCCAAATTGTTCTTTAAACATTATGCTGGGTATCATGTGGACATTGATGTGGAGTGAGGGCTATTTGCCTTAGTGACCCACCCTCAATCAAGGGGCTGAGCCTGTCCACACACACGTCTTGGACCTTGTGACTACTGCTCTCCCTGTAGACAACCTGATCCTGAGCCACACTTTACGTAACAAAGAAATACAGATATTAGTAAGTGTTCAAGCCAAATTCACACTGAACAGAAATTTTACCTCTGATAGAAGATTTAGAAAACCATTTACAAGGCAATTTAATGAAAAAAAAACACCAATAAATGAGAATAACATAAAATAAAAGAAATGCTATCGGTATGCATAGAAGAGAGACCTGATCTAGTCTGAGGGCACTGAGTAAAGATATCTGACAAAAGTGATGCTAAATTTGGGAAGGGAAGCTTGTTCCTGGAGTTAGCCAGAAGTGTCAAAAATCAGCATGTGCACAAGCACAGGGACAAGAGGGAACAGACTGGAACATAGTGTGTAGGGTCAAAGTTGTGGGACTGTCAAGGAAGCCTTATAGCATCATCAGTCATTAGCTCTAACTTTGTAATCTAGGAATAGTAACTGGAGGAATTGATCGTGGAGTTTATCTTTTAGAAATGTCTCTGTGGCTATAGAATGGTAGAAGGATCAGAGAGGTGCAAGACTGTAAGCTGGAATTATGAGGTATTTGAAAGAATCCAGCATAACTAGTAGTTACAAGAGGTATCAAGGAAAATGAAAACGATGTGGTGATTGCTTGCATGTGATGATAAGAGAGTGGGAGTGACAAGGAGGATGGGATTTCTGGCTTAGGCAACTGGCAGTAGCCCTCCACTGAGATAAGGAAGGCAGAATACATCCAGCCTAGAAGAGAAAACAAGCCTGGTCCTTGGTGGTCAGTTACATGTACAGGAGAAGTTGTGCAGTAGAAGGTTAGAATTGTGTACCTGAAGCCGTGAGCTATAAAATCAAAAGTGAGAATCAAAGTCATGCAAATGAATGATACAAACACTGGAGAGGATGAACTTGCCTCGGGAAGTGTATGATAAGAGGAAATGCAGTAAGAAAGACAAGAGAAAAAAGAAACAGTAGACTGCTATGTAACAGAAACTGAAGAAAGGGAATAAAGAAAATGAGGCAATAAACAGTATTGCATGCTACTGAAGTATCAATGTGATGTTTCCTCTGCATTAGATTTATATTATGAATTTATTTGACATTAATATTATAGAAGTGATGTAACTGGTTTGATTTTTCATGTCTGATTACTTGTGAAACCAACTTTTATTACATGATTAAGGTGATGCAATCTACTCTAAAGTTACTATTCATAGTAAGTATGTTATGTTGCAATATCTTGAGAATGTGTAAACATCCCACTGTCAATATATTTCTACTTGTGTCATCTTAGTATCTTCCTATGTCTCTTTTCTGAATTGATTATTATTGTGATGGTTACAAAATGATGATTTTCCAAATTCCATCAGTCCTTGTACATTTATTAGCTGTCATTCTGTTATAAGGAAGAATGAGCCCTCTTTCCCTCCCTCCTACTTTCCTTCTTTTATTCTCTGTTTATCAGTGTGGTCTTGTGTATTTCCATTTTATCCAATGAAAAGACTGGGAATAAGACCTCAACACTCCATCCAGATCTTGGTTTCCATATACCATTCCCAATAAATAAAAGCAAGGGTAGAGAAGGGAATTACAGCATAGACCTGGAATATTTTATGAGCCAGAAAGTAAAAAAAAGAAAAAGGAAGAAAGAAATAAAATTAAATGAAAGCTCAAAGAATAATGGGGGCAAGATAAAAGAAAGCAGCCAGACTGAAGAAGTTTTACAGATCAATTTTGAAGCTTTGTCAAAGCAACAATTAAATATTACAGTTCACCGCATCTCTCCACAATGTCCACCATGATGTCTTACACAAAATTTGGAAATGGTAACCTGAGGGCTGAATCCCATCAATACATATGTCTTATTTAGCCTACAGTATACTTATAATAAATATGAGTTTGTTTCTAAAAATTTTTAATGAAAATTTTAGATATGGATTTCAATACCCAACTTATCTCAAAAATCGGAAGTTACGGCATCATTGGACCTATATTCTTGCACGAGGATCAAAAACAAACAAAAAAGAGTTGAGTGGCTACTACTATCTGTGTATGGGACACTTACTAATAGTTCAGCACAGACCTCCTGTTCACTTTAGCTCATTGACTTTACCTGCCTGGTGAAGGAGTTGGAGTTTAGACCCTGACACATAGGAGGCTCTGGTGGAATATTTGCTACTTGATTGATTACTCAAGGTCAAGTTTAGAAACTCAAGTCAACTGTATCAGCCTTCTCTAATAAACTCTGACGGTTTTTCTTTGCTATTTATTCCTTTAAGTCTCCCACCTTCGCCTAAATTCAGAAACTTGGTCACTGCCATCTATGAATTATAGTAATTTCACCAGAGAATATAGCTTTCAGTCCTCTAGAAGAGGAGGAGAGTGTGCCAGAACCATTAGTTTCAGGGGAATAAAAATTGCTCATTCATAATTTTGTGTGTGTGGTCTATGAGCTGTAAAGACCACTTAAGGTCACTCCTTCATACAGTATTAGGTAAACATTTAAGAGGTAAATACTTTTATCCATCTTTGCTTCTAGCAGAGAACTAGACCATGAAAACTCCAGAGGGCTGGCTTGATATATGTTTTCACTCTATTATTTTCCCTGAGCTGAGTACTCAGTAATGCTCTGTGTAGATGCAGGTAACTGGACCATGTTCTGTGTGAGCAAAGAAAAGCAGAAATATCTGTGAAGCCATTATATGTATGAGAGAAAGGGAGGAAGCAGACAGAAAGAGATCTCATTCTCTGTTCATGAGAAAAGCTTTATCCTCAGGAAGATAAACATTCTGTTACTTTGTGAATTTACAGGCAAGTTGGAATAAGAATTGAAAATATAAAAATGAATTATTGTATTAATATGTGAGAGTTGATATTGATAGTTAGTGTCTGTATACCATATTCAATGCCCAGTTATTTCTCTGTTAATTGTAGATTAATGTCACATTTTTTCCTTATATTTGTTCATTTATTAGTTTTTGGTATGTTGGTTGTTGGTATTTCAACTGGATATATGCCAGTTGTATGCCAGGTGGTTTCTCTGACTTGAAAAATAAAAAATGACACTTTATTGATGGTGTTTTTATTTATGAATTATCTATTCATATTGCTGAGTTGTTAATGAACTATATGGAACCATTATATATTAAAACAATCAAACCTTTGTTTCATTTGATGTAATTATTTCACTAGTCTTCTCCTTATCTTTGATTTTATTTACAATTCTCATTTACATAATTTTTTAAGTTGCTGAAATCATTAATTTTCCTCCTTTTGATTTCTTCCTTTACTTTTATGGTTTGAGCACTTCTCAAACCATTGACAAGTGGTTTGATATATTTTTAGTGGTCACAAATTAAGACCACTAAAAATATATGTGTACCAAGTATCTGGTAAGTGCTGGACATCATGAAGTCTTTGGTTATAAAGGGATGACCAGGGCATGGACCTTCTTTAAAGAGGCTCTGGGCAATTTAACAAAGATAGACACTTGAACAACTGACTTTATTTTCCCTCTTTTCTTTCTGTCCTCTTTGCCATATAGGCAGCAGAGAACTTAAATATCATCAGGATTTGAGAGATTAGATATGGATGATAATGAAAAAAAAAAGGCCCTTCCCATCATTCAAACTCAAATACTGATTCCAAATTGACATTAGTGGGGAAAGTTTTCTTACTAATTTAATAAAGAGTCTTAGTATAGATCTCAGAGGATCAAAATCTTTAATCCTGTTTCTTACACCAACAGACACACAAACACAAAGACATACATTCTCACACCATGTCTTTAAACTGCCAAGGAAGGGTTGAAGGTGAAAAAGAGAAAAGCAGGGACACATCTCTGCCCGTTAACAAAATTAAAGGCTTTACTTTTCCTGGGAGAGTGTGATTTAAGAGCTAATCAGCGCCATGGTCCTTGCACATTATCTAGGAAAGTAGAAATTACTGGCTACTGAATCTGTGCTTGGAAGCTCCAGGGGGAATCTCTGCAGGCCCTCTGATAACTTTTTATGCTGTGCTTGAATATTCCTCCCCATGTAATTGGGTTTGTTTGCTATATATAAAAAGCGGCCGCTGGCTAATCGTCTGATTCTTTCCGTACGTGTTTGAGTAGGACAGTTTACTTGTGCAGATTAAGCTTCTTGTGTTCAGTTTTCCTCTACTCCACTGGCAAGGACTTGAACTGCTCTATTTGCTTTGCACAGTCCCATTAAATTATTCAACGGCATTCACATTCATATGTCTTTAGAACATTGGCTCCAAATGAGTCATATTCAAAAGAAAGGCTTTATTTTTAGGCCATTGAAATCAGAAAGAGTATCCTAGGGAAAATGATGCTAAAAGTAGATTTTAGTTCATTCATGTGGGGCACACAAACTCTTCTCCAAGTTGTATATGTTGATTGCTCTTCAGAAGCAAGGCAACCCTTTGTGTGGAATAAAAGAGCCATTTCTTCCTTTCACTGAGGCCAAAGTTGAAGGCAGGAAAAAGAACATGAAGGGCAAAGACATCTGAATGTTCTCAATGTTTCTTTCCTTTGGGAATATCTATATGAAATTGCCAGTGTAATTTCTGTCCCTCCTAATGCTGGCACCGAGATTTCAGAATGAGAATCTTATAAATATCTCCTTTGCTCATGAATATGATACCTGGTAGTATCCACATTGATTCATGTGGCAAAGATAGCATTATAAAAATCTTGTAGATATTATGCACAAATAATTTAATTAAAAAATGTAATCAGATGCACACACACTCTCTCACACACACACCTGGCTGTAGCAACCAGGCACTTTTTTGGTGCTTGCTGTGGTGCCCTGGAGGTATGTTTCTGATTTTATATGTGTTGTCACCTTGCCTGAAAGGAATAAGCTTATAAGAAGGTCTTTCACTTAGGATGTCCCAGGGCAGCAGTCACCTTTTTGAGCCAAGTCAATTTAGGCCACTCTGTTAACCTATGGAAATCTTTGTTCTATATAAGCCAATGACTATCCTAAGAGACATACATTCTCAGTTCTCAGAAACTGACAAAGCTGGACACAATGGTGCCTGCTTGTAGTTCCAGCTACTGGGAGACTGAGGCAGGAGGATTGCTTGAGTCCAGGAGTTCTGGGCTGGAGTGTACTATGCAGATCAGGTGTCTGCACTAAGTTTGGCAGCAATATGGTGGCCTTCTGGGAGGGGAGTATACCAGGTTGCCTAAGGAGCGGTAAATTAGTCCAGTTTGGAAATGATGCAGGTCAAAACTCTACATGCCAATCAGCAGTGGCATCACAACTTTGAATAGCCACAGTACCCCAGCCTGGGCAACATAGTGATACCCTGTCTCTTACAAAATAAAATATAAAACAAAATGAAAAATAAAAAAAGGGAAAAAAACCCCATCAATAACAACATACAGAACATACCCAATTTCAGCAAAATGGAAGAGGGAAATCTTATTTTTCTATCATTGTACTTTCCTCTCCTCTCCAATTGGTATGATTTTGTTCCCAAACACTTTACTTTAGGGACCATTCACCAGCCATTGCCTTCCACTTTTCCAGTCAATTATCTGATCCATTTTTCTATTTTACAATCATATTATACAATATCAAGGGATAGCGTATCAGGATATCTCTACTTTCCTAGACTCAGTGACAGGAAATCAATTGCTTTTGTCCTTTGACCTCCTGAACTCATCTTCACCTGCCAGCCATAACTATATTAGTGAAGAATGACTATCTGGAAGCCTGGAAGTAGGAAGCTATAATATAATGACAACTAAATAAGGATTTGGATTCAGATGTACTAAATTCTTAGTCATAGACCAATTATTTGCAAGTTATATGTTTGTAATTAATCACTTAATCTCCTCAAATCTCCATTTTCTTCTCATGTAATAGTCTACACTATTTGAAGATGAATGAAATTAAATAAATAAAACCACCTCTTCTGGAACTTTGTAATTGTGATATTGTGAAGCATATATTTGGTTTTAGTCCCAGTTTCCTGACATATAGCTCCTAAAATCCTTGGCTTCTACTGAGTGATGGCATTGTCTTACAAATGCAAATGAGATTACTGGTGGTTGGGGGCCACTTGATAGCCTCAGAACAGGAGCTGAATGCCAAGGACCTAGCCTTGCAATTACAGAATTGAAATCTTCTGTCCCATTCCAAACATTCAGGAAGAAGTGAAGGGCCAGAGGTTGAGTTGATAAGCCAAAGGCCAATGATTTAATCAATCCTACCTAGGTGATTAAGCTTCCATAAAAACCCAAAAGAACTGAGTTCTGAGGGCTCCTGGATAGTTGAACACTTGAGGTTTCTGAAGGGTGACTGGCCTAAAAAGGGCACAGAAGCTCCATGCCCATCTTACATGCCTACCATATGCATCCCTTCTATCTGGCCATTCATCTGTATTCTTTGTAATACCCTTTATAATAAATGGATAAACATAAGTAAAGTATTTCCTTGAGTTCTGTCTGTGAACTCTTCTAGAAAATTAATTGACACCAAGGAGTGGGTCATGGAAAGCCCAACTGATAGCTGATTGATCAGAAGGACGGGTCACAACCTGTGCTTGTGATTGGTATTTGAAGTGGTGGCCCTGTGTGTGGGACTGAGGCCCCCCCCCCCCCAGCTTGTGGGATTTGATGCTATTTCCAGGTGGATAGTATCAGAATTGAATTGAATGAGAGGACACCCAGCTGGTGAACACTAGAGAATCATCTGCAAAACTGCTTTGTATTGGGGGAAATACCAAAATATCTGGGGTCACAGAAGTGTGGTGTTATAAGGGCATAGTAGGAGAAACCATGCTTGTTTTTTCCTATATCCTTATAGTAATGTTCTTTCACTTTAATGCAAGGCCATTAAAGTGGGGAAACACTATGTTGACTCACTGACATTCTTCATTTATTTGTAGAAAAAAAATTTCCAAGAAATGATGTTGAGAAGGATATATTCATTCTATTGTTGTGGCAAAAATCATTCAGTAGGAAAATATAGATAGTATGGTTGATGATCAAGTTATAGATTGGATTCTTTTTATCCTTTTTCTTCTATGTGGTTTTCACTTTGCTCTCTTATCATCATCATTGATATCAAAGAATTTGGAAGAATGTTAAAACTCTGCTAGCATTTGAAGCTATAATGCTTTTAGACACAATTTAAAGCTTGTGAGTGATGAGGATTGTAATTTCTAATACACTTTCCCCTCCACCCTGCATACATTTAAAGAGCTCTGGGCTCCAATGTGCTCTTAGCTATTGTTTGAAGGCTGTCATTAAATATAGTAGCTGATACATATTCCTCAGTGGAGTTTGACTTTCAATGGGTAGCAAGTGGAAACAGTCTCTAGGCCCTAAGCAAGAAGCAGCACAATGTAGATTTCAAAGAATTATTCAGGTAAAGTCAAAGAGGTTCATCCTTTCTTAAAAAAACAACAACAAAAATGTTCATTGAATATATGATGATTCAAAGCCTGGTAGAGTTAGGACACTATTTTGCATGCTGGAAGATTGTGTTTACAAAAGAGACATGGACTCTTCTCTCATGGGAAGAATAAAGGTGATCAAATGCATTAAGAAATTAATCCTAATTATTTACTTTGCTTTTTGGTTGGATTTGCTATGGAGAGGCACAGAATTTTAAGCTTTGACCTAATTGAGGATGATAGAAGTCATAAGAGAAGGCTTCCCTTGGGAAGTAATGTTCAATCTGAGATATAAGGAGGGACAGTTTGGAAAAATTGGAGTGGGAGAGGATGATGAAGTAATGCATAAATGAGCATGGAACTGATAAAGGTCTTCATGGCTTGAGCTCAAAGATCCAGTGGATTGACATGAAGATGATGAGCAAGGACAGTGATAGACAGTTTGATATTTATCATAAGATCAATACAAATTTTTTTTTTTTTTTTTTTGAGACAGAGTCTCGCTTTGTTGTCCAGGCTAGAGTGAGTGCCATGGCGTCAGCCTAGCTCACAGCAACCTCAAACTCCTGGGCTCCAGTGATCCTTCTGCCTCAGCCTCCCGGGTAGCTGGGACTACAGGCATGTGCCACCATGCCCGGCTAATTTTTTATATATATATATCAGTTGGCCAATTAATTTCTTTCTATTTATAGTAGAGACGGGGTCTCGCTCTTGCTCAGGCTGGTTTTGAACTCCTGACCTTGAGCAATCCGCCCGCCTCGGCCTCCCAAGAGCTAGGATTACAGGCGTGAGCCACAGCGCCCGGCCCAAAATTTTAAATAATTGAGATAAGTATGTGTTTTGAGAAGTTAAGTCTGCCTTAAAATTTGGGAAATATATTAAAGAGAAGTATGAAAAAAGCAAGGAGAGTGGTTGGATGATACAGCAATGGTCATGTCAAGAGTTAATGCTTTCACAGTAGTGTTTGCAGTACTGGCAAAGAGAAGAGAACACATTCCAGAGATAAGTGACAAATGGAACTATTTAGAACATAGTGACTAAATGAAATCTAAAGAGAAGGGAAAGATGTTTAAATTTTCATCTAGGTATCTTTCCAGATGATTATGGAGCCATTTACTGAGAAAAGGGATATTGGAAAGTAACCAATTTTAGGGGAAAAGATGATTTAGTTTTGGATACTTTGAATTTGACTTGCCTGTGACATATGTGCGAAGTTAGTTGGGAACACGGGACCTTATTTGGCTGAAGTACTGTAAACAGAGGTGCTGGTATGTCACTTCTAAACCAGAATATTTAATTAACTGTGTGAAACTCCACAGAATACTGTCACTACAGCTTGCAGTGTTTGAGATGGTAGGGCCTGCACCACATGGGTACCGAGGTGAAGACAGCATGGAAAAGAGATGTGTGGTGAACATGTGGTATGAGCAAGAAATAAAACTCAAGTGACTGAGATTTTAGGGGTGCCTGTTACTCTAATAATATTTGGCCTCTATTTGCTAACATCTCTCCCTTTCTTAAGAATACTTAGTCATTCCCAAGAGTTTTCATGGCATTTAGTTTTACATATAACTGCTATTTCACTAATCATGCTCCTTTCTAATTATTTGGGTGCATACCTTCCTCTCCTCTCACAAACCTGTATTTTGTACTTCTTCAATAAAACTCAGTGTCTATAACTGATAGGAATACCTAACCTGAAATTGAAGTCTATCAATATGCATGGCCAATACCCCATCTGTAGACTTCCCATGAAAGAAAATGAGCACTGATAGTTCAGGAATATTTCTGTTATGGGTTGATTTGTGTTCCCCCCAAAATATGCTGAATCTTAACTCTCAGTGTCTGAGAATATGACCTTATTTGTAAATAAGGCTGATGGAGATGCAAGTAGTTAAGATGAAGTCATAAGAGAGTAGGGTTGAGTCCTACCCCAATATAACTGGTATTTTTGTCGTAAGAGGGAAATTTAGACATGGACATGAAAATAAGTAAAATGATGTGAAGAAGGGAGAAGAAATCCATGTGAAGGATCCACACAGGGAGAAGAAATCCATATGAAGACCAAGGCAGAGATTGGAGTTACATGGACATAAACCAAGAAACACCTGGGGTTACCAGAAGCTGGAAGAGATAAGAAAAGTCCTCACATAAAAGCTCTGGAGGAAACATGGCTCTGTCAATACCTTCAAGTCAGAATTCTAATGTCCTGAACTGTCAGAGAATAAATTTCTGTTGTTTTAAGGCACCCAGTTTCTATAACCCCTAGAAAATTAAGGACACATTATAATGCTACAATACCTTCATGACATCCAGGTACCTGTGTTAGATCCTAAAAATACATAAATGATAAGAGACACTCATGAGTTCATAGAAGAGAAAGCAAACATCCTGTTGCAGGATACCAGTATTTATAAAACTATACTTTTCTAAAAAATAGCTATTCAATTGTAGTAAGTGCTACTACAATTATTGAGCCCTTAGAAAGTATATAGTAAAATACATAACCTAGTCCATGTAAAAATGGATGATTTTTCTAGAAGAGGGAACTTTTAAAATGGAGCTCTGGAAGTCTCAATAGAAATCTTAGCTTTCATCACTGAGTCTTATCTGAGTAGAACTACTGATGGAAGGTGAAACCATGATATCAATACTTTCTCAGCAAGTATTTGGGGAGGAAATTGGTAAGGAAGGAAAAGTACGAAGGGACAGAGAGAAGGAAAAAGAAGAAAAGGAAAAAAGTGAGATGAACTATTAAAACAACAAATGTGTGTCCTGAATTCAAAACAAAACAAAACAAAAAACAGATATTGTCTCACTGGTCTCACTGGTCTAGGAAAGATGCCACATAGATAGATACATAGATAGTTAGATAGACAGACAAATAGATACCCCTTCTATCTGTAAATAGGAGTAGGATGATATAGCAATAGGAAGAATAAATATCTTTATTCTAACAAAAGTTGAAAATATAATTTGCAAATGGAGGAATTTCTTGAATTTTCACTGTAGCCTTCTATGCACATATCAACCCTGTGGGATGACCTCCTTGCCATCATGAAGAAAATTTATTTTTTATGTAAATGGTGTCAGACATTTTCCCTTTATCAATCATTCAATTGCATTTTGATACATCTTTTAAATTAGGTTTTTACTTTTAATCTAACAGTCTAGTGTTAGCTTCTATTCCTAAGCAGTTATTAGAACAAAGTAATGAAATTGAATCTTTGAAATTTACACAATAAATAGAATTAAAGCCTGTTGAATATTTATTCCACTTGTATTTGTCTGGTAATCCAGGAAATAATTATGAAATGACTATTATACTAATATATGCATTTATTTTACCAGGTATTTTTCAAGGTGTTAAAGATACGAACATGGTAGAAGAGATAAAAAATAGGTTCACAACAAAACACACACACAACATGGTTTGTACCATAAATACATATTTTTGCAAAGTACTTTAGAATCACAGAGAAGACATCTAGACTACCTGGGAAACTTAGGAAAAGCATCATATAAAGATGGCATTTGAACTGGCAAAGGATGAGTAGGTGTTGTTCAGAAAAGTAAATTGGGAAATTCATTGTAGCAGAGGGAAAGCTATTATAAAAGTTTAGGGCATTTTTAGGTCACCAAAGTGATAGATTTCAATCCATTAATAAAGTAGAGATAATAGTCCCATTGCAATAAATTTTACAATGCTCGAAAAGTTTTCTATTGTGATATAATTATTCTTAAGCTGAAGATATATGTAGCAGTTACCTTTTATTCCATGAAAATCTTTTGTTCCTTCAAAAGTAGTTATTAAGTATCAACTACATTTTCATTTCTGAGCTAGATGCTGTCTCTGAATGACCCCAGAATATATGAGTGACAGTACACCAGGAACTTTTCTTTTTTCAAGAAATAATGCTGTGAATAAAAACATACATACAATAGCAAGTAGAGACAGCATTACTTTGATCAGTTAGCCACTTAGCAGTATCATTTTGAAGACATTTTCTGTATTTCAGAGTAAAATACTGACTACTTAGAACAAGATTATTAACAAAAAATGGCCAGGTTATTGAGCAAAACTCAGGGAGTCAAAATGGATAAAGATCTCAAGAGAACAACTTTTGGAAAGTCAAATCAAGTTATAGATACATACCAACATATTTATTCATTGATATATATTATCCAAAATGTAGAAATATAAGTTATTCCTTAAAAGCTTATGTAGCTTATTTAGATTCTGTTCCTGAATGACTTAGTGGAATAAACATCAGCAACTTAAAATTTAAAAGATTGTTATATTATCATTCTGGTACTATTTAGTTCTATACCCCTGGATAAACATTTAAACTAGAACTCAGTTTTACAGTTTTAATATGTAGAGTTTGGATTAGAAAATATAAAATTTCTATTTGCTATAGTTCTTAATCTTCCTTGAATAGATGACAGGGGCTATGTCCTTTAAATAAATGTTGCAATGTTTATTTGACAAAAGTATTGTTACTGTGTTTTAAAATATATATCTCATAGAACAATGATAGTTTTTGCTAGCATAATCTTTGGGATAATTATCTATTGAATAATTACTATATTGAGAGCACAACAATGATGTTACAAGAGTGAGCAGGAAACACTGTATTATTTTTAAAATAGAAAAATATTAGAGTCACATGGAACTTGTTCAATAAAAATGTCAAGGCACATGAAAAAATGAGAATTTTTAATAGGGTGAACTATGAACCGTCAACTGGATGACATAATTGTAAGTATTGAACTAAATATTTTTCTACAAGGATAGTCTATTTAGGATTCACATATTACATATTAATGAATCCTAAGTACTTAATATGAACTTGACACACAATGTGTGTTTGACAAACTTGAATAAACAAATAAATAAATGTATGATTCGATTGGCAGATAAGGATTATTGTAAGGAAACAGTATTAAAGTTAGAGAGAAGAGACAACATTCTGAGAAATGCTTATATGGGAGGTTATAAATAACTTAGAGACGAAAAGGTTGAGGAAAATATATTTGCAGATATTTAGATTAAACCGATCAAAGACAGCAGCTCTCTGTTGGTAGGTGGTAAAGAGGAGATATGAAACACCACAACCTTGGACTAATACACTGGGTAGTTGCAGGGTAATAAAGCTTGAAGGAAGGCCATGAGAACATAGAGAATCACCCCAAGCACTCTTGAATTTACACTGAGACCAAAAAGGCAGTGGTACCCTCTGACTGAGAAGAAGCAATGGAGTTTAGCGAGACCAGCCTGAGTTAATGTTTAGCACAGGGTCAAGTGAAGGCTGAATGTGTTACAAGAAAAAAAGAGAGATAAAACCTCCAGGCACTTAGATACTAAGAATTTTGAAAGAAAGTGTTGTGGGTTATCTTCAAAATATTTGAAACCATTTTAATTTGAATCTAATTAAAACAAAAACAAAAACTAGACCAATTCAACTATAGAGTAGATAGAACAAGGACCTGGCCAAACACAAATATAGACTACATTGACTCAATATCCTCCACCCATGGTAACCAGCTGAAAAAAATAAGGAGCATGCCTTTTCCAATTCTTTCCACATAATGCTCATATTTAATCAAAAATTATGAGAAAATCAAAGAAATAATATGTGAGCCATCAATAGTGAAGTGAAGCCATAAAGAAGTGAACCAATCATTCAAATCAAAAAGGAGGTTGGTCAAATGTTGGAATTATCAAAGAAGAACTTTAAAATGATAACAATATGTATAATAAAGAATCTAATAAAAATGCGTAGAACATAAATGATCAAATGAGTAATTTCAGCTGGAATAAAAAAAATAGAACAGGAATGAAGATAATTTTGACAGTCTTAGCAGCAGAATGTACATAACACAGGAAAGAATAAGTAAAACTAGAACAGTAAAAATTATTAAAGGAAAAAAAAGGAAGAAAAAAACAGACATAATGTCTGTGAAAACAAATAAACAAAAAAAAATCAGTTGGCCTGATATTGGTGAATCTCAGAAAGAGAGGAAGGAGAGAAGTTGAAGCAGAAAAAATAATGGAGGAAATATTGGCTGAAAATTTTTTCAAATTTTCTAAAAAATCATCAAATCACAGATTGAAGAAATTCAGCTTCCGGTAACACCACTCAGAGTTTAGCGCACACACACACACACACACACACAATATAGATAAAAAGAAAATTTTGAAAGTGGCCAGAGAAAAGGGACAGTGGATCACATTTGTAATTCTAGCACTTTGAGAGGTCAAGGTGGGAGGGTCCCTTGAGGCCAGGAGTTTGAAACCAGCCTAAGCAACATAGTGAGGAAAAAAAATATATATATATATATACATATATATATACACACACACATATATATTTATATATAAATAAATTATATAGATAATATGTATAAATATTTATATATAATAATGTTATATATAAAAATATTTTATATATATATAAATTAGCAGAGTGTGGAAGTGTGTGCTTATAGTCTTAGCTACTTGGGAGGCTGAAGCAGGAGAGTCCCTTGAGTCTAGAAAACTTGTACATTGTCAACTATAAAGTTTACTGAGGAAAATGAAGAATAATGTAAAGAAATTTAGGAGCATTTATGGACTGAAAGATACAATATTGTCAAGATGGCAATTCTTCTCAAATTGATCAATGTATTCAACTAAATTCCTATCTAAATTGCATGAGGCTTCCTTGTAGAAATTGGCAAGCTGATCTTAAAATTTATATGGAAAAGCAAAGAACATAGAATGTCCAAGAACATTTTACAAAAGAATAAGTGAAAAATATATATGATCAGATTTAAAAACTTATCATAAAGATAGAGTAATCAAGACAGCATGGTATTGGCATAAAGATAGATTCATAAATCAATGGAACAGAAGTGTGAGACCAGAAATAAAGCATTACATTTAGGGTCAATTGATTTTTGACAAAGGTTCCAAGAGAATTCAATAGGAAACAGATAGTCTTTTCAACACATAGTGCTTAGATAATTGTATATACACATGAAAAAAGGTGAATTTAAACCCTTACCTCACACTATGCATAAAATGTAATTCAAAATTAATCAGAAACCTAAATGAGGTGCAAAAATTATAAACTTTCTAAAAGATTACAAAGGAGAAACTCATCAGGAATTTGGATTTGACAAAGAGTGCTTAGATAAAATACCAAAAGCACAAACAAAAAAAAAGAATAAGCTGATAAATTGGATGTTATTAAAAGATAGCATTAAGAAAGAAAGACAAGTTAAAAATAGGGAGAAATTATTTGCAAATATATGCCTGATAAAGACTTGTATCCTAAAACATACAGATTTATTTAAAAGTCCATAAAAGAAAAAACCCAAATAAAAAACCATTTATCAAACATTTTTATAGTCATTTCACCAAAGAATTTGTATGGATGACTATTAAACACATTAAAATACATCATTAGTATTTAGGGGACTGTAAATTAAAAACACAATGAGATACCATCACACACTCAACAAGAGTGGCTATGAGTATAAAAGAGTGAAATATGAGTAAAAAGGGATGGCAAGTATTAGATAGGATGTGGAGAAATTACTGAGCTCATACATTCATGGTTAAATGGTTAAATGGGGAGGTTACATCGCATAGCCACTTTGGGATACTGTTTGGTAATCTTATAAAAATTAAACAAACATAAATATAACCCAGCAAATCTACACCTGGGTGTCTGACCACACAAAGACATTAATAGGAGCTCTATTCAAATTAGTCCAAAATTAGATCTAATCCAAATGTCCACCAAATGATGAATGTATAAACAAAATATTTTATATTCATACAACTGATATAATTCAGCAATAAAATAAAAAACCCCAAACTATTGGCACATAATATAACATGGATAAACCTCGAAACATTATTCTAAGTAAAAAAGCCAGTTGTACATATATTATATAATTTCATTGTTATGAAAAATCTAGGAAAAACAATTTACATAGAAAGAGAGAAAGTAGATGTTATCTATACATGGAGAAAAGATTAACTGCAAATAAGCATTAAGAAACTTTTTGGTGTTAAATCCACCATGTTTACCAGAGTAGGGAGTACTAGAATATGAGTTGGCCTTTGTCATTTTTTCCTTATAAGTAGTATGAAGAAATTACAATAAATGATTTTTGCTTCTAGAAATGGTACTCTGTTTCTGAAGCATGATTTCCACATTTTTCAGGCCGAGAATTATTAAAATTGTATTGTACGATGTCTTGGCTCTTTAGTACCTTTTAGATCTGTCTTTCCATGCTGAAATTCTTTTAAAAAACATCCAAAGATATATTCAATGCAACATATATCAGTATGAGGTCATTTGCATTTTTTTCAAAAACATCTTATTTGTGAAGCAGATTTCTTTCAACATATCAAAGCATATACTCTCACTGAATCATCTGAACCCTTTTTAAATCATCTTTCTAAGCAAAATACTTTCATTTAAAAAAAGAACATTTCCTATACCCAATTTAACTTTTTGTGTTGAGCTCAAGCAATATAAAATATTAACTCAAATGGCAAATGTGGGAAGGAATTGTAAGGAAAAGCCAGGAAGATTAAATGGAAAATGGCTCTCTGAGGTCTGATGTGCAGCATTAATGATGTAGCTTACTGTAGCTGAGGAGAGCAGCTAGTTCTTTGCCCTTTGTAACAGGGAAACTAACGATGGCTTTTATTTGTTAAGGAATGAAAATTTAAACAGACTACATTTTTGGTATAAAAATTGTATTTAATTGTTTAAAAAGAAACATACAATTGTATTGCCCAAAAGAAAATTATAATTCATTCTCATGGTCTCCATTTCTACCCTCTACCACTTCCAATTATTGTGTTCTTGATTTTTATTGTCCTTGTTTGAAATGGTAAGGCTTTCTTCATTATTATCATATGACTTGATGACAGGTATTGACAATGATTTTATTTTTAAGTCTTACAAATATATCTTCAAATATTTCAAATATGGACAAAGAAAATCAGCCTTACCTCAAAGAGTAGGTTATGCATATAGAGTCAGCTCTTTGTATCTGTGGATTCTGCACCCACAGGTTCAATGATATGCATATTAATAAATATTCATAAAAAATTTTATTTGTGCTGAACATGTAGAAACTTTTTTCCTTGGCCTTATTCCCTAAATCATACAGTATAACAACTATTTACATACAATATTAGATATTGTGAGTAATCTAAACATGATTTAAAGTATATGGGAAGATGTGTATAGGTTATATGCAAATATATTCCATTTTATATTAGGGACTTGAGCATTTGTGGATTTTAGTATCCAAGAGTGGTCTTTGAACTTGGTATCCCTCATGGATACCAAGGGACAATTGCAAAGCATTTTTATATAAGTTTGGCTGTAATCAAATGCTATGTGGTATGTACAGATTGTACATATCTTAAACATAGTAAGAGGTTTTGAGGAAGCAGAACTTCCTTTGGGTTCGAAGAGTAAGGTGATGAAGTTCAGGACATGCTACTCAAAAATATAGCACCTGGACATAGCAAATATTTTAAGCTAAAGGAATTTGAGAAAACAGCAGATGCAGAAAGATCTCTTTGACTTGCTTTTGCCCTTCTCCTATGAAATAGTTCATAAAAACCTAGGAGGAATTTTCTGATCTTCCCCTGAAGCCTGTCATAAGACCCTCATGTGAGAGGTGCCCACCGTACTCAGAGGAAAGGACTCTTTTTATCCCTGAAGACACAGAGACACAGACAGACAAATCTAAACAAATAGGATTTGCTAAGTTTCCCTCAGTTTATTACCATTTGATCATACTATTTGCTCCATGATATTTCTCCATGACTACTTACTCTTCATCAAACTGAGTATAAAAATACTCATGTTTCCCCATTTCTTTGGGTCTTTGTTTCCTTATTAAAGCTACCATGTCATGTAAAACTTATTTTAAATACAATTATATATTGTCTATTGTTATAGAGACCTCAGCCATGAATCCAGGATGAGCAGAAGGAATTATATTTTTCTTTTTCTAGAAAGAAAAAATTTGGTAGAATACCTAATCAAGCAAAGAAGTAGGGAATGGAAAAGGACTCATATATGAGTTCTAATGCATATAATCATAGGCCATGCAGTCATCAAACAGCACACTTTCATGCTAGTTCCTATCCCACCACTTCTACCTATCAGACTCTCTGAAGATAGTGGAGACAAAGGGTGGTACAAAGATAATTAGAATTGCTAGGAAATGTATGCAAGTATAATCATTTTGGGCATGTTTCACATAGTTAATTAAACTTCAAACCATAGTTAATAATAATCAATGAATGTTTAATTATTGATAGCTCAACATAAATTCCAAAATAAGTTAATTTTACTTTGAAGAGATTTTCAAACAAGAAACAATTTTTTGGCTATTATATCGATGGTAACCACAAGAAAACCAGAGTGGCTATACTTACATCAGACAAAGCATAATATCAAACAAAGTATATTTTAAGTTAAAAACTCTCTAGAGACAAAGAAAGGCATTTCATAATAACAAAAGGTCCAATTCAACAGGAAGATATAACAAATGTAAATATACATGCACACAACATCAGAGAACCTAAGTATATAAAGCAAATATTGACAGAAATGAAAGGATAAATTGACAGTAATATAATAATAGTAGGAGATTTCAATACCCGCCCCCCCCAACTTTGAATAATACATCCAGATAGAAAATCAGTAGACAGCAGACTTGAACAACAGTATAGATCAAACAGGCTTAACAGATGCATAGAACTTTACATTCACCAAGAGCAGAATACACATTCTTCTCTAGTGCACAAGAACATTCTCAAGTATAGATCGATTACATGATAGGTCACAAACAAGTCTTAACAAATTTAAGAAAATCTAAATCATCCCAAGTTTCTTTTCTCACCATAATGGAATAAAACTAGAAATCAATTTCAGCAAGAAAATGGAAAAAGTTATAATATTTGGAAACTAAATAACACACTGTTGAACAACAACTGAGTTAAAGAGGAAACCAAAAAGGAATTAAAAAAAAATCTCAAGATGAATAAAAGCAAAAACATAGCATACCAAAACTCATGGGATGCAGCAAAATCAGTATGGGGGAAAGTTTTTATGTATAAATACCTACACTAAAAGATTTCAAATAGCCTACCTAACATTACACTTCAGGTAACCAGACAAATAAGAATAAACTAAATTCAAAATTAGCAGAAGGAAGGTAATAATAAAGATCAGACCAATAATAAACATAGGGTAGAAAAATTATAGCAAAAATTTAAAAAAATTATGAGTTGTTTTTCATAAAAAACAAACTTAACAAATTCAACGTTAGACTAACTAATAAAAAAGAGAAAATACTCAAATTAATAAAATCATAAATGAAAGAGGAAGCATTATAATGGATACATTAAAAATAAAAAAGGATCATAAGGGACAATTACAAAAAATTATATGCCAACAAATTGAATAATTTATGGGAAATGGGAAAATTTCTAGAAATATACAACATATCAAGACAGACTCAAGAATAAATATAAAGCTTTAATAGAAAAAAAGGAAATAAAGAGAGTGAAGTAGAAATCAAAAACCTTCCAACAAAGAAAAGCCCAGGATAAGATGGTTTTTTGGCTGAATTCTACCAAACATTAAAAAAATTAACATAAATCCTTTTCTAAACTTTTTTGAAAAAATAAATGTGGGAATAAATGAGGGAACACTTCCAAACTCATTTTATGAGGCCAAGATAACTCTGATATAAAAACCAGACAAAGACACCACAAAAAAGTATAGGCCAATATCTCTGATGAATATAGATGCAAAAATCTTCAATAATGTACTAGTAAAACAGATTCCACAACACATTCAAAATATTATGCATCATAACCAGGTGAGATTTATTTTTGGGATGCGATGTTGTTTTAACGTGCACACATCAATCTATGTGATATGCCACATGAACAGAATGTAAGATAAAAACATGATTATATCAATAGTTGCAGAAAAAGCATTTGAAAAAATTCAACATTCTTTCACAATGAAAACTTTCATCAGAACAGATGTAAAAGAAAATTTTGTGAATATAACAAAAGCCATTTATGAAAAACCCATAGCTAATATAATAATCAATAGGGAGAAACTGAAAGCTTTTCCTCTAAGATCTGGTACAAGGCAAGGATGCTGAGTTTCACCATTTCTATTTAACATATTACTGGAAGTATTGGCAAGAACAATCTGAAAAGAAAAAGAAATAAAACCATTCAAATCAGAAAAGAGAAAGCAATATTATCCCTGTTTCAGATAACATGATCCTATATGAAGAAAATCTTAAAGATATTACAAAAAAACTTTTAGAACTAGAAAGTGAATTCACAAAAGTAGCAGAATACAAAATCAACATACCAATATCATTTGCATTTCTTTATGCCAGTAACAATCTATCTCAAAAAGAAATCTAGAAAAAATTACATTTTAATAGCATCAAAAAGAATAAAGTACTTAAGAATGAATTTAACTAAGAAGTGAAATATCTGTATATTTAAAACTATAAAAATGATTAAATCAACTGACAAATGTGTTAATAAATTAAAAATAAATAGAAATATATTCTGTGTGAATTGGAAGAATTAATATTGTTAAAATGCTCTTACTACCCAAAGTGATAAACATATTCAATGTAATCTATGTCATTTTTTACAGAAATAGAAAAAAATTCTGAAATGTATGTATAGCCACAAAAGATCCTACATAGCCAAAATAATCTTAAGAAAGAAAACTAAAGTTGGATAAAGCACACTTCTTGGCTTTCAATTATACTATAAAGCTATTGTAATAAAAAATATGACACTGACATAAAAACATACATAACATAGAACATAATAGAGAGCTCAGGAAACTCAAGTATATATTGTCAATGAATTTTTTACAAGACCACCAAGAAGACACCATGGGCAAAGGATAGTTTCTTCAATAAATGAAGTTGAGAAAGCTGGATAACCACATACCAAAAAAAAAAAAAAATACTGAACTTGTATCTTATACTATACACAAAATCTTATACTTGTATCTTATACTATACACAAAAATCAGCGAAAAGTGGATTAAAGATTTAAATGTAAGACCTGAAACCATAAAACTCCTAAAAGAAAAATAGGGTAAAATTCCTTGCAATTGGTCTTGGAAAATATTTTTTGGATATTATAGAAAAGGTTTAAGCAACAAAGCCAAAAATAAACAAGTGGTACTACATCAAATTAAAAAGCTGTGCATGACAAAGAAAACAATCATCAAAATTATAAAAGGGAGCCTATAGATTGGGAGAAAATAATGTAAGCCATATATGTGATAAGGGGCTAATATTCAAAGTATTAATGTATAAGGAACTCACACAACTCAATGGCAAAAAAACACAAATAACCCAATTCAAACATGGGCAAAGAACCTGAGTAGAAATTTCTCCAAAGAAGATATATAAATGTACAATAGGTATATGAAAAGGTACTCAACATCAGTACAAAATGCAAATCAAAATCACAGTGATACAACGCCTCACATCTAATAGGATGGATATTATCAAAAAACAGAAATATTGGTCAGGGTGTGGAGAAGAAGGAACCTTTGTACACTGTTAGTGGGGATATAAATTGATACAGTCATTATGCAAAACAGCATGGAGGTTCCTCAGAAAATTACAAATAGAACTACCATATGATACAGAATTCCCTCTTCTGGGTATATACACAAAAAATGAAGTCAGTATCTCATAGAGATATCTTCATTCTTGTCTTCATTTCAGCATTCTACACAATAGCCAAGATATGGAAACAATATAAATGTCCATTAATAGATAAATGGATAAAGAAATTGTGGTATATTTATACAATGAAATATATTCCACCTTAAAAGTGTAGAAGCTGTCATTTGCAACAACAGGGAGGAACCAGTAGAACATTATGCTCATGAAAATAAGCCCGATACAGAAAAGAAAATACTGCATGATCTCATTCAAGAAATCTAAAAAAAAGTTGAGTACAAAGTAACAGAGAGGCAGGGGTTGGTAGGAAATGGGAAGATTTAGGTTAAAATGTACAAACGTGCAGTTATATAGGATAAATAAGTCTAGAGATCAAAAAGTCCCCAAACAATAAATGTTGGCATGGATGCAGAGAGATAGAAACACTCTTACACTGCTGGTGGGACTGCAAACTAGTTCAACCTCTGTGGAAAGCAATATGGAGATACCTTAAAGCTATACAAGTAGATCTACCATTTGATTCACCAATTCCACTACTGGGCATCTACCCAAAAGATCAAAAGTCACCTTATGAAAAAGACACCTGCACTTTAATGTTTATAGCAGCACAATTCACAATCACAAAGCTATGGAAACAACCCAAGTGCCCATCAATTCATGAGTGGATTAATAAAATGTGGTATATGTATACCATGGAGTTCTATTCAGCTTTAAGAAACAATGGTGATATAGCACCTCTTGTATTTTCCTGGATAGAGCTGGAACCCATTCTACTAAGTGAAGAATCTCAAGAATGGAAAAACAAGCACCACATGTACTCACCAGCAAATTGGTATTAACAGATCAACACCTAAGTGGACATATAGGAATAACATTTATCAGGTGTAGGGAGGGTGGGAGGGAGGAGTAGGAGATGGGTACATATAAACATAATGAGTGGAGGATGGTTACACTTGAAGCTCTGACTCAAGGGGGGAGGGGGCATGTGCAATATATGTAACCTTAACATTTGTACCCCCATAATATGGTGAAATAAAAATAAATAAATAAAATAAGTCTAGAGAAAGAATGTACTTCATAAGGACTATAGTTAATAATATTGCATTGCATATTGATGATTTGCTAAAAGAGTCCATTTTAGGTGCTCTTATCACACACAATAAAAAAGAGATAACTATGTAAGTTGACAGATATGTTTACTTGTTTACCTGTATAAATCATTTCACTATATATATTTCCATGAAAGCATCACATTTGACACCTTAAATATACATAATAAAAATAAATTTAAAAAAGAAGCAACCGGAATCTTTGAGGACTTCAACATTATTTAAATTCTACTTATGTAATCTATGGGCACACAGGAAATATATTAAATGGAAATTCTGTATTAACTAGTTCTATTACTTTAAGTCCAGGCACTTCATTTCCCAGTTTCTTGTTCTTTCAAATAGGAATCATCATCTAAACTACATACTGACTGTTGTCTGCAGATTTTAATTCATTTTGCATTTATCTTATCCTCTTTGGGGAGTAGAGTTTTGTGGCTTGAAAGTGTATCTTTCTCTCCGATCTGAACAGTTTAGAATTTCAAACACAAATGAGACTAAGAAAGTAGCCAACACATATGTGCATGTAAAATGCACAATGGTCTCTAAAGAACCCATACTACTTTTGCATGGCTCTTTTCTCTTTCCTTTGCTCTCCCTTTTTTACTCCTTCCTTTTCTTCTTTGGTTCTTTCCTTCATTAATTTTTTCATTTCTTCCTTCCTCTCTTCCTTTTCTTCTTATTAAAAATGTTCAGAAGTTAGCTAATTTAGAGTGTGTTAATTTAGGCATGGGCTGAACTGTACTTTATCTCAAATAGAGGCATTTTGCAAAAAACAGGTTCATAAGGTGGAATATTTGCTTTAAAAACAAACACTTTTTAGAAACTTTAGAAATAGCTATTTTCATACCAAAAATATACAATGGGAATAGTATAAATGGTACTTTTTTGTTCTTATTAAGAATCGTTTTTAGGCTGGGCGTCGTGGCTCATGCCTGTAATCCTAACACTCTGGGAGGCGGGAGAATTGCTCGAGACCAGGAGTTCGAAACCAGCCTGAGCAAGACCCCGTCTCTATTAATTAGAAAAAATAATTTTACGCTTCATATGGAACCAGAGAAGACCCTGAATAGCAAAACAGATCCTAAGCAATAAAAACAAAATAGGAGGTATCAATTTACTAGACTTTAAACTATACTACAAGGCTATAGTCATTAAAATAGCTTTTTACTGGCACAAGAACAGGGACATTGACCAGTGGAACAGAACAGAGAATCCAGATATAAAACGATCCTCATATAGCCAACTAATCTTCAACAAAGCAGACAAAAACATAAAATGGGGAAAAGAATCCTTATTCAATAAATGGTGCTGGGAAAACTGGATAGCAACATGTAGAAGACTGAAACAAGACCCACACCTTTCACCTCTCACAAAAATCAACTCACGCTGGGTAACAGACTTGAACCTTAGGTATGAAACTATTAGAATTCTAGAGGAAAATGTTGAAAATACTCTTCTAGACATTGGCCTAGGCAAAGAATTTATGAAGAAGACCCCAAAGGGAATCACAACAGCAACAACAACAACAAAAAAGGGACCTAATGAAATTAAAAAGCTTCTGCACAGCCAAAGAAACTATCAAGAGAGCAAACATACAACCCACAGAATGGGAGAAAATTTTTCCAAGCTACACATCTGTTAAAGGGCTGATAACTAGAATCTATTTAGAACTCAGGAAAATCAGCAAGAAAAAAATCAAACAACCCTATCAAAAAATGGGCAACGAAAATGAACAGAAACTTCTCCAAAGAAGACAGAATAATGGCCAACAAACATATGAAAAAATGTTCAACATCTCTAATCATCAGGAAAATGCAAGTCAAAACCACAATGAGATATCACTTAACTCCAGTGAGAATGGCGTTTATCAAAAAGTCCCCAAACAACAAATGCTGGCATGGATGCAGAGAGAGAGGAACACTCCTACACTGCTGGTGAGACTGCAAACTAGTTCAATCTCTGTGGAAAGCAATATGGAGATACCTTAAAGTGATACAAGTAGATCTACCATTTGATCCAGCAATTCTACTACTGGGCATCTACCCAAAAGATCAAAAGTCACTTTATGAAAAAGACACCTACACTTGAATGTTTATAGCAGCATAATTCACAATTGCAAAGCTATGGAAACAACCCAAGTGCCCATCAATTCATGAGTGGATTAATAAAATGTGGTATATGTATACTATGGAATACTACTCAGCTTTAAGAAACAATGGTGATATAGCACCTCTTATATTTTCCTGGATAGAGCTGGAACTCATTCTACTAAGTGAAGTATCTCAAGAATGGAAAAACAAGCACCACATGTACTCACCAGCAAATTGGTATTAACAGACATATGAGAGTAACATTTATCGGGTGTTGGGAAGGTGGGAGAAGGGAGGAGGGGATGGGTATATACAACCACAACGAGTAAGATGTGCAATGTTTGGGGGATGGACATGCTTGAAGCTCTTATTCGAGGGGGGAGGGGACCATGGGCAATGTAAGTAACCATAACTCTTGTACCCCCATAATATGCTAAAATAAAAAAAAGGGAAACTTTGTTTAAATATCTTAAAGATGCAATATTCCAAATAGTAAATTATGTGATATATGCTTAAAAAAATAGAAAGAAGAAAATAGGCATAGAAGGGACATACCTAAAAATGATACAAGCCATATATGACAGACCCATAGCCAACATCATACTGAATGGGGAAAGATTGAAATCATTCCCACTTAGAACTGGAACCAGACAAGGCTGCCCACTATCTCCACTTCTGTTCAACATAGTGCTGGAAGTCTTGGCTACAGCAATCAGACAGGAAAATGGAATCAAAGGTATCCAAATAGGGGCAGAAGAGATCAAACTTTCACTGTTTGCTGATGATATGATATTGTATCTAGAAAACCCCAAGGATTCAACCAAGAAACTCCTGGAACTGATCAATGAATTTAGTAAAGTCTCAGGATACAAAATAAATACACAGAAATCAGAGGCATTCATATACGCCAACAACAATCTAATTGAGAACCAAATCAAAGACTCAATTCCCTTCACAATAGCAACAAAGAAATTAAAGTACCTAGGAATATATTTAACCAAAGAGGTAAAAGACCTCTACAGGGAGAACTATGAAACACTGAGGAAGGAAATAGCAGAGGATGTAAACAGATGGAAATCTATACCATGCTCGTGGATCGGCAGACTCAATATCATCAAAATGTCTATACTACCCAAACTTATCTACAGATTCAATGCAATACCTATTAAAATCCCATCAGCATTCTTCACAGATATAGAAAAAATACTTTTACGCTTCGTATGGAACCAAAGAAGACCCCGAATATCAAGAGCAATTCTAGGCAACAAAAACAAAATGGGAGGCATTAATATGCCAGATATCAAACTATACTACAAAGCTGTAGTAATTAAAACAATATGGTATTGGCACAAAAATAGGAATATTGACCAGTGGAACAGATGTGAGAATCCTGATATAAAACCATCCTCATATAGCCATCTCATCTTTGACAAAGCAGACAAAAACATACGCTGGGGAAAAGAATCCCTCTTCAATAAATGGTGCTGGGAAAACTGGATAGCCACCTGTAGAAGGCTAAAACAGGACCCACACCTTTCACCTCTCACAAAAACCAACTCACGCTGGATAACAGACTTAAACCTAAGATATGAAACTATTAGAACTCTAGAGGAAAAAGTTGGAAACACTCTCCTAGACATCGGCCTGGGCAAAGAGTTTATGAAGAAGTCCCCAAAGGCAATCACAGCAGCAACAAAAATAAATAAATGGGACATGATCAAACTACAAAGCTTCTGCACAGCCAAAGAAATAGTCATGAAAGTAAACAGACAACCTACAGAATGGGAGAAAATTTTTGCATCCTATGCATCCGATAAGGGACTGATAACTAGAATATACTTAGAACTCACGAAAATTAGGAAGAAAAAATCAAATAACCCCATTAAAAAGTGGGCAAAGGACTTGAACAGAAATTTTTCTAAAGAAGACAGAAGAATGGCCAACAAACATATGAAGAAATGCTCAACATCTCTAATCATCAGGGAAATGCAAATCAAAACCACAATGAGATATCACTTAACCCCAGTGAGAATGGCCTTTATCAAAAAATCTCCAAACAATAAATGCTGGCGTGGTTGCGGAGAGAGAGGAACACTCCTACACTGCTGGTGGGACTGCAAACTAGTTCAACCTCTGTGGAAAGCAATATGGAGATACCTTAAAGCGATACAAGTGAATCTACCATTTGATCCAGCAATCCCATTGCTGGGCATCTACCCAAATGATCCAGTGACACTCTACAAAAAAGACACCTGCACTCGAATGTTTATAGCAGCACAATTCATAATTGCAAGGCTGTGGAAACAGCCCAAGTGCCCATCAATCCAAGAATGGATTAATAAAATGTGGTATATGTACACCATGGAGTACTATTCAGCTCTAAGAAACAATGGTGATATAGCACACCTTATATTTTCCTGGTTAGAGCTGGAACCCATACTACTAAGTGAAGTATCCCAAGAATGGAAAAACAAGCACCAGATATATTCTCCAGCAAACTGGTATTAACTGAGTAGCACCTAAGTGGACACATAGGTGCTACAGTAATAGGGTATTGGGCAGGTGGGAGGGGGGAGGGGGGCGGGTGTATACATACATAGTGAGTGAGATGTGCACCATCTGGGGGATGGTCATGATGGAGACTCAGACTTTTGGGGGGAGGGGGGGAAATAGGCATTTATTGAAACCTTAAAATCTGTACCCCCATAATATGCCAAAAAAAAAAAAAAAGAATTCTATGACTAATATTTACTTTTGCTTTTTCAACAGATACCAAATTATTGATTTCCTTAAACTATTTTTATTTGCCCATTTCTGTCTCTATTGCAACTATCTTTTTTTTTTTTTTAAAAAAAAGAGTATTTTCTTCTTATGCTAATAAATTTATGTGAAATTTCTAAGAATGGATATGGATATGCTCATTTGATTGTTGTATTGGTTCATAAGAGTTTATCTTTCCAGTGATTGCTTGCCTAAGGCAGAGACAAGCTTTATCCCAAAGAGAGTTTACCTTTTCACTGATCATAACTTTGAAAGCAGATACCTTTACTCTTTACATGCTGAGGTCCTTCCTGACTTCAGGAAAAACAGCCTAGAGCTCCATGATATAAAGATGAGGATGATGGAGCACAAGTATCCAGGGCATTAAGGAAGAACTCTGCCATTTCACTTTGGACCCTCCTTAGGTCGACTTGACCTTTACTGTCCTCTTCCTATTCTTTTTAACTTTGGTATGGTGATATTTGGCCAATCAAAAAATAGCCATGCTTTTCACTATTCTTTGTCAATTTTTAAATCTTGTCCTCTTCTGATACTGATCAAGGTGTTAGCCTATAAAAACTATAAAAATCCCTGCTAATATCAAGTTGACAATACATCTTGTGGCTTTCATATACAGGATCTAGCAGCAGCTCCCCCTGCAGATGTGGAGAAAGAAGGAAAGGACTGTGGTGTTCTGGTTACCCACAGCTGAGAAATTAGTGAGAGCACCATTTTTCAGCTAATTCACAGTGTGCAATGGAGATAAGAGAAAAAAAGTGTTTATTTTGTTTTTCAGTTTTCATTTTTTATACTCATAGTTGCAGTTTATTAAAGTTAAAAAAATGTAAATTAAAATCAACAACAACAACAACAAAAAAAGAGGCTGATGGTCAAGGAGAAACCAGATATGAACGTTCAGTTGTTCTGTCTGTCCTCCCAGAATGGATGGATCAGACTTAATTCTTCCAGCCATGAGGTATGAAAATATAAGCAAAATGTTATCAATCAAGGAAGCTTACCTTTCCCTGTGGTGTCCATGGTTTTCAATGGGAGTCAATCACAAAGGCATGAAGCATCCACAGGACTGAATTTAGCTACTCCTTCTTCAGCCCCTGCTCTTAAATGTCAAACTAATACATTTGGCCTGTAGCTCCTATCATTCAGAAACAGGTATTCACCATAAATTATATTGTTTTCATAAACTATCTGGCATGGGCTAAGTCTCAGGTATACAAAGACCCTTTAACAGGCAGGGTATTTTAAGGACTCAGAGATTATCTGCCAGGATCTTTGAAATGTGCAGGGTTTGGCAAACCCCAAATCTGCTGATTTAACCCTTTACTACATGGTCCAACCTCATGGCCCTTGGCCTAAACTCTCTTACAGCAAAAGGACCGTAGATTTCTAAGCATCTATATCTAGTATAGCATTTACGTAACAGATGTAGAAATAGTATCAGTATGAAGAATGGCCCCTAGTTATAGTAGGCAAAATACAGCAGTGACATGCCCCACATGCCACACATGCCACAGTGTGTTGTGCACAAACACATTTCGAGGAGCCAGTGTTGGTTGGCACTAGTCTTTAAAAATCAAGTAATCTACCTTACAAAGCCCTTACAAACATTTTCATATTTTTGTACTCATTTGTTACTGGTTTCTCTTTTGATCCAAAACTTTAACATTTTTAATTGCTGATATCATGAAAAATTTATTTGTTGTTGTTTTGCTTTATTTCAAAATATTAATTAAGGTGGTGCGATAATTTTTTTACATGAATACCTTCTATAATGTTTCAGTCAGACCCCTTGGTGCGCTCATCACCAAACCAGTGTTCATTTCATCCAATAGGTAAGTTTTTTATCTGTACTGCTCTTCCTGCCCCCTCCTTTTTTGTTTTTTCATGTTCTTTATATCACTTTGTGCCTGTGTGTACCCACCATTTAGCTCCCACTTCTTAGTGAGAACATATGGATTTTTGAGAAGACTATCACAGAGTTAAAGTGCCCCTGTCATCACATCATATCAGTGGGTACAGGGCATCACATAATTTATAGATGGTGATGCTAATTTTGTGACTTGGTGAAAGTGAAGCTTATAAGTTTTCTCCACTATAAAGTTATTACCTTTCACTTTATATAATAAATTTTGTAGTAAGCAAAATACTAAGTACAGCCCACACTCAAGAGAAGAGGAATTAAGCTGAATCAAGCCCCACTTTTTTGAAAAATAAATATTCGAGAAAAAGGGGAACATGTGCTGAAAACATTACGGGTAATTAACACATTCACTGCCATGACAGTTGTATTTAACTCACTCGAGTTTTGACCACAGGACTGCGTGAAGCATATATAAAATCATACTTATTGATGTGCTTATTGTTACAGTTAATATTGACAATTTAATTCTAAAAATGTGGATTAAATGAATAGAAGTGAATAAATTTTCATTTTCTGTTTACCTTTAATTATACTTGAGGTTTTTATTCTATTTTCATAATAAAACACTGTGGCCCCAAGGAAAAGCTTCTGATTTTTGTGTGTGTGGCCTGTTACTTCTTAAAGTTTTCAATGTCACCAAAGCCAAGCTGGAAGATGGACAAGATTCCTAAACCAGAAAAATATCAACTTGAAAATAATTTTTCTTCTATTTTCAGTTTTTTTGAGAGTTAACTCCCCTTTACTTTTTCTCTGCTTTTAATGATCTCCAGTGCCTTTAATAATTTTTATATTTTACGCTTATTTTCATAATTGTTATCTGTGGGAGTGTTCATGTGTGTGCTTTGCTTTGCTGCCATTACTGAAAGTGTCAGGGCTTAAATTAATTTGATTGGTTTATTTGACTTGATTCATAATAATGACATTTGATCCTTAAAAAGTAAGCTTAAATATAATATATTCAGTATAGTATGTTCACTAAGGTTAAGTACTTATATATAAATGATTAAAAAATGTTTCAGTGATGACAAAGTTAGCCATTCCTAACACTCCATTTCTAATCCATTTCAGATAAATGAATTATCATTGTATTTCCTAGTTTTTATCAATATAATACTGAAACTGCCAATTCAGTGAAAACTTACTCAGAATAGTGAATACAAACAACATACTGATTTTCTTAGCTTTTGCTTTGTTTTGAATTTTGCAGCTAGCTCTATTATTATCAATGCATTCAGTCTCACTAATGTGGATGTTCAGTACTTTTTTGTATTTTCTAGTAAACTGTGATTATAGACATTTTCAGCTTTTGCTATTGGTGTGTATTACAGAATTATAAGCAGATGACCTAGCAATAGGTTTCCAGAGGTCCATGTGATTCTATATTGAAACAACTGAAATTACCAGATTGCAAGGCAACGTGCTTAAGTGGTTTTGGCTTCCTTTACAAACAACTAAATCATATCCCAGGCACAGTGATCCAGCTGATTGGTTGGTGAGTGGCTATAATGAAGCCCTGTGCTCTCATGAGTTTCTGACTCTGTGTGTGCTAGCTCAGAGGCTCTGGGGAAGAGTGGGTGGGGCTTAAAAATGGACAACTCAAGGAATAGAAGAAGAGAAAAGGGGTGCGTGAGCAGTGGAGAAAGAACTGCACCACGCAAGTCAAAGAAAACTATGAGTGGCTACTCTGTGTAAGAAAATAAACCAGCTAGTGTGGGGAATATAAACGCCCAGGCAAGAAACCCCCTTGTTTTAATTGGCAGTTTTCAAGTAACCAATTTGAGCAGTCCTCACATGACATAGAGCAGCGATTCTTAAATCGTGGTAATATTACATTCACAGGCCTTAGAGGAGAGTGGGGAGTCAAATGGAGCTTAGGGGGCCAACTCCTACTTTTGGCAGAGGAGCTTTACTTTCATGTTTTGCATAGCTCACATTTCAGCATGACTTCTTTGAGGAAAGAATTCCTAACAAAATTTGTAAAGGATTCCATGATTCCGAGCTCTTAGGAAACAAAGATAGCAGGTGACAAAACCTTTAAAAAGTGAGTCATATACAAAAATAACTAAATTAAATCAGTAAATATAATGTTATAAGAGTAAGATTACATATAAATAATAAGCATAAAATAATCATAATAATAATAAAACAGTCTATCTTCAAATTCAGGTTTTACATTTCACAGCTTTTATCAATATGGTATTGTAACATTATTTCATGAGAACTTAATCAGGTGGTAACTGATTTGTGAGTATAAGTGTCAATTTGTCTTATTCATTTTTTTCAATTTTTAACTGAAAGAAAATAGTTTAAAAAAATAATAATTTACTGAGTGCCCCCACAGTGCTGTGGACGATACAGGGGAATCCTTAACAATAGTCACTGGCTTTAGCAAGCTTAGAGTGCAACTGAGAAAATAAAATTTATACTACCCAAAGAAAAATTGACATGATGGTATCGTATTTCTTTTCTAAGTAAGTAGTGAAGGCAGGGATTGGTCATGTGAATTCAAATATTTCAGGGGTTTTGAAAGACTATGAAGCCTAATGGAGAAGGTAAAACTTGCATTAATCCTGGATCACAGGCTGGAAAGGTAATGAGAAGGTAAATGTTAATATATTCACACATAAATTTACATCAAATTTTAATTATAAAACTTATTTCCATATATATGAATATATAGTATAAAGTTTCCTAAATGGAGGCCATACTTTCAAAAGGATTTTTGTTGTCATATTTATATTACATTCCATCAAAATTATCTGACTTTTCAGTAAGAGTTCAAAACAATGATAGCCATATACTTCCCTTACATCACAGATCATCAATGTGTTCCTAGAGAACAAGATAGAATTGTATGAACACCATAAAAATAATACCTTTTCCTTCAGGTACAGAGCTCAGGAAAGGAAGCCTCAAAATCAAATAGCCCAATTGCCTGAATTTATATGTCAAGGCTTCATTTGCTCCTAATGGGGCCATCAATGCCTTTTGTGATCTCAGCAATTAAGAAGCCAGTTTGATTCCTCTGATTATGGACTTCCTAAAATCTGTCTGCTAAGTCATAAAGGAAATAGAAAGGTACTTTGGAGAACTAATGGATGCCCATGTGTGCTGAGTCAGTCTTGAATTTTATGGGAGGCTATGCTGCCTTGTGCGGGACCACTTTGTGTCTCTGAGATGATCTATTTTAACATGTTGATTGCTGCTTCTTGGGCATCATTTTCCCTATGGAGACATGAACCATTTATGCAGTTTTACAAAATTAATTCAATATGGGAGACAAGAGAAAACGTAGATGGACAACAATGCGAATTCTAAAGTAAAGCAACATTTGTGGAGACCATTTTTTTTTTTAATGCAGAAGTGGCAGAATTTCTGTGATATTTCAGTTAAAGGGTGGAAACTGGTGACCACATTCTGGACGTCATCAGTGTAGTCACGTTCACTGGATGAGAGCAGAATGGCTTGAGCCCGAACCCTATTCGTAGAAATATTATTTTGTCCCATTTATTATCCCTCTCCCTGCCGCCACCTCCAATTTTGTTTATGTCTTCCTTAATGAATGCCATAGAGCAGTGAAAACAAGAAAAAGAAGATAAGACGGGCCTAAACAGTAAAGCAACATGAATCACCATGATGGATTTCATTAATTAGAAATTGAAATTAAAGACACCAACCTGTGAAAAATTGTACCTCTTGAGGTTGTTCTAGGACATCATCTGTTCTAATTTTGGAAGTTAATTTGACAGAAATGTTTAAAGTATAAAATGGTATGTAAGAGAAATATGATGACCCAGAATAAAAACACAGAGGGAGAAAAAGAAGCTTTATATCATTTCACTTTCTTATGTGTGCTTTGATTAGACAAGAACCAGAAAGCCATATTTGGGATGCTCCTGAAATTCTTTATATATAAAAAGCTAGAAGGATTGCCTGCCCATCATTCTACCTAACAGGCTTGTGTGGATAGGCAGCCAATTTTTAGTTATGAAGATTTTCTTCTGAATCACAAGATCCCCTGATGAACAAATAAGAGGGAGGAAGATGGGAATGGAGAGACTAGTGACCAAAGAGCAGGGGGAATGATCTTAATTGCTCTCTAAGTGCATATAAAACAATATGTGCTCAGGTCAAAGAAATGCAACCCCAATTAATTGGAGTGCAATTATCTAGAAATTCAAACGAGCTGAAATGAATTTTTAAAATTTTGTTTTTAATTGACAGAAAATAATTATATATATTTATTGGGTACAGTGTGATGTTTCCATACATATATACATTATGTAAAAATCCAGTTAGGGTAGTAAGCATATTCATAATCTCAGAGGTTTCTCATTTCTTTGTGATAAAAACATTCAAAATCTTCTCTTTTAGCTATTTTGTAGTATACAGTCAATATTGTTAATCATATCCACCTTACTGTGCCATAGAACACCAGAATTTATTCCTCCTCCAATCTAACTGTAACTTTATACCCATTGACCAGTCTCCCCCATTCTCCATCACCCTGCTCCCCATCCTCTGGTAACTACTATTCTACTCTCCACTTCTAGGAGATTAACTTCCTTAGAGATCATGAGTGAAATCGCATGGTATCTGTCTTCTGTGACTGGCTTATTCATTTAACATAATACCCTCCAGGTTCATTCATGTTGCCTAAATAGCATTTCATTCTTTTATATAGCTTAATAGTGTTCTATGTATGTGTGTGTGTATATATATATATATATATATATATATACATATATATATATAGAGAGAGAGAATTATTATATTTATTCATTTATTCATTGATGAGCATTTAAATTGAATCCATACCTTAATATGGTGAATAGTGCTATAATAAACATGAAAGTACAAATATTTCTTTGCCATACTGACTTCCATTTCCTTTGGAAAAAATACAGTACTAGGATTTCTGGATCATATATTAATAATAGCAGTTATTTTTTTTAAATTTTTTGAGAATGCTTCATACTCTTTTCCATAATAGTTATACTAATTTGCATTCCTACTAACTGTATAAGAGTTCCCATTTCTTCACATCCACACCAGCATTTGTCATTTTTTGTCTTTTTGATAATGGATATTCTGTTTGGGATGAGGTGAAATCTCTTTGTTTTGATTTGCATTTTGCTGATGATTAGTGATATTAAGCATTTTTTTGTATATCTGCTGTTCATTTGTATGTCTTTTTTTGAGATATGTCTATTCAGGATTCTTATCCATTTTTAATTAGATTATTCACTCCATCACCTGGATAAAAAGATAATAAATGAGAAAAAATAGTGAAAATAGCAAAAACAAAACTGTAGCAGTAGGAACAACTCCATTGTGATGGCTATTCCTTCCTGCCAACTTGCTCTCTACCTTCGTGTTATGCCCTGTTCATTGCCCTGGGAGCTTGACCCAGTTGATTATCTCCTGGGCTCCCTAGCTTTCTTGGTTTGGGTTAGATTCAGCCAATGAATGGCATGAGCAAAGGAACACAGGGAAGGTGGAAAGTGAGATTGAAATATTTTTCCCCCTAGTTTCTTCACTTCCCATGATTGTGGAATTTGTGCCTTATCTCTTTCTTCTGAAATTTTAAAATAAAAATCTCTTTTAAAATAATAAGTGTGATTTTCATCAGACATAGGGATACGAGCTGTACCATGAGACCCAGCCACAAAGAAAGCTGGAGGCGATTTTGAAATGCCTTGTACATTTTACTTTGTATATGGTAACATACTCTGACAGCACCAGGGCTTGGCACGTTAGGTCAAACTTCTTGGTTGTATGAACAATGGATTGCACAGAAGGAGACTGGAGTTAGGGTGAAAACTATAGAATATCTAGTATTAAAACAATAGAAAAGCAAAGGGGGGAGAGGCGCTTGCATTCCAGATATATTTCTGAGGTAATATCAGTTAATTCGGTAATTATTGGATTAAGGAAATAAGAAAAAAAGAGAAGGCAAAGGTAAATCTTAGGTTTCTACCCTGAGTAATTTAGTAAATGATAGTGTCCTTTACTAAAATGGAGGGAGAAAAAGAAATATTTCCCCACCATAGATGAAGAGTATGAGTGGGAAGGGTAAAGTAGTCATCTTTCTTTACTGGGCACTTAATATGGGCTACATAGTTTTTTGCAAAGACCTTTAAATATATATTTTCTAATTACCTAAATTATTAGTGTAACAATTCTTATCACATTGACTATGACCCTAAGGTTCAATGGCATTAAGTTATTTGAACAAGTCATATGGAGTGAACGGCAAGGTTTTATGACTTTGACATCTATACACTTTTCTTATTTAGAAAACTGGATATGAAGCCTAGAATAGGTAGATAGAAAGATAAATAGATAAAAAGTAAAGATAGAGATAGAGACAGAGATAGAGATAGTTGTTGATATCTTGGGCATAGATGGTGTAGATGAGATTAGGTAGGATGTGAAATGAGGAGCTCAAAGACAAAAATCTAAAACACCAACAGTTAAAATTTCTCAGGAAGGTGAGTTATTGTGTAAATGCAGGAGATACTGACACAGAGAAAGAGGCCAGCATGAAGGAAAACATAGAGTAGGGGGAAGGAAATGAAAGGGGCAAAAAAGAGTAAGGGAATTGACACTCAAATAATATACCACAGACTGCTAAAAAGGGTTCAGGACTGAAAAGTGACCATCAGGTGAACAGTAAGGAGATATATATATATATATATATATATATATATATATATATATATAGTTGGAATGGTCTGGAAAATCTAAGCATCCGAGCTGGGACTGTGACCACAATCCACCCCACTGCCCTTAATCAGTTAGTATTTATATAGCAGGTAAAAGGAAGAAGACAATTCAGTCTTGGAGTATTGCAATAATAAAGTGATAATAAAGAGACAACAGGAACAAAAGAGTTGTGCTACTATAAAGTGATTTCCCAGGCAAACTATTCTTCACAATTCTGATTCCTGTTTCTATTAAGGGATTCTTTTTTATTATTTTTAACCAAGTGTTTTCATTAAACTGTGTGACTTTGTCCTGCATCAGTAGAGGCCATATGTGTTCACAGCAGCTATTTGGATGTGGTTATCTTGCGTAAAGCCACGTCAAGGACTGTGAAGGGTCGAAGACTTTATCCTACTTATAAACCACCAACTTAGCCTACCCCTAACATGTGGATGTTGGCAAAAGATGTGATATTTCTGGATTAGAGGCAAATAAGTTTATTTTTCATGGCACTAGCAGGAGCCAGAACTTCAGAATTTTCTTGTGCTTATTCCCCAAGCCTCAGTTTCCATAGGATGGGAACTACAAAGAGGGACAGCTGGTGCCTGTACATGAAGTGGGTTATATTACAGTAGAGAAACTGAGCTTAGGGAACCCAAACCTTTTACAGCAGGCATTAAATATGCCTACCTTTTGTCCCAAGGGGGGATATTATGTTTATTGTACTAGGAAGTTTGGTTCTGAAGGAGACATTGTATCTTCCAAGACACTAAGCAAATCTGTCCTTTGCTCAGGAGGGAAACACTATCTCCTCAGGCTGTCTGCTATATAAACATTTTTGAAAACATTATCTGGAAAAATGGCAGATATACCTTTGACTATAAAATATGGAGAAACATGAGAGTCATGGAGAACTGCCTTTCAATAAGCCAATGCAAAACTCTAATCATGTATTCTTTGTTGTCCCAGGTAAAGAAAATGAAAACCAACACAATTTTATATATAAAATTACTATGGGCCCACAGACTTAATATCACTCATACATCAATGAATACATGTCTAGCATAAAAGTTGATAATTTGTATTTAAAACCCCCAAACTTCTCTGTAACTTTTCTGCATTATATGCATTAAATATTTCATTTTATGGTCCAAAAAAATTTTTAAGTATATTTGAGGAAGTATCAGAACTATTTCAAACAGAAAGATTACAGTATTTTCCAGGTTGCAATCTAGTTTCCACGTTTGAAGACCAGTGGTTGATGAAATGGACATTTTCTAGGCTGGATATTAGAGTTCTAGGGCTACATACACCTACATCACTGCAAGCTTCTTCCATGCTTCATTTCCTGCGACATACAGCTTTTTGTCTGAGAATCCTAAAATACCAATTGCCTCATATGGTCATCCTATCCTCAACTTGTTATAAGCTCATCATTGCTTACATAACAAAGTTCAAACTCCTTAGCTTCAAAAATCATGCCCATCACAATCTGAGTACAATGTAATCTTGTTCCATCTGACTTTCTAACACTATGACCTCTTCTCTATGATGTGGCTCTATTTAAAAAAGAAAACTCCACCCACATTAATGAAATATTTAGTCTGGAAAATCCTCTTCTGTTAGTTATTTCATATTTTACTCTGCTTTATGTATTCTTTATTTCTGTTATTCATATAGAATTACACTGAATGCCTTTGTCGCAACTTTTCAATCCTATTTTGCCTCTCTGTCTTTCTTTTTTTTAATTTTGGAGGATATTTTCTCAACATTATCTCTAAAATTTTATTATATTTTCTTTAAAAGTAATCTATCATATTTTTATGTCTAAGATCACTTTATTGTTTTTTGTTCTCTTTCTATACATCCTTTTTCTTTTTTTTTGTAATATAATGTCTTATATTCTGAAGTCCGAGAATACTTAAAAGATACCTTTTTTATTATTTCAAATTCTCCCACTTTCCTTTATAAATTTATTTTTCCTTTAGGATAATTTTTCTATTGTTTTATTTATTTCTTTTCTCTCAAATGTCTTCTGAGTTTTTCCTAGTCATATTTAAGAATAAAAAGAGAACTGTAAAGAATCTGTGATTTAAATCAAGATTTGTTGACTTCTTATCTTTTTATTTTTATTTTTTTTAACATATAAAAGCCTGGAACTAGTGTTTAAGATTTGGAGTCTCATTCCTCTAAATTTTACAGATGTTTTTGCTTCTGAATGCTGATTATTAGATGAACTTTCATGGTTTTATAAAGCAAATTTACCTATGAATTAGTAAATGAACATGGCAAAGTTTTATTATTATCAAGGTGAATTATCTGGTCATTTGTTTATTTTGACCTGAGCAGCAATCTTTGACTGCAGTTTCTAATTACTTTCTAATAAAACTGTATTGATGTTAGTCTGGGGTGGTGGTGTTACCACATACTTAGCAGAGGCAAACAAATATTTTTCTGTAGAAGAAAATGACATAATCCTTGTTATATTTCCAAATAATTTTACAGATAGAATGCCTGACACATAATCAAGAATAACCAGACATACTAGGAGAAAATATTAACAGTTGCAAATTTGTAAAAGATAATATAGCCTCAAAAATAAAAAAGCAAACATCATAGACCTAGGATCAGAAATAATCTCATGCAGTTACTAATAGAGCAATTAAAGAAAAATTATTAAAAGACAGAAATTTTGAAGAATATAGTCAGTATACTTGACATTTGTAACAGTTTATCCAACAACTTATGAACAAACTCTCTTTTCAGAAACATAAAGTATGCCTTAAAACTTTCAAAAATTTAAATACTAATAAAATTTCCAAAAAATTTTTTTCTCTGTCTGTGATAATATGTGAAATGTATGTTATATACAGTACTAAAATGTATATAAAATTGCAAAGAATGAAGAATTATGAAGACACTCTTGAAGAAGAATAACAAAGTAAGGAAATATTCTCTACCAAATATCATGAATTATTATAAGGCTGCATTAATTAAGACTGTGATATTGGCACAGTAGTAGATGAGTAAAGAAATGGAATAGAATAGAGAGCTCACAGATTTAACGGTTATTTAACACCTAGGTTAGGAAAAAAGATAACATTTCAGAAAAATGGAGAAGAAGAATATTCTTATTAATTAATGCTGAAATAATTAGATATTCATTTGAAAAAACTTGTGACATTTACTTTTCAGCATATTCAAATATCAATTCCAGGTTGATTTTTAGGTTTTAATGAGAAATACAAAAAAATAAATAAATAAATCTCTTGAAAGATAATATTAGAGAAAAATCTCCAAAACATTGTTATAGGAAAATACTTTTTTAACAGGACAAAATAAATATTGATTTAAAAAGATTGCTATATTGGATTAAATCAGCAGAGATTTTTTTTTTTGTCAAAAGATACCATTAAGAGAAAAAAAAGCCAATCTCAAAATGGAAAATTATTTGAAATGCACTAACCACAAAGGGCTTATGTCTGAATGTATAATATACTCCTACACATCAATAAGGAAAAAATCAACCAAAAGAAAAATGGGCAAGATAATTAAACATGCATTACACAAAAATTATAACAAAATGGCCTAAGATGCTCAATTACATTAGTAATCAGTGTTATTCAAAGTACAACCACAATGAGGAAATTCACTGATGAATATTTTATTTACAGCACTTTTCTATAAATGTTCTATTCCTGAATATGAAAACTTTTCATTTAAAAAATGTGAAAGGGAAAGTAGGAAATTATATATAATTGCGTAGAGCTAGAACTCTTTCAACATGAGGTGGTGATGATATAGAAAGTCAGTATAAATTACCTGGACACAATATATTGAGTAGTTAAAAAAAATGGCTGTCCTGGAATTACATGCGTTGTGTTCTACCAGGGCTGCAAAATATGCCTACTTTATATTTCTGGTAAGTAATGGTACTTACCACCTATATAGCAATGGGTACATAATGTGACTATATTTTCTTTATTTTAAATTTGAGCACAACATAGTTACCTCTGTGGTGGTTGTGAGGTTTAAATAAGATTATTTGCAATAAATGTTATATAAATGCTTGGATGGAATCTTAGGAAAAAAGAGCACTGCTTTAAACATCAATTTAATTTCCAATTTTATTTTTCAGTAGCTTCAGAAATTTTTTGTTGTTTGAGAAAGAATGAGAAGGAAAAACAGAGGCTATAGAGAAGAAAGAGTAGATGCAATTCTCTCCTTGCTTAAATACTGCTAGTTCACGTTTTTGGTTTTAATCCTCTCAGTGACTGGTAAAATAATTTTGTCAAATTGCCCCTGTAAGGACATGAACAACAATTGATACTCATAGGAAGTACATTAATAGGAAATCGCCAATTATTTAGCTGAGCTGATATCTGTCTACTTTATTTCATTTTATTTTTTCAAGACAGACTTGCTCTGTTGCCTGGGCTAGAGTGGCATGGTGTCAGCCTAGCTCACAGCAACCTCAAATTCCTAGTCAAGTGAACCTCCTGCCTCAGCCTCCCAAGTAGCTGGGACTACAGGCGCCTGCCACCATCCCAGGCTAATTTTTTCTATTTTCAGTAGAGACAGGGTCTCACTCTTGCTCAGGCTGGTCTCAAACTCCTGACCTCAAGTGAAACTCTGGCCTCAGCCTCACAGAGTGGTAGGATTACAGGCATGAGCCATCTCACCCAGTCTGTTCACTTTATTTTATTTTTTTAATTTTACTAAGACATCCCTTGTGGGCATGGATTAGCCTGTTCACCAATGTGGAACTGGGTACAAGAGTCCATTGTTTTCTCAAATAATGGGTACCTGAATAGAGACAGAATAAGACATGCAAGCTGTGAATTTTGGGGGAAATAGCACCTGAGTAATGAAGGACAGGGGTGAGGGAAAGAAGATGCATACTTTTCTACATCCTTCAGGGCCAGGACTGAATGTTAGAGAGCTCCTTTTTGAAAAATATTCAATCCAGTATTTACATCAAAGCAAGTCAATCTCTTACAGAATGAAAAAGTTATTTTGCTTAAAAGAACTGGACCCAAATCCATTTTATGAATGGACACATATAATATTAGCCAAGTCTTTGAACTCCCTCTCACCTTATCTTTCTCATCTTTATTCTCTCTCATTACATTTTTCATTTCATAAAAATGCTGAAAACCATTCCTCAGCTGTTTGTATCCAACCATGGTGTATTTCTCTTCTTTAAGTTTTATTATGTAGAGATTCTTAGAAACTAATGATGATGATGATAATGACATTTTATTATCAATGATATAATTAATAATGCCAATAGCAATAAAATATATAAAAAGAAAAAGAATTTCAGATGATAATGGCTCACTGGCCATTCTGGAATGCCCAGAACAGAATTATTTATAACCTTATTAGGTACAGTGGAAATGGAACAAAGCTCCTGAGACAGAGAGTTTAAAAGGGCCTTTCTTTGGGTTCCTGAGTGTGGCCTTCCCGTGGCTCTATTATCTGAGCCAGTTGACTTACCCTCTGTGCATGCTCTTTATAAGCACCTGCTCCCCCTATTAATACCCACACCTGCGGTGGCCAAACTTCAGTCTCACTCATTTTCTGCCTTTAACCCTCTCCACAGCTCAGAGAAACTGCTTTGACTGGAGAACCAAAACATAGCTGCCCCTAGGAATTCGAATTACTAAGACAAAAGTTGCATTTTGTAGAAGTGCATTTATTTTCTTCTTCTTCTTGGGGTTACAAGGACATCCCTAGTGTGCTTGGATTGACCTGTCCACCAATATGGCATTGGGTACAAAAGTTCAGTTCTCTTCCCAAATAATGAGTAACTCAGTAAGGACAGAATAAGACATGCAGGCTGTGAATTTTTGGGAAATAGGGCCTGAGTAACAGCGGGCAGGGATGAGGGAAGGAAGGTGCATTCTTTTCTACACCCTGCAAGACCAGTACTGAATGCTAGAGAGCTCCTTTTTGAGAAACACCTAATCCAGATTGTGCCTTTTTTTTTTTAAGTCTAAAATTGAAGGTTGTTAAAGCCACATCATCTTTACCATTTCAGACCCCAGCCTATCCAGGTCCTTCTTCATACCAAGATTAGCTCAATGGTTTCTTTTATCAAGATGACATACCTCCCAGTGGAACCACCATAATCATCTGTAAAGTCACATGAAAAGTGGTGTTATTTTTTAATCTTTTAAAAGTGAATTGATAATAATGGTTAGCTATGGTCTATGGACTTAAGTCATCGCCTCTAATCAAGGCACATAGCCTGAGAAATGTTTTAAAGTATCAAAATTTCCAAAATTTGATCTGCCACACCAAATTTGCACTGATATACACCAAAATCATTACTTTATTATGATTACTCTAGTCCCTTGTAACTTTTTCATTTCTTATAATATTTTTTTTCTAGTTCATGGAATTGAGACAAATGAGGTTGCAAAAATACATTTCAAGTATCAGAAAAAAATATAACCTCTCAAATATCAGCAAAAATATTTGAATCATGTTATCACAAAAAAGATATTTTTTTCTGGAAGGAAATATTTGTATAGGTAGCCAGACTTCCTGGGTTCTCTTAATTGTTATCTGTAACTTGGGGCAAATTTCCTTAAGCCCTCTTCAGTTTTTTCAACTATAACATAGGTTGGAAATAGTATTATACATATTGATTTGTACGGATCACATAAACCGCTCGGAGGAGGACCTGACACATATAGATATTAGCTGTTGCTATTATAATAATAATTATTAGTATTACCATTATAAATTTTTTTATCCTGTTAGATGTTTTATTAATCCAAATCTCCATCTTGCATATGCTACCTTTCCCAATATGCTCTCTCTTCCCTTGGTGTTTACAAAGTGAATTCATAGAAAAATTTAAAACGGTTTTAAAATAAAAAGTAAAACAACAGTGCAATAAAAATAAAATGAAATTGATTACAAAGTACCTTTGCAGTTATCTTGAATATATGGAAGTCTACGAAGTTGATAAAAGTATTGAAGTATTGTTGGAAAGGCACAAAAATATTTACCAAAGTCTGTAAAATAGTGAATTCATAGAATTCACTTTGTAGCATAATTTTGCTGAATATGCTCAGTAAGGAAAAATATGAGGAATAATTTAAATCAAAGTAGTACCAACTTAAGATAATTAATTAACAAATAAGTAATCTTAAGTAAAATCTTATTTTTATAATGGACTATTTTGCAGCTAATATAAAATTATATTTAAAAAGAATATTTTACAAATAGAAAAATGACTAGAAGTGTGGCAATATGTTAACAGCTATTATCTTGGTTGTAAGATTTTGGATACTTTTAATTTGTTCTGCTCTATTTTCCTGTACTTTATATTTTTTCTAGTAGTTACATTTTATTTTTTAGAAAAATAATAAAACATTTTTATAAAAGAAAATAAATGCAATAAATGGCATAGAACTTATAACACAATCCAATTGAACTTTTGGGGAAAGTAATAAACTTTTCAAGTAGTCAAATTCCAAGAATTCTTAATTGGGGGAAGATCATTGAAATAAACCCTGCTAGGCAGAACTGACACTCATTTGTAAAAGAAGGTCAATTAAACTGCTCTTTTTATTTAGAGGGTGAATATTTATTAAGCCAAAGTTTGAGAGAGAAACTAAAAGGAAGTTTTTACTCCTTAATAATATTTTTAGTTTGTCACTGGATGTAAGGTTATCATGTCTCATGGCCTCATTCTGAAAACATATATAAATATTTGTACTCAATGTTTGACTTTGTGATAAATACAGGCCAAAATATTTCTTATAAATAATGCTTATATCAGACCTGTGTCTATCAGTGGCCCATTGCCTTAAATTCATATTTTATTTTATTTTATTTTATTGTTGCTGTTTATACTCTTTCTTTCTTCCTAAATAATTTAAAGGAGCGACATTGACATATTGATCCATTTATGTATTGGTTAATAAAATATATATTAATAATCATATTCTAATTACCATACTCAGATGTTAAAGAAAAAAATGATGCCCAAAATGCATTTCCTTCAATTATAAGTTTGATATCAAAGAGTAAGAAATACAAATGTATAGGCTACTTTAATGCAGCGCAAGGTGCTACCATGAGGCAAAAACACAGTGGTCTCCAGAATGTTATTCACAATATTTATCATAACATTCAGAAGCAAGAGCAAGCATATTTGAGATTTAAACTGACCTTAGAAAAATTTCTTTGATTTAGATTCATTTCACTTCATTTTACACTTTAGATAATTTGCTCACAGGGTTTAGAGACATAATTTATGAATCATTCAATAATTTCTCAAATAATTTGTTTTGTATGAAATATTTAGTTGATGTAATTTTTTTTTCTGACAGAAAATAGAATAAGAAATATATTTGCACAAGATACAGTCATGTGCCACATAACAATGTCTTGGTCAGGGACAGACCTCATATATCACAGTGGTTCCATAAAATTATAATGGAGCTGAAAATTTCTTATGATCTAGTGATATTGTAGCCATGGTAAGGTCTTAGTGCAACTCATTGCTCACATATTTGTGGTGATGCTGATGTAAACAAACCTACTGACCTGCCAGTTGTATAAAAGTCTAACATGTGCAATTATGTACAGTACTTGATAATAGTCATAAATGACTGTGTTACTGGTTAATGTATTAATATTTACCATACTATACTTTTTATCCTTAATTTAGAGAGTACTCCTATATATAAAGAAAATTTTAACCTTAAAACAGCCTCGGCATGACCTTCAGAAGGTATTTCAGAAGAAGGGATTATTATCATCAGAGAAGACAGCTCCATGCATGCTATTGCTCCAGAAGATTGTTCAGTGGGACAAACTGTGAAATTGGAAGACAGTTATATGAACGATCCTGACCCTGTATAAGCCTAGGCTAATGTGTGTGTTTGTGAATTCGTTCTTTAACAAAAGTTTAAATAGCAAATAATAACAACTTTAAAAATAGAAAAGAGCTTTTAGAATAAGGATATAAAGAAAGACAATATTTTTGTATAGCTGTACAATGAATGTTTTAAGCTAAGTGTTATTATAAAGAATCAAAAAAATTTAAAAAGTTTATGAGGTAAAAAATTTATAGTAAGCTAAAGTTAATGTAGTATTGAGAAAAAGTAAAGTTTTGTTTTGTTTTTTTTTAGTGTAGCCTAAGTGTAAAGTGTTGATACAGTCAACAGTAGTTGACTGTAGCCTAAGTGTAAAGTGTTGATACAGTCAACAGTAGTGTACTGTAATGTCTTAGGCCTTCACATTCACTCACCAACTTAGCCAGAGCAAATTCTAGTAGTAGAAGCTCCATTCACAGTCAGTGCCCTATATAGGCACACCACTTTTTATCTTTGAGCCCATATTTTTACCATACCTTTTCTACGGTTAAATATGATTAGATCTACAAATACTTACCATTGTGTTAGAAGTACCTACAGTATTCAGTATAGTAACAACACTGAAGATTTTGTAGCCTAAGAACAAGAGGCTATACCACATACCTAGTTATGTAGTAAACTATATGATTTAGGTTTGTGTAAGTGTAAGTTCAATCTAACATGTTTCCACAGTGATGAAATCACCTAAAGATGCATTTCTCAGGACTTATCCCCATAGTTCAAGGACACGTGATTGTATTTGCATAATTCATAGGCATTTCTTTATTTCCACAAGATAAATCAATTCATTTTAATTTATATGTTTCAATGTATCCCCCACCACCTACATGCTCAAATCTTTGCCCAATTATGTGATGGGAAAAACAGTGGAAAAGTATTTACAATTTAAATGGAGTCAAATCATTGCATGGAAGTAGTTCTGAAAAAAACTGAAGGCATACAATGTTGCTCAGTAGGATATCTTTGAGTATCACAATATCAAGGGAATTAGTTAAGCAGAGTTGCTTAACTGGGGTTAAGCAGAGTTACTGGGGAAAGTTGAGATGAGCTTTGGTAAATTAATAGTATTTCTGTATGTGGAAAAAGAAAATGTGGCTCTGTCTCAATTTCTATGTGCTTCTTTTTATCAAATGTCATTTTGCTTTCCTACATGGTTTTGATTTCTGAAATATTTTGCTATTACATGGAAAAAGTTAGTCATCTACTCTGAAATTATATACCATCACCATTCTTTCAAAAAATTTCACAGAACCCTGTATATAACAAGGCTGAATTAGGAGGTAGACTAGACTCTGAGAAGAGTCTGAATTTCCATTTTTCATCTTTTTCTTTGTATGAAATCACAGACAAACCCTCATTACAGGAAAAAAAGATGGATATTGCCATAGTATGATGCTGTCTTGATAAAATTTTGTAACCTACAGTCCTTATATTTTGCTTCTTCCCTTCCTCTCTCTTTACTGATTTGGGAGCATTTCATCTAAATCATTGCTTGCTGGACAGTCCTTTGTGAATCATAATCTGCTCTGATACCACTATCAGGGAAAATGGTGCTGTCAACATTTATGTCAACGCTGAGGTTGTAATTTTTGACAGTAATGTTCCTGGGCTTGATCTAAAACTCTCTGTTCACATTGACAGAGCTGCCTGTCAGAGTCCCTTCTCCCTGACACTTCTAAGTGACTAAGGACTTGGTAGGACTCACTCTAAGAAAAAAAAAATCTCATTCCAAGTTCTCCCATCATGTCCATGGCTCATCTGAAAGAACTGCCCATGTTACCAAGAGACAAATGAATATAGAAGAGCAGGGAGTTGGGCCAACAGTAGGTTGCTATATAATGTCCATAAATATCTGTGAAAATAAAATACACCAGTGGTGAATTTTTCCTGAAGGCTGAATCTTATCAAGATCCAATGCATAAATCTGAAACCACATTAAAGAACATTGGTTTATCATAGTGGACTTCTTGTTTCAAATCAAAAAAAGTATGCTCTGAAATTTTATGATTTGAATAATTAAAGTGTTTCATTTCGAGCATTTCTGCCATATCTTACTCATCAGTATGCCCTAAATGTCTTGTGTTCCTTCTCTTATCTGTTTTGTGGTCAAATATTTCATCCTTTCAGAAATTAATTCCACTTTTCTGTAACTATTAGATTAACAAAACTTAAAGAACTTTAAGGTTACATAAAGCTAGAGAATATTGGCAAAACTGACACACTCACATATTGCTCATGACACTGTAAATAAGTATAAGCCTTTTTAAAAGCAATTTGGGATTATATAACAAAAGCTATAATAAAGTATATGTGTGTGTATGCATATATATATATATATAAAGGATGTGTATGTGTGTATGTACCTTTTCCAGTAATTCCACACTTGGGAATATATTCTAAGGGAATAATTCAAAATAAGATAAAAGCTATATGCACAAAAGCATTTATTGCCACATTATTTATAACAGTTAAAACTGGTCATAAGTAATGTCCAATAAAAGAGGGCTAAGCACATTATGCTACCTCAAATTGATTAAATTATATGAAACATTAAAAATATAAAATTCTCTCCATTATTTTCTACCTCTGTGACTGCGCCTCCTTAATCTCCCTTTTGAACTGCTTCTTCCTGTGCAGCCCAAGTATAAACATCGCTGAATGCATTTATGCACTATTCTGGGTTATGCAGTACCATCGAGAATTCATCCATCATAGCACACTTCCCACTATATTATGTGTATGACTTCACTGTTTTTTTTCACTAGACCATAAACCCTTTGTGGATAAGAACTGTGTCTTTTATTACTATATCCTTGCAGCCTAGAATATTGTAGACTATCAATAAGTATGAAATGGATGGCTTCAAATTAAAAAATGGCTATAATTTCTTGGTAAGTAACAAAAGAAAAAGAAAAATAATATTTACAATACAGTAATATATTTAGATGTATTGATTATGAGAACAGGGTCAAGGTATACAGAGAAGTAGGAAAATGATATCTACATTATATTGATGTGATTATCGGTAATTTAAATTTTATAATTTCCTTCCCTGTTATAAATAAAAATTAGAAATGATATGCTCAATACTTGAGTTGTATATAACCATTCTATGAATCAAATTCTGTAAAATGATACTATTTTCTTAACTTTTTTAGCTTCTATTTTCTATAAGTCTATGTTATCTAAGGGATGGGTCCCTTAGAGAAGCAAATAAATTCATCTGAGACCCAGTTTGCTCATCTGCAAAATGGGGCTAATGATATTAACCCCGAAACATTATTAATGCAGCAAAGTAAAACAAACTATCTAGTAAATATGTATCTAAACAGAGGGCAGGTCTTCTGCATCCATTAGGTTAGAAATGTTTCTGGAGAGAGGAAGCATTGCGGAAAAATTCAGTTCAAAGATTCTAAGAGAATACCTTACATGGTATTCTCACAGGAATACCTGTGTATTCCATGCCTAATACAGGAAAATATAATATCTTATTTGCTTCAAATCCCCAAGTAGCTACCACCTTGATCCAAAAAATGGAGAAAGTCCCATTGCACTCCAACCCTTCCTTCTTAAAGGTTGATATAACAACATATTTTTCAACTCAATTTTGGAGGCTGTACTTGAGCTTTTGTTAACCTGTCTCCACTTCCAAAGACCACAATCAAGATTGCAGAAAGCTAGATTTCCTACTCCCTGATATTGTGATGATCTCAAATTTGATGAACTGCCAATTTATCCTCCACTGTTGTACTCCCACAATCTTACTTAATAGAACTCAAAGTGGTTACCTCAAATTAAAAAATATAGACATGCTAAAATCTAATATTTTTAAAATATAGACTCAATTTTCACAAATATATCCAGTCATAATATCACCACCACAATTAGGATATTGAACAGTTCCATCAACCCAAAGATCTCCTTATGTTGTCCCTTTATAGTCAAGCCTTCTCTCTAACTTGCTTTCTGCTAACCACTAGACTGTTTATGTTTCTGAAATTTTCACTCTTTAAGAATGTCTTATATAGTATTTAGCCTTTCGAGTCTGGCTTCTTTTAACTCAGGAGGGTGCGTTTGAGATTCACCCATGATGCTGGGTGTATCGGCAGTTTGTTCCTTTTGTTGAATAGTAGTAGTCCATTGGAGGGCTGTATTAGAATTAATTATTTTTTTATTTATTTATCAGTTGAAGAACATTTGTGTTGTTTCTATTCTTGGCAATTATGAATAAAGCTGCTATAAACATTTATGGACATGTTTATTTATGGACACATATTGTCATTTCTCTTAGGTAAATACTTAGGGGTAGGGTTGGCTGGTCATATGCAAGAGTAATTTAAAATTTTTTTGTAAGAGTAGTTTAACTTTTTAAGAAATTTTCTTGTAAACTGATGGTACCATTTCCTACTCATATAATCAAGGTTCCTGTTGTTTTACATCCTTTCCAGCAATTTGTATTGCTAGATTTCCTTTCTTTTTCCAGTCTATTAATAATAGATATGCAGGGATATTATTTTTGTGGTTTGAATTTTAATTTCCCTAATGGATAACTATGTTGAGCCTCATTTCTTATATTTCTTTACTGTCAGTATATCTTTTTTAAGGGCTTCAGTTTTGACTTCACATCTTTCTTTTTGGTTTATATGTTCTGCAGGATGAAATAACTACTGTTTCCTTGATATCTACCTCACCATGGGATTGTACAAAATAACTTTGAATTTAGATTCATTAAAGTCTCTTTGAAGATCCACTCAAGAAATGCCCCATCAGTGGACAAAAAGGGATGAAAAAAGACTAGTTGAACCTCACCAAACTAGATCCCCTCCTCCTTACTTTTTGTGATGATCTCAAATTTGATAAAGTGCCAACTTTGGCAATAGAATCATGTATCAGCTTCTCAGAGAAGGTTCTGAAATACTTTCACTCAATTCACTCTAAAATCAAAATGTAGAAAACAGGGATTTACTAACCAAAGAAAGATTTAGAAGTTATTTCCTCCTCTCCATTAGGGCTCCATTCACTGTGCAGATATGTTGTTGATATTCTATGCCTAAATATTTATTAAAAGTTTACTATGTATAGACACTGTGTTAGTTGCTCAATAAATACTTGTTGAACTAAACTGAAGATAAATACACAGCACTATATATTTTAAACAAAATCTATAACTTACATTAAATCATTCAAATGTTTCATGTCTAAAAGTCACACTGTAACTTTTTACTGAGCACTAATGGTATGCTAGATATAGTAGATGATAGAAAAGATGGGAAACGTAACCACAGCCCTCAAGAGTGTGTGATTTTGATCGGAAAATATACATACATGAGCCAGAGTACAAAATATATACCAAAAAAATGCTAAATTACATTTTTTGAGAGAGAGTCTCTATTGCCTAGGTTAGGGTGCAGTGGCATCATTATAGCTCACTGCAACCTCAAACTCCCATGTTTAAGCATTCTTCCTGCCTCAGTCTCCTGAATAGCTGAGATTACAAGCATGCATCACCATGCCCAACTAGCTATGTTGCTCAGGCTGGTCTTAAACTCCCGGCCTCAAGTGATCCTCCTACCTCAGCCTTCCAAAGTGCTAGGATTACAGGTGTAAGCCACGGCACCTGGCCTAACTACATATTTATACTTGCACAGATGCAATAACTGAGACAGCTATAATCATAGGAAATGGTTTCCTAGTGAAGATATACCATAATAGGGTCATGATAGATTGAAATGCTAAGAGTTATAATTTCTTTCTTGGCCCCAAAGCACAATGGACATGGAAATAAAGACAAGAAAGGCAGGGAAGAGAAGGAGTATTCATTAGATCCTGGAACAAAACCTATCACTCAGTAAAGAAAAGGAATAGAGGTAGAATTTGTCAGGTTAGAGACATATGTGAGTGACAGGGTAGGTTTCCCAGGTACACAGTGCACACAGGCAGGGGATTAGTGGTAGCGATATTTAGAACATCAAGCTGAAAATACTAAATGTTGAGAAGATATTCTCATGGCCAGAGGATTAGGACTAGGATTAAGAGATGGGCATCAGTTCTGGAGAAAAAATAAAATCCTATTTCTCTGAACTGATGGGCATAGTGCAAAAGAGTAGTACAGAAGTCTCATCTTTGGCTTTTGTCAAGATAAAGACAAAGATATAGCATCATCTAGGAATGAGTATTTGAAGAAAGGCCTGTGTTAACCACTGTGACATAACCTCCTTGCTCTGGGAAAGGAATTATTTTTGCTTTACCATGTTAGGGAGCCAAGATGAGGCTTCGAATGGAGCTACAGCTGAAAGAATCTGGAAGAAATTGACTTAGGAGAAACTTGTCAAAATTGACACTGATGAGAATAGTTCAAGGGTTACAGATAATTTAGATATCCAACATTCAGGAATTTAATGAAAGGAGGTTGATGATATCCCTTTTTAATATTATATTTTGCCTCCACTTAAAGTCCAAGATGATATTTTGCTTCACAGGTACAGATCTAGTCATTTCTAACTGTTAATTATCTAATTCCCTCCTCTTCCCCAAGGAGTACGTTCATTTTACAAATGCAATATACAAATGAATATAGTCAACAGTGGAGCTAGGCCTGCAAGCTTTTTAGAGAGCCAATAAAATTTGATTAAATTCTTCTTTTGTTTTTATGTTTTCATCACCTTTGTCGTTGTGTCTACACTTCTGAACTCCATCTGGGAGTGGCAGCAACTTGGCATCACAAAACTGGCTTTTCTCACTCTAATTCCAACCTGCCAGAAGCAGCAAACATAGGAAATCTCAGGAGAAAACCCCTTGTCATAAAATTTACTGCTCAATTTTGCAAACCCAAGAGGTTTAGCTCCTACTAGTTTTTAGAGCATCAAGTAAGCTTACCAGTTTGGAGCTATTTATCCATAATAAACTTCTAAATATTCAAGATAAAGTTGAGTTTTCGGCTTACAGTATATGGATGGATACTCTTGGAGGATTTCAGACAAAGAGAATAGTTCAATAAATACAGAAGATTCCATATGATTCTACTTTTCTGTTACTACCCAATATTTACAGTGAAAATTATACTGTTGCAAAACTAAAAGAGACCTTAGAGATAATCTGATTTAATGAGTTCATTTTGTAGAAAAGTCTGAAAATGAGTTACCCAAGATCACGCAGTTATTTAGTGGAAGAATTGAAATAAGAATCGGATTTTATAACTCTGCACAGGCACACACTCCATTCAGATATTGAATTGAATTCACTTCTACAGAAGCCCAGAGCTGTTCTACAAAAGAAGTAAAGTGTATAATATTTTTCCTCAATAGCCTTACACTGTCTACAAAACACACAGCAAAGCAGATGATTCTTTTTGAATGCATGCGATTCTAACTTAAACTGAATCCATTGAAATTGGAAATGTGTGATGTTCTAGTCCAGAAACTTTAATGAAGGCAATCATTAAATTGAGCCTTGAAGGATGGCAAGGGATAGTTACTATACTGTAATATGTAAACATAAATGTGGAGGGCCAAGAATTTTTTTTAAAAAATGGGAATGTGAGTATATACATGAATGCAATAAAGACAAAAGAAACTGTATGTTGTCACATTCTTAAATTAACTAAACTGAAATATTTTAGTTACAATAAAAGTACTTAATTACTTTCAGAATTTTTTTCTGGGCTTATCTAACTATTCTGAAAAAAAAGTAAAAGTGTATTTATTTTAGTCCCTCTAGGCTGATCTACAAAATATCATACACTGGTAGCTTATAAACAACAGAAATGTATTTTTCACAATTTTGGAGGCTGGAAAGTCAAGATCAAGGTGCCACAGATTAGGTGTTTGGGGTTATTAAACATGAAATATTCTGTTTTAAATCAAAAGTTTAGTGTATTATATCTCCAACAAGAAGCAGTACAATAAATCAAAGTATGCACCTAAACTATCAACACAGTTTTGTCTTCTTAACAGTAGCTTGTTTATACCAACAGTGAAGAAGCCTGGAGAGCAAGTGGCAATAAAATTGTGAAAGGCATCTTCCACAGCATGTTGAGAATTGAATATTTTTCCCAGCAAGAAGTGTTCTAGGTCTGGAAGAAATGGTAGTCAGTTGTTGCAAGATCTGGTGAATACGGTGGGTGACAGCAAGTTTCCAAGTCCAGTTTCTGTAGTTTGAGCTGCATTATTTGTGTGACACTTGATTGACCATTGTCTTCCAGGAGGATCGGTCTGTCTCTATTGACTAATCTTGGCTGCTTAAATTGTAAGCATCCTCATCATCCAATTGATTGCAGTAGGCATCCACTGTAATTGATTGACCAGGTTTCATGAAGCTATGGTGGATAACACCAGTGCTGGACCTCCAATGACACCATTAGCTTTTTTTGATGAATATTCATTTTCTTCTTTTTGTTGTTGTTGTTTTACACAGAGTCTCACTGTGTTGCCCAGGCTGGAGTGCCATGGCATCAGGCTAGCTCGCAGCAACCTCAAACTCCTGAGCTCAAGCAATTCTCCTACCTCAGCCTCCCGAGTAGCTGGGACTACAGGCATGCACCACCATGTCCAGCTAATTTTTTCTATATATTTTTAGTTGGCCAATTTATTTCTTTCTACTTTTAGTAGAGACATGGTCTCACTCTTGCTCAAGCTGGTTTCAAACTCCTGACCTTGAGTGATTCGCCCTCCGTGGCCTCCCAGAAGATTACAGGCGTGAGCCACTGTGCCTGGCCTGAATATTCATTTTCAGACTGTGTTTCAGCACTTCATCTTTATCCAACCATTGTGCCGAATGCTTGCAATTGTCAAAAAGAATCCATTTTCCATCACATGTAAAAACACAGTGTAGAAATGGTTTACCTTTATGTCGAAGCAGCAAAGTTAAGCTTCTAGACAATGTCTTTTCTGAGGCTCATTTAATTTATGCAGAACACATCTATCCAGCTTCTTTACCTTGTTCATTTGTTTCAAATGGTCCAATATTGTTGGAATAGTAACACCAAACCTTGCTGCTAATTCACGCATGGGTTGAGATGGATTTGCTTCTACCACAGCTTTCAGATCATTATTAAATTTTTCATTGAAAAATTTTTAATTTTGAATTATTTAACAAAAGACATTTGAAAAAATGTGCAGAAAGTTCCAATGCAACTTCTGCTCCTTCCCCAATGATAATATTTTATGTTGTTAAAGCCAGGATTTTACATTGATGCAATACTTTTTTAAAAGTCCCAATAATGTTGTTATCCACTCTGAAGTGTGTTTTCTTAGTAACATCAGATCTATCAAACAAAATAAATATTTTTGTCAGGTCTCTTCAAAAACTAGATGGCATACAAAGGGGGAAAACTGAAGAGATTTCAATGAGAAAGACACTTTTTAAGGTGTGAGCAGAATTAAGAGAAAAATGATAAGAGCTAGTGAAGCTCCCAGCAGCTACCAACAGCAATCACTAATTGGCATAAGCTTAAGAGAGATGGGAAATGAACCCCTCACTCATCTCACCTCTCCCATTCTCACCTTCTGTCAATTCCTACCATTTCCCCAAACCTGGCAGAAACCAGTGGCTAAAAGAGAGCAGTTGATCCATTCGATACAGTTTAACTTCTCTCGATGCTGAACAGTGAAAAGAGTAGAAAATAAATTTCAGGTAAAAAATAGAGAATATCTAGCAAGTTCCCTCAAATAGATAATAAACGATGTTAAGTAGTTTAAGATATTTATTCATTTCAATTATATCATTAATTTATTGCCAAACTTGATAAAATAGTTATACTATTAATTTCCCTAATACAGTCTTATTGTTCATGTTCCAACTCCTCAATGTAATATAAGGGTATAATACATAAGAGAAGGGTAAAGTTTAGACTTCATATTGTAAGCAATAGGTCATGCCACAAATAATAATAATTGCATCAAAACATTCTCATCTTGGATCCTCTCATCTTTCTAATCTTTGTGAATCCAAAGAATTAATTCATTAACAACTTAGCCTAGTTTTTCATTCTGAAATTTTAAATCTGTTTTTCCCCCCTTAACCCAAATTGTCTTCTGGGTTACTTCAGTATCATTGCTAATAGTTTTAGACTTCTGCATCTGCCCAAGATGGAGTAACAGGGTCCTATTTGCCCTCCTTTCTGAAGCTACAAATAAAAAAGATGATAAAATGGTTGCAAGACATTGAACAATAGATAGCAAAGAAGAGTTACCCCTGAGAGACAGGAAACAAATAAATGAGCCATGTGATTTCTTTACCTTACTGCTGTGAGGATTTTTGGGCTAAAAGGCATCCAAGCAGAGTTTGGTGGACCTATTCACTTGAGTAGTTGGAGTTAAAATTCTAAGGAGATCAAGGAAGCTGGAATTCATAGGACAGAGTACCTGGACTTTTTTACAGGGAGAAGAGAGATGAGTGAGGTATTCATTTCGCAGTTCTCTTCTTTATGGTGTGTTCTCTAGGAAGCTCTGACTCAGCCAGGGCAAAGGAAATATATGTAACCTAAACATTTGTACCCCTGTAATATGCTGAAATAAAAAAAGACAAAAAATAAATAACAAATATAACAAATAAGCATATGAAAATATGCTAAATTTTAGTAGCTAATAGAAAAATCTAAATTAAAAATACAATGGGATACTGCTACACACTTATTAAAATATCTAAAATTAAAAAGACCCAAAATGCCAAATGTCTGTGAGAATACAGAGGAACTGGAACTCCTACAAAGTTGTTGGGAATATAAAATAGAGTATCACTTTGCATAACAGTCTGTAAATTTCTTAAACATTAAACTTATCCCTATCATACAATCCACAGTCCATTCATTCCCAGGTAAATATACACCAATACAAAGGGATGGAGCTGGGTTGGGGTGAGCATGTGTCCACACAAAGACTTGTAAAAATCTTTGTTCAGGGATGTTCATAGTAGCTCTATTTGTAATAGACAAAATCTGGAAATCTAAATAAGTAAATGAATCTAAATAAGTAAATGAATAAACAAATTGTCTTATAAAGACATAATGGAATACTACTATTTACCAATAAAATGTAAGAAACTATTGATACACAAAACAGGATAAATATCAAAACAGTTATGCTATTTTAAATATATACCATATGATTCCACATTTGCAAAATCAAAAAAAAATCTAATAAAGGCAAACTAATCTACAGTGACGAAAGGCAGATTGGTGGTTTCCTGGAGATGGTTAGGAGGAAAGCATTATAAAGGGTGAAAAGAATCTTCTGGTGATGTGAATATGTTCATGATTTTCATTATGGTAACAGTTTCACAGGTGTATACACTTATCAAAACTAAACAAATTGTACACTTTGAATATGTACATTTGAGAATGTGTCAATTATACCTCATTTATACACGAATAAACTTTCCATATCTTGTCTTTTACTTCTTTTCTCATTTCACAAAATATCTACTCCATTTTGTGTTCTAATTCTTCAGCCCTTCTCCTGATCTAAGAAAACTTGTATCTCATAAAATAAGAATGGACGAAGAGAGAAAAAAATTTCAATTAAGTACTAATATATAGAGACAGGGATAAAAATGTTTAAAAACAGCAAAACCTCTCAATTGTTATATCTAACTACATTGTATTAAAATCATTAGTCTGTCTTTCCCTCTCCTCCGGTAGATGGTGTGATCTCTGAGTGTCTTATGAAACATTTTAATGTAATTTTAACATGTAATTTTAATGAATAAATGATTAATGTCTTGCCTTAAAGATATAACAATGTAGTTGTGAAGACAAGACATAAATATAAGAACTGTAAGAACTCACTCTTATCACAAGGTGCCAAAGATTTGTACCCTGAGGCAGAAAGAGTACAAAAGAGTATAGGTCATAATTAGTGCAACAACAAAATCCAAGAGGGAAAATGGAACAAGATATATTTGAGTATTTGAAGTAGATGGCAATCATTTGGCTATTTTCACCACATAGACATCTGTCTCCTGCCCTTTCTACTCACCTGCCACTCCTCTCTCTTTTACACAGTCAATTGAGTGTTTTTATTCTTTAGTTAAAGGGTTTCCTGTTGCTCCTTTGTGCTCAGACTAGCTTCTGCCATTTCTATTTCTCCTTCTCATGGCTACCTCTGGAAGGTGGCTTTCAAACCTAAACGATGGGGTAAACACCAGTGTGAGAGACCACCGATTCCTATTCAGAAAAAAGCTATTGAAATTCTAGCTGGTTTCTTGAAGATTTGACTGAAGTGTAGCTCCTTCTTCCTTTTTTTTTTTTTCTTTGCTACAGAGAGGATTTTTTTCCCTTTAAGACGCCAGCTGGTCGGTTCAAACCTTTTCTCCTAAGCTGTACCTCTTCATGGCTTCCATCATGAGCATTGCTAAATAATTCTTAATGAATCCTCCTTTATCAGCAAGACTCAGCTCTTGTGAGGAGGATTTGCTACTTTTAATTCTATACAGAACACAAATGGGTCACCAAATTGTTCTGTGCTATTACTGGCAAGATATGTTGCCATCATTTAATTAATTAAATTTTTAATTTTTGAAAGCCCTCTTTAAGTTATGGGATTGTACATACTGGGTATAAGGGATATGTCCAGGGTCCTGAACTGGACTTTGGAAGACAATTATTTAAAGAAAGGTTGAGTAGGATAGTATATGTCATATAACAAATGACTTCAGTGTAAAAACATGTACAGAAATCAAGTTCTTCTAAGAGTTGGTGGGCATAAACATGCATCAAATTGGTAATAGGATCATAACTATTAAGATACTTGGGGATGTTGCAGTTTGAAGATAGATTACTTAGAATTTCAGTTGAAAAAGGGCCCAGAGGAGATATGGTATGCTACAGCAATCTCCTCTTCCTCTGAAGGTTACTCTAATTGTTGCCTATCTAAATAATTTGCAAATTAATCAAATAGTGTATTCTGTAGTGTATTCTACCATAGAACAATAACTAAAATAAGTCTTGCTGTATGCTTACTCTGTATTTTCCCAAACAAATTGTAAGTTTCTCAGGGACAAAGCCTATGTGTGCTTAACTTATGAGGGGATGTTGCACAGTCTTTTGCCTTTAGTTTGTGTTTAATAAATATGTTAATTTTTTGACATGTTACTGTAATTTTTAGAATTAATGGGGCTTGCATGAAAAATAAGTATTAATATAATAAAATTAAAGGGAATATTATAAAATCTTGAAAAAATGTAAGGCACATAAATAGAAGTACTTTCCAAAGGTCAAGTGTAGAAGAGGTATGAAACCTAATACCTTGTAGACATTGAATGATCTGGAAAGTAGAAAACTATGGAAAAATTAAATGCTAATTTAATTTTACAACCATATTTCAAATGGTCGAAAATGTAATCTTGTGTAATTTTTTAAGTTAAATGCATGTAACAACCAACAACAAAAATCCATGTGTTTTACTGATTTTTCTGGATCACATGAGAATTTGCATCCTGGGCTTTGGATTCTTAGACACTCTTATGCTCTTATTGGAGTGACACAAAGCAGCCACATAACAGGTAAAATTTGTGTTCATTTCCTGTGATGCTGTAAAAAGTTACCAAAAAGTTGGTAACTTATAAAATTGGAAATTTATTCCCTCACTGTTCTAGAGCACAGAAGTCTTAAATCAGTATAACTGGTCAAAAATCAAGGTGTCCACAACGGCATACTTCCTCAGTATGTTCTAGGGGAAAATACTTTCTTTACCTCTTCCCACTTTTGGTAGATGCTGGCATTCCATGGCTTTTGTCTGCATACCTCCCAGACAGCTGGTAGCTGTGTTGCCTAATTCTCTTCTGTCTGTCTGTCAAATACCCCTGTGCCTTTCTATATATATATATATATATATATATATATATATATATATGGACACATGATTACATTTAGGGCATACTCTTATAATCCACTCTGATCTCTTGATCTCAAGATCTTTCACTTAATCACATATACACGGTCCTTTTTTCCAAATAAAGTAGCAGTTATAAGTTCCAGATATCAGGGCCTGACATCTTTGGAGTCAATCATCAGCCAACCATAATAGCCATTATTGCTAATGATGTTATTAAATGTAACATCATGATTTATAATGTTGACTTTGTCATTGGGCAGAGCTGAGTTCGAATCATGGTACCAGCTAACTCATATTCAAAAAATTATGTACCTCTCTGTGTTCTGGTTTCCCATCTATTAGATGGGGATATGCATGAGTAGTATCTCAAAATATTGCCATAATGATTAAAGAGAATAGTGTATGTAAAACTTAAACACATTTTTGACTTATTAAGTTCCCCATAAATTATAGGTATAACTTTTATCAAATGAACAAACTCACTAATATACTCAAAACAAAATGGCACTTAATCTAAAGTTTACAAAATCTCATAAAGCTTGGTTTTCAGAAGCTTATAATCTAATTGGTGAGATAAAATTCACATGCATGATAAAATCCGACAGAGGTAAGAAATGTGTATTGGAAGTCATAAATACTAGAGCTACCTTCAATGATTTTGGGTATGTACTCAGAAGTGGAATTGCTGAATCATGTGGTAATTCTGTTTTTAATCTCTGAAGGACGTACCATACTGTTTTCCACAGTGACCACATTTTACACCCCTACCAACAATGCGCAAGGGTCCCAATTTCTTCATATTTTCCCAATATTTGTTATATCCTGTTTTTTAAAAAATAGTATCCTTGCTAATAGGTGTGAGGTAGAATCTCTTTGTAGTTTTTATTTACATTTCACTAATGATTGGTGATGTCAAGCATCTTTTTGTGTGCTTATTGATCACTTGTATATCTTCTTTGGAGAAATGTCTATTCAAGATTTTTGCTCATTGTGAATCAAATTGCTTTACTCTTTCTGTCATTTTCTTTCTCTCTTCCCTTTCTAGCACTTTTACAAAGCCAAGGTCGATCCACTTGACAGTGTCACGTAGGTCTCTTAGATTCTGTTCACTTTTCTTCAATCTTTTCCCCCCGTTTCTCAGATTCAATAATTTTCATAGTCTTATTTTTAAATTTGCTTATTCTTTCTTTTGCCTACTTGAACTCTCCTTTGAATTTCTTTAGAAATTTTTTCATCATAATTGCACTTTTCAACTCCAGAATTTCCTTTTAGTTTTGTTTTTGATTTTCTCTTTATCACTATTTCCATTTTGGTTTTACACTGTTTCGTTGACTCTCTTCATATCTTTTTATATAGATCTTTTAGCATCTTTATCATAGTTGTTTAAAAGTCTCCAGTAGACTGTCACAAGTCTCTTTTAGGTACAGTTTATGCTGACTTTTTCTTTTCCATTGAATTGGCCATACTTTCCTGTTACTTTGTATGCCTTGTGCTTTTTTATGGAAAACTGGAAATTTGAATTGAATAGTGTAGTAATTCTCTGTCTTCCCTAGGGTTGAAAATATTATATTTCTTTTGTTTGTTTGTTTATTTAGAGATAGTGTCTTGCTCTGTGACACAGGCTGGCATGCAGTGGTGAGATCATAGATCACTGTAAAACCTCCTGGGCTCAAATAATTCTGCCACCTCAGCCTCTCAAGTAACTAGGATTACAGGTGCACACCACCATTACTGGCTATTTCTTTTTCTTTTTATTTTTTTGTAGACATAGGGTCTCACTATGCAGGCCAGGCTGGCCTCAAACTCCTGGCCTGAAGTGATTCTCCTGCCTCAGTCTCCCAAAGTGTTGGGATAATAAGTGTGACCCATCACCCTGGGCCTATTGTTTTTTAATTGTTGAAGGCTGCCACTGTGCCAAGATATAAGTAGAAATATAGACTTATGGTCTTTTCAGGTCATTTCTAAGCCTACACCTTTTTGTAGGCATGCATCATCACTTTCAAATTTTTCCCATATATGCAGCTGCTTTTGGATGTCCTATCATTAACATCTGGCCCCCAAAAGGGAAAAGTGAAAAAAATGGAGTGTGAGGGGAAAGAGTTCTAACCCTTTAACTCCTCTGAATGTCACTTCAGACAGAGGAGGAGGGGCTTGCAACAATGGAAGGAGGCGTAATAACAATGGTCACCTGCCTCTTTTTCTGAACCTCAGTGATGGGAATCAGAGATGAACGATCAGATTACAGATCTCTAATATTTAGAGGACAGGGTACTTTTTGCTTTTCATTCCATAACTTCTGCAATTTGTATGTAAATTGCTGCAGGAGCATGTGTACAGCTGCCTGCCAAAGCTGCCTGCCATGGAGCTGAGGTGAAGAATGGGCAGCTGTATTAGTAGCTGATATTGACTAAAATTTTTGCAATGCATTGTCCAAGCCTTCGCCTTGGAAGTTGCAAGCTTTCAATAGAATTCAGAATTTTAAAATAATTACATCAGATATTTTATGCTATTGCAAGTATTGCCTAGGTGTAGAGACAGATTTCTTGTGCATACAGATGTTAGGAAACTGCACCATCTTCCCAGAATCCACTTGACATGGCAGGCCTTTATATAAGAAGTTTGGATTTTGCAGTTGACAGGTAGGAGATGCAAAGTCACACAGGAATAGGGAAACATGGCAATAGGGAAGGATAGCGAAGTACAGCAGGCAACTAAATGGCACCAAGAGGGTGCCTCGCTCTTTTTTCTATGTGGCCATCCCTGGTCTCTGTTCCACAGGGTCTTGACAGTCCCTGACTTCACTCAGTTTTCTCCCTCAGACATTTTAGTCAATATACAGTTATCTATTCACTGTTTTGGTTTTTATTGTTCTTGTTATAGTTGAGGAGGGATGAGTACAGGCACCTCTAGTCAGCCATCTTGCTGATATTATTCCTTCCCTTGTCTTTTTTTTTTTTTTTTTTTTTTTTTTTTGAGACAGAGTCTCGCTTTGTTGCCCAGGCTAGAGTGAGTGCCGTGGCGTCAGCCTAGCTCACAGCAACCTCAAACTCCTGGGCTCGAGCGATCCTTCTGCCTCAGCCTCCCTGGTAGCTGGGACTACAGGCATGTGCCACCATGCCCGGCTAATTTTTTATATATATATCAGTTGGCCAATTGATTTCTTTCTATTTATAGTAGAGACGGGGTCTCGCTCTTGCTCAGGCTGGTTTTGAACTCCTGACCTTGAGCAATCCGCCCGCCTTGGCCTCCCAAGAGCTAGGATTACAGGCGTGAGCCACAGCGCCCGGCCCTTCCCTTGTCTTTTGAGAGAAAGAATATTGAAGATTTCGATTCTTTGACCAAAATGAACTCATGAGTAATGGAAGAAAAATGGATAAATGAACTGGTTAATCGGCTGTGTCTTTAATGCACAATCTATATTTTTAATCAAAACTCCAACTTACCAGTGGCTCGATCTCACTGAATTCTTGAAAACTCCAAGAAAAAAAATATTTGTAGATGAAAGTATCAGGAGGCCAAAATATAAGTGAAGATATGATTGAACAGTGACTGTATTTTTCAGAACTGTCCCAAGCCTTGTGGAAATGCAGAAACTATATCCTAACTCATTTTTTCCATGGGACAAGTATGTAATGCAAGCGCGGAATGCTCCAGGATGTCAAAGTGGATAGAGATCAACATGAGTTGCCATGCTCAGGGATGACTCCATGGTGAGTCTTTGATATTCTCTTTATCTGTCTATATTCCACAAAGAAAGAGATATGAGAAGGTAAGCTTTATGATGATTAAATTATTCCAATTTGTTTTATTTACAGTTGTATAGTTCCTGAGGATAGTGTTTGAACTGAATGCATTTTGACAGCACAACAATACAATTCCCATGTTCAGTGTGAGATTACATATTGCTGTACAGATCTGCTACCTGCTTTGTTTGCCTTTTCCTATATCTGGTTATCCACCTTTCACCATTCAGTAGATAATTACCATCTTATTACATTTCTATCTTAAGATGGAGCAAGCTAAACAAAGCCAAAGAAATATGAAGAAATCCAGACAATTTCATTTCATTAAACCACAATGGAATGCAATTTGTATTTCTTAAGATTATGAAATATTGTGTGTATTTATGAGCACTTGGATCTCAGTGCTAGTAGGAGGCAAGTAAAATGATAGGAAAAGTATTATTTATAGTGATAAAAAATTGGTTCCTATTAAAAATATATTTTCTTTTAAATACTCTGTAAATCCTTAGGAATTTTCATAATAAAAAATGGCCTAAACACTCAGACTGTCCATAACAGAGCTGCAAAAATATGAATCACAGGTAGGTAGTTTTTTCAACCTTGATTTCCAAAAATCCAAATTCCTTTATTTTCAGATGGTGGGAAGGTCGTGCTCTTTACTATGAATAATGACTCAAATCAGCAGCTGCTGTCTGGACCTGTTGTACATGTGGCCAGAAAAGGGTAGAATAAAAAGCTCTTCATTATTAAGTATGTGTTATATAAAGCCAAGAGTCTCTGGGAGATCCTGACTTGATTTTTTTTAATCTGCTGGCTCTATGCAACACATGCCTAATCACGTAAGATTATAATTTGAGAGCAGTCAGGTGGTTCTCTATTCAAATATATATCTTCTACCTGTCTGCCAAAATTAAACAATGTCCATCATTAGATATCTCTTTTAGTTAAGACATTAATGTTCCTTATTAAAATGCAAATGTATTGTTAGACATTAATATCTTATTACTAATTAGTTGATTAGTTTTACCCTGACAAAGAGAAGAACCACGAGACAATGGGAAACAGGGTCGGGCAAGAATATTTATGAGGTGAAAGATCAAAGCAAAGGTCTGGACCATGGGGCATTGGTAGCAGAAGGGCAGAGAGATTCAGATAAGGCAGCTCAAAGAGGGGGATTTCTCCTAAGGCAGATAATATTCTGGTGGCATTTTGCTTTTCAAATCTGTCTCAAAGCTCCATACCTGAGTTATCACATATGCTAACTGAGCCAGTGACCTGCTCTGCAATGTGGGAGTGGGGAAGATTCATATATGGTGTACATGGATTTACATTCTGATAATTTAGATTTACTTTGGAGGAAAGATGTGAGACAAAATGCATGAATTCTTTTGGATGTATACAATGTCTAAATTGTAGCAAACAATGTGGTCATAAATTGGGACCAATGGTTATGTTTTTGAGAGTTACTTAGAAAACAAAGTAAAACAAAATAATGGTAATAATGATAATGTTTATGCAGCAACTAGTACACAGAATGAAAACATGCAAAAATAAGCAAAATGACAGTGAAGTGTGAAAGAGCAGAGAGGAAGGGCAGAAAAGGTGGCCATGGAAGGTGTCCCTGGCTGCTCTTCTATTATCCTTTCCATGTAATATCCTCATGGGATAGTACTTCCTAGTTCTTGTGATGCCTTTTAAAAGTGGGACATAAGTTTGCATGACAGAAGTCTTGGCCAATATTAATGATAGCTAAATATTTTGAACTGATGTGTCAGGCACTCTTCTGAGCATTTTATATTTAAGGGTCGTTTCCTATTTGTTTAAAAAGCCAAGAAAGAAAATAAATTACAAATTCATCAACACAGACCATGGCCTGACTTTCTAGACATCATAACAGAAAGACATTGTCTCTCATCTTCTAAATAATAACCACTAATACTTTAATATCACATCTTATTAACAATTCACCCCTCATCAACTCTTTGATGCTTACAACATTTACATGCTTTCACTTTTAACTTATTATTTAGTTCCCAAAACAACCTAGGAATTAATGATTAGAAAACTGAGACACAAATGATTTAAGTAATTTCCCCAATGTCACATACGAGTAATTATTGGATCCGGGTTTTAAGCTCAGGCAAGAGGGGGAGCTCTTTATTATAAGACATAGCGACTCTTTGGGCTTTGACTTGGTGTGACCTCATAAGTCACTTAACTCTAATTGATAAAGTCCGTAAAATAAAAGAGGTGGCATTGGAATTCTAAAGTCCTTCTTGGCTTTTAAAGTCTAGAACTCAATCTTTGTAAGGCTAGGGGAAACAGTCACTCTCCTACCCCTTTGGGGAGGTCCCCACACAGATTCTTTATAGAAGAAACTTGTCAAATGTATTATTTCAATCCTAGAAATTCAGCCCAGGATATACGATATATAAAAGCATGCCATGAAAGATGAGAATGCTTATCTGAGATTCATCTACAGAAACATACAATTTTGAAATTACTTCAATATCTAACTGAAAGAGGTTGGTTATTTACATTTTGATACATACTTGTGTCTTTATTAATATGATTTTTCAAAAAATAGTGAATGGTATTGAAAGGTTCACAATACATTAGTAGGCAAAAATAAAAGAATATTTAAAATCATAAATATAGCACTATCTAATCTTGATTTTTTATGTCTGTGTATGTACATATGTGTTTATACTTTTAAAGGTAAATATATGTAAATAATAACTTAGTTCTTTCTTGCCAACATAATTATACATGACTTATATTTCCAAATTTTTGCCAAGAAGCATTACTTTTGCAATCAGAAAAGTAAAATGTTGTGAAACAAAATATATTCAATAATATATATCAAATTCCATGAATAATGCCCCTCTTCCCTCTTTTCTACCTCTGATCGCTTTTAAAGATGGATGAGGACTTAAGATTGACTTTCCCTGGATACCCCAGGAAGCAGTGACTTTCTTGTTGCAAACACTTGGGTAAATCTATAGAATGACCACTTGTTTGGAATGACCATACGGGTTTCCTTCCTGGTGAGTATGTTGATAGCACTGAGTTAATCATGACCTGAAAATCTGTTCAAGAATCCCTATGCAGTATTGTTAAACACATGGTCATCTGATGCTGCCTCTAATAGCAGATAGCATATTGTTTGCACTCAATAAATTTTAAGTCATGATAATCAATAATAATAATGAAGCAATAAAAAATAACTAGATTCAGTAGCACTGATGCAGTAGCATTTTATGAGTTCCCAGTAGGAAAAGCAAGTTGCAAGCAGAACCAGGAAGGCCGTGGTGTTCAGCATGACAGACCTTCTAGAACAGCCTGCGAAGCAGAACCAATATCAAGTGTGTACACATATGGGCCTGCAGTAAGTGTCCATTTGCAGCTCCAGGAATCAGGGCTGGTAAAATAGAATAAGAAGAACAGGAAAAACCAGCCCGATTCCAATTATTTCTGAATGGTATTTGAGCTAGTATGAGAACATCGTTTGAAATATCTGAAAATGTCATGAACATGGTTAGGGTATATAGGCAAATCCACTGTGAACTTGTAGGGGAAACTGAGTCCAGAAGCCTCAGCAGAAGTGAGCATCAGATTTTGTGGGAGTTGTGCAGGCCTGAGGAATACTTTTGTTTCGAAGTTTTCCCTTGATGGTTTTATACCTGAATTTCTCACCTTCTGTGAACATCCTGACAGGGCTGGAGTTTTGCAGAGTTTTTAAAAGCAAAGCCTACATCCCTTTTCCTCTAGCTATGGGCTCTTTCTCAGGGTTTGGCCTCATTCAGACCTTGACATATACTAGGACTACTCTGAAGAGAGAAAGACCCTCACCTGGGGGGAAAGATTTCCCCCAAAATGGAAATAAGAAGATGCGTGGGCATCACAGGGCCTTGAAAACATCTTTGGGGAAGGACAAGGTTATATAATTTTGGGTTCCAAACCATATCTTTTCCAAAGAATATGTTCTAATCATATTAACCCTAGCAATCCATCCCCTTTTAATTCTTTGTACAGCACTTATCTTATTGGAACATTCAGATATTTGAATATCTTATTTTGTACATTGAATATATGTAAGCATTTTTTCCTCTGAATCCTCTTGTGAATTTTCTACGTTATAGGTTTATTTGCTTGATTTTTTTTTCATCTTGTCATGAAATAACTTTATAAAGTTAAGGCTTCTAGAAACATAGCACTGGCCTGATTCCAGGAAGCAAAAGTGGGGTGGACAGAGGAGCCTGAGGACTAACATGTGCAATTATTTACTTCTTCTAATTGTTTCTTTCTCTCTTCAGCAGGAAGTAAGCTGTATGAGGGCACAATTTTGTTCTATTCATAATGTAACCATGGAAACTGAAAAAGTTTTGGAAGACAGTGAGCACTCAATAAATATTTTTGACTGTAAAAAAATAATATTTTGAAAATATTGCCCTCTTAGAAAACATATTGCTATGAGATGCCACCTCACTGGCTCGCAAAGATCTTTTAAATCCACGGGAGTTAGCCGAGATAGATACAGTGAAGTAGGATGATTTGAGAGCGTTGAGCCTAAAGACACAATATTCCTTGTACTTAGAAGGGAACAGTGTTAAATTCATTCACTTTCCTAGCCTTTGACATTGACTCAATTACTTCCAACACTAATTGTGACAGATCAAGCATTTTTCCTTGTCCATCTTTTATTATGCTTTGTAATCTAAAGCATTGATTTTAAACTTGTTTATCCCAAAATAATCACAATTGACCAGGCCAGAGGAAAAAAATCATAAAATTGACCACAAAGGGGATATTCACCAAATACCTATTGTGTTATATGGCATATTCTTCTTGCACACCAGCCATAATAGGAAAGAAACTCCTATGTGTATAAGATACACAGTAAAAGGCTTATAATGATAATTGTTATTATTCAATAATCTCTCTATGTTTTCAGTTAATACACAAAGGAAGTGGATTATGCATTTTCCGTGAGCTTTCAATTATATAGCTATAGATAGTAAATATGAGATATGCATATGTTGAAGAATTAAGAATGTACAGACTTCCCCTGACACCTATTTTTAGGTTTTGCTGGAAGTCTCTGTGTGACCAGGGAATTGAATAATAAAATACATGATCAAACAGAAATTAAGGAGTTAGTTGTCTATTGTTGAAATCATACTCCACAAAGAGCATGCTCACCCACCCTGAGGCAAACATTCTCTCATATATTCCAATACCAAATGTGTATGCCTGGGTGCAAGTGTATGTGTGTAATTTTCACTGAGATTGTCCTGTCTCTTTCAGAATGTAAACTGCTTGGGTTGAAATGCCTCATAGTGCCTACTCAGAGATAGACATAAGAGGAGGCATAAGAAACATCTCTGGGTTGATAGTCTATTATTTGAAGACCTATGTTTGGAATCTCTACTTTGATTAGTGATATCTATTCTTCATCTGTTCCAAAAGATTTACCCTTGTCACTCTTAAAATTAATCATAGACTTTCTCATTCAAAATGCTCTCAGGGATCATTTTTGTTGATTCCTGGTCTTGAAAAATGAACTTCATTTATCCCACGCTCCATAGGTGGTCATCTAACAAATTCTACAATGAGAAAATTTAAAAAGGAGGAATTCAAGAGCTCCCTGTTAAATGTGAAATAGCAGCAAAAGCAAAGAGAGGCCATCACCTGGGACAATTGATTCATATAAAATTTGAAAAAGGGAAATGATACCAAGTCTGATATCGAGTTGATCAGGTATCGTAATGCATCATTTTTTACATGAGAATAAATCAAAAAGACTCCTTCCTCTCTACCTGTACCTACTTCATAGTAAAATTAAAATCATGTTTTCTTTAAATGCACAGAGAAAGTCTAGGCATGTAAGGAACATCAGTCATCTGGTTCTGCAGACAGGTGCATTTGGCATGCCCTGAGGAACAATGACTTTAGTTTCACTTTATTAATTGAGAAGATTATACATTAACAATATTCACTTTTTCTCATTCCTTTTCTGGAGAGGGGATGCAGGAGAGAAGTGGACATTTCATGGTTAAATAGGAAGAAGAAAAACCCTCTTTTTTGGTTTTATTGCATTCTAATTAAGCATGATCGGAGTGAGATATCCTACAGCAATGCAGTAGACTCAAACACTGACAAGGTCAATTATCTCCTGATAAGCCCTGCACTAGCAAGGATTAATAATATGACTAATATTAATTGAATGTGAGTTCATTGTGTTTTATTTCTTATTTTAAAGTTCTCTTGGTGGGTGTGCATGCCATGGTGCACAGAGAATGATGGATGGAAGTGATGGAATCATTAATGAACCCTTAGACTCCTATGGTCCACCAGACCTTCAGAGGATGGAGATTTGATTTTCTTTCTTAGTTTCTAGCCACCGGTTCCTGGTAGGAAGTGGCAGGAAACCAAAGGTGCTAGTTTTATAGTACAATTAGTTCCACAAATGAAGAAAATGCAATGGACTTCAGAGTTAAGAATTCAGAATCCCCCCCCCAAAAAAAAACTACATGGTGTCACTTAAGGAGAATTGAGTGTACTTGATTTCTATAGAAAAGGAAAATGAAAGGTCATACATCTTTATTGGGTTCAGTCATCACAGATTAGTTATTTATTATAAATAAAATATTCCTGTATAATGTTTGCTTTTATTTTGTGCACTTTTTTTATAAATTAAGGAAAGTATTCCCATAGATAAGACTTATCCTGAGTCTTGACTGAGTCCAAAGATGGAGACAAAGCTTGTGTTGAGTATTATAATCTTGAAAGTATTTTTACTGACTTGAGAATTGAGATACTGGTATATTCTTTTATTTTTTTTATTTTTTGCATATTATGAGGATACAAATGTTTAGGTAACATATATTGCCTTTGCCCCACCTGAGGCAGAGCTTCAAGAGTGGCCATTATCCAGATGGTGCACACTACACCCATTAGGTGTGAATATATCCACCCCCTTCTCCTCCCTCCCACCTGCCTTATACTCAATGAATTTTACTACTAAATGTACACATAAACATTGATCAGATAATAGTAATATGATGGTGAAAATATGTATTGATTGTTTTTCCATTCTTATGATATTTAGTAGAATGGGCTCCAACTCTATCCAGGATAATACAAAGGTGCTAGATTAACATTGTTTTTTGTGGCTGAGTAGAACTCCATGGTATATATACACCACATTTGATTAATCCACTTATGTATTGAAGGACATTTGGGTTGTCTCCACATCTTTGCAATTGTGAATTGTGATGCTGTAAGCATTCTAGTGCAGATGTATTTTTTATAGAATGTCTTCTCTTTCCTTTGGGTAGATGCCTAGTAATGGGATTTCTGGATCAAATAGTAGTTCTGCCAGTAGCTCTTTGAGGTATCTCCATATTACTTTCCACAGAGGTTGTACTAATTTGTAGTCCCACCAGCAGTGTTCCTATCTCTCCACATCTATGCCAACGTTTATTGTTTTGGGACTTTTTGAAAAAGCCATTCTCACCAGAGTTAAGTAATATCTCATTGTAGTTTTTATTTGCATTTCCCTGATGATTAGAGATGTCGAGCATTATTTCACATGTTTTTTGGCCATTAGTCTGTCTTCTTTTGAAAGTTTCTGTTTATGTCCTTTGCTCACTTTTTGACGGGGCCATTTGATTTTTTTCTTGCTGATTTTCCTGAGTTCTATATAGATTCTAGTTAACAGCCTTTTATTGAATGTGAAGCATGAGAATATTTACTCCCATTCTTTGGGTTGCTTGCTCTCGTGATAGTTTCCTTGGCTGTGCAGAAGCTTTTTAATTTGATCAGGTCCCAGTTACTTATTTTTGTTGTTGCTATGATTGCCTTTGGAATCTTCTTCATAAATTTTTCCCTAGGCCAATGTCTATATGGTTTTTCCAACATTTTCTTCTATAACTCTTATAGTTTCATGCCTTAGATTTAAGTCTGTTATCCACCATGAGTTGATTTTTGTGAGAGCTCATGTGAGAGGTGCAGATGCTGTTTCAGTCTTCTACATATGGCTATACAATTTTCGCAGCACCATTTATTGAACAAGGATTATTTTCCCTAGTGTATGTTTTTGTCTGCTTTGTCAAAAATTAGATGGCTATATGAGGAGAGTTTTATATTTGGGTTCTCAGTTCTGTTCCATTTGTCTCTATGTCTGTTCTTGTGCCACCATGCTATTGTAGTTACTATAGCCTCATAGTATAGATTGAAGTCTGGTAAGTGGATGCCTCCCAATTTGTTCTTTTTGCTTAAGATTGCTTTGGCTATGTGGGGTCTTCTCTGGTCACATACAAATCATATAATTATTTTTTTCTAGATCTGCAAAATATGATGTTGGAATTTTGATAAGGATTGCATTGAATCTGTAGATCACTTTGGGTAGCATAGACATTTTTACAATGTTGATTCTGTCAACCCATGAGCATGGTATGGTTTTCCACCTGTTTACATCCTCTGCTATTTCCTTCCTCAGTGTTTCATAGTTCTCCCTGTAGAGGTCTTTCAACTCCTTAATTAAATATATTCCTAGGTATTTTATTTTCTTTGCTGCTATTATGGAGGGTATTAAGTCTTTGATTTGGTTCTCAGTTTAACCGTTGTTGGTGTTTAGAAATGTTAATGATTTCTGTACATTAATTTTGTAACCTGAGACTTTGACAAATTTGTTTTTATTCAATTTATTTCCCACACATCAGACATCATTTTTATATCTGGTGATATCTGAACCCTATTCGACTGATCTCCTGAATTTACACTGCTCTTTTGCAAAGTTAGGAAGGGACATGAGAGGCTCCATTATTCTAAAACATAAAGAATATCAGTAGAGTAATTCTTTGGTTTGGTGTCATTGAATATATAAAATAATGTATTATTTTATTTTACTAATTCTTGGTGTTTAAAATGTTAGTTTTCTTTAAAGTACAGTTAAAATGAATGCTGTCCATAAAAACAAAAGAAAGAAAACCAATGAAGACAGTTGTAAATGCAACAAAAGTCACAAAGAACCTAAAAGTGGTTTGAGGAAATCTTGTTGAATTCCTGTAGGCTATAATTACAGATCATATTTTAAACATATTGTTAACTTCTAACTTAATTCATCTTTACATTTTACTACCTACTCAACTATAGGTGATACCTCCCTCCTGAAAACTTATAGTTCAAAATGTAGTAACTCCAATTTGGGAACTAGCAACTAACTTTATTATTTGTATAACTGTCAAGTTATAATTCAATTCAAGTAACTATATATTTGATCTTTAATGTGTGCAGGACTTATCTGCTCAGTAGATAAATTACCTAAATAGGAGAGCCATTTTCTTTAACAATTTCATACTCTGCAGAGTACCAAGCAATGCAGAGTATGCACTAGGTGCTAAATCTTTAATTGAGTAATTAATTATGTAACTTGTTCAACATTGGACTATGGTGAGAAATTAGTGAGAGGCATATGCAAGGTTCATGAATCGGTGTTTTTTTTCCAGTATACTTGATACTTCTGGAGTATCATCCAGCTTTAGCAAATGTTGATCTTGCTGGGGACAGGGGTAGGAATTCACAGGATGTAGCACATACTATTCAAAACTAACATGCCATAGCAGGGTAGGGAATGAAGGGGTGAGACAAGAAACATTTACTGTGGAGAAGAAAGGCAAGGAGTCTCATTAGTGGCAAAACAAAGCCATAAGCCGGACTCCTCCAGAGGCACCAGAAGTTCAGTGCAATGAAAAAGGCACTGGAGAGGTTAGTACCATCTGTAAGTTTACATGTTGATAGCTTAGGGGGAAACAATTACAATTATTCAGAAATACTGATGAGAAAGTTCATAATTAAGGGAAGCACAATTTAAACAGAATATAAGTATTGTTCTGTGTTTTGCTTATTTCCTTATTTTGCTTACTATCTTCCACTTAGTATCATCCAGGAAGAGTTGGAGGTCCAGGGCCTGATAATATAGTTTCTTATATACAACCCACCCAGTGATTTCGTCTGCTTATTTTCCCTCCTCTGTGAATGGGGTTGGCAACTGCACCTGCCAAGAAGTGACAGCAGTCAATGGCTGGAATATTAAAGTCAGATGCGTGTGACTGAGGTTCAATGAAAATACATCAGGAAGGATGAAACCCTTCCAATTCAGCCACACATTTTGTACTGCAATTTTCAAAACCAAAGTACCTGGAATCTAGATTGAAACACATTGCAATGCCCCATCACCCGTGTCTTTCAGATGCAATCTGACATTGCCTTCTCCATATTCCATTTTCTCAGTTAAATGCATAGCATATTCGTAAATGACATTTATTTTACTGTAAATAGGGTTTGGATTATTTTGTACATCATATCTGTGTATGTTTTCCTCTGCCCTCTCTTAATGTATTTCTATAAAGTACATAAACCGTGGTGGCTCTGAGAATCCCATCAGAAATCGTCCTAGTTACCATGATGGAGGGAGTGACATATTGGTATATTGTGCATATGTTTGGATATCCACGTTGCCAAAATGATGTTTAACATTTTTAATATAAAAATCTATTTGTGTCCTTACAGAATTGCTCTATACACCTATACTCCCTCTAATCCCACTAAATAGTGAGAATCCAGCTGTGAGTAGGAGGAGACACACTTAATATAGGAAGCAAGTTAGTTCTACTTTTTTGTTTGATGGCTAAATATTGGAATCTATAGTTTCTTCTGATACCTAAAAACCCATATTACTAATTTTGAAGATGTTCTCCTCAGAAAGGTGCAGAGGTAAAATTGTCCTCCTTCTTATCTAAAATCCTGGTACATTCCCTTGATACTTCTCCACTCTGTAATCCTAAAAATTTAGAATGTTAAGTAGCATGATAGGAAAGACTCTGCATGTTGTGGCAGGTGGAGTCTAGTCAACTTTGAATGGTATATAAAGCCTTGGCTTTGAAATATAAGTCTGCAACTTACGATGTGTGGCTTTAGTAAGTTATATATATTTTTTTCTGAGCTTCATTCATTATCCTTAAAAATAGGATATTAGCATATATTACAAATTGTGAGAATCAAAGGAAATAATGTATGTAAAACACCTAGCTTTAAGAAAAGTAAGAAACAGATGGGGGTTACTTTACTTCTCTGGGATCCAAATTCCTTTATTATAAAATGAATGTGTCCAACTAAATAATATTAGGCATGATTATGGATCAGGCATTAACCTGGGCTTCATGAACAGTAGCTGAGGACAGCCTTAATTTTAACTCGATGAGGTTGTATTTCTTGTGCCTCCTTCCATCCCCCATATGAGAGATTAGAAAACTGAAAGTTAAATAAACAATTATATGTCTAAATTACATGACTGACTGTTAAGGTAGTAACTATCTGAAGTCAGAAGGTTGTTCTCACTCACTGTAGCCTGTTTTATAGGTTTTACTATCACATTTGATAGATATATAAGAGATGTATTTTGGTGAAAAACTGTAAATAAGAGTAAGATAAAGCCCATGATCATATAAACATTGATTACTTAAAAGAATATTGTTTGGGAAATTTTACTTCAAACATAACCCTTAGATGTAGGAAACTATCTTATGCAAAACGAAAATTTACTGTCCATAGAGATGTTCATAGGATACATTATAGATTCATGTTGTTCTAAATAGGAACTTACTTTTCAGAATGTATTTTCTTGCATCTAGGTTGTTTCATCTATCACTGATAACATACAAAAGTCTCTTGAAAAGTGGGAAAGCTTACATTTGTGTCAGTTATAGCAATGGCCCACTTACAGACAGATAATTACTGACAAACTCAGCTCTTCTGTATTGGTGTTCTAGAGGAGTCTATACAAGGGAAAACAAACAAAAACAAAGCAACAAAACAAAACTTTTTAAACAACCAAAGATTCTTAACACCAAGGAAAATAGCCATGCCCTTAGCTCTGGTGAATAAAAGAGGAATATAGCCTCCTCAGGCCGTCACAATTGTGTATAAAATAAAGGAGCAGAGTAGAAACAGAGAAGACATACTGATAAAGACAAGAACTGACTGGTGACAACAGACAGAAAAGAAAGGTGATAGAACTACTAGCATGAGATAAAAGTGCTGCAGAATGCAGAATACAGGCCATTACCAGAGTGATAGGTCTACAGGGTTGGACCACCTGGAACTATAGTTTAGTCCATATCATTGACTCTGAGACAGCAAGAAAGCATGAAATTATTCTCATAGTTACCTATTTAAGAAGGCAGAGAGACTGCTTATTAAAAATATTCTCTAAGATCAAACAATATTTTGTTTCTGTTTGCTTATGCTTTGTATTAATATGAAGGAGTAATATCAATTGTTGGAAAAATAATAATGGCATTGATGAAACCTCTTTTATTACATCTGGGCAAGCAAATGCCTTTGAGTCTATGTGGCAGGTGATTGACTTACTGCCTGAGATAAAATGTTGCAGCATGAAGGCACCTTTCAATAGTGTGATTGACTGTGTCTACAAATAGCAATCCATGTCTTGAGTGCCAATAAGAAAAGTGGTTGAATTTCACAAAGAGGGAAGTGGTGACCAAAAACAATGACCATACCCCATGGGTACATACCAAAACTTCATCGTTCATCTGTTTGATCATAATATTTATTGATTTGGTTAGAGGTACAATGCAACTATTAGAAAACACGTAAACCAAGCAATGGTATGCCATGTTTGTGTACCCTTCAAATTTGGTGGTAAATCTAAAAAGATACAGAAATTCTAGTCTAGACAAGAAATAGTGGAATCACAGGTATGAAAAGCAGTATTTGAATCAAAGTCTATTTTGGTCTGGCACTCTTATCTTGTCTCATTATTTCAAATATCATCCATGTGCTGATTCCACAACTCATATTTTTCTTATGAATTTTCAGTAAATACCTAGATACATGTTTAAATCAGGGATGAACAGGGTCTGAGTTGATCTTTAAAGGTGGTTAGAATTTGGCAAAGAGGAAAGGAAGGAAAACAAACCCATGAGAACAGAATTGCACAAGAGCATAGCATGGTTAGACCACGAGAAAAAAGAAAGTCTGAATACAATTATGATAAATGAGGATCTTATTTTCCAGAGGGGAAATAGTACATTTTATCTCCAAATATGATAGGGAAAAAAGATCAGGAAATTCTTCACTGTCTCCACTAAGAAATCAGATTAGACGTGAGACGAGAGGACCTAAACATTTCAGCATAATGGCTTTTTATCATTTTCAGATTGCAAGTGTCCCCAAGATTCTAATTAATAAATCACCTACTAGAATCACATCAGAATTCTAAGTTATTCCCCAGTCTTCAACAGAAGGGGAAGAGAAATCAAAACGTGTCTTGTCAGAAGTTTCTTGGATTATGTTCAAGATCTCTGCTGAGTCAAGGCCCAGTTGGAAAATCAGTCAGGCTCTGCCACTATCCCTTTACAAGTCCTTCATCATATTCAAGTGGCAACAGTTTTTATTATTGCAGCCCAGATTACCTTTATCCAACTCTCTCCCAGCAGCAGTGAGCTTAGAAACAATAGGGTAGCAGGAATCTTCTTTTACATCTCCTCTTTACCCCTAATCTTTATTGCCTGCACATTGCAAGAACAAGCATGAAAAAATAAGACAATTTCCAAACACATTCTAAAATCCCAAAAGGTAAGATATAACCATCTGGAGTACAACAAGCACATCATATTTTTCTTTCTTTAGCAAGATTCTTCTGAGTTTTATAGAAGGAATCCTAGTAGGCAAAGTCCTACTAGCTGTTTGTAACTCCTTAAATTTTTTTTTAAATATAATAAAACTGCAATGTTTCTTTAATGTCACAGCCTGAATTATAAGCAGAGAGTTGGCACATCTCTCATTTTATTCATTCTAATTACAATTGCCTTGTCACTGAGATGCCAACCTGACGAAGAGCAAATCAGGTAGTGAATCCCCAGGGGCCGCTTAGTAACAGGAAGGCTGTCTCCAGTGGAATCAACGTGACAATTTCTTCTCTCCCTCTTCAAAGTCGAGAGTCCCCCTGGACAGATTCACATTTGATTATTTTCACTAGGCTCTCTGTCTTCAACTGCTTGATTAGCATCTCATTCACCTAAGAAATTAGGCTAAAGTGTGTGACCATTAAAAGGAAACCAAACACATGCATGGGTGCCTGCTCATACATGCAGCACATCTAGGGAAAACCATTCTCTTGACTTAGTATCAAGAGTTGGCACTAATGCTGAAAGGAAATGGATCCTGCATGTGTGTGCTTGTGTGTGTCTGTTTCTGTTATTAGGAGGTGATCTTTTCACAAATCTTTCATCCCAGAAATATGAAGTCAGAAGTTTAAAAAACATAGGCAAATATGTAGTAGGTGAGACACAGGTGTCTGCATTTTCCTCTCCAATTGCATTGCAGCAGTGGTTAGAGATAAGACCACTATGCCTATGGATACTAAAATGTTTAGTATAAAACTGCATTTTCTCTGGTAAAACACATATCTATAGAATGATGCAATTAACTTTAGAGGAGAATAATTAGAACTTAAAATTAGGATGTCAAGAACAGAATTTATATATTAAATAATTTCTAAGGAAATTACCAGGATAGTGTCCCCTCATCCTATCACCAACCATTGCTTTTGATCAGTGACCCAGGAAAGAAAATGGATAAAGAACAAAGAGAGCCAGAACTCTGCCTCAGAACCTTTCATCTTACCTCTTCCCTTTTGTGTTCCTTCACCACTCTGTTTGATAGGACAAATGTTCTCAAGCCTCGGTGTATATAAAAAGCAGATACCTGAGCTCTTGATGTAGACATTCTGCTTTACCACAGATGGTGTTGCTCAGAAATTTGCATTTTATTTAATAACAATCATTGGGGTAATTATATTAGAAACACTACTACAGTCATTCTCTCTATTGCAAAATCATATGATGATAATATATGTATCATAAAATTATCCCTTATCTCAGGGTACACTTCTGATTATTGTGTCTATCAACTCCTCCCAAGTAATTTCCAAGTAAGGACTGGGTATTAGTATTTCCTATTTGCTCTACAACATTCTATACATAATAAGTGTTCAATAAATACTTGCTGATATGGGTTGATTTAATGTAGAAACTAAAGCCATGTTTTTAAGTGCCTTTCTTCCTAGAGGCAAAAGTTTCCTTTGTCAACATACAGACCCTATCTCTTTATAATTCTAACTTATTTTAGAAGATCATTAGTTTACTCCAGGAGATTGGCTATGGATGACTTAGCTGTCCATGGAATGGCTCTAGCTCAGATGAGGTGAAATGATTCGGTATTGTTTCTGGCCAATGCACTGTGGAAGGTTCAGCTCCTCCACTCATGGCCACCTGAGTTGCTCAAGCTGAAAAACTACACCTTTTTCTAGGACTAGAAGGTCAACACCAACAAGAGCAGAGTTATATCAGCCAAGATACCGATTAAATGCCATAGCTTTGGAGATTCATGACAAAAAATAGGTTCATATTCTCCTTCATGCTTGGAGGAGATCAATGAATTGAATTATCAGTCATTCATGTGACAGTTCTATGCCCAGTGTTTTGATTCTTCAGGGAATATAGAGCAGCAAGTTTTTGTCTTTACCCTCAGGTAGCTTACACTTTAGTATGAGAGACAGATGATAAGAATGCATAAAACAGAATAAGAAAGACATTTTAAAGAATACTTAATAGCAAGAGAGATATCACAGGGGCACAAACTGTACTAACTACATCATTATTTGCCAAAAGTGCTAGAGCTGTTTAGGGAAGAGAGAAACAATCTTTAGATAAGGTGGTCAGAAAATTCTTCAAGGTGAAAGTGAATATGGCTGAGTTGGTTTGAATACAATGAAGATTTTCAACCTGAGCAGAGCTGGCTCCAGCCAGAAGTTTATGGAAGGCAAAGCTGGCCTTTTTCTTCCTCTTTTTGTCTCTACTACACTGTGTGACTCATTAAATCTGCCAGGTAGACTAACACATCAGACCCACCATCTCTGCCCAGGGTCTTCCCATTCTCTGCAGCCACGAACAGCTTATTGGGTCATGTGTTTACACATGTCCTAATTCGTACAGGGTATAGTATCTGCACAACCTATTTTGTTCGTGACTCCTTCCTTACATAATATTTGTTTGTTTGTTTTTTTAAACTTCGCTCCAGTATTTTATCCTCATGGGGTCAACTAACAAATCAATTAGTTGATCCTTAAAAGAATAATAAATAAAAAAATCAAATGACACCCTGAATAACATAATCGGATATGGCCCTAATTGAGGATATGTGAGGCCAAGAATGATATGCTTTTCAGATAGACTGAGGAAAACCTTCAAGCCACATCAGAAGGACTATGGCTCCATGGAGAGTAAATCCTTAGCAACAAGAGATGCACTGCCAGGTCTAAGCAGGATGGGAGTCTCATTTTTAATTTCGTCATATTTCTAGGGTTGTCCTGGTCTTACTAACACTTTTTCACAGAAACTGTACTCTCTAGTCTGACTCTTTTAAAAATGACTATAGATTCCAACCATTTATAAAAGAAGGGCATTTTGGAGCCTCTGTAATGAGATTCCTCCCTATCTCTTCAACCCCCATTGCCATCGCTCAGTTGACTGCACTGTTAATTTCCTTCATTATTTTCCTCATGCACGTCGTATTTCCTGTCTTAGTATTTGGCTCCTGTGTTCCACCCTGCATACAAGGCCTTTTGTCCTCCCCTTTTATCTGCCCAAATCCATCCCTTGAGACCCAGACAAAGCCCAGAGGTATTTGAATCATTGTGGATTCTTCTCCCTTCTACACTTTTGGATGTAGAGGCAGGGGCACTTTGCCCATGGGACTGAATTGATAGCATGTGTGCATATGTATGTACGTGACTGCAGGGAATCAGAAGAGCCATTCATTATCTAAGTGTGGGCTGCTAGAAAAGGATAGATCTTTAGTTATAGGAGCTGGAATTAGTTTGTTTGGAAGCCTTTAGTCCCAGCGGCCTGAAAGAGCATCCCATTGGTTTTTATAGGTCGAGGCAGGAGTTAGTTGAGCCTACAAAGGGAGTTCCATTTCTCAATCACAACAAGATTTTGTAATTGAATTGATTTCCTCCAAATAGATAACTTCCATAACAGGAGTAAAAGTAGAATACATCTCAGATGCTGTTCTCTACCTTGTGCCAGGACCTATAGAATAAAGTGACTTGAGTATATTTCGCCAGCTTAGGTTGAGTGTAAAATGCATGGAGACCACCTTTTGAAAAACCATTGTCCTTTTTAGGACTCTGATGGACACTGCACATTCCTGTGAAGAAGGGACGGTTATATGTATATGATTTTCAAAGAAAATTATCTTTTCTTCAAACCACTGCCTCAGTGCATTTTTAATAGCAGATTAAGCAGTTTAGTCTGCCTGGATCTGAAACAGTAAAACTCATTTGTAGTATTTATTAGATAGCTCTGGTAATCAAAGAGGGTTGCAAAGCCACCTTTTCCTTCAGGTAACCATTCAACCACTAGAACTGTTGACCAACTACAAGCAGCATGTTTAAAAGACAGATTAATGTGTGACTCAAAGCTAATATAAATCAATCACCATTAAAACCTTTTTGGAATACAACTTTCTATTCCCTGGCTCTCTCATATCAAATACTGATGAGCATGTCATACTATCCCAGAATCTTAAGAGAATTAAGATATCTACAGCCATTTACATAAGCACAGGCATAGAAATGCTACTAAAGCGGGTGAAAACAAATCTTAACCAAAAGGCAACTCGTTAAGGCATTCTTAAATGTGTCCCAGAGTTACATCATATAACTACCCACTTAAATAATAAGTGCATTTATATCTTTGGAAAGAAGAGAACAGATTAAGTGATCAGGGGTATAGAAAGAGATAGAATGTTTTCCATGCTGAGAACAGTAGCCTTGGGATTCAATAAAGTCAGGAAAGGGAAAAAAGAAGCAGGAAGGCAATTCTAGTTACAGGCACCTGCAGAACAATGGACTGAATCCCAAACTGGAGACTTTGAGAAAGAGTGAGGAGTTTTCTGATATGGAGGGAATTCACATAAAATCAAGCTTAATTTAGACCTAGAAAATGAACCTAGTATGGGAACGATTCCCTGATAATGTCGGAAACTACAAAAAAATGTGTTAAAATAATTTATAGGGTCCAGTTGTACTTGATCAAATGATTAACGATATTCCATCTGCTTTCTAAATATTCCCACCTTCCACTAATTCCTCTGAAATTTTGCCATTTCAGTCAAGCTGAAATTTATTAGCACCCACTTACTATGATTTACATACAGAATGATTTGCACGCCTCTTTCCTGGGCTCTTTGCATGCCTTTATTAGGAATGCAGCTTATTTGGGGGCACATGTGATTTATAAGCATTTGGCAAGTCTGCCCTTCTATTCTTTTTTTTTTCTTTTGATTTATGCAAGGGCAGAGTTATATTCCTGGGGCTTATTCATTCCCTGGAAAATTAATTTTTTAAAACCAAAATCTCTCCATTTGGTTAAAATCTTGCAACAAATTTGATCCAGTATCTTTTGTTTGTCTACAACAAAAGCAGTAGTTAGAAACAGGACTTCTCTTTGGTAAAATTTTGAATTAGATAAAGTTTGTATATAGTGTTTGTGGGATCACCATTCAATAACTACGTTCTCATCCTGTGACACAACCCTGTATTTATAACTTACCTCAAAATACAGACATTGCATTTTCTTGTTTTTCCATATGAAGCATACCCCATATTTTCTCTCTACTCCCCTTTTTACCCTTAGATGGCCACTGCCCATTGGCCTGCCCTTAACTGTCAAAAGAAAAATGATCTGATAAGATTATACCACCAGAGTGAGCATCATGCCCATCTCAATGAGACAGCTGGGATTTGAAATGGGACACTCAGAGAAACAGTGCCTTAATTATAACTTCATAATTTGTAATAAGCTGTTCACATACATTATCTAATTTTATCCCTAAAACATTCAAGTTAATTATTACATATTACTTCAGTTTTACATTTGGGAAAACTATGGCTCATAAAAAGAGGAAATTTAGGGGAAGACAGTTTATGGGGTGGCCCAAGCCTAGTCACCACCTATCACTGAATTCCATATGTTCCCCACTGCTGCACGGGCTCCTTCATGCTAAGGGACAACCCATTAATGGAATTTTGATTCTGGCACAGGGTGTGAGGCATATTTTCTTCTGGGCAGGAAAGATTTCATGTATCTTTCACATCAAATTGCCTAGGTGGCTTCCTATTCTTCCTAAAAGTGAGGAAGAGCAGGAAGAACTACATAAAGAAAAGGTTGGGTGAAACTACAGTGGAATCTTTAAATTAAGAGAGATCTCAGGAGGTTTACTGCCACATGAAACACTCTACAGCAGGTCATTCTTGTCGGCTTCTCCAATCAGCCTTTTTCCATTTTTAGTCTATCGTTGTTCGATGACCTTGTCCTGTGGCACAGCCAGACAATATTACAGGCGAAACAGGAACAGTGTTAGCCTGATTATACCATTACATATTCATTTACCACCTACAGAGTGTAAGACTTTCTTAAGAGCCAAACAAGAAGTGGTTGGCTGTAAATTCATTTTGAAAGATTGTCTCACTTCAAGACACAGAAACTTGTCCATATATGGTATGCACAATTATCAGCTGAGCTGTACTGGTGGGCATTGTGAGAAAACCAAAATTACAGAAGACTTTTAAAATGTATAAAAATGTAACCATATTTAGAAATGTATAATCAAATCAGAATCATTTAGCAAGTTTATTTTATTAGTGTAGAACACTTCACAGCTGGAGTATCTCCCAGTATTTTCTTATTTGACCAAGTCATCTTCAAGATTGTCTTCAATTCTCTATCTGTGCTGTTTTTCTTTTTTTCTTTTTTATGATATTAGTGTATAAGAGACAGTAAGAAAAAGTGGGGCTTTTGAAAGAGAAAGAGAGCATGCCCAAAGGAGTGATCACATTCTACAAAGTAGTTCTTTATTATATTTATCTATCTTAAAAACTGGTAATTTTGTGATTAGTTGCCCAAATTATCTTTTTTGTTAATTCTGGAATGTGCTACCATTCATAGCTGGGGTGGGCAAACTTTTTGTGTATAAGTTGAGATAGTAAATATTTTAGGCTTTGCAGATCACATACTCTGTCTCAATTCTTAACTCAATTCTGCAGTTGTAGCAAACAAGCAGCCATAGAAATATGTAAATGAATGGATGTAGCTGTGTTTCAATAAAACTTTATTTACAGAAAAAGGCAGCAGGCTGGATGTAGCTCACAGATTATATTTAGCCAACTCTATATTATGTACAGAGTTCACAGGGCATTTAAAGGTATGGTAAAACATATGTTAGGAGAAGGTAGGAACATGCACTAGGGAAAGAAATCCCTATTCAATAAATGATGCTCAGAAAATTGGATAGCCACGTGTAGAAGACTGAAAAAGGACCCACACCTCTCACCTCTCACAAAAATCAGCTTATGATGGATAAAAGACTTAAACATAAGGCATAATATCAGAAGAATTCTAGAAGAAAATGTTACATTGTACCTGTCTTTATAATCTTTGAAGGCTGTTCTATGTCCCATATTTTCCTGTAATGCAGAGTTAGTTACTACTACTGGCTATTCCTTTTTTATATCTCCCCTATCCTGTCTTCAAGGCTTCAAATTTAGTTCCACTAATGATTCCATAATCTCAAGGTTGACACCAATGTATTTACATGTTCTTATAAGCAGCTTTTTGTACAAAGAGGCACTTTTGTTTTAAATCATTTTTTCCCTGGTAGAGGGGTGGATTCTGAAGAGAGTGGTCACACTTCCAATTGTATTGTAATAGTGGACTTGTATGAGATGATGAACAGATTATAAGAGGGATATACATGCTGTCATGGTTGTTATAGTACTATTTACCACTTTTACATGAGTTAACCCACATGAGGAGCCAGACTGTTATTTCCATCTCATTATACAATGTTCTAATCATCTTAGCTAATCTGCCCTATTATTGAGAGTGAACCTGGGTATATAACTATCCTTGGTATTATCTCTACCTTACAATTAAATAGAAAAGCCAAGAAATTTAAGATGACTCATCTCAAATGGCATAGTTGTCATTCTTATTATAGCCTACCTACAATAACATACAATTAGTCAAGTGGGACTCTACAGGACAGTTTACCTTTTGGAGGACAATATACCCTTATTACTAAAATTAAATGATCAAAGATAAAATTGCCTCCTTGAAATAATTTGAAACAAGCGAAAACAAATGAAAAAAAACCCAAAACATTCTTGCAATAAAGGATGTTACCAGAACAGGTGCTTCCTCATGGGCACTTTGCAAAAACACAGCCTATTTGAAAATGCTCATTACATCCCCTTAAGTTCTCTACCCTCATTCCTTAATAATTAAGGAATCAAATGCATGGTGATGATAACAGGACCCCATGCCTTAAGTGACCATCCCCATCTGCTCCTCATTCCCCACCTGAAGCTATCATCTTCCTTTTAGGCCATTGCCTGGGACAGCTGGAAAGCTGAGAGTAAGTTCATAAATATGAGGTTTCGAAATGCAGCCAGACGGTTGCAAAAACTATAATGGACTGGGGGTTTCCAACTCCTGGGGTATTGGCTTTCTTTCCTTATGTGAAGATACATTTTCATGTTTGATGCTCCCTCCACTCCTTCAGAAGTCTGCAGTATATTTTCCCCACTGAGGATGAATAGAAGTCAGATTTCTTCATATTTACAATATCCTCCCTAAGCCTGAATAATGAGGAAAGCTTTGGGTCTCTTTTCTATTTTGTCTTTTTGGTAGAAAATGCATATGTGTGTGTGTATACATACATACATACATACATATATATACACACACGTATGCACATACATACATATTTATCCTTAGAATCAGAATAGAATTATCTGTGTATATGGTTAATGACTAACATCAAGTGGCTGACAAAAATCCCACAATATTTGCTACTAAAGGGAAAGGGGAAAAGGGAAAAATTCAAGGTATATTTTTGAGCCTGGTAGCAAGGAGGTTCAGGGGATGTGGAGTTGAAGGATGTGCAGAGGAGATGTCCTCACATAAAATATAAAAGAAAAGGAGGAAGGATGTATAAAAGGGAAAACATATTGTGACAGAAGAAGAAAAGCAAGACATTGGGAGTTATCTGTATAACTGCAGAGGAAAGGCACCAGGACTGAGCAGACAATGTCTCTGACAGTAAATCTCTAGCCAACAAGCTATGCAGACTTGAGTAAGTATTGTAAACAGTTCTGAAGTTGGCTATATTCCTCTGTCTTGTAGAATTAGCAATACTAACCTATGTTTGAGCATCAAACAGGATTCTTTGCCAGACGCTGTTGGTTTCCTCCTAAGAGCCATTCTACTGATCCTCCTCCTTGCTAAAGACTTCTAACCTTGGTTAGTACTGGATGATCACATTCTTGCTGGCTCTTTTTCCTGCCCTGTGATGAAAGCTAATTAGTCTAAGCAATCATGACCATTTATTCTGCCTTGCCTGCTCTGAGCTCACTCAAGGGCAAATGACACAGCCAAACCTCACCGACGATACGGAAGGAGACCTCCACTGGGGAGATTCTGGGAAAACAACCTGCTCAAGGTTAACACAGTTGTAAGTGGCTGTGCCAAGATTCAAATCCAGGAGCTCTGACTTTGTCTACTTTTGAAAAATAAGTAAGAGAGATCAAGAGGTCATTTATTTCTGACTCTACTGCAAATATCCTCAAATTGTAACGTGAAAAGGAATTCCTTAGAAGGCTTGTTAAATGCAGATTCTAAACTGCCCTTAACTGTATTATTAAACTCTTTCATCAGGTTACTGTGATCCAGGTAAACTTGAGATTATACCATGAGATATACCACTTGAGAGGATTTACTGATGCTTGCTCTGTGAATGAAATTGAGCAATGGGCAGTTCCTTATCTTTGTTGTATAGAGTAGCTTATTTAGTCTGGGGAATTACATAGTTATTTATTCTCTAGACTCAGGGAGGTAAGTGTGTGATTTTTAAATGGCTTGTGTCTAGTAAAAAATGCTAGATTTCTGTCCCCTGTTTAGAGAGAATCTATGCCAACTGTTTATTATTTATGTTACTTTGTGCTTGATGTAATTACTAGGGGAGTCCCTAAGGACAGTAAATTCCTTTGTTTATTCTTCTAGGGTGGTATCTAGCACTAGTATCTAGCCCATAGTCACACCTTGCCATTGTGAATTTGAAGAGCAACTGGTGCAATTGAAGAAATAAATTAATAATTTAATTTTTATTTATTTATATTTAAATGGCTGCTCTGACTAATGTCTATAGTATGCAGTTTTGAAGTAGTGTGTACCTGTGCAAGTGTAGATGGTTTAGAAACTTGAGAATTTATTTTCTTATAAATAAGTCTAATTTTAAGAATGGCATATGCTATGACTTTCACTTTTCTTGAGAACCTAACACAGTTCTTTACCTTTTGGGGGGCTAAATATTTGTCTTTACAGCCTTGCCATTCCCAGGATGCTCCATCTTTGTGAGGTGATGCAAGCTCAATGTCAGAGACTTTCAGGGGAGCTGGCTTCTTCATAGAATCCTGACAAACAATAGACTGGCATCCAGACGAGCCGCCACAGTGCTCCCAGGACAGGAAGCACCTTTGCAGAGAGACTGACTCATTCATTATTCTGAAAGATTAAGTACCAGATACCTCATTAGAGAAACTGCAGGCTGAAAAACAGATAACAGCTGGAGAAAAGGAAAAAAGCCATTTGCGGATGAGAAAGTAGTAAGGGTAAAAACTAATTGGTTCCACACTGAATGGGTCTGGCTTTCTTTCCCAATCACCCAGGGCAGCATTTTGCCCAGAACCAATGCTCACGAGCTTCCAGATACTTGCTATAGTTGCCAGGTAATACTCACCAATAGAATCCTAATGGAATTGGTAGAAATAACAGACAGTTCAATAAATCACACAGGGGTCTCTTCCATTTGAATGAGAATTGACTGGCACAAATGATTGATTAACTTTGACAAAGCCATATGTGTTCAAATCATATTCCCTTTGTTCATATTTTCAAACAATTCAAATTGCATCCTACTTTAAGCTCCAGCAATGAGTTTTAGTTTTTTTGTTTTGTTTTGTTTCGTTTCTAGAAGAGCCTAGGGGCCGAGTGGGGAGGAGGGGAGTTGGATTGATTCTCAGGTCTATCTTGTACTGGCTATGTGATCTTGGGGAAATAGTTAACCTTTAAGCTTCTGGTTCCTCATCTGTAAAATAGTTTATTCCTTGAAGGTATAACACTCCACGGAGTCTGCCTTTCAAGAATGGAGCTCTCACCATCAATACAGTTTCTACAACCCCCTCAAGCGTTTCCAGTCTCACACACTTACAATATGACTTGGTCTTTATGACAGTTAATTTTGTGTGTCGACTTGACTGAATTAGGGAATGCCCTGATAGTTGGTGAAGTATTATTTCTGGGATGTCTGTGAGGGTATTTCAGAACAGATTATCATCTGAATAGGTAGATTAGGTAAACAAGTGCTCCCTTACCCACACAGGTGGGCATCATTCAACCAGATCATGAGGGCCCCAGTGAAAGTAAAAGGCAATGGAAGAGCAAATTTGCTCTTTGTTTAAGCTGGGGCAGCCAACTTCTCCTACCCAGAGACATACACAGGTGCTCCTGATTCTCAGAATTGGACTTGAACTGGGAGTTACCCCATGCTTTCCCACAACCCATCCACCCGTACCCCAGTTCTCAGGCCTTCAGACTTGGACTAGATCATACCACCAGCCTTCCTGGTTCTCCAGCATGCTGAGGGCAGAATGTGGGATTTCTCAGGCTAGGTGGTGATGTGTTATGATTCCTATAATTAATCTTCTTTCATAGATCTATCTATATATAACCTATTACTTTTGTTTCTCTAGAGAACCGTGACTCATACAGGCTTTCTGGTACATAAGTATAAGGTGACTTATCATTTTAGTTTCGGTTCTGTCTTTCAACTAGACTGTAAACTCCTGAAAGGCAGGTACAAATTATGAGAGCATGAGACCTTTATGATGTTGTATCCAACAGAACCCAACCTGTTGTTTCTCTCGGTGGCACAATTTCTTTTCACCTCAGTCACAGTTGAAGTAAAGTGTGGAGGGTGCTGGGACTTTCAAGAGTACTGGGTCACTGAGCTTGTCAAGAGTCAGATAAAAGTCAGTGTCAGGACTTGAGGTGGAGTGTGGGGTTCAAATAAGGTAAATGGTATTCAGTACTGGGAATGGGAGAAAAAAAGCAGTAATTATTAAAACCCTTCTACTTAGCCATTGGGCCCTTAGCCCAGGGCCCTTAGTCAAGGACCCATTCTGTGGGCTCTGGGCCAGGACTTCTTCTCTATTCACATGAGAAAGGCTTAAGAAGAGCATAGTTTATCCCATAAATCAAAGTTGGATTTGGGGGCACAATTCTTATCCTAATGTAGCAATAAGAAGCCAGTCAAAAAACTGGAACTGCAAGGTAGCAGAAGTCCAATCACAAGCAAATGAGCTAAGAGGGCATATGCAGTCTGAGGACTTGAAAGGCTGAACGATTCCCAGCCAAGGTTAGTGTTAGGGACTTGGAGAAGAAAAAATAAAGGACCCATGTCTGACTGGAGTCTCAATCCCCGGTCTAGACACATAACTTTTGTCTAAGTTCCAATAGTTTGGAGATAAGGGAAAGCAAATGGGAAACAAAGCACAGATCTGACACTGGATTAATGTCTTGCCTCATCAGGGTTGACTAGGGGTCTGGTGCAGGACAGAGCCAGGAGGTAGAAGACTTTCTTGAGCAGATCCAGGAGATTTCATTTGTATAAAGTGCATGTTGTCCTCAAGAATGAATGAGTCTCCCAGGCACCTATTGCTAGGTAGACAATGAAGAACCTCTGGCCCTCCTGGGGACATAGGCTGGCACTCAAGCAATTTCCATACCTGGGAGAGGGAAGAACACCCTAGCAACCTGCCAATCAGAACCTAAACCACCAACTGCAAAAGAATGCAGAAGACTCCCTGGTCCACAAGCCAAGCAGCACAGGCACAACAGGGTCTGGAAGGTGACCTAGAACAACCTAAGGCTAGTTATCATGACATTAGCTTAAATCTACATTGTGGTTCATCCCCCCCACCCCCAAGGGTCTTTCAGAGAAGCTCACCGGAAGCTCGCATGTGCAGTAAGACTCAGGTTATATAATTCCCAACTGTCCATCAAAGTGGTTTCATGGCGACATTTGAACCACAAGGAGGGCCTGGCCTAGGCAATATGAAACCCCAGGCCATAATTGGGGCCCTCCTGTTATGGTAGGGTGTCTTTTTGTTGTCTGTGGTGAACATATCTTACTTTACTCAATAAACTTCACCTTGTGTTTGCTTTACTTTTGTGTATCTGGTCTTTCTTCAGCCAAAAGCACACCAAGAACTGGGAGCAGACAAGTATGACCGGACATTTTGGTGCCATGACTTGGATCGCTCTGCTTAGGTAAGCCCTCTCACCTTTTTGAATGAAAACGGTCTTGTTTTGTTTCCGGTCTTCCCACTTCGCATCCAGTGCTTGAGGGGATGCTGGCACTTGCTTTTCCACTTTTCCACCCTTGCTGTTTCTCAGACTGCACTGTTGTTTTTGGCCAAACCTGGGTCTGTGATGAGGAGTTTGGGGATGTGTCCTGTGCAGTAGAGGAGAAGTCCTCCACTTTGTTTCACTTTAGAGAAAAGGGCACTGTGTTGTAAGTCTTATGCTTCTGGGCTTCATGTTGGTTTTGACAATGTACTTTTCTCTCCAATCTGATGGGGTACTTGTGGCCTCTTCCCATGTTAAGGGTAAACAATATTTCCTCCCCCTGGTTTTATTGGACCTTTCTCCTTCACTTTCAAGTTGCTGCTTTTGTTCCATTCCAAGAAGTGCCTTCCTTATTGTGGCTGGCCACCCAATTGCTGATGCTAGTCCTTATACAAATGACCAGGTCTTTATACAAACAAATATTGTGTCCTGGCTCTTAAAACAAAAAACAAAAAAAGATGAGAAGCTTTTAGGGTTCAGGGGTCATGCACCTCTTCCTACGAACTGAAAAGGAGATGTCTGGACTTGTACTTTGGCAGAATGTCCCAAGTCATTACCTGGGGACCCATGGCTCCAATAGACCCCAGCAGGTACAGCCTCTCCACTTTCCCTCCTTGCTCCACAGCTGGATGGCCCAGGTTGTTACCTGGGGACACATATCTCTAACAGACCCCAGCTGGTAAAGTCTCCCCTTCTCCTCTCTTTGTTATTTCCCTCCTTTCACTCTAGATGGATGCACAGGGATCAAAAATCCCTCCTAACACCCCTTTGGGGTTCATTCTTTCAAACTGGGACAAGTTTGATCTGGATACTCTGAAGAAGAAACTTTTAATCTTCGTCTGCACAACTGACTGGCTACAGTACAAGCTGAACAGTGGAGAACAGTGACCACCACATGGGACTGTAAATCACCCCACCATCTTACAATTGGACTTCTTTCCAAAAAGGGAGGAAAATGGGCTGTAATGCTATGTGTACAAGCTTCGTTTTACTTATGAGAATATCCTTGGTAGTGCAGGGAGTGTTCAGAGCCAAATACGAGTATGGTGTTAAGAGCTCCTCCTCAGGTTCCCACCTCTTCTGAGCTGCCCCATACCCGGGGATGCCTAAAGGGGGCCCTACAAAGGGGGAGGTGGTGCCGTCTCTACCTCCACCTGGGGGAAAGGTAGCTCAGCTCCTAACCTTGGTGGAAGCAGCATGGGAGTTCAGACTAACCCTGCCCCATAAGCCCTTTAGTTTAGTAGAGTTAAATCAAAGAAAACAGGATCTGGGGAGATACCCCAATCAGACTGACAGATATGTAGAGACATTACAGCATTTATGTCTAGCCTCTGACTTGGCTTGGAAAGATGTACATGTTATTCTAAGCCAGAGTTTAAGTGATTTTGAGAAATCTAGGAGGTTAATGGAGGCACAAAAATTTGCCACAAGATTATATCTTTCAGATCCTGGATACGCAGTGGGTGAAACAGCATGACCCGTGACTGACCCAGGGTGGGATAATAATTCCTCACAAGAGAGGTGGGAGAGAGAGCATTCTCTAGTATATGTCCAGGCTGGCCTCAAGGACACCAGGCAAAAGGCGGTCAACTATTCCAAGGTCTCCACCATAACACAGGGACCCGAAGAAAACCCCATAGCCTTCCTGGATTGGCTCTGCGAAGTAATAGAGAGATACACCTCTCTTGATCTTAACTCCTATGAGAGACGAGTGATATTAAAAGACAAATTCTTTACTCAAGCAGCACCAGATATTAGGAGAAAGCTCCAGAAGATTTTCCAGGACCCTACCACATCCCTGGATGAACTGGTGGCTGCCTCTAATTCTGTTTTCTATAATAGAACTTCTGAGTTTGAGTCTCAGGTTTGGGGGGAAGAGTGGAGGAAGGACGCCAGGCATGCCCACTTAATGGCAGCATTAACACCTACTTTCAGACCAATGGTCAAAGCCCCCAGCAAAGACAGGGATCTACAGTGTTGCATCTGCCAACCAGAAGGGCACTGGGCCAAAGACTGCCCCAACAGGGACAGGCCGCCACAGCCCTTTGTCATAGGTGCCATCAAATAGGTCACTGGACTGCACTCCATCCTATGGGATTGCCTGTGGGATGACATGACCATTGAACATTCATTTCTGATAATTCCCACTAGTCCCATCAACCCACGGGGACATGACTTGCTTTCTAAACTGCGAGTGCCGGTTTCTTTCTACCCTCAGGAGGAACCCAGCCTCATAGGCCTCTTAACAGATTCAGCAGTCTCGGGCCAAGATTGGCAGGACTGGGAGGTAAATACCTCAGTGGTAGTTTGGGACATCATTTCCTTGGGCTGGACCAGAACAGCCCAGACTGTTATAGTCTATCTCAGACTGCCACAGGGATAACCCTTTTATCAACTCCCACTCCCAAATGCTAAAATTTACTGAACCTTCTTGTTATTCTTGTCTGGCTGGAAGTGTCAAGAGTATGCAGCAGTAACACACACACACACACACACACACACACACACAGAACCAGCTTTCCCAGACATGGATTCAATCACATCTGTGTATGTCTTTTCGATATTGTATTTTGGACAATACTTTGTACATTTGATTAAGAACACAGAGTTTGACACTTGATCAAAACATGGCTCCCCTACTTATGATCTGGGACTGAAATTCAAAAAATTACTAAAATTATTTAAGCATTTGATTCTTCCCATCCATCTATAATGAAGAAAATAACAGCAATGCATGTCATTGTGAAGCTTAACAATTCCTAATACTTAGTGACTACTCAGTAAATGCTACCTCTATTATTATTATTTAGTATTATTAATACTATAAAATTTTCCTTGTTATTTCCATTTTCAGAGGCCAGATATAACCTCTAGTTCAAACCTTTCCCCATTACTAGCTAATTTTTACCTTTAACAAATTATTTCACCACTGTAAAGCCAAGTTCCTTCATCCAAGAGTGTTACCTTGTTTATCTTAAAGGAATGTCACTAGTATCCAAGAAATTCATAGTACATTTAAATTCAAGTACATTTAAAAAATTAAAACTGTTATCTATGACCTTCCCTTTACCTTTTCAACACCCACCACCACAATTAGTTCCAGTATTGAAAACTTCCTCTTTAGCAAGTTTGACAAACTGTACTTTGGTCCAAGGTTAAAAAAAGAAAAAAGAAAAACCCAACCAACCAACCAATCAACAACAACAAAACAAGCTCTATGCTTATTTCCCACAGTGATTCTCTGGGTAATTATCACCATCTAATGAAATCATGTTTATCTTTTTTTTTTTTTTTTTCTTTCAAGGAGCATCTTTGCAAATCATGTTTATCTTTAGGGTAAGCAGTATATCAGCCACATATTTTATAAACAATTTCCCTTAGATTGTTTACCTAATCCCCTCATGTGAGTCAGAATTTAAATATTAGTTATTTACATGTCAGGAAACGGAAACGAATTAATGATTTGCCTATGATAGAAAATGAAATGAGAATGTGGCCATGGTAGAAAAGTCCAGTCTTAACCACACTTGTTTCTCACTGGCCGCTGGATTCAAGAGATTGTGTAGTATTGTTACAGTCCATAACACATACTTTTTTGCTTGGAATAGGAGGGTAGAAAAAAATTCTTGCTTAATAGTAAATAAGACACCAAAGAAGCTTAGATGATAATACAGTGGGGTTTAGTAAAAAATGTAGCCATTTCAATGAAACGATGGTTTATTCTTTACTCTGCTTTTCATGCCCCAGCCTGGAGCTAGATGGCCACATGTTCTCTCAGCTACATCCCTTCCACTTACTCTTTGCCATAGCTAATAAACTCAGCCAGGCTCAAGGCCTTGAGGAGCCTTCCTTGATTTTTGTAATAACACCCACCAACGTTTGACCATGGAATTTCTGAGCAACAGTTTTCTTCACTGATATGTCTGGGTAGGTGGTGCAGCTTCCATGCTGGCCATTTCCACTCTTCTCTCTGACAATCTTCATTTCCTTTCCTGTTTTGCACTGCACCTCCCCAAGCAATCAATCCTCTTCTCCCTTTCCTGGGCCAGATCTTCCTCTCTAACCTTGCTGACATCTTTCCTGTCTGCATCTCTGAGAACCTAAAGCTTTTGTCATCTGGCTTCAAAGTCTAAGCTCTTTTTCCTAAAAGGCCTGGTTTATTCTGCTGTTTCCCATATATTTATTTTTGTTGTTGTTGCTATTTTAATCAACTGCATTTGAGAGCAGAGATCATGTTGCAAGAATCTTCTATTCGTAGAACCCACGAATGCCGGACGGCAGGAGCTTTTTTAAAGATCATTTGAGTGGAATATATATATATATATATATATATATATATATTTACTTACAATTACAGTTTTATTATAGTATGAGGATATGAATCAAAACCAGCCCAACCTCCAAGGATATAATGATGTATAGCCAATGTGTGTATAGCCAATGTGTATAGCCAATGATTCAATCAATCATACCTACATAATGAAACCCCAATAAAAACTCTGGACAGTGTAGCTTAGGTGAACTTCCCTGATTGGCAATACTCTGTGCTTATTGTCATTTATTAATTTGCTGAAAGGGTAACATGCCCTGACTCCATAGGAAGAGGGCAATGAAATTTTTGCATTTGGTTTCCCAATATTTTAAAATGGCAGCCCTTTGATTCAAACATAGAAGTCTACAGTTAGGACAAACCAGAGCTCGGTAAACTGCTTACCCTAACCCTATTCAGTATATCTTGATTGCCATTTCTCTAAAGAATCCCCAGAACTCTGAAGAGCAGAGTTAAAGAGTCATTGAAGAACACTTTCACTTAATTAATGAGGAAACAGGGGTTCTGGGCGAATTCAGATTACCAGGCCTAAGTCACAGAGCTAACACCTTCTCAGGGCTGGCCAATTAGTTAACCTAGGGTATTAGTTGAATTGAATGTTAAAGTTCATTGCCAGTTGTCAAGGGCCAATTTACCTAAGCTTCACTTAAATATCATTTGTATCAGGAGAAAATGCATAATATAATAGTTAAGAGACTTTGTAATATATACTTGTATCTGCTAAGATGTTAAGATACTTGGAATATGACACAATTCATGATTAGTTATTGCCCACAAAGCAACTGGAGAAAGTTAAGAATCTTGGTGAGCTGAAGTCATCCTAGAGCCTTCCTTCCTTGCTGCTGACCTGAATGTTCTCTATATGGTATTGCTCTTCCAAAGAGTCATTTTAACCAAATAAAATGAACAGTGGCCTTGAAAATGGAAATCATATAATTTCTCTAAGGTCAACAGCAGTTTGAAGGGGTTCTTTGATTTTCAACCAAGCAGAACTCTGGTGGAAATATTATGCCTTTGTGCGATATCTCTGAAGAAATTGAAGACATATAACCCCACTGTGTTCATTATTATTAACTCAATCCTTAGGTGAGTAATTTTCAACAGAAGCCCTAATATTTCATAGAATGAGACTAGTTTTCCTCTTGTTTGGTTATTCATTTAACAACATTCTTTTTATTTAGAAGGTAGTTTTCCTTGTTCAGTTATTTCTTTTGCAAACTGTAAGCCTGGTTGTTTTAAGAGGTTTGCCTTGTGGATCTCAGGTAGCTGTTGATTTTCACCTTCTGTGAAGTAATAATTCATAAATGAAATTTAGGTATCTCTTAGTTAATACCATGAAACCATTTCTCAGGTGCATGTAGAACTAAGGAAATTATATTTTGAAGGTGACTCAGGGCTCCACACTGTAAGCCATAAAGTGGAGTTTACTGCCTATTTTATAGCCTATCACCTCCCTTTTTTGACTTGCAAAAGAAAAAAGCCAATATTATATGTGTGAGGCAAGGTACCAGGAGGGCAAAGTTACATTATTTGAAAGATGGTTCACATTCATGGAGTACAATAGTATATATGTAATCAAGTCCACGATATTGACTACTCTAATATGGAATGAAATTTTGCTTTCAAATATAATATGTCTTCTTAATAATATTTTTCTTCCAATTTCCTTGTTTATTATTTTTCCCTCATGTTGATCTAGTTCTTCTGTGACCTTTACTGTTTCCTCAGTGTAAACACATCCCAGAATAACCCCTATCCATCGACTCAATGTCATTGAAAAAGGGTGAAAATACATTTCCCCTTTGAGTATGTGTGGCAACTACCATTCAGTCATTAAATTAACAAACAAATAAAACTTTAGGTTTAAATACAAGGTGAATTTGATCTAAATGTTATAATTCTGATAGTTAATATGAAATAACAGTGATGGACTATCTAAAATTTTACAGTGAGATAGATTAGTATGAGACCCTGTTAGAACTATGTCTTCCTTTATTGGAAATGAAGAGTGGAATGGGAAATAGGGGTATCTAGCCAACCATCCATCCCTACTGGTTTGTGTGTCCCTGACTATCCAGGTGTTTATCCCTGAGGAAGATTTCCACAGCCTTTTATATATTTGGCCATTCAGGAATCAACCCAAGCTTAATTCTCAGGGTACACTGAATTGGGAAATGATGCTCTCCATGTGCTGGATCTAATTTTCTGCATGATGCATGTATCCTCATCTTCCACTTCACTTTACTACTACACATGGATTCTGCTGGATTGTCCAACTGTCCCTTGGTCTTGACTTACTCTTGTCCTGAGAGTGCATGAGTACATCCAACATGTGTGGATACTCCTTAAATGTGCACTTCCAATATCTATTTCCCTGGCTTCCACTCATGTTCCTTTATCCCTAGTGGCTCCAGTGAACTTCAAAACACCTAAGACATAATTGAGAATTACCATTAAGTATTCAGACAGAAAAATAATAAAAAAAAAATCCAATTCTTAGCCAGACACTGAGATAGGTAATTTAATGTGAGCCTTTTATTTTAATTTTAGAATTCCAATCTCATTTTTCTTGTTATTAGTTGGCAAAGTTGACTGTTTATTCAATGTTGCATTCAATGCATCACTGCAATGCATTTCAAAGTTTTGAATGTTAAATGTTTCTATAAGTTACTTACAATTCCATCTAATTTACTCAGGTTGAAGTTAAAGAAAAGAAACATGAAATGCACTTCAAAAATTATAATAGCAGAATAGCAATAGCACCGACCACCCATATAATAAGACTTCAGCTCACTGAAAACATGGCAGAACACATGTGTCAGTGTCAACCCAAGGCTTAAATCTAATTAGGGCACATTCAGCCAGTCTGCTTATATGTTTCTTGTTTGGTGACAAATCCGTTCATTTTGCAACAACATTTCTGTGAATGTCCAACAATTTGTTTCTGAGCCTGAAGCAGATTTTTAAATATATAATTCTATGGGATGGTGAATTAGAGTTTTCCTCAATAAATAACCATTAACATACAATCTGTTTGTGTGACCCTTCAGATAAAATTGCCAAGCCTGTTGAATGAATTGGGAAATTTTATCAATTAATATTTTGAATGCTAATTTGGCTTGTTTGTTTACTTTACTGAAGACAATTGATTAGTGGAACATCTCACTGATTTGATTACACTGAGTATATCAGTGGTGTGTATTGATTGCATCTGATTGTTAAAGACTAAGCATACCAGGAAAACATCTTTGAATAGTAGAAATATACTATATGCCTAATCCAGATTTTGTCACAAACTTACTCTGTGATTCTGGTAAAGTCACCTGATTTTTAAGGCTTTCACTATGGATATTATATCTTCTATATCTCCGCCACTGAGAAACCAAAATGACACAACAGCTTTGACTTTGTTTGGAAATACTCATAATCACACATATGGAACAGAGAAAAAAGTATATTAGTTTACCAGGTGTCACCAGGACTTTTCTTATCTTTTTGAAACAAATATTGTGATAAGACATTGTGTTCAGAAGGAAATATGATGACATGTATGTCCCTAGAATCCTAAGCAATTAAATCTGTTGATTATGTTCTTATATAAGAAAAAGAAAATAAAAAGAAATCTATAATTTCGCTTCTCAGATATTGGGGAGAAGGGAGAAAAAGGATGCAGAGAAAGGGATAATATATAAGGTGGTATAGTTCCTGATGTTTATTCAATTGGACAAATAATAGCAAAGCTATATGATTTAAATTGAGTTTATTTTTGTTGCTTTGATATATAATTCTTCTTCACCATTTTACCAAGAAGATTACTGAGGCACAAAGATTATGTAGTTTGTCCTAGATCACACAGGGGCAGAACCAGGATTTGAACCCAGATATCTCCCATAATGTTTAGGTTCTATATAATAGTAACTCTCCTACAGTTTCCAGCTGACATTACCTGGAACATTTTTCAAAGGCTGAGAAATGAAGGTCAATAATTGAGTGATAAATAATGATAAAATGATAGGGTGGTTGGTCTAATTGGAAGAAAACCAAGAGTTCACCAAATTATGCACTCGCTCCAGAGTCCTGCACTGATGTTCCTATTACTCTGGACAGTACACCCAGGGCAAAATGGGCTGGGGAGTGACTCACAGTAAAGGTGTAAAGATTAGACACTTACAAAGGGAGCTAGACAGGAAGTCAAGAGTTCTAGAATTCTAGCCTTTGCCCTATCTACTCAGGGCCTACCTTCCCTCACATAAAAAAAAAAAAAAAAAAAAAAAAAAAAAAAATGAGGAATTTGTATTAATGGCTTCTACAGTTAACAAACCAAAATATCATGCTTCTCTCCTCTAACCCATCAATTATTTCAGACTGGAATTCTTGGTCAGTGGCATCATAATCCCTTCAGACTCTTAGAATATTCCAGAGCAGGGTTCCTTACATTTTGGTGAGTCAACATTCATACAGTTTTCTCTGTGTGGTAAGAATAGCTTTGTTCTACACTAGGGAGGAAATGTAGTCCTCACCAAACACAAAACATTGCTGTAAAACAGTTGAGAAGTTTTTTTGTTGTTGTTTTTGGGAGTGGTACGTATGTGCGTAGGGCTGAGAAGGGGAGTATCACGTACAATATTAAGCACACCTTGGGGGAAATTGCTTTTTAAATTACCACTAAAGTAAATTTCTTTATATACATGTCATATACAAATACACACACAAACATAAATATGCACAATGAAAAATTTTTTTAAAAGTCTTGTTTGCAACATGGACCCATGTGAATGCATGTATTCATTGTATACATGTTGTACATTTATATTTTTGCTTTGGTTTTTCTGAAGCTACATGCATATTTTGTGTGATTGTTACACTCTATCACTTTCTATAAAGATATTATTGTCCAGGAATGAGGGCTTCTTTTTCTTTGTAATGTTTATACAGCTTTGACAGTGAGATTTATTCATAAGAGTAATACTAGTCAGTAATGGTGCTAAGCAAAAGAAACTACTATTGTAGAGGCTACAAATAAATCACTGATTACTAAAAGCAGAGTAGTAGTTTCTCAGGTTATAATGTTAAGTTAGTTGCCTAGAGTAAACAAAATAGTCAGAAAAAATAGGTGTTAGGTGCCACTTGTGAAATTCCATGTGGAAAAATCCAGATTTTGATATTTTTCAAATAGTTTTTTTTTCCTTTAGCATAGACATAGCTTAAATGTTATTTTCCCCTGATCAATCTATCTATACGTTACCAAACTGAATTTAAGTTGTTGTTGATATTTCTAACCTCTTTTGTTTGTATTTGTCTTATTTTTCTGTCCTCACCAGTACTTGCAACATCTTCCAATTTACTGTTGCTTAATGTTTTCTTTAGTGTGTGGTTCCCTCCCTCTTCTGGGTCATTAAAAAGGTATTAAATAAAGCCAGCTCTCCTAACTCCTGAGCTCTCCCCTCAATGCCTCCCTAAAACTGGACACATTTTCATTCAGTATTTCTCTCAGTGTATCATGATCCAAGCAGGCATTGTAACTAAATTATTTTCCCAGACTATATTCTGCCAATGCATGTATATTACATGTGGGACCTAATATTTTTCTCTACTCCACATGGATCATTACTAAAATCAAACCTAGTGGAAACCAGAAGAAGGTCAGGAAAAGAAACTCACCAGTTTAAAAGGTATTGGTATAATGGGTCTTTTTGCAATGGTTGGGGAAGTCTGAAACCATCAAGATTGATGCACTTTGCATCAAAGACACAGTTGATAATCTGTGGGGCTGGAACAATCACTTTGTGTTCCTATAGGCCAGAAAAATGCATCACTGGATAGACAGACATGTTTATTATTCCCAATAAATGCTCTGGATCTGACAATTTTTCTTAGTTTAATGTATGAATTTCATTTCATAACAGCAATAAGATACTCCAGGCTGTGCATTTGTTAGGGATTATTGCACTTCTTGGGTAGTTTAAGTCATTCTGCCTTTAGTCTTATGCCATATAACATGACCCAAGGCACCTTATAAATAGCAGAGCAATGCACTGCCTGTCATGTGTTATAGCTTGAATAGCCTTGTAAAGGGACATGGATTATAGAGATATGATAATAACTATAAAACAGGAGTGGTAATTTAAGTGCCTGTGTTGGATAATCTGTATGATTAGTATTTTCTTTTTTATTTGGGTCTTTTGTGTTTCATTCTACTTAGAATTCTCATTTACTGAAATCACTGCTCAACAATACATTGTGCTAATAGGGTTGAAGGTAATTCAAGATCTAGTTTAATATTTCAAACCTTCTCATTGTTTTGTTTACCCATTAGCTATCAGAAGTTAGGTTGGAGTTAGCTGATTTACACAGCAGCATTATTGGCTTGGAAATCACAAGTAGCCATCATAAACTATAGCAAATATTCTAAGGGTTCAATTCTTAAACTCTATGCAAAAGATATCATAAAGAGAATGCCTTACTCTTTCAATATCACAAAAGAACAACTAAGCACTACTTATGTTTTAAAACTAAAGTTGCAAATTTATGACATACATTTGGCCTAATAGGTATTTAGCACTTTGTAAACCAACATCTTATTGTATAAAATGCACCCTCTTTTTTATTTTATTTTATTTTATTTTATTTTATTTTATTTTATTTTATTTTTTGGCTATTGTTGTTGTATCCAGGTGTTTGACCTAATAGTATCTAAGTATTTGACCTAATAGTATCCAAATGTATCTGCATTTTGTTTGTTTCCAAGTCATTTATTATGAAAGAAATAAGGAAAATTTTCAATGTCAAGAGGCTGGCTAGGGTTAATGAGAGAAAAGGAGATGAGTAAATCTGTAGGATCAGGTCTCCGAATTTCTAATCCTTCTCCATTAGCTGAATTGCACAAAACAGGAACCTGTAGCACGACATGTACATTTTCCCCATCACTTCAATAGAAAAACTATTATGTTAGTGTGTACTTATAAAGTGGATAATAGATTTGTTGCATATAACTTTCTTGTTGTGTTACAATCACAATACTTGAAGGGTTGTAGAAATAACCCATCACCACACACCACTCATACTCACTGTCCCCTGTGACACTCAGCTGTCATTCCATCTCAGGCCAAATGTTCATTTTAACATCTTCTTCTCGTTTTGCCTAAAATTGTATGGATATATCATAGAATGACTCCATCATAGAATTGATTAAGAGCTTTCTAAAACAAGCTTTCATCCATGAAGAAATTCTCAGACACCATCCTGTGTGGATGGTCATTCTCTCCTGAAATAGATTTCCATTGATGGGAGATGCAGATAGATATTTTTCAAGTTATATCAAAATAGACCCCTTTGCAAGGTCTGGCCTTTTATGTTAACATAAAAAATGTCATACAGTTTCTGAGTCCATAGTCCTGTGAAGAGTATATACTTAATATTTTACTTTCTTTTGGTCACTTTTAATACTAGGCAGTAAGTTTTATAAGGTGCATTGCTAATAGTAGCCTGTATGCTTAATGAGGAAATTCTGTAGTGACTGCAGAATGTTCTGCAAAGCAGTTTGTGGATTAAATTTTGCCATGCTTCATTCAGTGAAAGAAGAAGAAAGACAGATAACATTGACAATAGCCTCCATTTAAATTCATGTAATAGATCTAATAGGGCACTTTGTAGCATTTTGCAGAGCTGTTCTTTTTATTTTATCAGGGTAGGGCCAGTTACTTTTTAACAAAGGAATAGGATTGAAAGGATGTAATAAAAAAGAACAAGTACCTTGGTATATTAATTGTTATATTATTTCACCCTAGTAATGTATAGATCATTATGTATATTATTAGGACAAAATTATTATTTTTCTTTTTTCTTTATTGTTCTTTATAATTGCAAGCCTGCTGAGGGATAAAAGCAGGCCTGATCACTTATCTTAACAACTGCAATAAGTCTGCCAAGAGAAAAGATATTCCATCAATACCAGGTGAATTTTTGTCATTGATTAATAAAGTTTTGTTCCATATGATCATTAACCCCAAGTTTAAACATCATCCTTACTCGACCTTCTAGCCACACATCTTTCCCATTAAGACTTTCTCAGCTCACTCTAGTCCATAACCATTGCTTCTTTCTCTATTTTTCTGTTTGGTAATAATCAATGGTCAGACCATTGTTACCAATTATTTATATGTTGCATTTGTGCAATTATATGAATTGTCACATTGAGCTTTTTTAAGTGTTTTATGTGACTATTTAATGTTTTAACTGTTTAACCTTTGTTGACCAATGAGACTTTATGCTATTAATAATAGGATTGCTTTTCCATGCCCTTGCATTTTGCATTTCCTCAGTACCTTTCTTTGGACTAGGTACCTGGCAAACACCAACGATATAGTTGCACATATTTTTACCAGATACTTAGGTGGTTTCTTTAATTATTTCCAGCATCCTGGCCATTTGACCTTAATGGGTGAGTAGTAAATTTAAAAAAAAAAAATTGCAGCTCCCATGCAGCATCTCATGTGATTAGAACTGAGTATCAGTGAGGTGAGGTGGAATGTGCTTCATCATTAAAGTCTTTCTTCAGAAACCATACAATGACAGCCAAAAGTTTTTTTTTTTTCTTTTTTTTCCCACGTATATATCTGAATGCTCAGAAAAGATAAGAAAGCCTGAAGAAGAACAGATGTGTTAGAAGTGTGAAATGGATTAACATCAAAGCCCCCTGGGAAAAATCTGAAACATGAAATGCAGGCTCCTGACTGACAAGAGCTATTCAGAGAGTGTTCAAAGCCCGGCAGTGCATTTCAGGATGTGTCTCTTCCTGAGCTGTGAGAGGCCTGTGTGGCAGGTAGAGATGCTGGGGGAAAAAAATCCCTCTCTGAACTTTGGGGAAATGCAGCCTCTATGTGTGCTGATGTGCAGGATATGGGAAAGGGAAGGAGTTTTTTTTTTTTTTTTTTAACCATGAAAAGATACAGTCTGTTTCATATATAGGCAGAGAAATCATCTGCTGATGTATATGATATGAAGGGGTGTGGGCAGAACTCCTTGCATAAAATCCTGTTTATCCATCACAGTGACTCAAAGTTTCAGTATTGATAACTAATTTCTCTGGTCTTTATAGGTTTCAAACAATAAGTACCCACCATCCCTTGTCATTCTATCACGACCTCATAGATTTAGAGATTCATACAAGTCTGGTTATTCATTTTCATTATTTAAAAGTACAAGCCCAGAGACAAGATACTTTCACAACAGTGTCAAACAAGTTACATTTGAATTATAATATTTTTAGAAACCGTTTTAAACACATAAATCTGATTTTCTACAAAATTGACAGGCAAATTCAGTGACAGCTTTGATCTGGAAATCCTGAATGTTATTTGAGTAAAATAAATAAAATAAGTCCCAAAGTGGGAGAGTTGCCTTTGGAATTAAAGTGAGGATTCTATAATAATTACATGATGTGCTCCACCCATTATTGTAGATCTTAAAACTGAGTTATCAACTCATTTTATGATCATGTTTTCAGGAGTAACACTAAAGACCATTGTGACTACAAAGTAATTAGAACTTTGATTCTTGTTTTCCAAACCTTAGTGGCTCACACCTATAATCCCAGCACTTTGAGGGGCTGAGACAGGAGGATTGCTTGAGGCTAGAAGTCCCAGACTAGTCTGGGCACCATAATGAGACCCTGTCTATACAAAAAAAAAAAAAAAAAAAGGCAGAAAAATTAGCCAGGTGTGATAGTATATACCTATAGTCTTAGCTATTTGGGAGGCTGAGACTGGAGAATCACCCTCACTAGCCCTCCTGCTGCCCATAATGGGGGTATATTCAATGTTGTGATAAGACCTTCTTTATGAGTTTGAGCCTTCAGAAAAGTCAAAAGACTCTGGAATCACACCTGCCAAATAAGGGGATTCTATTTTTCATAAACTAACTCCAGAATCATTTGTTGTCTCTCTAGAAAGTTGGAAGGTAATAGAAAATGTCTGTTTCCCTTTAACTAAGAATTATAATTATTCCAACTCATCTCTTACCAGACCTCCCATTCACTATGAAAAACCTAGTTCTGTTCCAAACTTTTATATACAAGTTAAACTATTAGTTAATTAAATGAGTTAATCAATAAATATTTATTAGGAGTCCATGATGTTTTAGGCAATGTGGAAACACAAGACACAACAAAAGTTTTTAATCATGATTGATGAAGCTAACACTATGTAATTATTTGTCAAAACCAAACATGTTGCATTCATCATATTCTGTCTTTTTGTTGGATACATTATTCCATTTTATATTACCTATCTTCTCACCATGTTTTAATTACATTGAAGTAAATATAGTATGGCAATTAATCGTCAGTTTGCAGAGTCAGGTACATATGGGTTTAAACCCGAGGTCATTCATTGAATAGCTTTGACAACATTTAGTACTGTTTTCATTTCATCATTGGTAATTTCTCCAATATTAATTTTCAACAATTGTAAAATGTGAAAAAAAGATTGTTTCACTCATGTTCTAATTCCACTAAGGTAATAGATATAAAGAACTTAGCATGGTACTTAGACAAAGAAACTCAATGGTATGATTGCTGAAGGTAGACATTATATCTTCTTTCTTCATTCAGGCTTACTGAACAGCTTTGTACAATACCTAATAAGGTTGATACCTAGTGCAGAGTAATTTTGATGAAACCTGATAAGATTGATACCTAAGGCATTGATTAATTTTGATGCATCTATAACTAAATCTCTGTAATGCATTGTCGAAGAAAAATTGCTTAACCACTAACAAAATACATACAACTGGCTCTACATGTGGTTTTCAATGTGCTACAATCTGGGATGTATGAAGAAGCACAGGGTCTTACTTCTATTGTTCTGTATTTGTTTCCTAGACATCTCCTGATAATTACATATACTTTCAAGCTAAATATTTTCTTTCATTGACATCCACTTTTTAAATGTACATATCACTGAGAAATGGATAGCATATTAATTTATTGACTTAATTTGTCAAAGTAATCATTTAAATTAAAAATAATCACTCATAAATCCCTCAGGCACAGAAATGATCTCATTCATCTTTTTAGTCACAATACATAGAAAAGTGCATAGTAGGCACTTAATATTTATTTAAATGGATCAATCTATAAATCCATGCATGCATAATGAAGATTGTTTTTTCATAAGCATGCTAGTGTGTATTAAATTTCAGGTTTTTGTTGGTGGAGGGGCAATTGGTGTGTAGGGGCTACAGAGCTGTTAGTGAGGTCAGAATTCAAGTGATAAGGCAGAGAACACTGAAAAATATTTTTCGTGTCTCACAATTTTCCAATTATTATTGTTAATACTTCAAACAGCCATGTAGTCAAATTGTAACCAAGATCTGTCACAATCTACAGAGGAAAATCTAGGGCTCATTTGTGTTGAGAATAGGGAGAAAATTCCTTTCCTAGGCCAGAAAATTTCTTTTCCACTGGCGGCATTATTGTGCTGCAGAGAAACTTCAAAGGGAGCTTCAACTGTTCATTTCTTCTACGAGAAAATAAACAACAACAACAAAAAACAAAAACAGAAAAACAAGAAACCAACAGAGGTGAGTTAGTACCTAACTATATATATTATCTGAAGGAAAAATCTACTGATGCAGAGGATACTTTATCTTAAATTTTATCTCAAAACCTTTCAAGGAAAAATAAAAAGAAAGCTGAATAGCATAGGTATTTATTTGTCAGTAAATATCTATTTTTTTTTCTTTTTCTTTGTTTTTTTTTTTTGGTGAGAAGATTACAATCAAAACATTTCCCCTCTTACTAGACTTGGATGTCTGCTTGAGGCTATTGTGCAGTGTTTACCTAGTATCTTCTAAATTGTTCATGCATTTTCCAACAACTCATTCTTTATATGGGAAGTTATCTTTTGAAGAAACAAAAGGTAGAATTACAAATGTGTGCTTCACTGTACATGGCTGGAATAGACTGGGTATTGAGGTGAAGTGTCTTTGTCTCTAACTATAGAGAGGGAAAGAGAGGAAGGTGACACAGTGGCAAGCTCTATGGATTTAACCACTATAATTTTTAGTATTACATAGTTTACATAGCAGGAATTTACCACTGACATTTGAATATATGAAATTGAAAAAATTGATCTGTTAATATTCTACCTATTAAGGAGTTATTATTGAATTGATGAAAGCAAGAGCTAAAGGTAGGGGCAGTGCTAGAGAGTAATTATTAACAAGTTGGGCCAGAAAATAATGATGCTTCTACTGGGTAGAAGTTCATAATATAAAAAAGGTGTCGACAAGAGTCAAATAGAAGTAAACTCAAGTAATTAGGTATCAACATCAGAGAGATATCATGTAACCAATGGGCAAATATTCCAGCATCTAGATAGAAAATAATTTGGAAAGTTTGGTGAGAGGTGGTAAACAGATATTTAAATAGATATATAGTTGGTACCAGAGAGGTCCAATGGTAGAAAAGAGAGACTAGAATCCAGCCATGTACATAGTCTTCAGGAAAATACCAAGGCCATTTAGAACATGGGGTTCAAAGTGTGGTAAAAACCCAAAGTTAGTGCCAAAAAAGAAAAGTAATAATAAAATTTGTCACACAGCAGCAATTGTTATGAGACATAACACAAGAACTCAGTTGCTGAAACTGAAACAGGACTAACAATACACTATTATAATGTGAGCCTCCCTGTAGATCTACCATTTTTAATATGTCATCTTCTCATGGACCAGAAGATCCCACTGTCTGCAATGGATTCAGTCTCTAGGTGTAGATTCAAGATTTTTAGAGCAGAGATCCATGTGAATCATCAAAGTATTTATGCCAAAGGGAAGTGTCTCAAACAACTTTCTAGAGAACAGCCCTTGACATGAGGCTATAGAACAGGCTCTGTGTTTCCAAAGTAACTGTCAAGAAGTTCATGAAAACCATGATTCTCATTTTTAAAAAGCATATATCTTTTTCATTTATATACATTTATTACTTATGTGTCACCAATTTTTTTCCCATTCAGCTTAAGAATTTACCCACAAAACGAATAAAGTGTGTATCTGGGCAAGGAGTAGGTGGACAGAAGTAAAGGGGATATTATTGAAGAACGTGGCTCTAAAAGCAGCAACCGACTCCAAGAGCACTAGATGGGAGATTGTACTGTCAAGCAGAACAATAATGAACGATGTTGATTTTGTTCTATTTTCTTTGCTTTAAAAAGCAGAGAAGCTTACAAAACTGCTTAGAAAGTTTCCCAGACAGCATGGTTATATGTCAGAAGATGGGGTTTGGGGAAGCCATCTGCAAGCTTCAATTATCTGAGAAAACCACTTGGGTGTAACACTTCATTTCCAGGTGGTTCTGAATACATGAGAGACAAGATATAGCTCTAGGAATAAATAGCACAACTAATGGGAGAAATCCAAAATGTCTTAGCATTATTAGGAAAACACACATGTGACATCACCAGAAATGTTTCCTCAATACAGACTTTCTGAACTTAAGAAAGGAATAATAAAATGACAATAATAATATGACAAGTCCTGATTCTTTAATCGTCATTCAGTTCCAGCCAAATAACTGAAAGGCTTGAAGACGCTGCTCAGCAGACATTCACTTAAGTCTTGGATATTGGAGGCTTTATCTGTTTATTTGATGATTGGAATTTTCTGCCCATTATTGATTCCTGCCACTCTTATGAACAACTGAAGTGTCTGACACAAGTTGACTTCATAAAATAGACTGTATTTTTTATCCATTAGCTGGCACTTCATAGATTGTCCAAAATTTGTGATGAGTTTTGCAGCATTTCCATAGCGGTAGCACCTGTCTAGTCAAGGATCGTATATCAAGGTGCATTCAGTCTGTGTGCCACAAAAGAAATTGATGATTGCTGTTTATCTTTTCCCCCATCCATTATCATAAAGCTACCCCTTTCCCTTATTTCTGGAAAAATGGAACATATTTCCAGGATATTTTCTTTAATACTCCTCAACCTAATAAAGAGGTGTGTTCTGTGATTTTTGGTATCTGTTAGGTTACATATAAACCTTTGACAATGGTTAGGTTATATACATACATCTCTGCTTGAGGAAATATGCTAGAAAAATTATAACTTCATAGAAAAATATTGGTAATGCTACTTGAAAATTTTCATGGCATATAAAATCAACTCATCGCTAAAATATGGGAAGGTAAAATGATTCTACTTTTGAATGCCAATGAAATACCAGATTTTTCTCTACATACTTATATATATTATCTCATTTAACACTCATAGAAACCCTGTGAGGTGCCCCATGATTTTTATTTTTATAGTTTGGGAAGGTGAGTGCATTGGTATTATATTAATTAGTTTGCAGAACTAGGATAGGAAATCAATTCACGGAGCTCTAAAGCCCAATATATTTCAATTACATTGATAACATTCCATAATCATGGCATATATTTGCTTGAAAATGTATAATAATAATACAATAACACAATAACCAAACAGCTAGCATTTATCAATATTTACCATGTCATAGGTGCTTTTCAAGTATGATCCCTTTTAATCATCAAAACAATTTTTTGGAAAAACATGTGCTGTTATTCCTATTTAAAGATAAAAAAAATCAAGGCAAGGAAAAGGCAAGTAATTTTCTCAAGTTTGCATAAATGGTAGTTATTGGCAGGTATTTAACCCCATGTCTGACTCCAAACTTTTATAGTCACAATAATCGTGATAAGTGCTTAAATATGGTAAGTGCTTCCACATTCATTATTTTATTTGAGTCTATAAAACTTTACGAGAGGGGTAGAGGAAGCATCCGCTCACTTTACAGGCAATGAAATGGAGGGTCAGACTTGCATGGAGCTGGTAAGTGGCAAGGAAATGTCTTAAGCTTGGTATTTTGGACTTCAGTGCATACACTTGATTATATACCCTATGAGAAGTCCATGATGCTTGTATAATGGGTAGAAAACAGCATGAGACTCTTCGTGGGAGAAGACACAAAGTTTTATGATGTTCTACAACCTGCATTTACAAGGTACACTGGACATCCTTTAAAAAGTAGGGAAAGATGGCAACAAGTCTTTTCATCTCCTTTAACCTGTTTTCTTAGCTAAATCTATTTACTAATAGTCACCTCACAAATCTGCTGTCAAGGGCAAATGAGATAATGTGAATAAATGTTCACCTACTCCCTTGGCTTGACAAATCATAAGGACTCAATGCTATTTTAGAATAAACAAAATACAATTCTTGCTTTCAAGCAGATTGCAGTTGGTTTATTCAGGTAAGAGTCTTACTCATAAAACAATGACAAAAAAGGACAGTGTCTGAAATATGCTGTAGATGTTTAACACAAATGTATATGAGTGAGGGATACTATTCTCAGGCCAATCTGATGAAGAGATGATGAATTGAATCTTCAAGAATCGACTCCCCAAGAGGGAAGTGGGATTCCAGATTTAGGGAGCAATGTGACTTGTAATGAACTCTATGTTTTACTTAATCGGCTACCTTGGATAATAGTCTGTACACTGGATAATGGTCTCCAGACTACATTTGTCTATAGCTACTCAAAACTATTTTAGGCACAGACAGAATAGCTGGTTCCTTGCTTATTGCCTGAAGTCCACCATTCAACAATACCTTTTTGGCTCCATTTTTCATACCTCCAGAAATCTACCATGAGAACACACAAACTCCTAGAAAGAACAATATTACAAATCCTTACCTAGCACTACATCTTTACATGAGTAAATTTCTCAGATTGTTATTATGTCTAAGAGCTAACTGAAAGACAAAGATTAAGGGATGAAAATGTTGAAAAGATTTGGGCCACCAAAGAGAGAGTCTAACCCTGGTCAGAAGCTCTAGTGAGATGTTTCTGATAGCTAAAAATAATGGGAAGGCATTGAGTTCCCTGAGGAAAGGGATCCTAAAGATCTATTGGTGGCAATGTAATAATATCTTCTTTCTCAGCTTATATTTGAACCCTCTCAACCAACTCATCTAAAGAGACACAGTATTCACTTAGGAAAAACATGGAACCTGAGGATCTGTGAATAATAGACACAGTCCTCCAGCCTTCCCTGTCAGACACAAACATTTCCACTATTTTCATACCCCAATCAATCCCATTTATATTAGTCCCTCTTGGATTCGATCTAGGTAATGGCAGATATTGTATGCATGAGTTTGCTAACACCTCAAAAGCATGGAAGCACAGTAACAGAGATGGTTGGTACTGAAGGATGGTGGTCTACAAACATGACAACATTTTTCCAAGCAAGCTAAAATGATTTGGACTAAAAGCAGTGGCAACTCTTTGCCTCAGGGTTTTCTCTGCCCACAGATGCCTAGTCAACCATGTGAGCAAGGTGGGTCAGAGGTACAGGGAAGTTAATACCTCTTATGAGATGTCTTTAACCAGGGAATGGCAGGAATCTGTATAAAAATACTCCGGTTATCACCTTGGGAGACATACCTCTGGTCCAAAGTCTTTAAGCTGACTCCCAGTTTTGCTAGTAGAATGAAGCTACAGTTGTCCAAAGTAGTAACACACTTAATAACACACCATTTATTGTGTTTTTTTCCCCTTTTCTGTTTTACTTCTCCAGTGTCTTCATGGAGTTTCCTGACATCGCTTCCCAAAGAAGCTATATGCACTTGCATCATCACATCAGGAAAACATCCTATTCATGATAGAATTTCACAGAGTGTAAGTAGAATGCACACCACTGGCTCTTGTTCAAGTCCTGGCACTCTCGTTGCAAAACATAACACAACTTTATAGCATTTCATAGCTAAAAGAAAGAGAAAAGCAACTTTAAAGCCACTTTAAATAACATCTCCATTTGTTCCCCAAAAAGCCATATAAGAAGCCCATTAATAGTAATGCTTTGCTCTTGTGCATAATTTTGCACTTTTAAAATCACTTTCCCATATTTAATCATATTTGATCCTTATGACAACCTTGTACAAAATGTCAGACAAATGTTAGCTTGAGGGACAATGTGGAGTGGTGGAAAGAGCTCTCTGAACCAGGAGCCTGGAGACCTGATTCTGTCAGTAATTAGCAGTGCAGCCACAGGCATGGCCTTAACACTCTCTGGGCCTCGGTGTCCTCATCATGATATGAGGGGCTGGTCTATAAAATGTCTAAGATCGTTTCAGATAGTAACATTCCATGAGACCCAAATACAGAGATGGAGGGTGGAGTCCGTGGTTGTGTAATCACTTCCTAAAAGTCCTACGGTGGTCAGCAGCAGAACAGGAATAAAACGAAGATCTAATAACTTTACAGCAAAAGTGCATCAAGTGACACATGATGTCTGGCATTTATGAAAAGCTCTTATACTAGCCATTAAGAGTACATTACGTCCCATACATTATAATCAGCCCTGAAAAATTCCTTTAAGGTATATTTTATTCCCAATTTACAGATAAGGAATCTCAGACTCCAATGTCTTTGTTATTTGACTTAGGTCACAAGCTACTGACGGAGCTTCTGATATCTGAGCCCCATCTATGCGATCCCCAAACCATCATCTTTTATTATACTAATTTGTTCTTTTCTTTTTGGACATCTTATAAGAGTGTCAAGAATGTTGCTGTATTAGAAGTTTGATATGTATGGCTTCTAATTTTGACTCCTTCTTCTTTAGGTTTCTCCACCTATAAAATGGACATAATTTTTTCCCTGAGGGTTATTGAAAGGAATAGAAATGGTGGACAATTCAATGTGTTTGGAAATAGACATTTTCTGACTGCATGGTACTCTTCTTTTCTATTCTCTGTCATTTTTTTTTTTCTGCCAAACTTGCAAAACTAGGCCCCCAGTGGCAGTTTCAAACAGCTGAAACCTGTTTCTCTTTGGCAAACACACATGGGTAAAGCTGAAAAGCTGGGTGGTATATGGGAAACTATGACTATCTCGTGAATTTATTTTTTCTTTTTCAGCCTTTGTCCTGATTCTAGCCTATTAGGTTCATGAAAACTTAGTATACCTCTATCTATGATCCTAATATTCTTCTATTAAATTTACTTATTCTACATTGCCTATTCTTCTTAGGTTTTTACCAGTGATCCTGAATGTGTCTATGTACATGCATGTGTGTTTTGGAAATGGGTATAGAGAAGATTATTTCACTCATTTTCAGATTCTGCTAGTGAGCGATTCATAACTAGTGGACTATGACTATACCATAAGGCCAGTAAGACATGTTGCATCTACCAGGGAAATTGCATAATAATTATATTTTAGCTTAAATAACACCATAAAAAGTTTAATTAAGACTTTGAATTAATAGTTGAAAGATTAATCAATCAATAATTACAGTAATGATTATAGGCTATAATTGAGCTTATTTGGAGGGGGCTGATTAATGATCAGAATAAACCTTTCAGATTCTCTGTCTTACAAACCTTTCAGATTATCTGTCTTACAAATATTCAGAAATGATAGATTTGGGCTCATTTGGCAACTAGGCTATCAAAGGGAAAATACATGACTGAAGTAAAGAAATTATTCTATTGTTCAGCCTGTATATAATTATACAGCTAATTTGTACAAATTTGAGATTAATGGAGGAAAATATGCATCTGAAGAAGTCTACAGAAAAATAGAAAAAAAGAGAAATTGCTTGAGACGGTTTTCTTTGGAAGCTCATTTCTCAGGGGTGCTCTTTCCATCTCCAAGGGCAAAATGGTTGTGTGAATTCAAATGACGTTCTTATCGGTTCATCATAGGAATAGATTCAGCAGAGGATCAGACGTCTCAAGGACACAGTCCTGTTTATAAGATGACGACCCCTCTCACTTCTGCTTGATTTGTTCTAATCAAATCCAACTGGCTACTGGGACCAATGTCAATCCCACCTGAAGAGAGTTCAATTCTCTTTGATGAATAAGCAGGTGATCTCATTTTAGTAACCCCTTCCTGATGAGGAGGAATCCCACAGTGCACTGCTCAGATGGAGACATACATGCTCAGGTTGAGGTGAGTGGTTTTTTTGTTGTTTGTTTGTTTTTTGCCATAGTAGACAGCACTACGTTTTTCATCCTGCACACCATTCTCAGAAATAACCCAAATGTAGTTCCATCATTTACAAATACATAAACAAGCTTAGTCATATAGGGAGACAGCCTCACAAAGTGTTTCCAAAAGTTTTTCAGCTCACCAGAAAATCAATTTTGGCTACAAATTGGAAATTGACTGCTCCCACATTTACCAATGACTTACACCCATTTTCCCTTGTCTTTCTACAACTTACATGTGTTCTCTCAACCTAAATGCAATAACAGTCATGGCAAGAATTCTTTATGCAAAAGCATTTAACTAAGCAGTTCATGAACTCAATCAATGTTTTTATTGATTATCTACTCTATTTGTCCAAACATATACTGGTCACTGCGGTAGATGCAAGTGAAGGGAATGATTGTATATTACTGACTTTAACTTCTGTATTCTATCACACATTATTGATTAAGAGCATAAAGCAGTGATAAGAACAATGGAATTAAAACCTAGCATTAATTATTGGCTCACTGGTATTTGCTGTACAGTTTTGGGCAAGTTACTTGAACTCTCTTGTCTTTAGTTACTTCATCTGTAAAAAAATAAAAAAGAAAATTTTGCTTTTTCATAGTTTATCACCCCATGCAATATTTCAATGCAATTCTGACATTAACTATCTGGAGTTAGCACAGGCTTCAGATTTCACATGTTAAGGGTACAGTCTTTACTAAGTCTGCCTTTACATCAGACACTAATAAGACAAGTTTGAAGGGTCCCAGATCACCCACTCTACTAACCAAATGGCTACACAGTTGGCAGTTTCCACTACCACTTCTGCTTTGATAATTCACTACAATGATTCACAGAACTCAGGAAAGTGTCAGACACTTATGATGATATCTCTATTATAATCATTGGCCAAGTGATTAATTAAATCTTTAGCCTTTCTCTTCCCTTCCTGATAGTTGGGAGGCTGGGCAGCTATGGTATGGTTTAAAGACCCAAACCTCTTAATCCCCTGGATGGTCTTTCCAGCATGGCAGCCTTCATCTAGAAACTATCTAGAGATCCACTAGGAGTCACTTTGTTAGCATAAACTCAGGTATGGTCCCAGTTTCTGTTTGCTGTGTATATGTTTTAACTGTACCTATTTGGGCCCATGGAAAACCAATCAGTCACCAGGTACCTAGATCATAAGATAAGAACTTAGTTCTATTCTAATCTCTATGAACTTCTAGCCTCGTCAGTTTATATAAGATATTTGACCTCTTAGAAATTTAGTTCTTCTACTTACTAATTGAGGATGATATCTTCCATGTTTACCTTATAAAGCTATTTTAAGAGCCAATAGTGCTTTATAAGTTTAGCAATCTACCTTATTTATAACTAAATTCAAAGGTAGAAATTAAGAAAAAGTGGAAAACAGTCAATATATTCTTCAGTAGTGTTACTGCCCCTTTCTACCACTCTTCATACCTTTAAGCAAACACTTCTCCTATATCCTTAAGAATGCTTCTATTATTTCAATTGATTGCTCAAGAAGTTCTAAGAAATGTATCACAGTTATCTTTTGCAGTTAGTTACATAGCAGATGAGAGAGGCAGACTAAAATACATGTAATTCCATGTGAGAAAAGGAAAACAGCTCAGCGTAGTCTGAGCTATAGCGAGGAATACAAAACTTATCATGGCCAGAGAGACATGAGTATGAGACTTCATTTATGTCTCCTTCCAGCACCCATGCCCAGGGACAATTGTTAAGGCATTTCGTTCCCACTAGCTTTCCACCCATTATCTCCAAGATCCTAGAATTTGTGATAAGAACAATATATAAGCAATAAATCATGTTCTAACAATGATGGATGGAGTGTCAAAGCTTTGGATAAAACACTTAGAAGATCTACCACAGCTTAGAAGTACACAACAGAATGGAGGGAGGAGAGGGAATTTGATCACATCTATGTTTTAGAATACCACCCTTACTCCATGAGAATAGGTGACTGGTTAAACAGGATAAACTGAACTTAGAGAGTCTAGGAAATACCTCAGATAAAGACCATAACAGATGATGTGACTGAGTGCTGAATATGTGCCCCACAGCATTCAAAGCCTGCTAAATGTATTAATACTTTTAATTGCCCAAATAATTCTATAAGGTAAATATTCTAGTTATCTCTGCTTCATACACAAGAACATTGGGACTTAAGTGACTTTAAGTCCCAGAGACTCAAGTGAATTTACCAAAGTGATACGAAGCCATTTGTCTCCAGATCCATGTGTCCGTATCACCACAAGTTGAACTGGTTCCAGAAATATTATTTTTCTTTTGTTTTTGAGATCTGATGACTGGTAAGGCTAAGGGGATGGGGATAGAAGGGAAGGTAAAGAGTATGGCTTTTAACTGTGTGAGTTTTGGGCCTCTGCAAGATGTTGACAGATGTTTGTCATTAACCTTTCAATGTAAGTTGAAACCATGGAAAATCATGAACTTTTCAAGAAGGAGAATATATCAAAAAATAAGAGATTAATTACATGAAGAATTTTAGGTCAGTGGGGAATGGGAACATGTGGAGCAAAAGGTTTGGACTTCCCCTCTGATTGTGAGTGCTACTTCTTTCTCCACTGGGTTGTGTTGGTTAAGGTGGTTGCCATCTGTTCTCACTTCAGTCCCAAGTTTTCACAACTGCTTCTCACAGAGTTTACCACTACAAATGCGAGTGGGAGTCTATGGCCAAAGGTCTAGGACTGTTGGGAGACATTTAATTACTTGAAAATACCTGTAGCCTGGAAAACATAATGGTTAATGGGGTAATCAAATGGAAGCTATAGAATTTTAAATAGTAGAGATGGTGTCACTAGAGTAGATTGTCACTCCCTTGGAGATGATAAAACCCTAGTGCATAAATGGTGACAGGTGCATACCTTCAGCACTTGTAAATCAATAATTGATAAGATGTATGTGTATAACTAAGAAGATTTTTATATGGTAGATTGAATAAACTAATCACAGTATACTGTAAGACTTAGTGGAATTATGGGCGGTGTTTTTATTCATAACCTGCAAGTGTAGGTATCCCTAGGTTGTTAAAGCTCTGAGCTACATTCCTTAGGTGTAAATCACAAAGACACTAACACTGGATCATAAGTTAGTGACTGATTAACTATTAATTAGGCTGAGGAATATTTTCAGGGACCTCAGAATCAAGCAGTTTTTTAAAGGTAAAGGATTCTGGTCTTTGGAGAACACAGCCACATTTCTATTTCCCCCCAAAAAAAATTAAAGAAAAAAAAAAAGAAAGAGAGAGAAGCACTTGGAAGGATAGCCTAGAGAAGGAGGTTAGTGGGGAGGAGGACTTGTGATTTTGGAAATCCTGAAATAAAGAAAACTATAGGAATTGTTAGCTGGGTTAAGAGCTTTTGGATCATATCTCCTAGTGTCTTATTTACTTGGTGGCCTTTGTGGCAACCTAGATAAAGTGTCAGGTCATTATAGAAATATTGGCAGTGTCCTAATGGAGATGTTTTATAAGGCAACTGCTGGTAGGCCCTGATAGTTCAAGAGAAAGAGTATTGCGTGGCTTCATATTGCTGGTCATTGCACTCTAGTCTTCTGGGATGTGCGAAGACCACTTCTAGACCACACTGAAATCACTTTTAAAAAATGCATTTATTATAACACACATCTCCTGATCTATTCTGTCATTGTCTATGTTTGCATTCATAAGTAAATTATTCCCCAACTGAACTAATGGATAAAAATATCCTATGTGCTGGGTCCTTGTAACTGCCATAGTCTTCATCACAGGATCCTAGAATGTTTTTGCAAGAAGGACAGCTTAGAGAACTTGTAATTAAACACCATTTCCTAGATTCAAAAACTGAAAACAAGACCCTTGAAAGATCTTTATCTGACTAAACTAATCTGTTAGTGCAAAGACACAACTCTGTAACTAACATGGACAAATGGGAAGAATGAAATGGCATAATCTGAACAATGTGAGGTATGAGATGGTGGGTCAGGAGAGTCCTGCGAGAGCAGTAGGGATGAGGATTAACAAGCAGGGCATGGCAGGATTGTCATGGCGTACTAAAGAACTGGTATCTAACAGGTGGCCGAGAACACACACAACCACTAACTTAGCTGTATAAAACTCAGTTGCATATTTTACAAAGATAATTCTAGAGACAATGGAAAAGATGGGATCAGAGTGGTTAGCTATGAAGATAATGAAATATTAATGGTGAGTAATGAAAGTTCTGAACTAGAAAAGAAATTATCTCCCACTTCTCTCTACTATGTGCCTTATATTATCTCTATCTGCAAGTTAGTTTTGTTTCTTGTGTTAGATTCTAAATTCATTCAGGGAAAGAGAATGATCTTCCTTTTAGCCCAGAGTTTATCACAGGATGGGAGTTAATAGAAAATCAATAAATGTGCTTTGAACCAAATATGTGAGTACACGCTAGCTTTGGAGAGGTACATGATGAAAAGAACTCAAAACTTATTCTAACATACTAAATTCAAAATATTATGTAAGCCACTTAAACATGGAGGACTTCAATTTGATTAATTATAAAATATAAGAATTGCATTTGATAAACTCTAAATTCCTTTCCAACTTTATTATTCTGTCATTTTCAAACTCAAGTTGTATGGACTGTGCCTCCAAACTCCTACCAAAATATATCACATTGGTCAGCTGTTATGATATCACCAACTATGGCTCTGTGTCCTTGATGATTTTATAATTCTGATGGAAATCTACATTGCCCAGAGGTCTTTAGGTTCAATAAGTCATATTTTTCTAGATTGTCCACAGCATTGTAGAGTTCTGAATGAGCTCTTCATATTCTGAAATAACACATCTATGTAATGAACATACTTATAGCCCTTAAATTACATATACCTTAATAAGAAATGTGCAATTATCATTGAATTTTTATGGTGTTGAACTTCCATTCAATACATTTTGAGTACTTCAGAATATCTTCAATGTGAATAAAATGAGTTACAACAAAGTATCCATTTCTCCATGTGGTTTGTACATTTTGTAATTACTGTCACTTGTCAGAATCAAGATGCTTCTTTCTGAATACTGAGTCAAAAGAGAGCAAATAAAAGGAGGAGTTCTGGGGGGAAATGAAGAATATTTCCCTGTTACTGTGATTTAGCAAGATTAGATTGCTTTGCTCAGCTCCTGTTGTTCATACTTCCTTCTTATTATATTCTCATAGAAAATAAATGGATCAATCTGGAGATCCCCTTTAACTGTGGCATGTTTACTTTCCAAGTGAACACTGCTCAGGTGGGAGATCAATAGGACTAAGATGTTGGAATTAGTGGGCAGTTACTCATTCCTGTTGAGAATTGATAGATGGACAACCACATCTGTCAATATGCATCTTAGGATCATTACTTGAAGAACATTAAAGAATTTGTCTTACTTTCTGTGTTTTTCCTCAATGCATTTTCAATTATTAGTGGGAATATCAGGCCTGACCACATGACAGTTATGTGCAAGTAAACAATAGAAATTGAAAATATATAACTGCAATTGGATAGTGGTATATGAAAAATAGGATCCTGCTGTTGTTGATAAAACTTGAAAAAGACAAGTAACCAGCCTGGTTGGTAGTTCCTGAGTACAAATGTAATGGGAGTTAGAGACATCTAGAAGGTTTGGCAAGTCACCTCCATTCTCTCATCCTTTGTTTCCTAATGAAGGAAGAAATATGAGCAAGATTCCTCCTAGCTCTAGTAAATATATTTTTATGCACGTTTAATACTTAGAGTAGGCAGAAAATTGTCACCAAAGATATTCATGTCCTAATCCCTGTAACTGATGTGAGGTTACACAACAAAGGAGAATTAAAGTTGCATATGATATTAAGGTTGCTAATCAGCTGACTTTGAGATGGGGAGATTACCTGGACCAAATGTAATCGCAAAGATCCTTATAAGTGGAAGAAGAAGGCAGAAGAGAGAAGACAATACAAATGGGAGCTTGAGAAGTAACTGACCTCTTTTCTGGCTTTGGAAGTGAACGAAGATGACTGCAAGCCAAGGAATGAGGATATCCTCTAAAAGCTGGAAAAGACAGGGAGAGAGATTCTTCTCAGAGCCTCTAGGAAGGAACACAGTCCTGCCTGCGCTTCTTGGTTTTATACCAATGAGACCCATTTTAGATTTCTGATCCCCCAAACTGTGAAATTATGTTGTTTTTAAGTCACTAAGTTTGTAATACCTTGTTACAGCATCACCAGCAAACTAACACAATATTAAAGCATAAGTCATTTCAAATATGTTGAAATGAATTATTTTAAAAAATCAAATACAGAATATTTAAATAGTTAATAACAATTTCCTTTTATGAGTATATTTTATCAAAGACACAATTAGATAGTCAATTATTTATATAACTAGGAATAGTTTGATTTGAGATTTTCTGTTCGTTCATTGATATACAAAGTTAACAATTTTTAAAAATGTAATCACTGTAATATTGGGGAAAAGTAGGCACAAAAACCACCTGCTAAAGTCTGTTGATCTTCTAAAAACAATAAAATGAATCCATTTACAGATCAGTTAAATTTTTTGTTGTTGTTTTAATATATTGTTAACCTCCAAACTTTGTACAGGTAACACATCAACTAAGGTATCATACAAATAAACTTCCAAAACATACTAAATTAATGAGCCCATCTTTTCTTCCCACATTGATTTTCATCTTTGAGGCATTGTTACTGTCAATGCAGATAAATTCAATTTTCTTCACCAAAACACAACCGCTTCTCAGACAAGGCTGTACAGGGTCAATTGCTCATACCCTTGCTCTCATCCTAACATTCACTCAGCATCAACTCTGGCTACTATATGAAAAAAAAAAAATATGCCAGGAAGACTGATTATGCATAGATAGCAGCATCAAGGCTTTCCAAAGAGCTCTCAGTTTGACCTGCATACCAGTTCTGTTAGGCCAGAGGGAAAGGATTCCCTATCTCCATTTCATGATGGTTTTAGATCTAGTACAAGGTTATGGGCTTAGCCAAGATCACAGTTATCTAAGTGAGACCTGTTATCTAAAATTAGAATCACAATCTTACAAATTAGCCCTCAAATTTTACTTGTACTTCCTCATATGTCTTAACATGAAGATAAAAATAACTCTCCTTCTGACTCACAGAATTATTGTTGCCAAGATCAATTGAAATAAGTCATAAAGCAAGCTTTTCATTTACAACATCATTAAAAAATAAAATATAATGGTTAGGAATAAATTTAATAAAAACCAGAAAAACTTGTACCCTGAAAAACTAAAAAAACATTGCTGAAAAGAAATTAAAGGCATAAAGAGAAAAGCACCTGTGCTTATGGATTGGAAGAATTAATATTGTTAAGATAATAGTATTACCTAATCTACAGATTTAATAAAGTCTTTATTAAAATCCCAAGGACATTGTTTTTTCAAATAGAAATATGGATCCTAAAATTCATAAGGAATCTTAAAAGACCCAAGTAGTCACAACAGTCTTGAAAAAAAAAAAAAAAAACAAATTTAGAGGACTCACACTCCCTGAATTTAAAACTTACTATGAAGTTAAAGAAATAAAAACTGTGTGATATTAGCATAAGGATAGACCCATAGACCACTGGAATAGAGTAGAAGTCCCAGAAATAGAATCTTTATTATATTGCCAGTTGCTTTTTGACAAGGGTACCAAGACCATTAAGTGAGAACAGGCCAATCTTTTCAACAAATAGTGCTGAGAAAATGGTATATCTATTAGCAAAAGAACAGCATTGACCCTTACCTAACACCACATAGGAAATTTAAGCCAAAATGGATCAAAGACATAAATGTAAGACCTAAAGCTATAAAATCTTAGAAGAAAACACAGAGTAAATATTTCATGGCATTAAATTTGCTGATAATTTCTTGGATAGGACATTAAAAGCACAGGTAAGGCTAGGCTCAGTGATGTACTCTTGTAATCCTAGCACTCTCAGAGCCCGAGGTGGGCAGATTACTTGAGGTCAGGAGTTCGAGACCAGCCTGGGCAAGCGCAAGACCCCGTCTCTACTAAAAATTGAAAAAATTACCTGGGCATCATGGCCCACACGTATAGTCCCAGCCACTTGGGAGGCTGAGGCAGGAGGATCTCTTGAGCCTAGGAGTTTGAGGTTGCAGTGAGCTATGATGACACCATTGCACTCTAACCAGGGCAACAGAGCAAAATTCTGTCTTGCAAAAAAAAAAAAAAAAAACAAAAGAAGGAAGGAAGGAAGGAAGGAAGGAAGGAAGGAAGGAAGGAAGGAAGGAAGGAAGGAAGGAAGGGAGGAAGGAAGGAAGGAAGGGAGGGAGGAAGGGAGGGAGGGAAAAAGCACAGGTAACAACAAAAGAAATAGATAAAATGGATTTCAATAATTTTTTTTAAGAATTACACATTATAAGACATTATCAAAAGACTAGAAAGACAGTCCACAGAATAAGAGAAAATATTTATAAGTAATGTATTGATAAAAGATTGATACCAGACTATATTAAGAACTCTACAACTCAACAACACACACGAAAAGAACAACCCAATTTAAAACTAAGCAAAAGATTCAATAAGCTTTACTCCAAGGAAGATATACAAAAGACCACAAAGCATCTAGAAAGATACTCAACCTTTCTAGTCATTAAGAATATCAAAATCAAAACCACAATAAGATGTCAGTTTAGACCCATTAATGGTTATTATAAGAAAAAAAACAAGGAAAATAACAGGTGTTGGTAAAGATGTGGAAAAATTGGAACCCTTGTGCACTGTTGGGGTTATAAGATGCTGTAGGTGATGTGGAAAATTACCGTATGACCCTATGTTACTCCTGGGTATCTATCGGAGGATGGAAAGAGGGACTCACACTGATGCTTGTACAACAATATTTATAGCAGTATTTTTCATGAAGGCCAAAAGGTGGGAACACCTAAGTGTCTGTCAACCAATGAATGGATAACCAAAATGTATTATATATATAAAATGAAATATTATTCAGCCATTTAAAGAACGAGATTCTGATACATGCTACAACATATGTAAACCTTGAAAACATCATGCTGTGTGTAGTGACTAGAACACAAAAGGAAAAATACTGTCTGATTTCACTTCCATGAGGTATCTAGAATAGGCAAATGAATAGAGACAGAAAATAACATAGAGATTATCAGCTGTTATGATGAGAGGGAAATGAGGAATTATTGTATAATGAGGATAGATTTTCTGTTTGAGACTATGAAAAAGTTCTGGAAATGGATAGTGGTGATGGTTGCACCACACTCAAATGTTCTCAATGCTACTGAATGGTACGCTCACAAATGGCTAAAATGATGAATTTTACATATATTTCACCACAATAAAAAATGCAAAATAAATCCAGTTAAAAATCTATAAATAATAACAAAGTGTTGGCTACGATTTTTCTATCTTTTTAATGTATGCCATGCATATTCTGAGTGCCTTACCTGTATTAATTCTTTTAATATCCAAAATATTAGTATGTAGAAGAATTTATTATTGTTATACCTGTTTAAAAATTCGGAAACAGAGGTTTAATAACTTGCCTTTGTCACATAGAAAGGGACGGGGATGGAGCTTGGATTTGAATCCAAAAAATCTGGCTCCAGAACCATGTTCTCATAGTACAATCATTATATTGCTTCCTATTATATATTATTGCATAATTGTATAAAATTGCATGAAATTCAAAATTTAATAATTTGCATTATTCATTACATATACTGAGAACCAACAGAGTTTTAGCTATATGTATTGGAGACTCATTCTAAGGTTCAGGGTCTTAATTCAGTGACTAACTAGGAAATTGGTTATGAATCTCCGACATTGGTTTTCCATCCTCTTGTCCCATAAGGTCTTTGTTAGGAGTGTTAGGGTCACAGTTCATACAGGACCAATGCACTTAGGGAGGGTGAGAGAATAAATGACATTTCCTTCTACCTCTCCTCTACTCCTCATCGTCTGCACTCCCATGCCCTGTGGCACACAAGGGATAATCCTGTGATTTTTTTTAGATAGATCGGAGTCCAGATTTGTATATCTTTACAACTTGTCCCATCAGCACTTCTGGAAAAGTAGTGTCTGAAAGCAATTGCTATAAGACTCTACATTCTCTAAAATAATTAGCAAATCTTTGCACAGTAACTTTCTTCCTCAGAGTCGGGGATGTCATTTCTTCATCTTGCAGTAAGAAATCTGACTTCTTTAGAAATTTATTTTTTCTAATCCAAAAGCACTTTATTCTGTGACCCACACATGACTTCAGAGAGCGGTGACCCTTGTTGAGAACAGACATGTGCCATCTCTGTCTTACAGATGGTTCCTGCGTCCTGTGCCATTTGATATCTCTCTCTGTTCTATAGTTAGGTGGCTCAGATTCTTAATTAAAAGATTCATTTTTATGGCAGCTTTTATAAAGCAAATATCTGCACATGAAGGAAGAGGAAAGAGAACAGAAGGAGGAGGGAACACGGTCTGCTTTCCACCAGATACTGAAACGTTCCACTAATCTTTTTCGCACCTTGTGGAGTTTCAATTTTCCCTTTAAAATGTGGATTAAACAAAGTTGCCAAAAAACATATGCTTCCGTGTCAAACATTTCACTTATTTGGGAGGCTGAAAGCAGCTTGAGAGCGTTCACTGACTCCGCCTGAGGAAACAGAACAGGGTGTTTGGGCTTTTTTTGTTTGTGCGTGTGTGTGTCTGTGTGTGTGTGTGTGTGTGTGTATGTGTGTGTGTGTTTGAGACAGTCTCTCTCTGTTGCCCTGGCTAGAGTGCAGTGGTGTCATCATAGCTTACTGCAGCCTCCAACTCCTGGGTTCAAGCAATCCTGCTGCCTCAGCCTTCAAAGTAGCTGAGACTACAGACCTGACCTGCACCACCAACCCTGGCTAATTTTTCATTTTTTTTTGTACAGACTGGGTCTTGCTCTTGCTCAGGCTGGTCTCAAACTCCTGACCTCAAGTGATCCTCCCACCTCCACCTCCCAAAGTGCTAGGAATACAGGCATGAGCCATGGCTCATGGTCTGATTTGGGCTTTTAATTGGAAACATTTCTCCTTGGAAGCTGAGGTGTGAACACTGGAGCTATGGTGTGACAGGCCGCTGGTTGGGGACTGCAAGGGCAAGTCAGGTGGTTGCTCTTAGAGGACAAAAGAATCAGACCTACTTGCCAATTTACACACTGGCCTTATTTTCTTGGGCTAAGATATTATCAGATTTCATAACTAATCAGGGTTGGAATTAGCCAGTATTGCTACAAGTGATCTCTTGGGTAAACCCATTTGCTCTAGGCAACCTGGTAAGGCAGTGGGCAGCTCTCTGCTGCATGCCTACAAGCCTAGTCCTCCAGTCCACTGTATGAAATATTTAAATCATGCTATTAATATTTGATTCAGGTAGACTCTTGAATACATCAAAAAAGGAAGTGAGAGGACAAAGGGTTGTGGGTCCTTGGGTGGATGTTCCGGAACTTGACTGTTACCTATGATCCTTTTAAAAAATTTGGGTTTGGAGCAACACTGCAGTTTAGCAAAAGACGGTGGAAATAATTGCATAGATTAATATGGCAGAGACCCAAGGTAGTATTTCTTTGCAAACTACTAGCTTTGGGACTGCAGGGTATTAAAATAATCTTTCTGAAACTCAATGGCTTCCTTTGTCAAATAATACACCTACCTATGTTTTGCCCAGGGATGTTTGGATGATAAAATAAAATATGCATAATATGTGATCTTAATCTGACAAATTATATTTTGTCTCTCTTAGTTCTTTGATCATTTTAAAGTGGATAATAATAATAGCAGGTATTTATAGGTTATTCACTATTTCCTGGACTATGAGCTATGTTTTTTAGATAAATCTTCACACATAATCACCATCCAACCATTTTGTGAATAAGGCAATATTGTTCCCATTTTATGGATAAAGATATCAAGACTCTCAGAGACACAAAATAATTTCCCCCAGGTTACTGTGTTATTACTTCATGAAAAAAGAATCAAAGCTCAGTTGTTTAAGTTACAAGCTCATGATAATTTTTTTCTATATTGTCCTCTGGAGTTAACATTGGACTAATATTTCACTCAGTACTTTCTTCCCTACATTACTTAGTGTATTATTTTTATAACTTATTTAATTATAGTGCCTATCAAAATCCTTTCTCCTGGCCCACTTTTTGCCAAAATATTTAAAGAATTCATGAGTAAAAAGTACAATTAAATGATCTATATGTCAAGAAGCATCGAATTAGCTTCTCTATCTTGCCTTTGATATATGTCTTTACTTACTTTAATGAATGTTTGGGTATTAATTAATTTATTCATTTAAGAAATTAGTGCACAGAATCTTGCATTAGACTCTCTGAGATTGAGTCCCGGCTCCAACACTTGCAAACTTTGTCTGAATCATTCTACTATTTTATGACTCAGTATCCTCATCAGGAAAATGTAAAAGTACAATACCTTAGGGCTATTGTGAGGATTAAATGACTAAGTTCAGTTCTTAAACAGTGTCTAGTATATAGTGTGGGCTATATAAGTATCAGCCATTCTTCTTATACATCAATGGGTTGAGATCTGCCTGTGCAGTACAATTATGACAGGCATGTCCCGCCATCCAAATTTCATCCTAGACTTCCCCAAAATAACAGCTGTTATTACCTACACTGGCCTGCAAGGGAACTAATTTCTTTCATGAAATTATCTCATTAAAGATGTATTCTCTCTTTTTCTATAAGATTTTTTAATCTTTCAAACTCTCCACAGAGAAGTTGGTAGGGAGCTGAGTTACATTTGCAGTTTCTATAACATTAGTTCAGAAAAAGATGTATAGAGAGGGTAAGTGGGTGGGACATAGTGGGGTAATTAAGAAGCAAGGGTCAGGAGGAAGCACACAACTCTGTGGTGGGACTGCAGGAAGCAAAACCTGCTTTCTCCAAGAATTTGTCTCTGATTAGTCTTGGAGACAAAGCCAGTGTCATGGTGATTCATTGTATCATCATCTATATGAAAAGACATGGATGTTTGTCCATGTCTCAGCCTTTCTCTCTTTCCTGAGCTTCAGATTCTGGTGTCCAACCTCTTCCTGGAAGTCTCCCTGGTCATATCAAACTGCACAAGTACAAACATCAACTAATGATGAGCATCCTATAACCTGCTTTGTCTCCGATGCTCCTCTGTCAGAGAATAGCAGCACCATTCCCTGGAACATGAACTGAAAACTTGGTGTCATTTCTACTTCTCCCTCAGCCTTTTCTGTTGGGTAAAATGTATGTTTCAATAAATATTTGCCTTTTTATCCCCTTGCCTCCTTTCCTGTTGTTTTTATATTGATTCAAAAATTCATCTCATTTGGATTGTTGCAATGGATTGCAAACTCTTCTTTCCTTTTGCTGAGTCCATGCCAACCTTCTTTCTGCATTGCTATCAAAACAGTCTTTGTTAATATGAATCTAATTATGTCATTTCCCTGTTTACACACTGAATATTTTTTTGAGTTTTTTTTAACAGATTTTATTTTTTAGAGCAGTTTAATGTTCACAGTGAAATTGAGCAAAGGGTACAGAAATATCTCAGATACTCTCTGTTTCTACACATGCATAGTATCCCCCATTATGAACTTCCCACACCAGAGTAGTACATGTTTTACGATTTATGAACCTACATTGACACATAATTATCACCCAACCTTCACAATTCATGCTAGCACTCACTCTTGCTGTTGTATGTTCTGGGGGTTTGAACGAATGGATAATGCCATGTTTCTACCATGTCATTATACCATATTCTGTATGATTTTTCACTAGTCTAATGATATGATATTTCACTAGTATGATATTTCACTAGTCTCCTGTTCTCTTCCAATTTACACCTCCCTTTTCTCCAAACCCCGATGATCACTCATCTTTGTACTATTTTCATAGTTTTACCTTTTCCAGAATGTTATAGAGTTGAACTTGTAGAGTATGTAGATTTTTAAGATTGGCTTATTTCGCTTAGTAATATGCATAGAGTTTCCTCTATGTCTTTTCATGACTTGATAGCTCTTTTCTTTTCAGTGTTGAATAATATCCCATTGTCAGATGTGCCACAGTTTATGTATGTATTCATTCACATGCTGAAACACATCTTGGCTGCTTCTAAGTTTCACAATTTATAAATAAAGCCATTACAAACATTCTTTTGATTATACTGAATAATGTTAAGGGTGAAATGTTATAATATAGACTACAAGCTTCCCAAGGTATATTCCCTGCCTGCCTACTCCACTTTGTCTCTCAGTGTAGCACATGACCTAAATTCAGTTCCAAGTCTTCGAACTGTTTTTTCTAACATCTGACCCTGCGCACATGCCGTGTCCTCTCTGAGGGACACTTTGCGTCCAGTTCAGTGTCCTTAACCTTCTAGTACTTAGTGTTTGGTTCAGGAGACATCTCTTCTTCTTAGATGCCGATTCTATGTTGTTGGCAGAAGTCTAAGTGCCTGACTCATATTTCTGTTTGACCCTGCCCTCCACTGGACCACGAAGTTTCTTAAGGACAGAGATGGGGTATGAAATTACTTTGCATCCCATACACCTCACACACTGTCTGGTTTCAAACAAATTTTGATTAATGGATAAATGGGTATCATACGAGAGTGATCTGATTTCGACTGAATCATTAACTGGAGAGATGCTTCAAGCAAAGTTATCCTCTGCTTTCTGACAAGAAAATTTTAAATCATCAGGCCAGGAAATCTACCCCAGGGACTAAACAGAAGGTATTGTATATATTGAATGTAATATCAACGCCGCATATAGGACAACATATAGAGATAGGAATGTACTACGGTAGCAAGCTGTAGAGCATTAGGAAAGGCTTCATGAGGAAAATTCAAGTAACCTGTTTTCTATTCTTAGCTTAATTAAACATGTAATTTTAAGTCAGCTCACTGCTCATCAGGACTTTTGTCTTTAAAAGAAGGGTGGGTTTAGTGGTAGTTGACTTCCCACATTTCTTGGAGCTCTACAATTCTAGAAATGGTTGGTAAAAATTATATAACCTCATGGTCTGAGTTTCATCTTGATTTACTATATCTCTGTAACTTGACTCTTTGAGTTTACAACAGGTCTTAAAATACAGTTTCAATAGATGCTCTGATGCAGGTGGACATGGTCCTTGGTGATTAAAATGCAAGTCAATTTATTGAGCCTTTATTGGGTACTTATTAGGATCACCACAGTGTTTTAGGCATAGTGAACATGGAGAGAAAGAAAAGATGAAACAGACCCCAGTCATAAATGGCTCTAAAATCTAACTGAGGAAGTAAAATTAAAAACAAGAGAAGAGGGAAGATGTTCTAGGGCATTGACCTTGCTCACCAGCTATAAAATAGCCTGAAACACATGAGATGTCAAGACTGTTGAAGAAGACCTGATAGTGAAATCATGCATTTAGCTGGACCTTTAAAGTCTCTCAAGAGGGGTGAAAAGGAGGAGAAAAGGATATAACCAGGCACAAAGCCAAAAATGGACACTGTCAAGGGGATACTGTGATGGAAGCAGGAACCTAGCTTCCAGGGGGCTGAGAATTGAGCAGGGTTAGCAAACAACACGACACAGAAATATTCCAGAGTGTGAGCATGGCTCTGCCTCAAAAGAAATGAATAAAATGAGGGGACTCCTCAAGGTGGTGTGCTCAACGTTATGGGGGTAAATTCCCAATGGCAGTTTTCCCCTTGCCTTGAGTAACCTCCCTCCTTAGAAAGCACAAATCTGGAACAAATATTCATTTAAACAATATGAACCAGATTCATATTTTTCTATCATGTCTAGTGCTTCATTTCTCATTAATTACCTGCCTGTCTGCTTGGGTGTCTGTCTGTAAATTGATAAAAAAGAAAAAAAAAAGTTCTACTTTCCTTCACAATTTTCTGTTTATTCTAGAACCAATGCCCCTTTAAATGTAAATGTTAATACCTTAACCACCCTTGTTTTTTGGTTGGTTTCGTATTCCAGCATCAAGCACCCTCCTTTTCTTCTTTCTTTATTTTAAAAGCTATGTCAGTGAGCAGGCAGCCCCCTCTTTTGAGGAGAGAGGAGAGATACTCCCTTGCTCAAGGAGCTATACTTCCTTCCCGGGCAGGGGATTCAATGCGTGCATATATTTTGTTTTCTTGCAGGCCAAGTCTCAGGGTGCTAGCTGAAAAATTCAAAGCAAGGGAAACACTCATCCTGTCTGTCTGTGGTTATAATGATTTGCTCACTCACTAAAATTTAGATTTATCTAAATTAGATTCGTTTCAATTCTCTTGTCTTTCATTTCTGGTAGAAAACATGAAGGTTTTCCTTCTTGTTAATGAAGGAGCTGAGACTCAATTTGCATCCTGTTCACTCTCTTTCTCTCTCTGTCCTCACTCCCTCCACAAATATTCCTGCTCACTCTGACACACACACCTGTGTTCTCACAGGGAGATGGCCCAGGCCCTGTGGATGGAGAGCTTGGAGGGAAGTATATGCAGCTTCGATTTCAGATTAATGAGCTATTTCCCTGGGACATGACGTTGGTTTAACAGCAGTTTTCCTCAAATGTGGTGTGATCAGAAATTTGCAGAAGTTTATTCTTAGCTCTTTCTTTTGGCTTCTGCAACATGTTAACAGCTTGTGCATTTTGTAATGCCTTTTTTCATTGCCATGGTAACCATTAAAACTTAAGGTGTATGTGACTCAAGTTCTGGCCAAGCTATTGGTTGCTGGGGTGCTAGAAGGCAGTGCAAATGAAAACCACATCTAGTAGGCTGCTTTTTACAGGTGTGTCTTGCCTTAACTAACCTGGCATGTGAGATTTCCAAATAACAAAATATTAGGAGATGATTATTCACTTCAGAGAGAATTGACAATAGGATCATTTTGTACAGTGAATTCCTTAGACAGTTTTAAAATAGGATTATTGTAACCACATGTTGATTTACAGGTTACTCTTTGGAGTAAATATGCAAACCTTGAGTTATTCGATCTTGGAAAAAGAGTCATGAGTTTGATTTTGAAGCCAAATTAAATTGGTAGACATAAATTCTACCTACATCTTCCCACACATTTGGTTTTGTTTTGCTTTGTCTTAAATGCTGTACGATCAGTTCTGTCAAGAATGGTACAATAATTAATTAGCTATTATTAAGTTTAGTTCAAGTTGTCTATGCTAAGGAAATCCAGGCATGTATGTCAAGCAAAACAAACAACAAACAAACAAGTTAGCAAGTGCAGCAGGAATAACAGCAACAAAAACCAGTGACAACCAAAATTACTATCCCAACCATGAAAAGGTCAATGGCTGCTTAATATAACTTGTTTCTATTTTGATTTTATTTTCCAATTTGACAAGTCTTTATTCTCTTCAGCACTACACTAAGCATTGTAGGAGATATTAAAAACTTGTGAGGAAAATTTTCCATTTTCAATCAATTTGGCAATCTATTTAGAAATAAGACTTGCATAAAGGAAATAGAGATAAAACACAGTTATGTATTAAAATAAATACCCCCAGAAATAGGCTCCACGAGAGTGGAGAAATTTAGGATCAATAGTTAGGAAAAATATTTATTTAGAAATAAAAACTTGGGCTCTATGTTTAAAGATCAGATGAGATTTGGCGAGCTAGGCAGTAGGACTTGTAGAATGATTTTTCTGAAGAAATATTTTTTCATAATAGGACACATCAGTATAATAAAGATGGTTGCTAAAATGTGTAAGGCAGTGGATGCTGGATTAAAAAATGGTTCATCCTCAGGTGAATATAATGTTTTGTTTAAAATACTGAAATTCCTTAGGAAGTATGAAAATATTCCTTTGCAGCACAAATGAAGGTGACAGCCTTTCCCTATCTAATATGAAGGTGACAAATTCATGCTGAACACATAACAAAGTTTGATGTCTCTTATCTTAAGGCTATAGCATAATTTAAGTAGAGAAAAATACATATTTAAAAAACATTAACTTGATGAAATTTGTAGATATTATAATAGTACCACCCAAGCCAAAGAAGTATGTTTCTTAATGAAGATTTTTAAGAATGATGTTTCTTCTCCTTCTCATCCAATTCAACTGCAACGATTAAAATGATTAAAATCTGAATTGTAGTCATAGATGAAGTAACAAACACAAATACCCAACATCAGCCTATTTAATAAAAACATACCTTAATGAGGTCCCTCTTCAGTTGTTGCTTTTCACAAAGATAGTCTCTAACATTGCCTATTCTCATTCATGACAGGCACTCAAAGAGAGACCATTGTGCAAAAGTTTGTCTTGATGTTGAAACTGTCCTGGATTCTATTATCTATACTTAAACTAGGATAGAATTCAGCACTTTCTTTGCAGATTTCAAGATTCTCTAACTGACCAGAGCACTTCTTGCTTTGAGATTCTCTGCCTTGACAATTGTTCATTGCAATAGAGTGTTAATGAATGCTCCTCTTCAAATTAGTAGTTATCTATTAAACAATAAGAGGTTAGTTTATGGGATGGCTGTTTATATAAGAGCTTGAGGAAATGCAAACTCCACACTGAATGATGAAATGAGCAAGCTAAGATTCTTTACATTTCCATTTTTGTTATTCGATAACTCACGCCAAACAATCATCTGTTCTGGTGTTATGAATAACAGGATAAATGGACAAGTTATTACACAAAAACTCACACAATTGCCTATCTTTCTCCATCTGCTTTCTCTGACATGGAAGTCTGCCTTAAGAGTGTCACTTATCTTTAATTTAATGTATCCGTTTCTGTGAAAATACTATTACCTTTGTAAAGTTAGGAAGTCATCCACAAAATGTCATCAGTCACTGGCGCCTCTGTGTGAGTGAGTTTATTACCATTCTAAAGAATCCCTTTCTTTGGATGAAAATGCACAAAGATCTGGGGACACTTGGGAACCTACAGAGCGAGAGTAAATCCTCTAAAGTGGGCAAAAAGCTTGGTGGTGGGTCACAGGCAAAGGTGTCATTTGTTTAGGAGTCTAGAGAACTAGATTTTTATCCTGACTTTCAATGGCAAAGCTAACTGAATCAAACTCACTGATTTTCTTGAATCTTAGTCTATCTGCCACATAAAATGATTGAACTAGATAACTCTAATTTTCATTCTAAGGTCCCATTTATATGGTCATAATAAAAAATTGCCAGGATCTAGCCTTCCCCAGTGGACAATTGCTAATAGACATAACATAATAAATTAATGATTAGTCCCACCTAATAGTTAAAAAAAAAGTCTTACATCATCAATCAAATAAAATAGGCATTTACTATCAATGTTGATCTTTCCTATTGTCACCAGAGCCCTGTTTTAGACACAATCCTAAGATGTCTCCAAATTCCTACTCTTCATGTGTATCTCGTATAATTCCCTCTTTCAGAGTGTGGAAAGAACCTGGGAATGTGATGAGATAGTTGCTCCCTCCATTAGATTATGTTATATAAGGCTATGTATCGGCAAATTTTAAAAAGAAGGGGTTAAAGAGAAACAGTCCTACTAGCATGGAAGAAAGCAGACATTCATGTTGGGAAACTCCTATGGGGTCATGTGTCAACAGACTGTATGTAGATGACCTCTATGAGCTGAGAGCAGTCACTGGCTAGTTGACAACTAGCGCAAAAACGGGGACCTCAGTCAAACAACCACAAGGAAATGAATTCTGCCAAACAACCAGTGAGCTTGGAAGAGAACCCAGGATAAAGACCACAGCCCCAGCCGATGCCTTGATGACCACTGGGTGAAATCCCCAGCAGAAGATCCAGCTGACTCATACTCAAACGCCTGACCCACACAAACTGTGAAATAGTGCATGTGTGTAATTTTAAGTTGCTAAGTTTGTAGTAATTTGTTATACAGTCATAAAAAACTAATGCCAGCTCCTTCTGCTATCACTCGTTTTGGAAGACTGAGTTCACGTAAGCAAATGCAAACATCTGACGACAGAGAACACATGAAAAATATTCACCCATGGGTTTGACAGATTTGATAAAGAATTCAGATAAAAGGAATCTGTAGGCAAAGCTGACTATGCAAAGGTAGGTTTTCATTTGGCCTATATGATCTCATCTAAGATGTAGACATTCAGACCAGAATTCATCTCCAAGCCTGTCTATTCCCTTGTGTGTGCATGCTTGGGAATCAGTAGGAGTACATTTTGTATGTTTGTATTTATTTGGTAATGAATCACATCAGATGTTTTAGGGGTAGGTGTTAAATCTCTTATAATGGATATAACTGTGCAAGCTTGTCATTGGGGAAATTTTCTCCTGACCTCAGCTGGTGATCAGCTTATGCCCTGAAGCATGAGAATTGATAGGCCTTATAATTTTATCCAACCTAATGTAACAGCAGCTGCTGTCCTTGGTGCTTGCTATCTGATTAAATTCCCAAATTAGGGATTGCCTTTTGTATCCTGAATTCTGTCATGGTGGTAAAATCTGACAGTAACTGCTCTCATTTTTACCTCTCCCATCATGGAGTGTTTCTTCAATAACACATTGACCATCTCAGACCATCACATATTACTCTGGCACTTTATTAGAATTTGGGAATTTTGTAATTCTACTCAAAATGAGATTGCATGCTTTCTAATGTAAGAAAGGAAAGAGAGAGAGAGAGAGAGACCAATTCAGCTCTAAAACTGCAATTGTTTCCCTTCCTCCAGGGACACATCTCACAGATTGCCATGAAAATAAATTGGAAAGTTTACAATTCCAAATCATTGCCTACCATGTATTACTTCACAGACAAAAACAAACACTACCACCACCACCAATGCCACCAAGAATACAAGAAAACATATGTATGAACTTTCATCCTTTCATGAGGAAAAATGCATTGCAATTAGATTAGACTATAACCATTCAGCAAGTGTGTTGGTTTTTCTGCTTCTTTTAAAATGATTCATTATTTATTACTATTTTTTTTTACAAGATGATCTTCTTTCTTCCTTTAAGAAAGGAGCAGTTTGGCTGTCTGTGTGATTACCAAAGCAGAGCGAAAGCCTTCAACTGCCGACCACGGCAATTTCCACCATAACAGGCAACCCAGCAATTAGAACCGTTTGTTACAGTGACAGCAGAGAGAACCATTTTCGAGCAACAAGGCAGAGGAGCAGGAGCGGGAGAAGCCGAGAGCCTGTTCATTTGAAGGGGACTAACGCCACACAGCAGCTAATCCTGGAATAGCAGGCGGTTTGGGGAACCTAGGCTGCAAGGGCCGAGACATTCGCAGGCATCCTTGAACTTTTGGAAAAGGTCTGATCTTGCTTTTTCCAACTGGGAATAAAATTGAATCATAAATTTTGGGGTTTGGGAAGAAACACAGGGTGTTTATGTAGCCTTCTTTCTAATTTAATTTCTTATTTTAATATTAGAAATTAAAGTAGAAAGGGGAGCACTTTACTAATTCTGGGTTTTAAAAAGTATTTCAGTGCTCAGAAAACATGTCACAATAGAAACTTGGAAAATAGAGTCATATTTACTTTACAATTAAGGTATTTGAACTATAAATTCAGCATCATAATCTGCTGCCACTTGGTCATTTTCCCTGATTTTCATATATTTTAAATTATGTTTAAAATTTCATTGATAGCTTGGGAGCAAATGCTATGTTTGATATCATTTTTTTCTTGTTTCTTATTTTTGTTCTTCTTTCTCTCTCCTCCTTCTCCTCTTCTTAATATGCTCTTCTTTTATTATCGTTAGATTTAGTTCTTGATTTCAGCAACAACAAAATGCCTAACTCCAGTACTTGCCAGATTCCTTTCGGATTTTATTTCTCCACATCTCAAATGAAGCAATAATACTACTTGCTTACCTCAAAGAAACCATCCGAGAATTAATGAAATAATGTGGAATGTTTGATCTCCTTGGAGTGAGGTACTCTCACCCCTTTGTTCAAGAGCTATTATTAGATAGACATTCGACAAATAGCCACATGCAGATAATTCTTAGTCATTGAGTAGGTATCATGCTAGATATTTTTGTGGCAGGTGTTTGAGTATATCGCCTTCTCTACTCTTTAATGAAAAGAGTCAAGCTATAAAGCAAACTGTCCATGAATATGCATCTTTTCTAAGAGGAAGAATACACTAGACTGGGGGGTTTGCACAGAAGGTTATCAGGGATGTTTCAGTTACTGTTTTCCAGTCTGCTTTTACAGAAGCAGGTGTAGCTAATGTACAGAAAAATGTTCCTTGTTTTTCTCTTTTGTTTTAGTGAGGATGGGGCTTTGTCTTTTCTTTTTGTTTGTTTTGCAACTACACAACTCCTTCTCCGGCACCTCAGCAGCCTCTGCCAGAGTCAGAGGTGAGGTCATGCTTGACTGAAGAAATCTAAGATCAATTTGTTGTCTCATACTTCAACATTAAATGCAGCTTGAAATATAATTGTTAGTCCGTGCACTCTCTGCTTTAAGGAAGTGTTCCAGCTCCTCGGAACAGGGAGTGTGGTTATCAGTGATAAACCACGACGTGTAGCCTAAACCAAGGCTAACCAGAATTTTCAGGCTGAGAGAGAGAGAGAGTTTGAAAGAGTGAGAGGTGCAGGAGGGAGAAGGGAGAAGGAAAAAAAACAGAGCTTGTGGGAGTCAAAACACGGAGTGGCTTGAAAAGCAATAGGTGAAATTGGAAAATTTGCAAATAAAATTGGTGTAAATAAAATGTATCATTCATAAAATATTTTTCTTTATTCTTGTCCCTACTTAAAAGGCCCCTCCTCTCCTAGTACAGCTTCATAAAATCCTGCTTCAGAGGAAAGATATCTGGTATCACTGCGGGCAAATGACTCATGGTTTTCGCTTCAGGAGTATTTGCATGCAGGGAGAGCTGCAGGGGCAGACTCAATGTGTGTGTGTGTGTGTGTGTGTGTGTGTGTGTGTGTGCACGCGCGCGTAGAGGCAGGCAAGAAGGCAGGAGGGTAAGTGGTCCTGGACTGGGTGGCTAAGGATTTTTCATATGCTCTTTGAATCAAACCCTATAAGTACTTCCTGCTCTATGCTTGCATTCAATTCGATGAAAGAGAAAAAGGAGTTATCATCAAATCCCAGTTTTGTGGCTCCACAAATCGAGAGTTAACATAGACTCAGGAGCTTGTGGTGCTGACTCCAGGTCAGATACATCCTGTGGAAGTCTGCTGTAAAAGGACGATTTATTAGATGAAAGAGAAATTGATCCATTCAATTAACATAGAACTGACTAGAACATACTTGATGATTCAACTCTTACAGGATTTTGCAAGAAACTTCTGGGAGGTGTCCTCTCTACCTCTCCATCATGCCGGGTAGAGTGACAAGGATATGTGTGTCCTGTCTAGCTGAGAGGATAAGACATAATGTTTTGACTTACTAGCTAATAAAATTATTTTTCTATTATAGCTGAGAGGCAGCATGAGGTCCTGGAAGTTACAGAGTTCCATCATCAAAGAGGTAAAAGTATCTGTCTCCATGCCATCATTTACTACCTGTGTGACCTTAGACAACTTGCTCAGGCTACAGGGCCCCCAGAGTTTTCATTAGTACAAAGGACACAATCATATTTGCACTTAAGGATTTGGGAGATGGTGACCATAATGGCTAACCCTTTGTGGGTACCTATTTCTGGAAAACTCAGAAAAGAACTTCCATATATCATTGTATTTAAGTTTCATTATCCTGAAAAATAAGCATTATCTCTATTTTGAGAGTAAGGACCTCAAAGTGCTACGGTAATGTGCTCAAGGCCACACGGCCATTAAGTGAAAGACATTGAATCTCAAGACTGTTTGCCTCTAAAGTCTTTGTTCTCCTGCATATTGAAAGAAATCTGTCTCCCTGCACCACGTACTTTGCTGATTCTGCACATCTTCGGTGACACTGCTGTGTGTGTATGCTGTGCCAATCTTTGGGTCATAGCAGAAAATAAGGCCAATGGAGTCAGGCTCAAACAAGTAACCACACTGGTTCTGTGTCCTGGATTCTGGAATAACACTGACATTTTTTCTTAATTTTCAAATCTCTTAAAGTATTTGAAGGTGACTCTCATGTCCCTTCAAGACTTCTCTTTTCCCAACTAAACTACCATTCCCTCAAGCATTTATTTAAGGATCTGGCTTCTAGAATACAGTCATAGTTATCCTTTGAGTTAACTCAAAGGGGGATATTTCTATCCCCCTATCCATATCAAATAAAACAATTTTATTATTAAGAAGAAAGAGTATGATCCAGTCTCTTGGGAGAATTTCTAATAAATTCTGTTTTTATAAAAAATATGTTTTTGGTTTAGTTTACTCTTTCATTTTTCTCTTTAAAATTTCTCCAGCAAGGACCGGGAATTACAGACACTATTCTAGTCAAAGTACATTCACAGTCTCCACGTGGGGTATATTTTTTAACATGATAGCCAGAATTGCGGAGTGTGAACTGCACCTTCACCAGGAAAACTCTAGTGCTAGGTAATGTGCTCCCACTGCCCTAGTAAAGCCACTTAGGTCTTAAATAATATTTATGGATGTGAGTGTTGGTCTCTACACAGACCCCTAAGGGGATTGCAATATTAGTCTGGGCTTTAGAAATCTAAATTAAAGAAAATATATTGTATAAACAAGAATAGCAATAAAAACAACAACTGGAACCCATTCTACGAAGTGAAGTATCACAAGAATGGAAAAATAAGAATCATATATACTCATCATCAAATTGGTATTAACTGACCAACAGTTATGTGCACATATGGTAGTAACATTCATCAGGTGTCGAGCTGGTTGAGGGAAGGAGGGGATTGGTAGATTCACACCTAATGGGTGTGGTGTGTACTTTCTGGGGGATGAACATGCTTGTAGCTTGAACCCAGCAGGGCAAAGGTAATATATGTAATCTCAACATTTGTACCCCTGTAATATACTGAAATTAAAAAAAATAAAAAACATGGACATCCTTTTTTATTAATTTTTGAATCTATTTATGCCATTTCTGTCTTCTATCAACAGAACATACCCTATGAAGAAAGTAGGTACAGTATCATTCTTATGTTACTCATGAGAATACTGAAGTTCAGAAAAGTAGAGCTTTGCTCAACAATTCAGCTTTGTTTTGACCATGGCTGGTACTCGACTGGTGTTTATGAGCACCTATACCAATCAGTGAGTTGAGTGACATTGACTGAGACAAAGAAAGTTAGTCTTGCTGAGCATCCAGGAACCAAATGAAGACTTCAGGAAACATATTTTCCATGCCCAACCACTGCCTATTTCTAACCCAGAATAGTCTCAGCAGATGCCTTGCAGCACCTCCTCGAGGAAATGCCATTTGGTCAGGGCTCAAGAGGACTAGTCACTGTGAGAGTATTTATTATGTAAGAAGGAAAAGTAATATCAAAACATATCAGGAAGGGGCCAGAGAGATCAATTTTACTTGTACCCTCAAAGCCAGTTCCCCTTTCCCCCAAAAAATCCTTCTTGCAGTGATGCCTCCATCTCTTCTGCTGTTTCAATGGCCAGAATTCTTCCTTTTTTATTTCATATTTCATGTGTTCCAATGTATCAGTTTGCCTTCAATGTCATTTTACCTGGTTATGAAGGCATAATTCAAATCTTTTTTTTAATCATGTCTTTCTGAATGCATCAATATACACAATTCTCTTATTTGAAATATGTTATAATAAGAAGAATGATAATTTTAGAAATAATATATTCTGATAGTCTTTTGCAGCCTATAGCATGGTGATGTGTGACTTATAAAATTATTAAATTTTATTTTAAAAATACTTATTGAGTGTTAACCATGCACAAGGTAGTCTTCCAAGGAATGTCCATTATTTTTTGGCTAATTCAAATAAATATTTTATCTCATCAACTATATAGCATAAGCTTTGGAAGGCAGAAAGCATCCTTTGTATTTTCTATGTATTCCCACTGTATCTAATGCATCCTTATCTCTATAGAGGCTAGGCACATAGTATGTGTGCAATTAAATCCAGCTACATGATTCATAACAAGTTAAATATAAGTCATTAGCTTTATTAGTGCCTTCTGTTGTTTTTGTGATTATTGCATCTCAATTTCAATGTGTTTCTATTGCTCAAATGCTTAGAAAATGCCAAGTCTTTCCAACTCCCGGGATTCTGCTTGATCTGCCTTTGTGCCAGCTTTTAAGAGAGGCTGAGGAAGCCTATTGTGAAGAATAATTTTTAGTTCAAATTTTTTCAACTGCTAATGTTGCACGTTGAGCCAAAACACGAACACCATCCCACCAGCCATATTGTGTTACATTATGAAATTGAGAATTACATTAACAAGATAACCTAATAGGTGTTTCTGAGATAGAAAATGTGCATGATGATTTTTTCCAAAGTGCAAGGAGAAAATGGCATCCAATTGGACAGCAGTTGATACCAGGGAAAGAGAGTCCAGCCCAAGTGAGAGTCTGGGCTACCTTCTGTGACAGACGTCACACTCTCAGACAGCCTGCCTGTGACCCAGCAGCATATGCTATAATTTGGAAGACTTGATTTCTAGTCACCAACCTGATTATCTTTCTGCAGCATGCAAAGGAAGTTAATCATTGTAGGTAAGTATAAAATCTTCCAGGAAAGATTTTAAAAGTCTTACCAAGCTCAGAATTTTTTTTCATTTAAGTTTGGTGAGTTACAGCTCTTTCGAATATGTGTTAAGATACAAGGGATAGGAATTTTATGCACAGCTAAAAGTTTTCATTTTAATAATAAAAGAGCAGTTTTATAAAACATCCTACAGAATTTTTTTTTTTTTTGCCAGCAATGTAACTACATGCCCTAATGCTTTAAAAAATTATTTTCAAATGAGCTCATTTACAATGAAACTCAACATTTGCAGGCATAGGGTGGTATCTCCAGGAATAATGAAGCGATCTCAGTTAAAATCCTTTGCCTGCTGGTTCCATTGGGTGAGTTGTGTGAGCCTCCAGAATTAGCACAAATTGAGGTGGTTTCAATATAATGTGTCTCTGCAATAGGATTCTGTGTTTCTTGTAAGAGAGATGCCTTAAGGACTTGGTAAAAGTCAACTCGCTCTGTGCTGAGGCTAGCTTCAGATTTCTCTTTTGTATCATGAGAAATCAGATTCTAAAGAAACAAAGATTTAAGGTTTTCAAATGCTATATCCAGCCAATAGGTGATCCACTTGTGAACACTGAAAGATTTCCTTGGTTACGAAAGATCTTGGGAAGAGTAATATCTATGGTGGATACTTTCTAATACAAGCTTAATAGAAGACATGAATTCTATAAAATCAGATTACAAATATTCTGAATTTTAGAAAAAAATTATATTTAATGTAAGAATAAAAAAATTACCTAAAATACATTTCCATCAAAAACAAAAGTTTGGATCAAGGAGTGAAAACCAAGGACATTTAACATTGCTAATTTATTCATATAAACTAGTATGATCAAGTGGTTAAAAGCCTAGTTTTAATCCCATTTCAGTACTTGCTACTTCTGTGACCTCAAGTCCATTACTAACAACTCTGTGATGTGTCTCCTCATTTACAACATTGGGTAATATCTGAATCTGCCTCATGTGGTGGCCATGAAGATGGGACATAGTCACTTATGTAAAGCTCTGAGAACATGGTCTGGCTATCTCAATGGAAGGTCACTATAATTATTGCTACCACTGCATATCCTAGGAAATCAACACAGAGTATTGGATTGTTCAAGATTATAATCTAACAAACATGGGCTTGGCAGTGGGATTTGGCATAATTTTTATTTAAAATAGTATTTTTGATCTATGCTGTGTTTCATTTCTTTCTGAAATCATTGTGTCTTAGATAATTTTAATAATACAGTAATTAAAGCAAATGACAATAATAATGAAATTAACTTTAAAAATCATTTCAAATTTGTTATAAAAACAGTTTGTGCTAGAACATTTATTCAAAATCAGCAATCTTCACTCATTCTTATGATTATGTGGGATAAATTGCTTCAATGTCCTGAGTTCAGGATTATTACATACCAATAAATTAGAGAAATTAGAATGGGAAAAAAAAAAAACTCTTCTCATCAAGAGACACATTGAAAACCATAAAATATATAATAAATTGACTATTTAAATCTCTCTATATTAAAATGTTATATATTTTATACACTGCTTATTTGCCTGATAGTCTTTTATTTTAATTTAATGGTTGTGAGGTGGTTTTATTTGGTAGGTGGTAAACCTATGGAAATGATGTATCTCAATAGGGCAGCAGAGCTAGTTGCCATTGAGCACTGCACTCAGCATACTGTGCTTTTGGTATTTAGTCAGGTAGGCACTAATGCCCACATGGACTCAGGACACATGCAAACTCTGAACAGAAAGTACATTCAGCATTTGAGGACCTGCATTAAATAAATATCACTATTCGCTGAAATTCTTCAGTGTTCACATCAGTAAGAAACAGTGTGACAAGCAAGGTGAATATAAAGGGAAAATAATCAGTATTAAGAAAAAGCTTTATAAGCTGAGTAGAGGTGACAACATTTGAAGGTCATTTGTGAATATTCCTCCAAATGTATTTGTAGAATTTCCAGCCTCAAGTGTACCTGAGTATTATATGCTTCACTTCCTACCTAGATCAAAAGTCCCTTAGAGCATTTATTTCACTGTTCTATACTAAAGAAGCACCTGATAACATGGTGTTTTTATTGATGATGATGACAATGTCAATGGTAGTGACAATAGAGGTGCTGCTACTGTGTCTTACTAGCCTCATGGTCCTTGTTAGAGGGGAAGAGAGAGTTTGAAAGGATAAGAGATGGTGAACGACCTTGGAGAAGACTTACAAGTAACCTTAAAGATCTGTAAAATTACATTTTTTATTAATTCAGTGGGTAGAATAATAATGCTGTATTTCCAAACACATAGTAGTCCAAATGAATAGATTGAAAGGCAGAGATTCTCCCCCCAGCTGTGCAGGGATCATCAGACCATTATTGAGATGCTTATCCTCTGCAAAATGGTTTGTGTTGAAATTATTTTTTTAAGAGCATCATTCCTTTTAGAAAAAAATTCGTTACTAATTTGCCAATTGAATATAAGATATCGAAAGGCATTAGTGAATATAGAGTGAGTATTTTGATTTAAAAAACATGTGCATCCCCTGTTGTTCAATAATAATAGGGATGAATAACATCTACTTTAGGTTTTCAAATGTAATTTATGGTGATAAGACTTTTAGACAGGGGATGGATGAGCTGATGGATGATATACATATAGTTGAAACTCAGGTAATGATTGTGACATGTTTTGCATTAGGTTATGATAATGTGAAAACAATCAAAGTAATACTTAAAAAAAAAAACTGCCAAGAAGGAGAGTGAATTAATAAACTCCATTATATCAAGTGCTCTGATTCTTGTATTGCACATCTTCAGTTCTAGCTTGGGAGGTCCCCTGACAAACAAAACTTAACCAGGCAAATCTTGAGTGGGGCAGGGGAGGGGTGGTGTTTGGAACATTTTAAGATTTGACATTGCATAACTCACATATCATCCCCTTAAAGAACAATAGTGACGAAGAAGGTAGTGAAATTAACTCCTGGTTTATCTACTGACTCATTTATACTATTCCCCTAACTCAAAAGATACCTTGGGTAAGTTCTCCCTTGATATGGTCTCCTAATGTCCTCAATTTTTCTGCATGAATTTTTCTTTATCATAATCATCATTACATAGTTACGTGCTTTATAATGTGTTTTTTTGTTTGTTTTTCTTTTGTCTGCTCCTCCAACTATTCCACGGCAAAGAATTACAGCTGATTGCTCCACCTCCCACAACTAGCAAAGGGCATAGGTTAACCCCCAAAATATTTTGCAAGTCCCTGCAGACAGCAAATGCCATAGACATGCAATGTACAATATCTGGTAATCTCACTGCATGGTATGGTGAGTTTCCACCAGCATGGCCTGTTAAGGGAAAGGATCAAGTCAGCACCCGAGAAGACTTGCACTCTGGAGTGAGGCCAAAGAAAAAAGAAATTAGCCTAGTTGGATGTTGTTCTAGATGGTAGTCAGGTGGCCAAGGAAACAGTATTCAACACGTGTACCTAGTTAAGGTGTGCTTCAGGCTATGCTTCTTTTGGGTGATTCAGTAGAAGAAAACACATAGAAGCTGAAATGGAGGATTCAATCATTTCAGGGCTGGAGGAGCTTAGCATAGTACCAGCGGCCCTACATTCCAACTAGATTTCAGGGACAAGCACAAGCTCTAGCGACATTTAGACAAAGCAAACCAGGCAGAATGTACAAATGAGAGTCCTGAGTGGAGGTTGAGTGCTACACCCTAGAAAAGCGGTGTGTAGAGAAATATGCTATGCATTGGAAATAAGCTAATATTAATTGAAAACCCTTCTCTGTGCTTTCCATGTGAGAATGGAGGAGTAAAGTAGGAAAAGAAAGTGTAAGCACCAAACTCCCTCTTGTCCCAACAAGATCTTAAATCTAGACAGGTAAGATTCTCTCTAGCATGGGAGAAATTGTCCTCCCTCTGGACCTTTCCAGGCCTATATAATAGTTCTTTTGATCACTGTCAGAGCTGGACTCGTATAAGAAAATGCTTCATAGAGCTCTATGATCTCCACCAATGCTGGAGTTACAGGCTCAAAACTATTTGCCCTTCTGCAAATAGTATATATAAGGTGCTCATTCTCATTTCTTGATTAAAGTCTCTTTGACTGCGGATCTTTGGTGAGGGACAAAGTTTTAGAAAAGTGAGATACCAAAATGTTATTTTCCATGAAGTAACTATCCCCATACTCATTTATAGATGTTAATCAGTAATGAATAGGATAGTATAATAGTACAACCTCATTATTGATACAGTAAGTTAATGGGGTTGGTCTAGGAATCTAAACTTTTTAACACTTTTGATAGAAACCTTAAGTTTTGTGTTCCAAACATGTAGACTCAAAATAGTTTTACAGAATTATCTATTTTTACGTCAGTTTCTGGTCTTAATTGAGCCTAATATAGTAGTCCTCATAATAGTTTATTAAACAACTAAAACAAACAAAAACTCTGCTGCCTCACATTTGGGTTTTCCAAGGACCTCCATAAGCCCTGGTAGTTCTTTCAATAAAACTGAAAATTCATGGGCAGATGCTCGCATTCACTATCACTCCTCACATATACATACCTTAGAGACAATGAGAGCAGCCTCTCCTCCCTCACTCCTAAACCCATGAGACTAAAAGAAAAAGAAAAGCAAGGCATCGAGTCTGAGGTCTTTTATTCAACCCCATGACTTATGATAACCTAAAGAAATTCATTTTCTGTTTAGTGAGACCTCATTTCCTAAAAGATAAGCCTCCTGTATATTGAAATGTCCTCTATCCCCTCAGGGCATAGACACCCCAAATTTGAGAATGTTATTGCTGTCTATCCTGAGTAAAACACACTCTTTGGAAAGTCTCTTAACATTTTCGTGCCTGCCTTTGCCCTTCTGCAAATTAATCTTGTAATACCCATTTCGAAAGAGTGATAGGGAGCTTTTGACATATGTAGCAAGGTCTTTGAGATCCTCAGATGAAAGAAGCCTCGGATGTACAAAAGCATTATCCTTATTGCATGTGCATTTTCTCCTATGGTCTAACTGAGGGATTAGGGGAGATTAATTGTCCATATGATCTGTCTAATCGGTTAAGGAGAGCGCAGAATGCTCATGACCTTCAAGAACACCAAATAAAACAGCATGTGCCAAGACAGTTTCCTGAGGGTAGTTTATTGTTTTAGCAGAGGTTAATCTAGGGGAGAGATGGAAGTGCTTGAGTTTTGAGATGATACAGTTGAAACAGAGCAGAAAGGCAAAAGCCTTGGAAAATATGTATGCATATAAGGTGAGTAAACACAGCAACGATATAGGGCCTTACGACAAATATTTTTAAATCTCATCTTTCTCCTTATTTAGTGTGATTTTTGAGGTAAAGAAATGTATTAATTCTGATTTCACACTCTCAAAAATGGGTCTGAGGAGAGAGGCCACTTGCATTACTCTCCCCAATCCTCCGCATCTTATAAATAAGATTCAATAATAGATACTCAGTTCCTCTAGTCTATTGAGAGGGAACTATTAGACAAACAGAAAGAACTTCCCTCGGAGAGAAAGCCATGATTATTGTTACAAAGGTCAATAAAGTTAGAAATTGTTAATCACAAAGACTTGCAATTGCACTGAGTCCTGCCCTTCAGCATTGCAAGCTCTTTTAAAGTCCATCAGCCAATCTTAAGAACGAGAGTAATGTGCTTTCTTTGGCTTGGTGAATATTGCAGAATGTAATTGCTTTCTGCTCCTATCTAATAACCCCGTTGTCCTTTAACTTTTAATCATGCTTTACCTATTTATTCACACATATGCTTTTAAATTAGGTTATATTATGTCAAAACAGAAGACAACCCTTCTTCATTTGCTCCCAACGCATGTCCCTATTTGGACACTGCACACTTTATTTGATGTCTCTGTTTCTTACTCCTTAAATGCCTTAGGCCTTTTTTGTTTGTTTGTTTTTTGAGACAGAGTCTCACTCTCTTTCCCAGGCCAGAGTGCCATGGAATCAGCCTAACTCATAGCAACCTCAGACTACTGGTTTCAAGCAATCTTCCTGCCTTAGCCTCCAGAGTAGCTGGGATTACAGGCATATGCCACCATGCTCGGCTAATTTTTTTCTACATATTTTTAGCTGTCCAACCAACTTCTTTTCATTTTTAGTAGAAATGGAGTCTCACTCTTGCTCAGGCTGGGCTCAAACGATCCTCCTGCCTCGGCTTCCCAGAGTGCTAGGACCACAGGTGTGAGCCACTGTGCCTGGCCAAATGCCTTAGACTCTTGAACCTCAAATATTGTCAATGTCTTGCACTTAACACTCACAACTATGTTCTTTTTTTTTTTTTTTTTTTTTTTTACTAAACTTAGAATACCTTTTGCCTCTATAAATTATGTTCACTGTAAAATGATGTTATATTGGACAAGACAGAATACTTTTAATTGAGGTATCATTTTTATGGATAACACTTTAAAAGATCTTGGTAGAAAGAACTGGGAAAAGATGTAAGGTAATAACTAAAGTGGAGTGTCCATTTACTTTTCATAGCAATGCTGGTATTGATATTTTAAAACACAGGATTTTCATTGATTTACCTATAGGAATATGGTTGTCATGTGCACCCACATTCCACGTGATACAGATCACTTATATCATTTGCTTTTACAGAAATATCAAGGAGCATTGGGCACTCATATATTAGTTACATAACTAGTATGATAACGTATCCAGCAAAGATAAGTTGGTTGTCTCTCAGAATATGCATATCTGGTATTCTTACATGACAATATCACTACTGCTGAGCAGCTGTCATGTTAAGTATGTTATTTACTTTCTCTTTTTATTGTGACTATGTACAAATATCCAAAGCACACAGAGTGTGTATTCTTAGATACAATTTGGCCTTGCAAAATATGTATAAACCATGACCATATCATATATTTTATATGATGTGTCAAATTGTTCATAGAGCTTTAGAGTTGGAAAATGCTTTGACATGTTTTATATAATACTTTCAAGATATGTGAAGGCAGGAAACCTCAGTTTATAGATAAGCTCTGAGTTAATTGTAGAGCAAATAAGATGCAGAGTTGAAGTTTGACCATGTATCAAGATGTAAATATTCCTGCCATTATATCATGCTGTTTCTTAATTGTGGGGTTAACAATACAATGAAATTTGTTGGAAAAATGGAAACTGAATAGGTACAATCATGTATGGTCTTTGGAGGCTCCAAATTGTTCTTGTGTAAAGCAGTTAGAAACTGTTACTATTCCTACAACTAAGGAGAGCTAAGAACAAGTCCCTCTCATCCCTTTAAATTACCGGTTATATAGAGACCTAGAAATGTGGTAAAGATCTAAAGAAAAATGACAATGGAAGTATGTCCATAAGCATGCACCTATAAATAAAAATATGGGGGCCATTATCATAATTATGATTTTAAATAGGTTATAAAATGGATATAGCCATACTACTGACTCTATTAGAGGTGCCATGAGGATTAACACCGGTAAAGAGCATCGAATTCTTATCATAGTAAACACTGAATGCAAATTATATGTCATCGTCACAGCCATCACCAGCATGAGCACCAGGGGCATTATAATATTTCTACTTGAGAATTTTAAAGTGTGAATACTTAGACATTGGATATCATTTTTAAAGGCTTATTCTGTATCAGAAGTATGTACTTAGGAACAAAAGGAATAGTGATTCCATACTATTGAGTAAGAAAAGAAATGCAGAAATCAGGGTTTGAGAAAATAAAAACATGAACAATGAGAGTGAGATTACAAGGTCCTGCAGTTGATCCAAGGGGTAGAACTGGATCCTATTTGTAGATTATCTCTAGCTTGCCCAACCAGCAAATACCCTTGTTGAATGTTACTAGATTTACTAGCATAAAAGCTGAATGATGGCATTAGGAATGAGGAATGCTGTCTGCTTGCTCCAGAGTAGCCATCTGAACAGTTCTCATCTAACTTCATCTCTTATGTCCACTAGGGACAGAAGAGCTTTCTAGCATAGCTACTTGTTAAGGCATCTCCCTCACACCCACATAAACACCAGTAGAAGAGTGGAGATGAGATTGCCCCTTTTATGTTGGCCTTATGCCTAGGCACTGTAATGGTTTTCTAATTTGTATGAACCAAGTGCTATTGCCATGGTCTCCCATTCTGATCTTCTCTACTGTATGCCTACAGTCCCACTATTAATGTTTTATTTATCTGTGTTAAGTGTTGCCCTCTCCCAACTGTCTTAATTAGAATGCAAATTATACTGAAACAAATATCACATTAAATAAGTATGAATATGTTTATTAGAGCAACTTCTTTTTATAAGAGACAATAGGCAAAAGAAAAGTGCTTGGTGCCTAAGATAGAAGAAAGACATTGAATAGGAGGTAAAGACTTTAAAGGAAAGGTTAACTTAACCTTGATGCCAAAGCAAAGGTAATAAAAAAGATGGCACAATCATCCCAAGCCACTGTGTCTGCTGCTCAGTTTTTGTTTTTTATACCTCTGGGTACCATGGCCTTATTTAATTCCCTAATGCTACAGATCCATTTCAGAGTCCAATGAATAAATGTCACACTCATTGCTTTCTGGTTATAGAACTGACTCCATTGCCCTCTGAAGATACAACAATCAGTTAACTCCCAGCATTTATAGGAATGAAGTATGTATTAATGAATATTAAATAATAAGATAAATTGGCAAGCACTGGGTCGTTTTGATTCACGCAAGCTATAACATTTATATATGTACATGTATATGTTTATATTTTAGGGTACATGAATCAGAATGCATAAGAATGCTTGTAATTTATCTTGATTCTTAATATTTATGAATGTATAATACTAATAAATTTTAGTGCACACTTATAAATTTTTAACATTTATTTGTGCTGAGGGTGAGTAAAGTGAGTAAATATCAGAAATAAAAAGAGCGAAATGATGAATGCAGCTCCTTCTGCACACTAGTTAAAGTTTGTTTTCTGAATTTAACAACCTTGCAGTGTCAAAGTAGTTTTTAAACTCTTTTGTCTTTCTACTCCTGTCCTGATTTTCTGTGGAAGTCATTTCAGAAATGCTGATATTTCTATCACAGGGGCAAATATTGAAGGGTGAAATAATCCAGACCCTGAAACGGTTGGAACAGCTCTCTGTAGTTTTGCAGTTGGTTCATGTAAAAAGGAACAGAAGGCAAATCATGCAGGTGATAGGACCATTATCCTATTTCTGTGTCTTTCCCAGCTTCTCCTAATTCTCCTTTTACCTTCTCCCACTGAATCCAGATCTTAAAATAAGTCTGAAGGACTGATTGCCACTGTGGAATAGATGACAAAGAGAAGGACCAAGGACATTTGTATTTCATTCAGGGACAATGAAATGAGGGGAAGTTGGACAGACTTTTAATCCAACTAGAACGTTGATATGTGTTTGGAGGAAGAGGTCCCTCTGAAGTAGGGGACCAAATGAACAGTTCAGTATTAGAGATGCTCTATTGAGACCCAACATGACAAATAAATTGTAGTCTCCACTCCTGCATCATAAAGAGAGACTGGTTTTCTACTATTCTTGTTAGAAATGAGAAAATAGATGCTTAGAGAAGGTAAGTGATTGAGTAAAATTATGAAATCAGTTACACTATTTCCAGATCTGCTTTCTTATTTGTAAGGTAGGTGGGTAGATGGATGATTGGATGTCAAAGCTTGAAATAAAGATAATAATTATAAGATAAATAAAAAGATTAAACTATCTGTGTTCAAATTTGAAAATCACATGTATGTGTGGAATACGTTTATTTACAGCTATACTATATATAAAATATAACATTAAATTGATAGTTTTATGCTACATATGGGGCATATGTTTATATCATTGATAACTATATATCAATATAGACTAACTCATTAACCAACTCAACATATATTATGTATCTACTATGTACCAATCATTTTATTAGACATGGTTCATAGAACGGTGTACAGTACCCACCCTTACGTTAGTAACAATGACAATGACAATGACAATAAAAACAAACACAATAACATCAACAACAATATATATAGCTTATTCAGTCTTCTGAATACTTCCACATACATTGTTGCTTTTAATTCTAATGGCAATTAGATAGAAAGAAGGTCATCATCCCCATTTTATACGTAAGAAACTGGTACTCTTGACCAAAGCCACATGTAAGCCTTAGAACTCATTAACATTTAAGATTTTTAAAAGTTTATCTTAATTATTTTAAGGTGAACTCACCAGTTCACCTACCTTTTATATAGCAATAGCTGTCACATCATATGTTGACCAAGAGGAAAGAAACATGGGAACAGGAATAAACCACATTTAAGTTGTTCATTGATCTTTTTAAACTAATTCACTAAACTCCTTTGTGTAGTTTTGCTTTGAATGATTCATTGGCATGATATCCCTTGCCCTCTAAATGATGAATTATTCTATAAAACTAATGAAGGATGAGCCTCTGATAAGTATTTAAGATATTTAAACCATGTACATATTTATAAATTTTAGCTCTGATCTCTTTATATAGAAAGAAACATAATTTGAAAAAGAGCATAACTTTTGTAAGTAAACACTTTCAGTTGCTAATGTATTTTTAAAAGCAAAAGATTAGTTTTTGTTTATATAGGTATTGAGAAGAATAAACACATGTGTGCACACACACACACAGGTACATGACCACATGTGTGTACACATATACACATCCAATCTTGAAATGCACAGTAGAACCTATAGTTGTTACAACTCTCATAGAACTATTAACACCTTTCACTTCATTTGCTGACTGGAATCCCCCAGAGGGTGACAAAAAGGGAAATGTGTAGCTATCCTCAATTTGAACATATGGCTTGGCATTGATTACAGTGACCTTGTGTTAGTGCTAAACCAGCTTTGCCTGGTCAGCCAGCCAGCCAGCCATTCTTGACTTCACTATGGTGATCAAGGCCTAATGCCTCCTTAATGATAACCTTGTCTTGTTCCTGGCATGTTAATGGCTTCACCTCAGGAGACAGCTTCACATTTTGGCTGAAACACAACCTCCCTTAGTTTAAAAGATTAATCAGAAGCCTGCAGCTAATAATAGACTGCCCTTCCACTCCCATTTTAGTGCCTGATGACAAGAACAGGTTGATAAGTATTATTATTGAGTCATAGACTTGGAATCATCCTCAAAAGGTTATTTAGTCAATCCCCTCTTCTCCTAGAATGCCTGCATATGAGCCATCCCAATAACTGACCATTCACTTACAGTTAATTTTAAAATGTCTCTCTGTCCTGGCTAGTTACCCCTTGTTTCTTTTTTCCAGAAGTCAAAAGAGGAAGCAGAAACATGATTATAGAAATACAAATGTTTTTGGTACCTAGGTATTTCTTTCCTCTTTTTCAGGCATTAAAACAGCAAAATGGGCACATATTGGCCCTGAATACAGAAGGCATATGGGTAAATGCTTCCTCCCTGGGAATAGAATCATTAGCTTTGAGAGCTGGGAGGAGAATACTATCTAAAGATCTTCTTTTCAGTTTATAGATGAACAAAGAAAAGTAGAAAGAGAGCCACAGTCTCACAGATAGGGGGTTTTAATCTGCCAATTTGAAGTTTCACAGGAGAGAACCTACATATAAGAATGAATATGTATTCAAAGTTGAAGCTTTTTAGTCTTAAACAGAAACAAAAATAATCAGCAAAATATGGTGAGTCTGATTTTTCCAGGGATGCCATTATCAAGGTGGCCTCAGTTTGAGTTTATTTCGGCTACTTCTCCAATATCTCATCTACCTGTTCTAGTAACAGTGATAGAAAACCAATGAGTTTCATGTACATAATAAAATGTTGGTCTTTCTTCTTCCATGGTCCTTCATGTAGGTTTATTACATCCTCATATGAAGAGTAAAAGCTGTAGTCATGTTGGGAAGGGCTTGAGGATTCCTCCTAGTCTTATTAAGTATAAAAGTGAGAAGACAATAGGAGGTGTTATTGCCTGAAAATAAACATAGCCTGAAAATAAACATAGGTTTTGCTTAAAAGTATGTTTCTTGTAGATTTCTATCCAAGTCAAAGTAAATGGTCTCCAAACAGAAATTCTTTGATTTCTTAAAAATATATAACCTCGGCCGGGCGCGGTGGCTCACGCCTGTAATCCTAGCACTTTGGGAGGCCGAGGCGGGAGGATTGCTCGAGGTCAGGAGTTTGAAACCAGCCTGAGCAAGAGCGAGACCTCGTCTCTACTATATTAATTGGCCAACTAATATATATAGAAAAAATTGGCCAGGCATGGTGGCGCAGGCCTATAGTCCCAGCTACTCGGGAGGCTGAGGCAGTAGGATTGCTTGAGCCCAGGAGTTTGAGGTTGCTGTGAGCTAGGCTGATGCCACGACACTCACTCTAGCTTGGGCAACAAAGCGAGACTCTGTCTCAAAAAAAAAAAAAAAAAAAAAAAAAAATATATATATATATATATATATATAAAACCTTATTCTGCTTTTTAGTGGTAAATATTTCTGATCTTAGCCTCTCATCAAATCTCACAATTTAACACCTGCTACCACTTGCTATTTCTGAGACTTAGGACATACCACTGGACATCCCTGAATTCAGCCTTATGAGTGGAATTAAAAACAATATGGAAACAAAACAACTGAAAGCACTTTATTAACTTTAAACATTATGCTATCTGTAGTTAATATTTGTTATGAGCTGAATTGTACCACTCAAATCCATATTTTAAAATTCTAACACCTTATAAGTCAGAACATGACTTTATTTGCTATAGGGTCTTTATGTATGTAATCAAGTTAAAAAGAGGTCATTTAGGAGGGCACTCATTAAACATGACTGATGTCTTCATAGTAAGGGGAAATGTAAACACAGAGACAAGCACACAGGGAAAACAATGTGAAGAGACACAGTGAAAGGACAGTCATCTATGGGACTGGAAGAGATCCTTCCATCACAGTTCTCAGAAGGAACCAACATCCTGATTTTGGCCTTCTGGTGAAACAATACATTTCTCTTGTTTAATCCATTCAGTCTATGGTGCTTTGTAATGGAAGCCAAAGCAAACTAATACAATATTCTTATTATATTTAAAAAAATTTCAGAGGAAGTAAGTATCAGTGTCAATCAAAACCCAGGAGAATTTTTTTAATTCTAATTTCTCTAAGTCTATATGTCTCTCTGCAAGAAGAACATCTAGTCATATGCCCCACATTATCCAATCCAGTTGTGAGATTTGTTATAAAACCATAAATCATATACCACATTTTATTAATCCACTCATGTATTGATGGGCACCTGTGTTGTTTCCACACCTTTGTGAATGTGACCTGTGCTGCTATATACCATGGAGTACTATTCAGCTTTAAGAAACAATGGCGATATAGCACCTCATGTATTTTCCTGGATAGAGCTGGAACCCATTCTACTAAGTGATGTATCTCAAGAATGGAAAAACAATTACCACATGTACTCACCAGCAAATTGGTATTAATGGATCAACACTTAAGTGGACATATAGGAATAACATTTATTGGGTGTCAGGCAGGTGGGAGAAGGGAGGGGGCATGGGCAATATACGTAACTTCAACATTTTAACCCCCATAATATGCTGAAATAAAAAAATAAAAATAAAATAAACCCATAAATCATGCTTCCCCTTGTATAAAAAAGGCAAAGTATTACTGGTTTTTTTTCCACGTATATTTATGACTTGAAGATACTTCTCCAAGAAAGAAAGAAATAAAGAGTCTGAGGAAATAAAGGAGAAGGATATGCTGGAATGCATTGTTTATGCCTTACGCCATGAGGATATTAGGAATAGAGATAATCCCATTTTTGGTAGTATTATGTGATTCTCTTCTGGGTATCTTACCTTATATTGGTCTTTAAAATATTATTATAGGATTGGCATTTCAAATAGTTCCATCTAAATGTATGTTGAGCCCAAGTAAGCTATCATTTATAAAGTAGGAAGCAAAAATTGCCATTGTTGTAGATTCATCCCCCAAATTATTGCCTGTTAAAATTCTCAAAAACAAACAAACAAAAAAAAAACCTTAAGCTACAGCCCAAGTAATGGTTCTCTAAGCAAATGGAAGATATGGATGGATTCTGACATGTCATCAATATCATGAGTATATGAATCTGGACTCCACAGAAGTAGATTCTGAGAGGAGGATAGTGTGCAAGGGAGTTTGGGGGAGAATGAGGTCAGGGAATGAGAAGTCAAGCAGAAATAAAACTCTATGATCAGCCTGATCACATGGGGGACCTCTGGAGTTTAATTTATGCCTTGTGTTATGTCTCCAGCGAAGGCAGGGGAGAGGAACTTCCAGAAACCGGCACTAGTCAATTATTGGCTAAGGGCCTTGGAGGTTGAGAGCACTTCCAACTTGTGGCTAACGTGGCTCTTTCATATCAAGAGGCATCTCTGCAAGGACCACCACAGGTAGGGGTTAGTGGAAACAAAACAAGTTGGAAGGGGCATTATGGGCTCATAGAAAGAGAAAAAGTAATCTGTGGGCATCTGATGGTCCAAAAATGGCTACTGTGACTACTACAGTGGGTTATACTTTTGAGAATATCTCTCAGCATTTTTTGTTGAGATAAAAAATGATAGTTAAGGACCATCGTGAAAATATTTAAGATCTTTGTCCAGAAATTCCATAGGCAATGGACTCCTATTTGTGCCATCTAACAATTTTATTCATTTTTATTTTTGTATTTATTTTGTTCTTAATAATTATCATATGTAATGAGTAAGTAAAATATATGTGTACTATTTTCAAGATAATAATCAAACAAAATGCCTTTACACTTACTACTGAAAAGAATACATAGAACATTACCAATACCTTAGATGCCATTCCATGCCCTTCTCTAATCATATCCTGCTTCCTTCCTTGGGAGACTGACTTTTCTAGTTCTGTCATTTGTTTTAGTGCTTTCATCTTTGTCTGGATTCCAAAATAAAGCATTGTTTCATCTGACTCCCTTTTGAACATAATATCATTTTACATATACAGTATCTATTTTCCCAGAACATACTTCTTTATTCATTATCATGTTTTTAGATTCACTTATGTTGACAATTATAAATATGTTTTATTGTACAGTTGATAACCACATCAGTTGCTTTCAGCTTTTGCTTTGACTAACAATATCTGTGCTCTGAATATCCATGCATCTTTCTCTGGGTGCACCCATATAAGACAATATCTAGGGAAGCACCTGGGTGTCTAAGTGGTTTTATCAATTCACATCTTTGTCCAATATGTGATATGGTCAGAATTTTTCTCTCCAACTATTCTGGTGGATTTAAATCTGTGTTTCCCTGATACTAATTAAGTGAGGCATATTTTTATATGTTTATTGACCCTTTGGGTTTTCTCTTATGTGAAGTATCTGTTCAAATCTGTTGATAATTTCTCTTGGGTTGTTTTCTAAGAGTTATTTTTTTCAAATATATTTGAATAGATATGAGTTGTCAGTTTTGTGCATTACAAATATATTCTTCCAGTTGGAAATTTATGCTTTTTCCCTTTGTTATGATGTTTTTTGTTGTTTATAAATGAAAGTTTTTTATTTTAATGTATCTTTCCTTTGAATTTGCCTATTTGGGTCATTTTAAGACACTATTCTTTATTTTTTCTTCCTGTACACATGGAGGTAGTGTCTCTATCATCTTCTTAGAGTGTTATAATTTTGTCGTTCACATTTAGCTCTTTAATTTACCTGTGAATAATTTTGTTAAATAATTTTGTTAAATAATTTTGTTAAATAATTTTGTTAAACAATTTTGTTAAATCTTTATTTCTTTAAATAGTTAAAGAACATCTGATGGTTTTCACATTTAAATTATATCATATATTAAGATCTCCATTATGCCAAATCCCACAAACTAAAGCTATGTTTTAAAATACCTTATCCTTCCAGAATGATGAATTGTACCACTGTTATCTCTATTGCAATCCACTTTCTCTACTTACCTTGAAAGAAGAACAGAACTGCCAATGCTTGTCTGTACTTTGCGTATTTACTAAGTTAGGCATTTGTTTAATTATTCTTTCCTTTATCCAGAGAGCATTTATGCAGGCTTTCTTTTAGTTGTATTCTTGCTTTAAAAAAAAGCAAATTGAGGTTTCTATAAGGTGAAGGAGAATTAGAAGTGAGGGAAGTTATTAAGGGCACAGTAAAATCTAATATATATTTAATATCTTCATAGAGATGAATGACTTTCAGATGCTATTTTGACTATGCTATTACACAAACATACACACATACACATGTACACACACATCATAAAAGGAGAAGGATAGTACAATTTGATGTCACATATTTCTAAGAGTCAAAGGAATGTAGTAAAAGAAGTGGTAAAAATTCTTTTTCTTTCATTCTGAACTTATATTCACTCGTTGTTATCTGACACATTAATTGACTGTATTATTGCCTATTATTTTGGAAACTGGTAGAATTTATATAATGAATTGTTTCCAGTCAATATTAGCAGGTCTTATAATCAGTCATATAGATGAGGAGGAAAGTCATTGAATTCATTTTTAGAGGCCCAAACAATGACACATCTTTGCCCCCCCTGAAGCATGAAATATAATATATAATGAATGAGCAAATGAATGAATGGAAGGATGAATATTAAACAGCTATATAAAAGTGGGCCAGTGGTTTATGAACTAAATTGGTATATGAGCAAAGATGATCTATCTGCTACAAATATCACTACTGCTACTGAATATTCCTCCATAGAGCTTTGCTTTTCAGAGCTCTTATTATGGCATTTTTTTTATCACTAAAAGTTTTATATTTTTAATTTAATTTATAGTGTGTCTCAGTATTTTGGTACAGAAGTTTCATTTAATCCTGGAGAAGAAAAACAAAATATTCCACAGGAAAAGGGAAAAGAGACCATCTTAACCCAGAGCCTCCTTCTATTTCTTTGTTTCTTTAGATTCCAAAGTATCAAAATGCTTATCATTATTATCATTACTTGTTTCATATACTGTATGTTTATCAAACTAAGTTTCTCTGTCACAGCTGGAACAATCAAGATTTCTTTTGTTGCTTGTAATAAATAAATACTCAATTGTGAGAATGTCCTCAGGGAAAGTTCATTAAAAAAGAAATGAAAATGCTGAGAAATAAATGGTTATTGTGATTGCACTTGTTTTGATATAATATGCAAAAATGTAATTTGGTTCTGTAATGTCTGGAATGCAAGGAAAAAATTTAAGACGGAGAAATGGAAAAGATGTTGCATTTATTATGTTATTTCAATTATCATTTTGTTTAGGAGGGTGGGAGAATTTAGATTCAAAACACTATTTTGGAATAAAACGTGAATGTAGCTAACAGGGAAAAAGAGCAAAGTATGTAAATAGGAATATTAAATGATAAATAGTTCATATTGGGTACATTTCTAGCATCTATTGACAGATGCTTTCTTAGATTTAATGCCTAGATGTTTGGATTTTTCTCTTTGTTTTGTTTAAAGTCTCTAGTGGCAGCCTTATTCTGCAGTTTCCCAGATTATTTTGCCTTCTCCATGTTTTGGCTCAATGACAAGTAACAATTAACCAGTCAGGGAACATTGCAATAGAGATGTGAATGGCTTGAGGTAAGTGCCTGATATCAGAAAACAATTCTCTCTGTAAAACAATCCCTTTCGGGGATTCAGGATAGGGGAATGAAAATTAACTTTGCTCTTCCCCAGATTTAATTCTCCTTACTTGTCCTCATTCCTCAAGTTATTTTCTCTTTTATGCTTCCGATGTGGATTTGCACGGTAGTTTTGTTCTTCTCAAACTATCTGAATGCTAAGAGAAGATAGAAGTAAACAAAGAAAACAATTAAGACAAATAGATGGTGTAAGGAATAAGACAGAGAGATGGCAGAGAAGGCAAGGTGGATCACTGCATGCAGAAGACAATAGGATTCACGGGAAAACAACCAGGATTGAATAAGAGTGGAAATCAAGGCTATTGCTTTTGCTGCCCTCCTAAGTGTCCTAAGATTTAACCTTCAGTCACTTCATATAATTCTTCACATCTAACCAACTGTCCAGTTTAGGGTAGTATGGGCAAATAGGTAACTCACTGATGCAATCATACTACACCTTAAAAATGTACACTTTTGTGCACACACATACACATACACAGTAGAACATCCAGTTGAGAAGGAATTGAGGAAATATGTGATTATCCAGTGACTCTAGGGGAAATTTTTATGAGTAGTTCATAAACTTAGAAAAAATCTTAGATGTATGGTTTTAAAAATATATTAAGAATACCAAAGGTGGGAGAATAGAGATGGGGCACTTTAATGAAAAGTGATACTGATCAAAAAGACAGAATTGAAAGAAAGTAGAGCAAATAGATGTATAAAACATCTCTCATATTTAATACTGAGCAAGGCACTGGTGTGTTTACATTGTGGAGAAGAAAAGGGCATGATATATACATTTTCTGGTCTTCAAGAAATTACAACTTGCAATACAATATACTTCATTACTAACAAACAGATATACAACTTTGGGGAGCAAAGATGGAAGGAAAATTCAAAAGTAACCGAAGAAAGAGAAAATAGTGATTCTTGAGTGTCTGAAGAAAGGAGAAAATGCACAATTTGTTCCAGGGGTAATGAAACAGAGTGAGATAATGGAAAAGTGAAAAGAAAATATAATGCACATTGTTTTAAAAATAATACAAGCAACATATTTAAATTAGTAGGGGTGATGATTTGAATCTTCCAAAAGAGGAGCACCTGCCTACTCCATGGAGGGGAGCTGTATTGGGAAATTATTGACAGAAAAGTTAAAAACTCTTGGTGGAAGACAACTGTAACTATGCAAATAACCAGCAGATGACTTAAAGTAGAACATTATTTCAATGAAAATGAGTACCAGCATAAAACCTGGCACATAATTGATGCTCCACAACTGAGTGATGAAATCAATCAATAAATGAATGAATAAAAAACAGTGAATAACAATAGCACATTAGTGAAAAATTAGCTGGTGACAATATGGAAGTGGAGAAGTGGCCTGGAGGCCAGGAGGCTTACAAGAGGCCATTACAGGAAATGAAATGAGGGATAAGTGTGGTGACAAGGGAAGGAAGAAGAAAGTGTTGAGAAGGAATACAAGGGACCTATGGAAACCCACCCCTCTCCGAGGCAGTGTTATAAAAGCCTGGCTATTTCGAGAGAGAACTGGCTTATAAGGAATTGTGGCAAGTTTGATACCAGAGACATCAACATTTGCTCACATTGAAAATGTGTAGGTGGTGGTCTGAGATACAAGAATGGACTTTGGTACAAACTTTAATCTCTGGATCTTATTGTACAGCTCTAGCATAGAGGTTGACTGAGACCATGCAAATGGATGCTGTCCTCTTGAAAAGAGAGAAAAACAGAAAGCAAAGGACTGAGCCTTGGGATGTAATTATGACCTATTAAATATACGCTGATATGCCCAAACAAAAACAATGGAAATCCTCTGTCAGCCAATGAAGATAGGCTAGCATAGATTTATTGTTTACTGTGTTTGGTTGGTGGAGAAGTGTCCTAACAAGAAACTATTTTAAAACTGATATTGACTGTTAAGGTCAATTGTTCAGGTTAGTTAAGTCAGATATTAATATTATAATATAGAAGAGACTCCTGATTGAACTGTGAACATCCCCTTTGGGATTTTTTGGATAGATCTAATTGTCTTCACTTAGCTGGACCAGTATGGCATGATCTCTCTTTCTTCACATTTCTAAAGTAAATGAATCAACGCCCTTTTTATAAGCACACATGCAACTGGAAGAAGGACATTACGTTTTACTTTTTGCAAAGTACTTTCAAGAACTGTCCAAATAAGCAGAATTAGTTTCTTTATCATAGCATTTGCTGCACACAATTATTTAAACTGAAAGCCCCAGTGAAGACCAATATCTACAGAGAAATTAAATACTTGGAATTATAAACCAAAACAAGTCATAACTGTGTTGTTTTTATGATATGATTTGATGGTGTTAGTGGTGGCAGGAGGGCAAACTATGGGGTAAATTTAAAAACCTCATAATATTTAAATCAAGGAAATATGACAAAAAAGGAAGAGATCATATTTAAACACCGTGACAGGGGATCACAAAATTTAGGGATTCCCAATAGTGCTGCCAAGTATTTGTGAAACCTCACTTTTGCTTGGTAATCCCCCACTCCAAAGTTTTTCTTCCTCATGTGTGACTACTGAGTACGACGTTTTCTCTCCTCGTGGTACTCCACATTTGGGCACTTAATCAAGTGTACCAATTAAACAGAGCCCTCTGTGTATATTAGGAGAACTACATAGGAAAAAAAATGCCTAAAGGTTTTGGATTGTTTCCTTCTTTCCATGTTACATTTAGCTGTCTGGACTAAGTATATTTAAATTGGGGCTTATTATTATAAGCCTGAAGTCATTATGAACTAATTATTTTCAGTTCATTTATGTGATTAATTTTGGAAAACTTGGAAAACCTGTACATACCTTGAGTTGGCTTTAACAAATCAAGGTGGAGAAAAAAATACTCAAGGTGTCTCCAGTCCTTCCAAAGCAGGGAAGTGGTCCTGCATTGCAAGCACACTGTGAACTATATCTGGAATAGAATGTGCTTAACACCAGGACTCCTCCCATTTCTCTCACCTGATTCACTACTAAATGTAGAGGCTTTTTGAATGTAAAGAGTAATTATTTTCAGCAGATTCGTCTCCAGCATAAGACTTTACAATGAGAATGAGGGATGTTATGATGTCTCCATATCCAGGAAGGCATATTTCTTCAACCACAAGATCCAAAGTCATGTACTTCATTAAAGTTATTAAAGTTTGGCTTGGTCTGAGACCTTCAAAATCCTTCCCCTTCAACAGCTGTTTAGTGGTTTGTTTAGGACTTCAATGGGCAGTCTCAGCACAGTTCCTCCTAGACAAGTGTCAGCATCTCCTCCAAATCTCTGTCATCCTCTGCCTTAATTGGCTCCATTAACAGGTGTTCTCAGGCCAAAAGATGAAGATTCAACTGATTCATCACTTCCTGAGGCCTAATGTCAAAGATAGCATTTGGAACACACTGGGGGTGAAGCGCAAGCTGAGAAATATTAAAAGATCTCTCAGTCCATTCTGCTTTAGTTGGTAAAGTGTAGTAATGGATGGATTGATTTGAATTTGAACTCTAGCCTTGAACAAAATGCCCACATAAAAATATGGGATCAGGCCGGGCGCGGTGGCTCACGCCTGTAATCCTAGCACTCTGGGAGGCCGAGGCAGGCGGATTCCTCGAGGTCAGGAGTTCGAAACCAGCCTGAGCAAGAGCGAGACCCCATCTCTACTAAAAATAGAAAGAATTTAATTGGTTAACTAATATATATATATAAAATTAGCCGGGTATGGTGGCACATACCTGTAGTCCCAGCTACTTGGGAGGCTGAGGCGGAAGGATTACTTGAGCCCAGGAGTTTGAGGTTGCTGTGAGCTAGGCTGACGCCACGGCACTCACTCTAGCCTGGGCAACAAGCAAGACTCTGTCTCAAAAAAAAAAAAAAATGGGATCTTAGTTTTCTTTAACATCTCTGTCTTCTATTGGGAGCACTACTAATGATTATATTACCATTACTACTACTTCTAAAATAGTTTTTGTGCTTGCATTATATCAAACATTATTTAGTCTACTTTTCACAAGATCATGTTGCTATCCTTATTTTTGTGTGAATAAATTGAAATTTAAGACTTAAAAATGATTTCAAAATTTTTTATAGAGACAGAAAGCAGATTAGTGGTTGCCTGGGCCTAGGGGTGAGAATGGTGATTCCCTGTAAATAGGCATGAGGGGTTTTACTGGGGTGACGAACATGTTCTAAAAGTGATTCATGGTGATGGTTTCACCAGTGGGTGTAGTTACCAAAATGTATTGGATTGTACACTTGAATAGGGTGATTTTATGTTGTCTGAAATGTACATCAAAAAAGCTGCATAAGGAAAAAAGTCTTAACAAAAGTCACACCTTTTGATTCTAACCTTGGGTGCTTGCATATATAGTGCAATGCAACAAGCTCTGGACAAACATTGAAGATCTGGTCCCCACCTTGTTCACTAAAAAATATTGGGCAATTTATTCAAGTTTCCTGGCAGTAATATTTTCAGCTCTTAACTGAGTTCACTGGACTAGCTATGTGTCTTGAAGATCTTATATTAATTCCAATAGGGTTTAATTCTAACTGAGAAAGAAATCTATGAATTGACACACGATAGTATAATATGACTTAAACAATTGCATATCAAAAGTAATGGCTGAGGAAAGGACAAACATGGAAATACAAGGCTTCATTTTATAGTGAAAGTAAGAATTTAATTTCTTTATTATTATTTTATTTTGAAAATATTCTAAAATAAATGTGTGTTAAAAGGGAAGTGAATTTTGTTTCAAAAAAAAATAACTCTGTAAGGACATTTGATAAAGACATTTTCCATACAGAAATATAAAGGGGGATTTTTGGGGACGGATCTGAGATTCTGATGTCTTTCTTGCTTTATGTCTGAAATAAAGGGTCCACAAATTTGTGCAACTATTCAACTTTATGTAACAAAAAGTCTGAGTTTTGTTTGGTTATTTGATTTTCTTAGCAGTTTCATTGGTGACTCAATGATTTATAAACATCCAAAAGGTAATCTTAGGATGTAGTTAGATTTCTAGAATTTCTACAGAGCCCACTGATCTACAACTGTACAATATCATGAATAGCTATGATAGGGAAATTGTATAAGCAGAATAAAAGATATAACTAGTTTTAAATCCACTCTAAATTATGAACACTCTCTTCTTTAAGCATTCTCAATATGAAATTAAATAGAGTTATAGGAAAAATATACAAAGAGAAGTCATTTTCCCCAAATTATGTTTAAATTAAATTATTTTTTTTTATATTTACTTTCAATATCCTACACTTTCTTCATCATTTGCAGATAAGATTTAATTTAGATAAATTCAATTTGTATCTCATATTTCAATTTCAAAATATGTTCATGGTCTACTGTAAGACACAGTCACGCCCTGATTTACATGTTAAATACTGTGGTGTCCACAGGGATAGGGATAGGCAGACAGCAAATAGGAAATCTTACAACAGGGAAGGAAGAAAGAAACACTCTGAGCCTTAGTGAAAGCAACAAGGAGATCATGAATAAATCTGTGTGATGTCAAATATTTGGAATAAAATGAAGCATATCAGACTGATGGCTATAAGTACTATATCCCTGAAACTTGGGCCATGAATGATTCATATCAGGATGGCCATACCATCCTAATATGAACATGGATGTCAGGATGGTGAAAAGTGTTCAAATTTCATTCAGATTTTTAGCTTAAAGACTACTTTGAGAACAGATCTCAGATGTACAATCACAATCAGATTATTAAAGTATGTTTAAAATAATTCTTTACATAATGTGTGTATATGCAGTTACACATGCCATCCTTAATTGCTATTTCTGCTGTATAGATTAACTACATGAGTTATTCATAAAGTTATTACTTATAAAAATACTTTGTGGTTATTTGTCCAATCTCCCACCAAAAGAAAGGCTCCTAGATCCTAGATATGGACACATTGACCTTGTTCAAATAATTTCAGAGTGAATGAACTCACCAACTCTGAGGAGGTCAGGCTCATCTTTTATTTCTTTACTTCTTAGAAGATTATTCCTCCCATCTAAAGTATAATACATTTTGTTATAAGGAAATGACTTTATTACCAATAGTCAAGGACAAACTGAACAACTCTATTTATTTGTTTTCCCCAAATGGCAGATACTTGAATATTTAAAGTAGTGATTATTTTCCAGGCTACATATTTCTAGAATAATCCACCATTTCTCATGTTACATTTTTAATGATAGCAACATTATGAAATTTATATTTTGTGAATGTAAATGTATCAGTGAGTGGCATTGTTTACAGGCAAACAAACAAAAAAAATTACTGTGACACTGTACCATTTATAATCCAGGTGAAAAGCAGGCCACGTAAAAGAATTGTGGAGAGTTGAATGGATTTTACAAAGGTGTGAACAAAGAAGAGTGAAACATCCAGGAGATAGAAACATGGAAGCATGATTTCCATTCCTAAACCTCAAGAGGTGAGATTAGGGAGCAATCACTAGAAACAAAGAGAGTAGCTATAGGTAAAAAAAAAAAAAAAAGTCAGAAAGAGCTGTGCCCTTCAGAGAAGGAACGTAGTCAAACTTCAGCCTGCAGGAAGGGACCAGACAAATATGAGCGCCAAAGTCATTCTGTTCTTGTCCCCCAATGATGTGACATTGGTCAAACTCAACCAGAGGACTAAAGGCAAAAGAACCCATTGAGACCAACCTCCTGAAATCCATAGTAGAGCAGGGATTTGAACGAGTGGCACAACTATTTAGTTCATTTCTTACTTTATTAATTCAGTCATAGATGTCATTTTATCCCACTGCATTCTTCATGTATCTCTTTACAAAAAAGTCTGTTATTCCTAATGGAAAATGTTTCTATTATTTTTAGAGTATAGTCCTCAATGATACCTTTTCATATAATCATAGCTCATAAGAAAACAAAAATCAATATGATCTAAAATGTCTACAGAAATTTAAATTTTTAAAGTAACTTTTAGGAAGCTCATCTTAAATAGATGTTCATAGGGTGGAATGTATCAAGGTCTTAATTTAGAAATGAGAAGGTTGAGATTAAGGTAGGTTAACTAACTTGTCTAGAGTCAGAGTGATGGTAAAAATACAGGTTTCACAGGCAAGTTTCCTTTTTTTCACTTTCTTAAAATCCACTAAGAAAAATCATATAGAACAAGGCTGTAAATGCCTTTATATGTATACTCAGAGAAGCCTTATTTGTACCATATGTATTTAATCTATGTTATATTACGTTACTATATATGCTCCAGCTTTTGTTCATTCAATAAGTGTACATTGTTTATAGGAATGTCTACATGCAGGCCACATGTATGCTAATGTGATAGACACAAGAGAGGTTAAGTGTGAATGTTTGAATATGTGCATCATACAAGGCTTTATGGTAAGCACTTTACATATACCACCTCTGTAAGTCATGTCACAAAACATGGTGCTTACATTCAGGGGGCATGTGATATAATGGGAATCAGACAGTGTCCTAGAGGAATGAAAAGATGAGACTAAGAAATTCCTTGTCAACTTCAACAGGAGAAGCACATGAGCTGGCCTTGAAGAAAGTTGAAGCATACATGGAAGGTGAGGTATATGGACCCAGTCATTACATGTAAAGGGCATTTCATGTGTAAGGTCATATAAGTAGGAAATTTAGAGGACCAGATAGAGGAAGATCTTGGAGCTAAGAGTGTATTGAAAGGAATCCTTGGAAATAAGTTTAGAATGATATATTGAGTTCAGGCCTTAAGTGTCATGGATGCTAATGAGAAAGTTTCAGCATTTATTTTATGGATATTAAAGGCACTGGAGGCTTTTGACCAGATGTGTGATATGATCTCAGTCAAGGTCAAAGTGTTTTATTCTGGAAAAATATGGAAATAGGTAACATCATTAGGTACCTACAATTATTAGAAATTCTCAGGGATCACTCCAAGTTCCTCTTCAGTCTTTCCTACATTTCTTTGTTGGCAAGTAGTCTCCCAAGACACATGGCAGTGATGTTTTTACAGTTTCATGCATAGAAAACTGCAGACCTATATGGCCAACTGTCTAGTCAACACATCTACTCTGATTTCTCAAACTTATTTCAATTAAATATACTCAAATGAGTGACCGCATGCATACAGTCTTGCTAGTTTCCACTTTTTACTTTCTCTGTGACCAGCAAATCATTCTTTGACAATCTTTGGATGGTTTCTAACCCTATGTTTTGGGAGTTTCATTGTCTTTTTTGCAGCATCACACCCTCAGTGATACAGAAAATAGAGAAGACAACAATAAGTGGAAAGAATTTATATAAAAGAAAGTTCTTTTTGGTTTTAGAAAATAATGAGATTTATTTAAAACTAAAGTCTGTCTTACTGACTAATCAGAATATGATGATTCACCTACTAGGGAAGAAGTTGTACAGTCTCAGAAGAGTTCATAGAGAATTCTAAATCATCTTCTAGAGACAGAAAAATAATAGATCACAAAGAAATAATTTTTCTTCTTTCATTTCTGCAGTGCCAAAAGATATTAATACCTTATGCATTGTGAGAAAAAGTTCTTAAAAATTTCACTAGCTGTGATTAATATTCTGAAACTTGATTTTATTAGAAAGTCCATCTTTACAAAGCATGGTAAAAGAGCTATGCTAAATATCCCCCCTGGAAAATATTGTCTGTAGTTCCCCAAACCGCATTCACCACAAATGTGTCTTGGAGTTGTTCAGCTTAACCCATTTTAGGTTCTGATAGGAAGTCAGTTCTGTGATCAATCTAGTGGGTGTTTGATCCAATGGAAATGGCTTATCTCTCTGGTATATCAGAATGGTCTAATTCTACTCATAATTAATTGAATTTTTATAATACCAGAAAAATTGAAAGAGATTCAAAACCTCTCATAGTGTCAATCTGTGTAAAGGTATGTTATTTGATGATATTTTTCTGTGAATGGGAAATAAAATCAATTCATGGTGATCAGTGTTCAGAATGGGAAAATTAGTTAGCATTTGAAGGAAAGATCCATATCTTACATGAAATACCCTGGTATATTGTAAAACTAAATGTCTGTCTTGTTGAATTGAGCTCTCTGAATAGGTATCTCAGGAGCATTTTGAATTGCCAGAACTGAAACTCATAAACATTCATTAATATGATACTTTGGGAAATATTTTTCCCTTTTCCAAAATATTGTAATTTCTGCAGAAAAATGTTTTTCCATATCAAAAAGATAAATTCTAGTACTGGAAGCAATTAAAAAGAAAATAGGAGCAGTAATTTTTAAATGTTATCTCTCTATACCAATTGGTGGAGAAGTGATAGAAGAACTATATGTGGTATTTGTAGCATTTTTGGTCTCTTCAGTATAAACAAGAGCAGGTTGGCAATTGTTTTTCCTTTTAGCATCTGTGTTTCTCTTTCATCTTTTTAATTCAACTAAATTGAGATCTATAAATACCTATACATTTAAAAAGTTGGCCTGAGACTTAAACACATCTGTTAAGGGAGACACTGTCCATGCTTTAGAATCACTGTTAAAAGTTTTGAAAATACTTGTAGAGTTTAAGAAAGCGATTTATTCAACCATGGCAAATAGAGAATTTGGTTATTGGTGGTATAACATTAGTCCTTTATGAGTCGTCCACATGCACAGAAAATTCTGGGTCAGCCACGCTGAGACTGAGCATGGTTCCTTAGTCTGTTTCAGTGATTCCACGATTGGGTTCACACAGTGAGGGATTGTTTGCAAAATAGAACTTTCATGAAATTGAGAGACTCCCTGAAGAGCAAATTCTATACAAGCAGTAGAGCTGGGGCTAGAACCTGCAGCTTTAAAACATGATCCTCAAGTCTTCCTATTCTAGGATAACAGACACAGCCCAGTCTTTCCCTCTGCAAATAGTGATTAGTGTTACTGTATGGTACTCTCCCAAACACGGGAGACATTGAACATAGCACATAATACCCCTGTGCTCCAACATTTGCATTCCGAAGAGGGGAAACCAATTGTCAAAACAGGTATCACCAAGTCTGTTATACAATGGTATGTGCTGAGGAGAAAATAAAACTTGGAAGGGGAATAGAGAGTTGGGGGCAGTGAAATTTTAAACAGAGTATTCACAGAAGGCCTCATAGAGAAGAAGGAATTTAAATAAAGACTTGAAGGAGGTGGTGGAGAAAGCCATAGGGACAACAGAAGATCATTTAAGCAGAGGAGAAAGCAAGTGCTGAAGCTCTGGCGCGAGACTGTGCTAATGTGTGAAGTGAAAAGCAGGAAGCCCAGTGTGTCTAGGGGACCTAGTCAGAGAGATGAGCAGAAAACAACTCTCAGAATCTTTCGAAGGGGCATTAGCTGTACTCAGAATGAAACAAGATGCTGCAGGATCACTCAAAACAGAGAATGCCATAGTCTTACTTTGTTTTATTTTATTTTATTTTTTTGATTGTTAAAATTTTTTATTTCTTTAGTATTTTCTATATATGTATGTGTGCATAAATATCTTAAAATCACATTCAAATTCTGTATTTTATATTCTGCTTTATTTACTTAAAATTAAATTATGTATATTTCCTATGATGTTACATACTACATGACTTTGGTTTAGTGCCCTCACTCCACACTCTGGATATACATGAGAATAGACTCAAAAGCAAAGGGAGGATATTTAGTTTAGAAGTTATCACAAGAAACTAGTTTGATGGGATTTAGAAGAAAGGAAGTGGCAAGGACAAATTGGACTCTAGACACACAAAGAAAGAAGAAAGAATACCTTCAAAGTTTTTGACTGAGTGACTAGAAGGATGGAGTTGTTATGAAATTAGATGGGAATATTGCAAGAAGAGCAGATTTAGGGTGGCAGAACAGACATCTGGGTTCATACGTTTTAAATTTGAATTGCTTCTTAAACTCAAGTACAGCTATGAATGAGAATTTGGATACATACCTTTGGTGTTCACAGGAGAGATTAGACTGGAAATACAATTTACAAATTATATTGGTTGGGCCTGGCTGGTGGCTCACGCCTGTAATCCTAGCACTCTGGGAGGCCAAGGCGGGCAGATCGCTCAAGGTCAGAAGTTCGAAACCAGCCTGAGCAAGAGTGAGACCCCTGTCTCTACTAAAAATAGGAAGAAATTAATTGGCCAACTAAAAATATATAGAAAAAATTAGCCTGGCATGGTGGCACATACCTGTAGTTCCAGCTACTCCAGAGGTTGAGGAAGTAGGATCACTTGAGCCCAGGAGTTTGAGGTTGCTGTGAGCTAGGCTGACGCCATGGCACTCTAGCCTGGGCAACAGAGTGAGACCTTGTCTCAGAAAAAAAAAAAAAAAAAAAATATATATATATATATATATATATATATATTGGAATAGTGTCCTCCAAAGTCATGACCTTCATGTAAACTCAGAATGTAACCTTATTTGCAAATAGGATGATTGTAGGTATAACTAGTTAAGATGAAGTCATATTTGGTGTAGGTGGACACATATGACTTCTGTCTTCATAAGAAAAGAAGACAGAGACATAAAGGGAGATTGCCATGGGATAATATGGGCAGAGGTTAGTTGGGTGATGTGTCTACAAACCAAGAAACACCAAGGATTGCCAGGAACACCAGAAGCTAAGGGAAAGACGTGGAACAGATTTTCCCCTATGGCTTTCAGACAGATAGAGTGTGGCCCTGAGAACACCTAGATTTTAAACTTCTAGCTTCCAGAACTGTGAGAGAATACATTTTTGTTCTTTTAAGCTACTAAATTTATGGTAATTTGTGATAACAGGTCTGGATTCTAGTACATAAGTTATTAGCATACAGTCATTATTTAGTCAAAAGGCCAGATGAAATTTCCCAAGACACTAAATGTAGTTATAGAAAATATGAGATCCAGTGTCTGAACCCTGGGGACACTGGCTTTTAGAAATCAAGGAGATGAAGAGAAACCATGACAGGAGCCTAAGATGTAGCAGCCAGTGAATTAAGAGAAAACCAGGGAGAATGTGGGCTCCTAGAACTCAAATAGAGAAAGTGTATGAAGAAGAAAGGAATGTGTCAAATGCTTCATATAGGCAAAGTAAGATGAAAATTAAGACTTGACTATGGTTTTAGTAATGTGGTAGTCACTGGTAACCTTCACATTGAATTAAGTTATCAAATTGAAAATTACCTCAACACAATTAATTTTTTAAACCTCAAAAGATAATTATTTACACAGTCCAATATGATTTCCAATAGATGGCTAACTGACAGAGGTTATAAGATGAAGAAAGTAGGATATAGTGATATTTTCTTGATAAAAACTTAATTCAGGTAAAGATAAGGAATCTATCACTGATTATAGTGCCAATGAAAAGAAGTCAGCATTGGAGAAAGTAGACTGAAAAACCTCTGCTATTTCATAAGCTTGTATTTTAGAGGGCATTTGTCTCTATTTTGGCTGTTCCACTTCTCCTCTCTGTTATAAATAGAGGAGAAAAAAAAAAGGAGAGTAAACAAAGGAAGCCACAAATACAAAGGAAGAAAAGAAAGTGAGACTCAAATAGGATCATTCTCTTTGTTGTTCCCATGTGGGAATTGTTGATGGTAGAATACAGAACACCAGTGAGACGTCTTTGTCAACAGCATTTATGTTTCCAACCATAATTCTCGGCTTTGAAACCAATCTGCAATTTCTCCTGACATCAGTTTTCAATTTATTACCCCAGGTGGGTTGGTCCCTGAGGAAGGCCAGCCTGTGTATGCAGCAGCTGAAATAACTAGTTGGGGCTAGTTAATGAAACTGAGAATGTCGTGGGCTGGTTAATATTCATATATTTAAAAGAAGCACCTCTGTTTAACCTAAGGGCTATATTTCATTAGATTTATGTACTGTAATGCAATATCTGAAAGCTGAATGCAACTGGTATTGTTTTGTTAAATGCTTGCAGTTTTTATTTATATAATATCACAGATGAAAATCAGCTCATCATCAGTGTATGTAATCCTGTTTTTTTCTCAGCTACTAGAAATTTTCTTATCATGATCACTAAGTACTAACATAGTAACATAAGTGGTTTTCTTGGACATTAGAATAAGAATATTTTCCTGCAGAAGCTAATATAGGTTTTTACCAAAAGTCTTAGGCAGTTTGAACAACTAAAATGGTGATCACCTCAGGGTCTGGGAATATGTGTTCCTGTCATTGGCATACAGGATATTAGGGGCAGCAGAAATGTGCAGAACAAAAAAAAAAATCTGGTTGGATCACATAGTTCAGTTAAGGGCAAATGAAGAATAATGTCCTTTTTAGTTTGTTAGACATAGATGTATTGAATATCTTGGTAAGCAAGAAAGGGGAATCTCAAATCTGGATTACATTAGAATCAAGTGACGATCCTTTTAAAGGATACTAATTCTGAAGCTCTCTACACTGTGAATGGATTTGAATGTATGGTAGTAGATCTTAGGTATCTGCAATGGAAGTACAGATAATAAGATCCTGTAGGAAACATTTAGCAGTGAAGCTAGTTATGAGATAAACTCTAGTAACATTCTCTGCCTTTGTTTAGTGTGTTTAATTGATATGTCTGTGGGTATTTGTTTCATCCTTCTTGTTGAAATTTGGAAAGATATGAGAGTCCTTCATGTGAATTCTGCTACTTTGAAGGTACAAAAAATATAGGAAATTTAAAGACTGATTCAAGAAGCAGTCATTCCAGAAGATGTTGCACTCCCATACCAGATCCCATTATAAGATGTACTTATGAAACACTGAACACATATACACTATAAATAAATACTTTGATGACTCAATTACAATCCATTTTAGATTACATGGAATACTACAGTTTAAAAATCAGTTTATCAGTTTAACTTTGTTTAAAATAGTGCTTTCAATATTTATTTGCCCACGGAGTCCTCATTTTTCCTGCATAATATTTTTGACACAGTTTAGAAAATGCTGCCTTTGGTAGAATTTTGGTTCTATTAACTTGTTTTAACATTTGACTTTTATTTCATGAGTCTACCACATATTTTATCTAAATGAAGCTTTGTCTACTTTAGCTTTTGTAGTAAAATTGTCCAGTTGAATATTCTAAACCAGAAATCTCAAACTCAAATACATACAAGGTTCAAGAATATGATAAAATGTGTAAACTGAACTGAGTCTGAGACAATAGAAAGTGGTAATTTCTGTGAACAACTGGAGAATTTCTTGTTTGACCGCATACACTCATGATTATTTTCTAATTTCTATGCCAAACTACACAAATAAACTCTTTTTCTTTCAAATCTATGTCTATCTATCCATCTGTCTGTATTGAGAGACAGAGAGAGTTTGCTTACATAATTCAAACAGTTGACCTTCATTTCTAAACCTTAGTCTAAATCAATCTTGTCAGTATGGCTAAGAATTCCAATATATTCTTCTTGATGTCATCCAATTACCTGTTCATTAGCAATTTTCATGAAGGAAGAAAGTAGAAAAATATTATAAGTAATGGATAAGCCACAAAAATCCATCCTAATTACATTATATGACACAATTACTTTTATATTTCATATTTATTTAGAATAGTAAGGGTATACTGAACTATCCCAAATGTCTACTTCCCTTTGAGGAAGCAATGAACAAGCAAGGTAAAGAAAACTTCTTCTAAACCTTCAAAACAAAATGAAATACAAACAAACAATAAGGCTATATACTCAAACCTCCATATAATTTAAATGAGCTGGCCTGATCCCCACAGACACCAAGTATAGCATGCTCAAACAGTAAGATATCCCCATAACTTACGTAGAGCTAAAGGAAGCTCTGCTGCAATTTCTTCCAATGTCTAAATAGTTGATTTTACCCAAGCATGGAGTAAAAGAAAACTCAAGAATCAGAGAGAGCTAGTGGTTCCTGACACTTGGACATCATACACAAGGCAGGAAAACAGCAGATACTTGATAGGGAAAGAGAATATTAAAAACTAAAAGATTGTGTCCGGTGTGTGTGTGCGGTGGGGAGGGAAGTTTGAAAAGAAGTAACATAAAACGATTGTGGCATGCCTTTCCCTCTGGAGAAAATTCTTCAGGGTCTGGGAAGTAGGATCACAAGAAGGGTCAGGAGAAGGCAGGCAGCTGTTTCCTGTGCAACAGCGAATTTCCAGCCTTTTCTGGTCCCATGGAAACAAGAAATAGACCCATTGCAACATCACACCTTTCTCCTAACAGGGAGAACAATCTTGAGTCCTCCAGAAGCATCTCAAACACAAAATAATGGCTGTGAAGAAACAAGGCAAATGCTTTGTGGAAGAGAACCTGAGCTATGGTTAAATATTTGCCATCTTGGTGTTCTGCAATAGGATAATGGAATGCAAATAAATATAATCAGACTGTTTTGATAACTTTTGATAGTGTTTAAATAAAATTGATAAAATGATTGTCTACAATCCCATATTGCCTGTGTATCCTAAATTACTCTCTCTCTTTTTTCTTCTTGCTTTCTTCTCTTAGAGGTTTTGAAAGCAAGAGTATTTATTTGACATCTAGATTATCTCAACATTTGACAACTAATTCATGAGATACAATAGAGTGAATTGTGAAAATACCTATTCTCCAGCAGTAAGGGTTTTATGACTATAGTTCACTGATTATAAAAGAAGCTACTCTGATTATTGTAGATTATATAGCCTTCATTGTATTCCTTTAGCACCAAAAGGAAAGTTATTTGGTTCAACTAGGGAAGACACAGGTAGAGTAGACAAATAATAATGCCACTCTGGGTTATCTCCAAAATTTTCAGGAAGTAAAATTGCCTCAATTTGCTTTCTCTGAACAGGAGTATATCTTCAGATTCATTGTTCCCGTGTCTTAGTCAATTTATCATAGACTGATTGGCTTATGAACAATAGAAATTAATTTCTCACAATTTTGGAGACTGGAAGTCAGAGATTAGAGTGCCAGCACGGTTGGACTCTGGTGAGGGTCCTTTTCTGGGTTGCAGTCTGCTGACTTCTGTTTGTATCCTCCCATGGCACAGAGAGGGAGAGAAAGACAGCTACTTCTCTTGCCTCTTCTATAAGGGCACTAATCCCATTCATAAACTATACTCCCATGATCTAATTACCTCCCAAAGGTTCCTCCTATATATACCATCACATAGGAAGTTAAAATTTCAACATATGAATTTTAGGAGGATATAGAAATACAGTGCATAAACACCCCAGTATCCAAGAAAAATTATGAGAACGGAATAGCCATGCTTATACTAGGAAGGTAGTTGTATTAGCTGGGGGTTCCTGAGTTTCCTGTCAATAACTTTGTGCTTTTATTCTTTGATTAAATAATTATTTTCTTCTTTATTTTGTTTCTAGCACACTAGTCTCTGAATACTTCCATGGAAATTTCTCTGGAAGCACAGGTACCACAGATAATAAAAATCAAAACCCTTGATTTTAGATCTTCTATCAGTCCTTTCTATCTTAGCAGAAATTATAACTATAGATTTATTTCCCTGAGTTAACATGAATTCTTATCATTACTGAAAGTATTTGATTGAAAAATTTTGTCCCAGAAAAAGAGATTTCATACATCAAAGAGTAGGAGGTAGTGATAATTTTAATAATGCAGAGATATAAGGAAATTTTGGGTCTTTGTGAATTAGAAACAAGAATATATTACAATTTCATCTTAGGTCTCTCTTGGGTATAATCTGTAAGGAAGCTCTGTGAGCCTTGTGTTACATAGCAGTCTGGTTTTCATTTTACTTTTTTCTTTCTCTTTTTTCCTTTTGTTAATGAACTCTTTGGAAAGAAAACAATGGGAAAGAAAAAGATAAAAGAAACTGCAACTCCATCAATTTTCTCATTGTGTCTCATTAGCTAAGAGACCAATGTTAGTACCTTTGTGATTTTTGTAGTATTGACTTTAGGCTACTTTCAGTTTGTGAAAATAAATGACTTCCTCCATTTTTCTTTGTTTCTTTGGAATAAGGAAATCCTATAGGCTCAAGTATGATAATGGATTAACAATATTAAATATGTCTCTTACTGATAACCATAATAATGTTAGAGATTGAATAACAGTGTTAAATCTCTCTGTAATATGTCAATTTTTGCTTTGTGTACTTTGTCATATGCGTTTAGTAATATACCTGTTCAAATTGTTATATCTCCATAGGGAATCAGGCACTTTAACTTTAGATAATATCTCATTATCCCAAATGCTATTTTTAACCTAAAGTGTATTTTATCTGATATTTATATAATCAACTTTTTTTTACCATCTCTTCACTTTTAGTCCTTCTGATAAATTATGCTTTAGATTTGCATACTTGTAAATAAAATATAGTGATGTATCTATTAAATTTCTTATCTAAGATTTATGGTGTTTTAATGAGAATCTATTCACATTTGCTGTTTTTATTGATGCATTTGGATTTGTTCAAACCAACTTTGTGTTCTTTTATTTCAACTATTCCTTTGCTTCTTTTTTCTCCTTTGTCTCTTATTGAATTTATTACACATTTGCTATTTTAGTTTTACTTTCTAGAGATATATAATTTTCCATTCTATTTTTCTTATTTTAATGGCCACCCTTATATTTTTAGAACACATAATTTACTTAAGGAATTTGAAAGCTTCATGTACTTATTCAAACTTATCAAAATGAAGCCATATGATTGGCTGACCCAAAATACATTCTTAATGATGCTTCTTCCTCCTGCCTTTCATTATGAAAAACATTAACATGAACTGTGTCTTTCTAAGCAGCTACTGGATTCAGCCACCATTAGTTGGGTTTTCTGTTTCTTTCAGCTGCAATCATTTCTAAAGAGTTCACAACCTCTCTTTCATATGACATGTTGGGTATGTCAAGCATAGAAAGTTATTAATTTATTTCTAATTCAATATTTCTCATTGTTATTATTCTTATATAGTCAATGTTAGTTTATATTCACCTTTAGCTTTAGCAATTTAGTCATTCAGTAGTGCTTATAGCATTCCATTTCCTCTGTTAAGGTTATTGTTCTTGAAATTTATTCACAGTTCTTTTAATAAGAGGTTTGTAAATGGTAAATCTTTATAGTCTTTTTCTTTCTTTTTCTCATAAAATGTCATTATTGGGGATTTTCGAATTTGACAGGAATGAGGAAACATCCAACAAATTCATTATCTGTGACATAATAACTATAACTGTGTATGAGATACAAACAAACAAACAAAAATAACTACCTGATATCTCTAGAGTATAAATTTAAAAAAAGTTAGAGGGTAGTTGAACTTTGAAAGAAAGTGGCATGGGTGAGTTAAGGATTGTAAAAGTCATCAGAATCACAATAGAATCGCTTATACTAAAAATGCTGACGGAAAGAGCCCAGGAAGTCCATAAAGGGGAATAGTTCTTATGCTTGAATACCTGGTAACAAGACCTGTCACAAAAGAGTCTGTAAAAACCACAGCCTTGCACAAAATCCATCACAACCTTATACACAAAAATATTTCTGCCAGGACATCTGCCAAGCAAATTCCTATCCAACTTCAGACTGGTGCCACCTTTGTTATTGATCCTTATAGCCAAGGATAATTCATTCAACGCAACTATTTGAACCTCCTTTATTTATTTATTTATTTATTTTTTACAAACAATTTTCTTCCTTTATCTCCCTGAATATACAATTTATCATGGGAGGTGTAGCCACATTGCAATGCCTGTTCCCAAATAAATATCACTCTCTTTTAGAGAGTCTCTCTCTCTCTCTCTCTCTCTCTCTCTCTCTCTCTCTCTCTCTCTCTCTCTCTCTCTCTCTCTCTCTCCCTCTCTTATTTAAGTTGCCAGAATATATATTGATATATATTGTAATCCCTAGATGAAGAGTTAAAAATATAAAGTGCAGAAGTGTACGTGTGTGTGTGTGCATGTGTATTGTTAAAAAGGAATTCTAAAAAAAAAAATAAAACTGATCATCTCTTAATCAAAATGCGGACAGGAAAAGTAAAAGAGAGAAGATAAACAAAAATGAATAATAAAATGATAGGCCTAAAATTGTTCCTATTAACAATTTCATTTATTGCTGTTATACTTAATACTTCTATTAAGAAGCAGAGATTATCAAAGAGGATATGATAGTAACACCAACTGTATATTACATACAAGAAGAACCATTTAAATATGAAGACAGATATTAGAAAGTGAATGAATAGAAAAATATATGATATATGCATGCAAACAAAAAGGATAAATGGTTGAAGTAGCTGTACTAAAATCAGATATAATAGAATTCAAGACAAAGCAGTTTACCAAACACAGAGACCTTTCACATTGATAAATGAGCAACTTATGAAGAAGATATGGCAATTATTAATGCCTATGTGTGAAAAGAATTTCAACAGAAATGAAGCAAAATTGATAGAATGTAGAAACATACAGTTTCATTGTAATAGCAGGAAAATTAACATTGCTTTCTCAGCAATTGATAAACAAGTAGAGGTAGATAAAATATCAACAAAGACATAGAACATTCACTCTCTTACCTAATTGTGCCTTTGGAAAATAAATGATTGTATAAAGTATCCTCCAAGCACAATGGACTAAACTAAGAAAACAATTAATATATCCCATGGAATAAAAATATTTGGAAATTAATCAACACATTTCTAAAGCATATTATCAAAGAATAAATCAAAAATAAATTAGAACATATTTCAAATAAAATAAAACTGAAATTAAAGATATGAAAATTTGTGGGATGCAGCCAAAGCAGTACTTAGAGAAAACCTAGGGCTTTAAATATTTTTAGAAACTAAGAAAGGTTTAAAAAAATCAATAATTTTAAATTTTACTTCTAAAATCTAGAGAAGGAAGTACTAAGCAAAACCATATTAAGTAGAAAAAAGGAAATGAAGATAACAACTTACATCAGTGAAATTGAAAATAGATATAAAATGATAATAAATAATAATAAAATGATAATCTGTGAAATGTCTAATAATTCTCAATACAATAAAAAAGAGAGAGTACACAAAGCACCAATATTGGGAATAAAAGGGCAGGTTACCATAGATGCTATCTATATATATAGAATAATATTAAAATATTATGAATACTTTCATGCTATAGAAGAAATGTAAAAATTTCCTTACAAAATTTACACAAAATGAAACAGAAAGTATAAATTGCCCTATACCTATTAAATATGTAAATTAATTATTAAAACTTTCCTACCTATTAAATTCTTAAATGCCCAGGTTTTTCCAGTGAATCATAACAAACATTCAAAAAGAAGTAAAATCAATGATAATCTACTTCTAAAAAATAAAGAAAAACACTTTACAAGTTGTTTTATAAAGTAGACATAAAATTTAGAGCAAAATTCAACAAAGAAAGAAAGAAGGAAAGAAAGAAAAGAAGGAAAAATATTACAGATATTCCACATGAACAAAGTTGCAAATATGTTTAACAATATATAAGCAAATAATACATCATGACCAGGAATGAAGGGTAACTATACATTGAAAATTATTCAATGTAATTTACCATTTTTATAGACTAAAGAAAAAAAGAAACTATGGTCATTTCAATAAATTGGGATAACACATTTGAAAAATTCCATACTCATTCATAAAAAAAACTGCTCAACAAACTTGGTATAGGGACATATGGGCATCTTACAGAAAACAAAAAAACAACCAAACAAAAAACTACAACTTAATTCATACTTAATGGTGAAATATTGAAAACTTTTCCCCTAAAATCAAAAACCTGGTAAGTATGTCCATTAACACTCTGTTCCACATTGAGCTTGAAGATCTAGCTATTGCAGTAATGGAAATCAAAGAAATCAAAGGTTAAGAGAGTGCAATGAAATGAAGATGATATTATTTACTACTGTCTGCTGACTCTTACTTATGGTTGATACACTCTTGTGTGTTAAATAATTTTTACACTGAAGCTTCCCTTCAGTGAAGATACAGGATTTCACAGACTTTGAATCTATCTCTCCAGAAGTTTTCATTTGTTTATGTCAGGGACCCTATATTATCACCTGCTAGACTCAATTTATATAACTCCTTTGTCCTAGAAACAGAGGTCCAGAGTTGTGATTTTGGGGGGGAAAGGTAAAAAACAGGCAGAGACAAGCTTATTTGTGGTCTTTTATGGCAAGGGTTAAGTATGTTCTCTCCCATCCTTTAACAGGTTTCATCCAGGTGCCTCAGTTCTAAATTCTTGCCTCCTATGGATCTAAAGCTTTGACTTGCTTGATTGCATGAGTGTTAATACCCAGTGCCTAACCGCCCCCCAACATCACACACTTCATATCAGATGACTAAAACAATTGCCTATGGGTCTTATTGCCTTTTATTCCAGCATTTGGAATTTCATATTTTTTTTCAGATTGTTTTATTGTTTTTTCTGTTTTTCCACCCAATATTGGTTCACGTTATATTTTTTATTTTTGTTAAGGTTTTTATGAGTGTTTTAAATGTTTTAGAAAGAATTTTAAAGTTATTTGTGTTTGCCAGAAAGAGTCTAGTTCTTGCAAGAACTAGACATCTTTATTTTAATAATAAGCACATTTTAATACTTTTAATAACACATGGGAAAGGTCACAATATATTCAATTAAAATAATACAATCATTTTATTGCATATATGTTAATAATAATAAGTAACAAAATTAAAAGTGACAATTTTTATTGCTCTACTTAAGCATTATTTAGTGAGTATATTCTACCTCGTCAATTAGATAAAGAAAAGAGTTGTTGAAAGTAAAAACAAAAAAGAGAAACTAGCACATACACAATGAATGTATCAGAAAACACAAACAGCAATTCGCATACATTGCAGAGCTATCCTATGGAACATTAAGTGAGTGGAAAAGATTTTCTGTGAAATTCTAGGATCTATATGAAAATTATTTTAAAACACTGATCCATTCAAATTCCCAAAGTCAGAAATTGTAGGTCCAATTTCTCTTTATGTATTGGTGAAATGATGAACCTGGCAAGTCACACAGAGACAAATACCAACACTATTAACCCCATTTATATGAAGTTACCTGAAAATTATAGGCCCAAGTTATTACTCATTTTTTTTATCAAAATACAATAAGCCCTTAATATCTTCAGGTTCTGCATATTTGGATTCAACAAACCATGGATCAAAATATTTGAAAAGAACAATACAAAATAGCAATACAACAATAAAATATAATACAAATTTAAAAAATACAGTATAGTAACTCTTCACAAAACATTTACATTGTGTTAAGTATTATAATTAATCTTGAGATGATTTAAAGTATACAGAAGAATGTGCTTAGGTTTACGCAAATACTACCCATTTTTTACAAGGGATTTGCGCATTTGTGGATTTCAGTATCCACAGGGTTTCTGAAATCATTCCCCCAGGTATACCAGGGTGGACTCTGTTAACTTTTCTACCCACAGACCCCACGTGGTAGGATGAATGTACTAGAGATGAATGTGGCTTTTGCCTCTGTCATTATTTTCTTCATCTTCTCAACTTCCAAAGAATGATTGGTCCAGCAGACCTGGTTCTGGTGCAGTGAAACTTTAGGTCACTCAGCAAAGGATTAACTTTATATTAAATTACATCTAGCTGATTACAAGATGGATTTAGTGAGTGATGGGGAGTGACAGAAAACCATGTACATTAAAGTAGATGATAAGATATTGAAAATATTACTGTAACTTATTAAGTATTGATTTTCACAGATTTCTTGATATTCCTTGACACAAACAAATGATAGAGGCAAAGGAACTTGATAAAGGTGAGAAGAAGGAGACACAGTGGTTAGAGTGCAGGCTACAGATTTGAACTTAGGTGTTACAATCATCTATCCACAGAAAAAAGCAAAAGAAACAAAATGACTACACACAGGAAGCATGGGCAAGATGGAAAAGAATATAAAATCAATTTTCAAAAGGAAGTTGGAGCTTCAAAGTTTTAGGATTGTTTTTTTTTTATATGTCTCTGTATTATTTCTTTCAGTTCTTTGTCCAATTAGAGCTGAGTAGAATTTTCTCAATACCTAATCTTTGTTAAGATCTTGCTGTGAAATAAGTATCATAACTAGCACAACTGAACACAGTTTGTTTACAAAAACTATAATTTCATATATTTTTAAAAATTTACATATAGAGATGTGCACCATCTGGGGGATGGTCATGATGGAGACTCAGACTTGTGGGGGGGGGGAGTGGGCATTTATTGAAACCTTAAAATCTGTACCCCCATAATAAGCCGAAATAAAAAAAAAAATAGAAGAAACTAAAAAAAAAAAAAAATGTACATATAAATTCACTTTCACAGAACCTTGCTGCCCCTGTCTGGCTATCCTGGAAGAGGAGGTTAGGACTCATCCAAAATCTAATCATGTTGGTGTTTGTAACTTAAATCTGAAGTTCTCAGTATACATGTTGCACATCTTGGTAAATCTGTTTTCTCATTGTTGCTCGCCACTTACATTCTATCAGTACCTATAGTTGGCTGATTTTTTTCTATGTATTATTTTAATATTTCATTTCTTTCAACTGCTACTCCCTTAAATTAAACCATGATTATTTCTGGATTCTATTGTGGCAGTTGCTGTGTAATTGATACTTTATTTGTGTGTCAATACCAGGTCCATTCTGAGTGCTATAGTCATGTAAGCATTCCTTTATACCTGTGTACAACATAACAACTATCACTCACCTAAAATTCTATGATGTTTGGTCATTACTTTGTTCTTGTTGTTTCTTCCATGAATATACTTCATTATTTTCATCCATCAACTTCTGTTCTCATCTTTCAATGTCCAAGTGCAAATGTCATGAACTTCGTGGCCAACTCATTCAACTGCACAATTAAGCTCCCACATTTTGCTTAACAACTTTTAAGTCGAGGATCTATTGAGATCAAGGTGCTTGAGTTAATGTTCAGAAAGCAGCTGAAAAACCATGGATCTAAATTTTTTTCACTTTGGGAAAAATTTTGTCTTGAAGACAAGCATTGGAAGCAATCCTAATATGCATACTTATAAATGGTGTGTGAGATAGTAGACCTGTCAGGAAGACATTAGAGTGTTCAGCAAATGTCAGTGCCTTTTCATTGTGTACAATAGAACGTACAAAATCCTGAGTTGGTCATGCAAAACCTCCAACTTCTGGTTCCAATTTAATTTCAAAACTTCCTCTTTATTGAACCATCTACATTCATCAGTAGGCTCTTTATTTCATGAACACCCTTCTATATCCTGAATCATGTACATGATATTTCTTTCCCTGGGAATGCTATTCCAACTTTTGTTTAGATTAACCTTACTTATTTTGCAAGGAGAAGCTTACATTTTACTTGTTCTCTAAGACTATTCCTAACTTCACCATTATCTCTTCCAACAGTAAACATTAATATAATTATATTATTATGAATGTTATCATTTAGGATCATAGAATTAAAATATTGGGTAAGGTTTCACTAATTAGATAGAAAAAGGCGAAGGAAATAGTCCAAGCTTACACAGCTTGTACAAAATTTTGGCACAAGTTTATATCAGAATGCACAGCAGAGATAATTTCTCTACTAATGAAATCTCTTCCATTTTCATTCTATTGAACTTGCCACTTTCCATTACTAATTAACTTTTTAAGACCATAGGTTTTCTCTTCCCATCTTAGCTGTAGGCATCTTAAATGCCCAGTTCATGTTTTATATTCCTTTTTATTTAGCACAATACTTGGCAGAGTATGTAGTTGAGAGAGTAACTTCTGCATAGTATATGTTCCAAGCACTTTTATTTCTTTTATTAAAGAACCACAGATAAATATTAAATTTTAGGGTATATTAGAATTACCCAACAATATCCCTTGTTTCATCTTTCCTCATCTGCTAAATAGTAGAAAAACCTGGATCCCTCCTACTTGTTTTCCTTGTAGCCTACTTATTTTTACTGTAGTAATTACTATTCGGGAAGCTTTTGAAGGCTTGGCCAAAACCAATTCTGGCAGGTAAAGCATTTTCAGCTAAAATGTGGAAAATAGATTTAGAATCTCATCTCTGTGTCAGCATATAGTATTTTAAAACTAATCTATTCGGTTTCATTTTTTTCCCATTTTGTCAAACATCAAGGACGTTCACTAGAAGTCATTTCTCTCCATATTTATTAGATTTTCGGTTTGCTGTATAGAGAAAAATGCTATTTAGCTCAACTTAGTTCAATGCCATGACAAAATTATAGATTTATTATCTGTATTAATAGGGCTAATTACAGGACTTTACATAGTGTTTTTATGTGCACAGATTAATTACATACATTGTATAAGATAGGTAAGACAGGTCTTACTAGCAATGTTTATTGGTGAAGAAACTGAGACCACATGAGATTCCCAAGCTAGTAAGCAAAGCTGGATTAGAACTCAGTTCTCTTGTCTTTATTGCCAGTTTTCTTCCTATTACTTCATGGCTTGTCCCTCCGGTAAAGTAAGGCTCACTTTGGCCATGAAATGAAGATAGCCTGTGATTGCTGCCAAGGTGGCATATTGAGTAGGATGTACTGAATCTTTCGGTCACATCAGGTTCTGCTGTGCACGTATCAATTTTGCCAGAATTGGCTTCTTTCATCAAGATGTTCATTTCCAGAGATGAAATTTAATGGGATGAAATTTCATATAGTCCATGGTTAGTGGGTAGGAAATAAAATAAGACCATTCTGTATTGGATAACCTCCACAAAAAAGATTGAAAACATTTGTATGGTTACTACGGGAAAACTTTAATATGGCAAAACTCAGTTTTTAAAAAAATCAATGGGAAAAATTAGGGAGAATAGAATATGACAGAAAAATAAGTGATCAGTGGTGTGTGTGTGTTTGTAACTGACATTCTAAGCCTTTCTTTAATTATTTGTTTCTTTCATCAAGTTGCCCATCAATCTTAGGTATCTAATATCATAGTTGGCTAGATCACTTGAACATCATTGAAGCATTTAGGGAAGATTAGAAAGTGCTTAATAATGGTTTTCAAGTTTTCTGGCTTAGGACCTTGGTAGGATGATGGAGGCACATCCATTAGTTTTTTTGTTTTTTTTTTTTTTAATTAATTTATATGACAGGTGTACATAGTGCAATTTTATAGGAGATAGAAAAGGATAGTTTTAGGAACCATTATAAATGAGCAAATAATTCAATTCACATGTAGGATTGAAAATGAGAAGTTCTGGGATAACTTTCACAATCTTTTCATTTTGCAAATTCAGGCACCCTATGTCACACAGTAGGAAAGATGGAGCTAGCAATTCTGTCATATTACCTTTTCAAATTCTTCTGATAAAATTCTCTTGTAGCTCCCTATTTGCCTATATTCCACTGTTCCAGCCTACTCTAACAGGCTGTATAAATTTCCTAGCTTCTGTATTTTAACTATGAGATATTTGGTGGCTGTCATTCCTTCAAGGAAGAAATGCTGCAGGATACTCAACTGCTGAATTAAAGCTCAGATCATAGGTTGCTGACAGTAGCAAAACTTAGTAACACAATGATTTTTCAATCATCTAGTTACCAAACTTATCAAAAGTGTCAGGTCCAGCCTCTTAGTGGACTGTTTTCCTGGTTCTTTGGCTCCTTGCTTGGAAAATTCACAAGCAGGGCTGGTGTGATGGAGTGACCACAGACAGGAAGCAATTTCACATCAACAGCTTTTATTGCAGAAAAGGAGGGAACTATACAAAGCGGGAGTATGTTCCAGAGAGGAATGAGTCGGTCTCCATGAGTGGAGAAAGACATTAAGGATTCCCAAGTGTTTCCTTTTATTGCCCTCATCAGGGGAGGGCTTACAGGAGGTGTGGGAAGTTACCAGATGTTTGATATACATGACAGACAGGTGTTCTTATAACAAAGTTGCAGCTCCACAGGTGTATATGCCTCAACACCTCAAGTTCCTGCTCGTTGTGGTGTTAGCTGCAGGTTTCCTGCAGTTCCTTCCCTGGCTTCTCCGCCACTAGGAACTGCCTTCTAGGCGTGTATCTGCCACCTGCAGATTTGGTCCCTGTCTAACAAAAAGTCATGCTAGTGGCTGGGCACAGTGTCCCACACCTGTAATCCTAGCACTCTGGGATGCCGAGGTAGCAAGATTGCTTGAGGTCAGGAGTTTAAGACCAGCCTGAGTAAGGGAAAGACACTCTCTCTGCTAAAAATAGAAAAAAATTAGCTGGACATGGTGGTGTGCACTGGTAGTACCAGCTACTTGGGAGGCTGAGGCAGGAGGATCACTTAAGCCTAGAAGTTGGAGGCTGCAGTGAGCTAGGATGATGCCAGTGCACTCTAGCCTGGGCGAAAAGAAGTCATGCTTGGGTAGGCCTTGATTTCAATATTCTATGACAGAAGGAAAAAAGAGGTAGACTACAACTTCTGTTTCTTTTTTCTGCCTACATGAAGTCTTCCCAGATACATCAAGGAGATACTGACAACTTGCTTTTCATTGGTATTTCTTCTTGTTTTTCTTCCATATCTCCACTGGAAAAATATGCTTTCCCCAAATTTCTTTATATATAATCCTCATTTGTGTAGTATCAATGCTCATTTGTGCATATGGGTTTTATCTGCAACAAAAATGTAATGCCAAGCTGGGTCTGCCCCTGTGGTCACTTGAATGTTTACCCATCTAATGCAAACTAATTTCACTGTTTGTCCAAGAAAAACATCACCAAAAAGGAAAATCTGTAATTAAAACGTTCTCTCAGTCATTCCAAAGTTGAATAGAAATTAAGAGCATATAATATATCAATTCAGATGATCAGAATCATCTTCTCTATCAGGAAAACAAATAGGGAACTACATCTATTCCTCTTCAGGATGTCTTAAGTACCCCAAATATTGCCAAAATCCAAGATTTATTCTGGAATGTCATAAGTATTTCCACAATTTCTCTTACATGCTACTATTGTGACTGATGTATAATACATGAATATAAATACTATATTCGGTCATGACCATTTAATATGTGTGATAAATAGAAAGTGAAAAGGTTGAACGAAGTTCTCAATTTACTGATTATTTAATCCTCAAAGCAACAAAAAGCATCAATTAATTACCATTATTCTAAAAGTTATTATTCCAGTTTAAATGAATATACCATTTATCTTCCTCCTGCCCCCACCCCCATTCTGTCCATTTGGCTGTAATTTGGAGAACAGTGCTAAGTATTGGAGAGAAGAGAGGAGAGAAAGGAAACAGAGAGGAGGAGACTTAGAGGAGAGAGAGTGGAAGCAGGAATCTATGGAGGATTTTTCAGCCCGTGCTATAAAGCTGCATTTAGATTTTGACCTCACTATTCCCTAAGAGTCTCAATGGACTAGATGACAATTGAAATTTTTCCTAGCTATGCTATGATGATTTAAAGTCATAGAAAGGATTATTGGTGCTGCCTCTGTGTTGCAAACTAATTAAAAATAATTTTAAAAACTAATAATGCCAGCTTGTTCTGTAAGATCTGAAGTATATTTTTCTTTGGTAAAGGTTTAGGGAATCTTGCCCTCATTATTTGATCTGGATGTCCCCATGGTCTTTTTAGAAGTCAACTGGCCACATTCTTATATGGATATACAGTAAACTTAATATCCATAAACTGTGTTGAGAATATTAATACATTCTTGAGTACTTTTCAGAAAAACAGATAACTGGAGGATCTCAGCAAATTATCTCTCTTTTAAAAGTAAACTATATTATAAAGATACCCTTTAAAGTCACTACTAACAAGCAAAATATGTCCAAAAATAGGGAGGCTACTTTATTTGCTTACATGAGTCCTGGACTATCACTGCTGAACTCATTATATTTAAAGCTCTTTGAGGAATCTTAAGCATGAAATGTTCTCCATAAAACTAAATTCTATTCTAGCTCATTCAACCTCAAAGGTCATAGCTCTGGCTCTGTTTCCTGTAATCATTGCTATAGAGTGACACACCTGCTCCATGGTACTACAAGGCATAGTCTGGGTGGAAAAAAAAAAACTAGATAACAAATCTGGGATTCATAAATGCATCCTCATGACAACACCCTGCCACAAGAGGCACAGACAACAGAGATAACCCAGCTGGTGTGACTTACTTTCCAAAGCCATAACCCTAATGCATCCCAGTGGGGGGAAATGAAAAGAGATTTATTATTAGTTCTGAGCTAATGCTGATCAATGAGCAAAATGCCATGAAGCTGTGGCCAAGGCAATATATGCTGTCCAAGAAAAAAATAAAAAGGAAAGAATGAGGCCAAAAAAAAAAAAAAAAAAAAGCCTGCAATATGCAAGAGAAATACAGGGGAGAATAAAACCTCTTTTGTTAGGAAACTATCCTTCATGACCAAGAGTGGTGCTACGCCATCTGTTCATGATACTGCGGTCTCACAGTGCAAATGCCTGTCATGTACAACAAGCAGTCGAAGCATTAGGAAAAGCGAACATTTCCAAGGTAATTTTCCTAATATAAAGCAAGTTTATCAACAATCTGCAGGCCTCTGTTTTAATTCACATTCACAAGCCTTGGATCTATAAGGACAAACTCCCTAGGGAGCAACGTCCTGTTGCTGAGGGTGAAAAGGACAAAGACTATGGCTTGGAGGGAAGGGGTGAGGCAGACACAAAGTGAGAAAAGCGAAGTACAGAGAAAACTGGGCATGGCCACTAGAAGCCCTGTGGAAATATATTTAATATATAACATTCCTATTCACCTTGCTGTGAGATTGGTTTTACATCTTAATTACCAGCTGACATTCCCAAAATATCCTTCCACCCATGGGGGACCGATATGGAGATTTTCAGCAGTGGCAATGCTAATGACAAGAGTCAATGTCTTGGGGAGCAAGAATTGTGACAGTCATATGCAAGTGCATACAGCCAGCGAGTTGAATGGACAGGAGAAAAGTTAGAACAAAGAGAGAGGTAGAATGTTCCCAAATACAAAGTTCAGGGCTGCAGACTGCTGAGTCTAAGAAGATGAAGGAGAGCTGGAAGGATGCTAGAACTGGATCTAGGCAAATTGTCAGTGGCCAGTAGAAATACAGAGCTGCAGGGTAAACACTTTTCCAAAAAGCAAAAACCAGAAAATGCACCAGATCTGAGGAAGCAGAGAAGGTACCATAAGGACAAGCAAGGACACAGTCACTAACAAAGAGCTTGGTAGCTAATGTGGTTCTGTTCACTCTCACTTTCCTTTATTTCCCTGCCAGGCCAGGAGGCTCATAGCTGATGTCAATTCACAACAGCTGGCCTGATACATGATGGGTATAGGCAGGATAAATAGAGAGAAATTACAGAAGGTGTTCACCAGCAAAGGCAGTCATAGAGTGGGGTATTTTAAAACATAAACACCACGTGCCAATGCTAGGTTTTAAATACACACAAGACAAACTTGCCTAGTGGTTAACCTTATGTACTAAGACGGGCAGGAATTTGAATCCCACTTCTGTCTCTCAGGAGTACTGTGATCTTGGGCAAGTCATTGAACCTGGAGTATCGATACTATGGGGGTAAGAATAATCACTTTACAAAGATGTTTTAAGAATTAAATAAAATGATGTATGTAAATTCTTAGCACAGTACCAATGTTTGTTCATTTGGTCAAACAAATATCTTTTCTATTAGGTCCATTGCATAGCAAGCACGGCCCTTAGCACCAAGGATTTGGGACTGGACACAATAAAATTTCTGTCCTCACATTGTGATGTGGATATGTAGTAAGTACTACACAAATATTAGCTTTTATTAGTATTATTTAATGTGTAATTTAAATTATTATTGTTATTATTATTCAAATTATTTCCCCCAGCTATGATGAGAACTGATGTGCTCAGTTATATGCAAAGAAATAAGGAGATGACTCAAATAACAAATAGAATTGAATGTTGACTTGGAAGGGAGAGAGGGGGAAGGAAGAAAGGAAGAAAGGAAAGTAGGGAAGGAAGAAGAATAGAGAAAGATTATATATATATATACATATATTTATCTATAGAGAGAGAGAGAAAGAAAGGGAAAGAAAGAGAAAGGAATGAGGGAAGGAAGAAAGGAAGGGAAGAAAGAAGGAAGGAAGGGAAGAAAGAAGGAAGGAAGGGGAGGAAGAAAGTATGAAAATATTAGAAAAATCTGGGTGAAGAATTAGATTCTGGAGAACTGATACCTGAGACCTGAGTACTAGAAGATACCTTATTGGAAAAAAAATTCTAACATATGGAGACTAGATAGCAGTAGTAGTAGTTATCTACTCACAAGAGCAACGTTTTAACTTTTGGTAGGCTAGTTAATGTTTCAGTTCTCTAATCTAGAAAAATCAGTATGATTTTCAGTCAGTCCAATTAATAGTTATGTGCAGATCTATTGAAATAACAGATATAAAATTATGGTCAACGTGGAAGAATTTAAACTTAATGTAAACATAAAGTACAAGTGATATTCTGAAATACTTTGGGTCATAGAACATTTCAATGTCACAAAATGATTTGGGAAGCTCTGGGAAAAGAAATTTATTCTGACTTTGTTGTCATATCAAGCTGTTTTGTGGAAGTGATTCTTTCTTGGACTTGGTATGAGATTTCAAGCAAGCCCAAATCTCTAGCTCTCTATAATAATACATTATTACATTTATAATGTTTTTAAAAAAATAAACAAATGTCATGATTATACACTTTTGTTATTTCTGCAAAATTATCCCCTGTCATAAAGACAAAGGCTTATTTATCTTTTGTATAAAACCAATTAACTAATATAGATGATAGATGGTCACTCCAATTATGAAGTGATTTTAAGTTGAACTATGTTTAAAAAATGGCACTGTCAAGTCTTTGTACTTGAGTACTATTTGTTGTTTATTTCCAGAGCGTGTATGTAACAATTGGTATATACTTGGCTATAAAAAAGGATGATAATGCTCTCTGTCTTTGCAATGTCTTAGTGCATTGCTTCTGCATTATTACATATATCATTTTGATGTTCATGATTTTACCTGGGTATTTCAAACATTTTGCTATTCATTTCAATTGGTAAATGGTTTGCGAAATAGACATATTCTGTTACTCATAATTTTCTATTGTGGTGTTTTCTATTTTTTTGTGTTTTTATGATGAATGGGTACACATTTTATTAAAAATTTTTGTGGTATATTCTGGGAGGCAATATAGCACATATATTTTAATATAACAAATAGATGTTCTGAAGTAGGGCTGGGATAGAGCCTGGTGCAGTCATTTGTACATGGAGTGAAGGGAGAATTACATCCTTCTTAAAGTTTTAGTTTCTTCTTCTGTAAAATGGGCATAGTCATATTGTTTACCTAGTTAGGATTGGCTTTAGGATAAATGACTATATTTAAAATGCTTATCATACTTCTATGGCATTTTTTTCTTCTATGGCATGTATTAGCCATTCAGTAAATAATCAGTGATATGATCATGCTATTAAAATATTTTTGTTAAAATACATTGTAATAATGGAGCTCTTTCACTGATTTCTTGAGATAATCACTGTGTAATCCAGCTGGACTATTATATGTATGTCATTAAATCGTATTTCCTATTAAATTATTTGGGTTTTTTTACATCTGTTTTCCAAAATGAAATTGGTCCTTTGTTTTTGTTTTGGGTAAAACTTTGTCAAGTTATAGGACCTGCCTTGTTTGCTTTTGAGAATTAATTTAAACCTCTTCATTATTTAATGTGATGAATAGTTTATATACTATATGTAGTACTTGCTCATTAGACGTTGAGCATAATTTGTTAGTAAAATCACTGGAACTTCTTAGAAGTTTTGATTAGAATAGTGTTTTAAAATTTAATTTCTTCCTCAATCATTTTCATTTTATAATGATAAATAAATATTAATTAGCATATAATCACATATAGTAATTGCTTTTTCATGAAAAAGTTATCTGTTATGCTCACTTCTAATTATATAAAATTTTAAATAGATTAAATTGCAAGAGTTTATTTGATTTTGTCCTTTTAAAAACAAACATTCAGACAAATTAGTTTTGTTGTTTTTCTGAACTCTAATTGTTCTAATTTTTCTTTATTTTTTAAAAAATATAATTTTAATTTTTTTATTTATTGTAGAAACATAATTACTTAAAACATTTTCTTTTATTTTAATAATGCATATGTTTAAGAGCATTTTCTTATGAGTCCAACTTTGGTTGTCATAAATCTTATATTGTATAGATTTAATTTTTAGTGTTATACCTAATATTGTAGGATTTTATTATTGTATTTCATGACTTTTGTTGTGTATTTATTTCCACTGCTTTTTTGTTTGTGTATTTAAATGTTGTCATCATTTTTTTATATTAAGCATAACGATCGTTATCTGGTTTCTCCTTTTAAACTAATGAGGGTTCACAGCTTATCAGACAGGGTTTGGGAGACTGACATTGGGCATCCAAATTGAGCAGTGTTTGCCTGCAGGTACCATATGCTGAGTCAAAGAAGATTTTAACCAAAGCTTGCAGGACTGAAGATAGATTTAAGATCTACATAGTGATAAGCGAACTATCAAATTTTGCTGGTTTTTAATCATAACATAGTAGTGTTTTCTAAATATCCTTATATATAAGAAAAAATGTATCTTAATAAAAATTATATCTGATATCGATGTCCAATTCCCTCTCACTTTACAACTTTGACATGCATTCCCTAACCTACCCATGCCATTTAGCTATATTTTCTAAGGCTTCTCCAATTTTATTGTTTCCTGCTTTATGGAAATCTTACTATTCACATGGTAGAGTTTTGCAACTCTAACTTCCAGTCTCTTACTTTTTCTTTACAATATTTAGGATTTTCATATTTCTCCACCTATTTGATTGGGTTATTTCTACTACCTGTTTTTGTTCAAATTAAATTATGCTTCAGTAGTTAACTCTCCTCTCCATGTTTCAGCTACTAAAAATTTTAATAGGCAAATCAGGTTTTATATTCCTCACAGAATTTGTGTCTTGCAATAAAATTTTCTTATTTGTTCTTGATATATATGTGGGTATATACCTAAACATAATTTTTTGGGTTCAAGTAATCATTTGATCTATACTTTCAGTAGCTCTGTTTTGCTAGAAGCTGTCTCTTCTAGATATATGTTAGTTCTCATCACATTTAGGAAAATTTGTTTAACTTTTTTAACATATATTTTATTTATTTTATTTTTTCTTTTACTTGTGTACTGTGGCTTAGGTCTAGCTTCTGAGCCTATAACAGCAAATCCACGAGAGGTAAGTGGTGTGGCGAATCTGCCCGAATGGGGTTATGTAGTGCAAGGGTGAGGCAGGCAACAGTGTCTTGTTCTCTTCACCTGGTTCTTAATGCTTATATGCTCAAATGCTTATATGCTCTCTGCTTAAAGGGCAGAGAGGAATTTTCATACATCTTTATCTAACTCACAGTTCCTTAAGACTGTGGCCTGAAACACCAGGGTCGTGGACTGTGGCCTGTTAGGAACTGGGCCACACAGCAAAAGGTCAGCAGAGGGCAAGCCAGTGAAGTTGCATCAGTATTTACAGCCACGACTCACATCACCACCTGAGTTCCGCCTCCTGTCAGATCAGCAGTGGCATTATATTCTCACAGAAGTGAATCCTATGGTAAACTGCGTTTGTGTTTGTAAGGAATCTAGGTTGTGTGCTAGCTCAATGAGAAGAGAATCTAATACCTGATGATCTGAGGTGGGGCTGAGGCAGTGATGCTAGCACTGGGGAGCACCTGAAAATACAGATTATCATTACCGGAGAGGTTTGACTACACAGAGAACATAATAAACCAATTCCTTGCAGACTTATAGCAAAACCCTATCGGTGAGTGGCAGGTGACAATTAGGCTGCATCTGGTGATAGGTTTTATAGTGGCAAGTAAACATCTTATCATTCCCCCCACCCCTGTCTTAGGAAACATTGTCTTCCATGAAACAGGTCCCTGGTCACAGGAAATATTTTCCTAAAGAATTAAACAAAGATCAATTAAAGAATAAGGGCTGAATACGGTGGCTCATGTCTGTAATCCTAGCATTCTGGGAGGCTGAGGTGGGAGGATCATTTGAGCTCAGGAGTTTAAGACCAGCCTGAGCAAGAGTGTGACCCCATCTCTACTAAAAGTAGAAAGACATTAGCTGGACAACTAAAAATATATAGAAAAAATTAGCTGGGCATGGTGGCACATGACTGTCATCCCAGCTACTCTGGAGGCTGAAGGGCAGTAGAATTGCTTGAGCCCAGGAGTTTGAGGTTGCCGTGAGCTAGGCTGACGCCACAGCACTCTAGCCCCGGCAACAGAGTGAGACTCTGTCTTGGAAAAAAAAAAAGAAGAAGAAGAAGACAGATATGCCTAGTATACAGTATTATTAAATGCTGGCTTTGGGGTTCTAGTAAATGCAATAAAATAAGAAAATAAAATAACTGATATAAGTAAACATTCAAAAGAAATATGGAAATAGTGCTTTATTTGGTAAGATATTTGTATTTTTAAAGTACAAGATATGAATTTAGGATGATTTATGTTTATATAATACAAAATCAATAATTGTCTCCCTATATAAATATAGGTAAGGATGGGGGAGGAGGGGATGGGTATATACATACATAATAAATGTGATGTGCACCGTTTTGGGGATGGAAATGCTTGAAGCTCTGACTCGGGGTCGGGGGGAAGGGCAATATACGTAACCTAAACATTTGTACCCCCATAATATGCTGAAATAAAAAAAAATATTTGACTCAAAATGAATAAGACTGCAAACCGAAAAAGTAGGAAAGTAAGCATAGATAATATTTAACCATAAAAATGGAAATATTTTTATAAAAAGGTTAAAAGCTTGAAAAGATGCATTTCAAATTTAGGGGGAAATTACAATATAAGAGTTAGATAAAGGATTAAAATCTATAATATAACTTTAATTTTAGCTTATGTCAAGAATATTGACAAGCAATATGAAGATAAAATTCATAAAGGAGCAAATCCAAATGGCAAAACAAAACAAAAACTCAAACTCAGTGGTAGTTAGGGAAATGCAAATATAAATGTGTTACTACTTTACAACCATAAGACTGGGAAAATTTCAAAAGAACAATAACACTTATTGCAGGTGGGAAAAATGGCTTGTGGATATTTAAATTGAAACAGCCTTTCTGGAAAGCAATCAGAGAAGTATACTCAACATTTGAAAAAATATACTCATCAATCCTACTCCTGAAAATCTTAGAAAAAATAAAAATATGTCAAAGAGATGCATGTCTGAATTTTTTGTACTGCAACATTGCACAAAGAAGGAAAAAAAGGTAAAAGAAACAAACATAAATATGTTTATGATTGGTTAAATTATGTTAAGTCTCTATTAAAAAAATATCATCATCATTATCAAGAACAAACTTTTATACAAATAGTTTGTTCTTAGCAAGAAAAAAAGGATGGAGATATATAAGGTTAATATTGCTTTCCTGAAGAATGGAATGGAAGTGTTGAAGAAGAGAAAGGGTGGGGAAAGGAAATTTTTGAAAAGAAAAATACAACAACAAAAAGTGCTGCCTGGTATAACTCTATGTATGTTATGATTACATTGATGCATTTATGAGTATGCATTTATGTGTGTATGAATGAAATTTCAGAAATGTTCTTCGAAAAAATGCTGTTTCTGTTTTGCTTCACATTTTTAAATAGCCTTTACATTGTAAATTTTATCTAACGTTTTGAATCCATGTAGGTTAATAAATTTGCATATTGATCATAACATTGTCCTTTTTATGATATTTACATTCCTGTTGTGCTTTCTCTTTTTATCACATTTAATATTTACTTGTTTGTCCTCATAGAACCTATAGTTTGCCTGAGTTAGTTTTTGTTGTGATGAAATACTTAACACCGCTCATTTGTGTAAATAAAATTTTCTTCCTTTTTTTACCATATGATCACACTTGCCCTCATTTTGCTCTTACATTGATGCTATTAATAATTCCTTATATTATTTTCTTTGAATATTGATCATGTTTGGTGGACACATAAAAAATGTATTTTTATTAGTAGTGGTTTCATCCTACTTCTCCTCAACCTCCTCCTCATCCTTCTCTCCCTCCTTAATCTTTTCTTCTAGAGACCAAATTGATTATGGGCTAGATCTCCATGACCTAGTGATCCATATCCCATTACATTCTGTCACCTTTTTGATCTTATTGTTCATTTCCTCTTTGTCCTGTTTGTTTTTCCTAAAGCCTGTCCTCAGTATGAACGATTTCATTTTCTGTAATTGCAGGTTTTTCATATATATATATATATATATATATATATATATATATATATAATTTATTCACAATCCTGAATCATATGTTTTTATTGATCTGTTCTCATTTGATAAAAACAAGGTCATTACATTTATTTAGAACACACATCAGACATTTCTACTCCTTTCTTCCTGATTTATAAACAGTATCTATTTTAATCTTATAAATTCCTTTGACATTTTTAGCATTTTTCTTATTTATTCTTGTAATTCAATTTCTTGTAGGCCCGTGCATGTATGTTTGTCTTGGTCATTAACAGGGCGATCTCTAGCTGGGCCCCTGTTGCAATGCAGTCACTGGTAAGGATCTTTTTAGTCCTGTGTAGCAACAGGAGCAATAGACAATCAAAGCTCTGAACCTAGAGGCTAGAAAGATATGGCAAGCATAGTCCTTGGCACACTGAAGACTTCTCCCTAAGGTACTAGTAATATTTACTTTTAGGTACAATTTCCCACTTTAACTGTTCTGGCTCATCCTGGTGTGAGCCTGGATGAGAAAAGTCCATTTTGAATGAAATGCTGGTTTCTGTTGACAGAGGAGAGTTAAGACCCAAATATAACAAGCCTTCTTAATAGAACCGAAGCTGCTGAAATATGGTAGTGATTACTTTCCTTTCCTTCTTAAGTGTAAAATGTAGATATGGCCAGAGGCAAATCATATTTATTGGGCAGTTGAAGGACCTGAGCAGTGACCTGAATTTCTAGAAACTATGTCTTCTGTTGTCCTTACAAAATGGAAGTGAAGGAACAAACTCCATAAAGGATCTAATTCTAAAGCCCAACCCATTGGTAAGATATATTTTGAAAATCCTTAACAGAATATGAAATGCACTATTAATTATTATTTTGTAATTAGATCAGTTGTTGCATAAGTGGAGTGTTTTTCTATGGGCACAGAAAAGCCCAACTGGTTTCTAAACTCCTAACTCTATTATTTTATCATTCACCTTTCTTTTCTCCTCCTTTCTGATGTCCTCTTCATTCTCCTTTCTCCTGCCCTTGCACTTCTCTCTTTAGTTGCACTAAAATGTCCCTGCATAAACAGACCAAAGATGGTAGGATTAAAGGATTAAAAGGGCAATCTGATTGGAGCAGTGTATTGTATTTCTATAGCATGGAAGGGGGGAAAATCCAGGGACTCCTAAAAGATCTAGATAAATGGAAATGGATGATAGCAGTAAAAGGTGGACTTATAAGGGTGCATTTTTATGTGTTACCCTTTAAAAATTATCTTACCTTTTTATTATAAAAATAATGAGAGTTATTTTACTGAATTTGAAATATACAGGAAAGCATATAGATAATGTGGAAAAACCTCACTTGTAATCTCCCCACCATTAAAATAACTATTGTAAAAATATGAGCATATTTTCTACAGTATTTTACTTTTTACTCCATGTGTGTTTAAAATGAAATTGAGGCCATTCTTGATATACTTATGGGTAACCTTCCTTTTTACACTTAACAATACACTAATACTTTTTCTATTTATTTTTACATTCTGCAAAAATACTTTTAGTGCCCTCATGTGAATGCTAATTTAAACCCAATCCCCTCTTATCAAATGTTAAGGTTCTTTCAATTTTTATTATTATAAATAACTCCGCGATACATTGTTGTATATAAATATTTTTACCTAGCACTGATTGTTTGCTTAAGTTAAAAAAATGGAACAGTCTTTTAACAAAAGCTGTCCTTCAAGAGTTTTGCTTTTCCTTTAAAATAGAATATATGATAATTCTATAATTCAGATTCTTAAAGTACCCAAAAGTAATGATTTCCCAAAGTTAATTAAAATATATAAACTGTCCTTATTTTTTCCAATTTTTTTAAATTAAGAGGTTCTAAGGGAGCATAAATCAACCACTATAAAATCCAAAAACGTCTTGCTTTTTAACTCTATTTTGTAGACGATATATAAAAATGATTAATTCTGTGTCTGGTGGGATCCTGAAAATAATTCCATCCAGAACATTCCCTATATATGGCCCATTTTTCTAACCTGGTTTATAGTCCTTACTAATAGTCTTAATGTAATTTGTCTATGTTTTCTACTGTGAATGTTAAAAGATCCTAGCCCCATCTTCCTTAGCAAGCCTGCACTCATGGGCACAACATTTTTTAAAATTCTAATACAAATGGAATATGATATTCTCTAGACTTATAGTGGTGCTGATAATTTAATGAGAAAGAACAAGAACAAGCATATTGATCATCTTTACTGTAGAGGAATGAACTTGCTTCCCAATATAAGGATATGAAAATGTATTACAAAGAATTTTCAATTTATTTGATTTCTGGAAGTAAATACTTTTATGAACTGAAGCTTATGTAAGCTTTAGGTGAGAAAGGCATACTAGCACATAACCTCTGACTGCCCAGAATATGCATTTAGAAAGACATAGAACAGTATGTTTCTAGCCATAGTATTTATCCTGATAAAAATAAATCTATATTATAACTTAGAGTTGACCTAATAGAAGTCAATGCCTTGGGAGGGTTTGAAATTGCATATTTTGGTACAAGTGAAAGAACAAAAAAAATTAAAATGAAAAGAACTGAGTTCTACTTAGGATTTCTAGTCAAAAAGTGTTCAAGGAAGTAAGACAAGTGGATAGCAGAAAGGAAAAAGGGAAAGAAGGAGAGATTGGGTTGAATTGTTGCTTGCTTGTAAACAAAGCAATATTGCTGCTTATCCAGTCTACTTCTTTACCTTATTAGGTGTTTGTGTTGCCTCTGCCCCCAACTCCCACATCATGTGGGCTCCAAGGTAAAGAATGGTAAGAAAGTAGTTCCTGGACACAGGATGACATAAGATGTAAGATGTTTCTATTAGTTTCCAAAGCTATTGCTTAATAATAATCTTTGTCCCTCACCACATGATGTTATACATGCTAGAGTTAGCATACATAAATAGATAACTATCTTGTAGTAAGGGTCTGAGTGTCTGGAGTTCATGAGACAGAAGTCTACAGAGCTGGAACCCATTCTACTAAGTGAAGTATCTCAAGAATGGAAAAACAAGCACCACATGTACTCACCAACAAATTGATATTAATGGATCAACACTTAAGTGGACATATAGGAATAACATTTATCGGGTGTCAGGCAGGTGGGAGGGGGGAGGAGGGAATGGGTATATACAAACATAATGAGTGAGATGTACAACGTTTGGGGGATGGTCACGCTTGAAGCTCTGACTCGAGGGGGGAGTGGGGTCATGGGCAATATACGTAACCTTAACATTCGTACCTCCATAATATGCTAAAATAAAAAAAAAAAGAAGTCTACAGAAATAGAGTAGTTTGGGGAAATTTCTCAAGTAACTTCAGTACATTGATGGCCAAGTGCTAAACAGAATTCATAGAGAGAGGAAAAATCAATATTCTTCTACAAGTTTTGAAATTTTCCATCAATTTGTGTCTCTTTGGGCCACACTTTTTCCAACATACCTCTGTGTTTAAGAATAGATTGAGTCTCTCATGTTTTTATTTAGCTCAAAATATAAACTGATCCAAAAAGAGGAAAAAACAAATTACATTATTTTTTCTTAATGTTTCAAAAAAGGTTCCTTTGGAAAATAAAATTGTCAGTCAAACATATTTTCTGAACAGTAATTATATTTCAGGCCTGAGCTGAAAAGTAGAAATATTAATTAATCAATGTTCTACAAACTTGGACAAAAGCTTTTGTAAAAATTTAGTTAAACCATATTCTCAAATAATTTGAATCTTTTAAAGCAGAAAGTAAACACACAAAATTAGTATTTTTTGCTATTTTTTGGTATATATAAGTGCACATGGGTTTTGACATAATACTATCTCTGCACATGATATGTGGTAGGATTCTATCTTTTTCTACACTGTAATCATCTATTCGAGAACAGAAACTGGGATATCTACAAACTTTTACAGCTTACGATTAGCTGTCAAATCAACTCAGTGAAACACTGCATTCAATTTATTGTCTGTCATCACAAACTTTGGTAAAGTCATATTAGAGGTCAGGCACATTTTCAGCCTTTTTCTTGACCTCACAGATCTTAAGGTCCTATCAATATGATATGAACTTGACTATTTTTTATAAGATAAAAAGGCCTATAATATTTCAGTTCCCAAACATACCTGCCCAAGTTCATGGCAACATCCTCAACTAGGGCTTAGGATATGAGCAAAAAATAACTGGATAATCTGTTTGATATAACCTATCATACAATCTATGCAATATCCGTCGATATCTTCCCTGGGCATGTTGGACTTATGGGGACATAGGAGCATAAGAAACTTCATATTCAGGAGAGAACACTAATCAATATTATTGTGAAAGCCTTTTTCCCCCCAATCAAAGGTAGGTAAAGCATGCACAGTAGAAAGGCTGAGCCAAAAGATTAAACAAATTAAAACCCCATGGACAATATTAGGTCGCTTGGATTACATCATGCCTCTGTTCAGTTTCACCTCTGTGCTTCCCAATTAATTATGCCATCCAATAAATGTCTTGCTAAAGAATCTAGTCTAACATCAACATCAAACCTAATTTTATCAAGCTATATACACTAGGCATATCAGACTATTGATAGCCGGCATTTATAGTATACTTGGTAGACTATTGCCTCTATGAGGTAATCCTAGAGAACTTCAGAGGAAAAAATATATCACAAAAGGCTTTTCTGCCCACTCTGTCTAGCACAGTTTTAACGGGCCTGAAAGCGGCTCAAGAAATACTTCATTTGTGTGGATCAATCATCTGAATATGATTAGGATTCTAAAGCTGTTCTTCTTAGATATTTTTATTGATATTTCTCTAATGGAAAAAGAGAGTAAACCCACGGTCTAGAAGTCAGGAGCTCAGGCTGATCTGCCACAGCTAATGAATATTTCTTTAAATTACTATCTTTTAGTTTTTTTCTTAAACATCAAATTTTTCAGTAAATATATGATAGATCAATTTTATTTTAACACAAACATAATATGAAACAAAATTTTAATCCATAATCCAGAAATTTTCCAGTAAAAGATAATGTACTAGATAAGAAGAAGTACTGTGTCTATCATAATATGGAGTTGCATCACCTCCAAGTACACAGCATAAGTGCAACCTTGCTTGAGAAAAGCTGATGGTCAAAACCCATGGATATAACAAAAAGTGAGCATTGTTCTCCAGTGAGGGTTCTGGGAAGGAAATTAATATTAAGATTTATCTCATATTTTTAATGCTCCTTTACCAATTCTAGCTTACTCTGTTAGTCCTAAATCCAAACTATTGTCACACATCTATTAGAATGTGTTAAACACATTGTCTCATATACAGAATACACCAGAAATATTCAGGTTTACTGACTAATTAGGAGAAGTTGGTCAAGCATCTCTGATAATTTATATACACTATTTGAAATAAATTTGCTATTGGCTAGCCAGAAAACTATGTTGTCAGTCTTGATAATAAAGTTTCTTGAAATGTTCATTACAAATAATGAATCAAATTCTCAAAAAAATAAGAGAAAGAGAGAGAGAGACAGAAAGACAGACAGACAAACAATTATCCCAAACCCACAGATTATAAATTTGCAAGTTTATTTTGGTGTCTGCTAGACCTGCTTTGAGAAGGCAAATTGCCACAGGAATTGGAGAGAACAAGCATGAAAAGTGGTTGCTTTTACCAAGTGGTATCATGAGAGGAATCAGATTGAAATTTAAAATGTGATATAAATTATTTACCAGGATGTTAACATTTTAAACAGAGTCTTTTCACATCTCTTATCCCATTGGGATCTACAATAATCCTCTGAGGTAGATAAGACTAGTATCATTATTCCCACTGTACAGATGAGGATATTTATGCCCTTGAAAGTTGAATGAATTGCCCAAAGTTAGGCAATATTTTAATTACAAAGCTAGGAGTAGATCCTGAAGTCCTCTCTTTCCGAGATGCACCTAGTACCTTCTCTGATGCTTGATTGCTTGATATTCAAAAAAGAGACACTGTGCTTGCTAATACTCTGGAACTGAGAGCTGATAGTGCATTTTGATATCACAATAACCAAACCAGTGTTACCATAGAACTTGGCACATATAATGACTTATTCTGTTAAAAAAAATAACAACTTTAAGGCATAATCATATTTAATACTAGGTACATAAATAAGTATATTTTAAAACACATTGCTCAAATAATAATGGAAGGTTGGATTTTCAGTATAACATCTTAGAAGGGATCTTTTATTGCCATTTAATTTTTCTTTTTTAGCATTTGAACCATTAGCAATACCTTCTGGCTTACACCCAGCATGTCTTAAATCTAAAACTTCTGCCTACAACACCCTAACCGAAATTACCTTCAGCTCTCATGTGGACCGCTGCAATCATCTCTTAACTCATCTCCATTCTTTTTGCTTGACACTCTATGTTCTATTATCCTCATGAAAGTTGAAACAATCTCCTAAATCTGTGAATTAAAATCCCTGACTCTTCCACTGAGTAACTTCCAGGGGCTTCCTAATATACTTACAGTAAAATATACATTCTTGTTGTGGCAAAGACCAGTAATTGGCCTCCATTAGCAATCACCCTCCTTCCCCTTCTTTCTATTAACAATACAGATGCTGCAAATTTATCTGGGCAGTGGCTACATTGCCTAGTTTTCTTTGTGGACTAGTGTGAGGACCAATATGTACAAACAAGGAGTCATATCCTTAAATAGTGTATGTGTTTATTCTTTTTTCTCTCCTGATAGGATGAAACACAGACATACTGGATTAGGGTCTCACTAATGGCAGAGAAACACGTGACAAAGAGCTGGAAGACCTATGTAGAAGGGTCACCTAATTGCTGACTGCTTACCTTGAGAACACTAGGTGAGGGAGAAACAAATGTCCTTTGTGCCTGGGCTAATGTATTTTGGAGTTTCCTCATTATAGCAGCTTATTCTGCCTTTAACATGGTCTACAGGCTATGCTATGTACAAGGTGACTCTTTGCTCCTTTAGCAACAGTTTGTTGCAAGTGCCTCAAATCAGAAACATTTACTTTTTTACCTTTATGTCTTATTCTCTGAATTATTTACAGATCCCCTATGACTCCCTTACATAACCTTCCACTCCAGATTATTGAGTTACTAAACTTTGATCTAGGGATGCATCAAGTAGGCAGGAACAGAATCCCATATATGATCAATATAATTAGAGGTTCTTATAAACTAACTAGGGTATGAGCTTCTGACCAAATCTGAGACCAACCCAGTCATAAACCATGGTCAGACATGACACAATATAATAAGGCAAAAACAAACAACTACTTTAAGACAGAGACATCCCTGATACCGAGAAAATGTTATGTAAAATAAGATCAGTGTTATGGATTGAAATTTGTTCCCTTAAATTCATATGCTGAAGCCTTAACCCCCAATGTAACTGTATTAGAGGTAAAAACTTTAAGTAAATGATTAAGATTAAATAAAGTCCTAAGAGTGGGGCCCTAATCCAATAGGCCTGGTGCCCTTATAAGAGTAAGAGGAGACTACAGACCTCCCACTCTTACTCTGTCCATACCCAAAGGAAAAGCCATTTCAGAACACAGCAAGAAGGCAGCCATCTACATCTATAGGAAAAGAGGACTCACAAGAAATCAACCCTCTGGGCACCTTGAGTGTATTTTGATTCTGTTTCTCCAGAGATCACTGGTTAATGCACAGCCTGAGCTGAGTACCCAATGTTTCAAGAGACACTGCCTTTATGTCATATCCTTTAATTATATCATCTCATTTAATCACTAGACAGCTCTATGAATACATGCTGATGCTAGTGTTCCGATTTAGGTACATAGAGGACAAGAGAGCTGAGTAGTGTATTCAAGGTCACTCAGCTAGAAGATGGCAGAATTGGGACCAAAACTCAGGGCTACATGGCTTCAAGTCTGTATGCTCAAGGGTTGCTCAAGGGGCATCTCAGTCCACTTTGTGCTGCTATAAAGGAATCCCTGATGCAGGGTCATTTATAAAGAAAAGAGGTTTATTTGGCTCACAGCTCTACAGGCTGTACAGGAAGCATAGCACCAGCATCTGCTTCTGGAGAGGACTTCAGGGAGTTTCCATTCACTGCAGAATGCAAAGGGGGGTAGACATTACATGGGGAGAGGAAGAGGTGCCAGGCTCTTTTCAACAGAATAGCACTGAACCATTCATAAAGGATCCTTCCCCATGACACAAACTTCTCCAACCAGGCCCTATCTGAAAAAAAGAAGATCAAATTTGAACATGAGATTTGGAAGGGACAAATATCCAAACTACACAAGGTGGTATGCAATGTTATTGCCTTCAGAGTAGCATACCATAAGGAAAAATGTATATTGGCTTTCAGGAGTAAGTGGTACTCTTAAGAAGACTCACATTTTCAATTGAATTATGAAATATATTTACAGGATATTTCTTTCTTTATGCATTTCATATAGGTAATGAGCTCACACATATTACTTAAGATTGCTAAAGACTTTCCCCTTTCCTTCTGTAGATTAGTGCATGTGAGGTCAAACACCCCCTACTTGTTACCTTCTCAAACCATGAACTTGTTTTCTGAATAAATGAACAGCCTTTTTCTTTAGCTGTTGTCAATATAACAAAGTGACCAAAGTCAGGAAAATTGAAAAATGGTGTATATGAGTAGTGTCCTTCTCTTAAGCTAACCACTATTTTATGCCCATGTGATGTATTGACAATCCCAAATAAAGTCCTAGAATTTAATAATTTGCAAACAGTTAATAGCATTTTTTATTAAATCAGTGAAGCAAGAGGTTGAACCAAATTGTGACATAAAATTTGAGAACAAACAAAATTCAGACAATGGTTAAATGTTTAATCAAGGGGTTTCAGTGATGATATAAATGTCAAAACAAGAGACTTATGGACTCAAACCTTTAAAACATCAGGGTGTCTTATTATTTTTAATACTTTTCAAAAAAATCTGTATTTTTTAATCAACAGCTTCTATTACCTAACTTTATGGTTCATAAACTGTTATAGTTGTCAGAAGATCTACACATTTCTCTTTCTACCCAACTAATAAAAAATAAATGAGAAAACTGAAGATCTTTTTATTTTTGTATTGTGTTATAATTGAAACTTTTAAAAACTTTTCTTCCTTTTAGCTTCTCTCACAAATGCTTATAGTTGGTGTAGCACAAGCAAGATGAATTTTCTCATGGGATAGCAAGTGCATTTGGTATGTACTGATTTATTTCAGCCCAGAGCATTTTGCCTGAAAATAACTTAATCTTCTCTTTAGATTCTCATATAAATCTAATAAGTTTTTTTTTTTACAAATATAATAGTATCTACATTTGTAGCATCAATTGCTTTCTGAATGCTTCTACTGCCTTTCAATTTTTATTCTTATAACAAACTCCTCAGATAGATAGTAGTCTTACAACAATCTACCAAGGTAGATTGAAGAAAACATTATTTTCTTCAATTTTTATACATATGTGTGTGTATATATATATATATATATATATATACATATATATATATATAGAAACGAATTCAATGACTTGCTTAATATACCTTAGCATGTGGTCTACAGCTTTCTCCACCAAACCATGCAAGTGTTCAAAGATAAGCTCTTTATTTTTTTCACAAGGTATTCTCTTTTCTTTCTATATCTTATAAAAATGATTCTATAACTAACAGGAAGGACATGGCTTTAATGAAAATTAAGGAATTTTCAATATTATCTCTCACAAACCAGCATTTCATAAATTCCTCAACCATCACAGTAGTTCACTTATTGAGTATCAAATATATGTTCCGAACAACATACTTCTTCAAAACTCGTAGTTTTCTAAGTTGGCTTAGGTTGCTGGAGGACAAGCCTTTAAAGTTGTGACTGTATTAAATATTTTATAACCTTAATTATTTGTACACAAGGACATCTTCATCACTTTATAATTAAATATAGTAATAAAAATTGTCTACAGTTGTAAGACAAGGTAGTACTTTTCATCTGGCAGTACAAGTCTACCATGTGTGTGACAAAAACAATAATTGTCATGAAATCAGGAGGTCGTTATGGGCTGGATGTATAGAGAAAAATCTATTCAGATGATAAGAGATTTTAACTGGCTCTTGCTTATTTGCTTTATATTTTTCTACCAACTCATCTTTCTACCTATGAGCATCTCTGCCATTCACTTCAGTAAGTAAAGAATTATGCCTGTCCCACCCAAGAAGTACTCTCAGATAATTCAGAAAAAAACTGTCCAATGCTGTGGAGACAAATGATTAGTTGAGCAGTCATTGTTTGCATGCACAGACAGTAACCTAGATAGTGCTCTAGGCTGCAATCCCCAACCCCTGGGTCATGGACTAGTACTGGTCCTTGGCCTGTTAGGAACCTGGCTGCACAGCAGGAGGTGAGCAGAGGGCAAGCCAGCAAAGCTTCATCTGTATTTACAGCTGCTCCCCACTGCTTGCATGACAGCATAAGCTCTGCCTTCTGTCAGATCAACAGTGGCATTAGATTCTCATAGATACACGAACCCTTCTGTAAACCGCACATGTGAGGGATCTAGGTTGCCTGCTCCTTATGAGAATCTAATGTCTGATGGTCTGAGGTGGAGCCAAGGCAGTGATGCTAGTGCTGGGGAGCAGCCTCAAATACAGAGTATCACTAGCAGAGAGGCTTGACTGAACAATAAATGTAATGCACTTGAATCATTCCAAAACCACCCACCTCCACTGGTCCATGGAAAAATTGTCTTTCATGAAACTGATCACCGCTGCCAAAGAGGTTAGGGACCACTGCTCTAAGGCATCTGATAAAATAGCCTAAATATAAAATTCAGAATTAAGAAAATGGTTACCTTTACAATGACTATTTTATTTAATCAATACTACTATTCAATAGTTCAATATAGATTAGTTCTACTATATAGATGTTACAGACATTTTGTCTTCCTAGACTCTGGAATAGAATACAAAATTCTGTAATATAATTCACTCAATCATGGTAAGTATTAGGTTATTATAATTATGATCCTTTTAGTTAGCTTGAATCAAGTACTTAGAGTACTTGCTTGAAGAAATTTCTTATTATTCTTTAATTATCTGACTTTTAACTATACTAAGACATAGTAGAAATAGATATCCAAATAGGAGGGAATGACTTTTCTTAAATGTTACAATATAGTGAATATAGTCTACATGACTTTATCTCCAAATCAAAGTGGACAATTTAAGAATTTCTGACATTTCCCAGGACACTCTGGTTTAGACTATATGTCCCGAATATCTTATGTCTACCAGTCCAGATGACTGGTCTACCTTGACCACTTAATATGCATGCCTCGAAGTAAGATTGTGATTATGTTCCCTCTCACCGGGCATTCTCTTTTCTTGGACTCACACATGTCTTGAGTGTTTCATTTTCAATATCACACAAACCCTGAACCCTCATCAAAACTGTGAATATCTGACAGATTTACTGGCATTTGCCTATACTCATCTTCCAAATGAACTGTCATCACAGTCTTAATCTCTATTTGGCTGCCCTAATTGTTCCCACCTTACCTGCCAAGTCTTTCACTACTTGAAAAGGTTTGCCAAGACTTTAAATTTATTCATCAGTGATTGTAAAAATGTGTGCAAGGGTGTCTTACTCAGTTAAACATGAAGGAGGCCTTATCTAAGCACCGTGTCATGGAAATAAGTCATAAAACCCTGAACATTAGATTCTGAGTCTATTGCCAAACAGTCTACCTTCTTATAATTTGGAGGAAGAAGTATTTGTAACATCTATACAATTATACAAACAAGTACAGTGATAATCAATTATCCAGATGTTTTATTGATTTGATGCCCAAGGTCCAGATGTTTGGAAATAGCTATGATTGGCATGGTATAAACACACTCAAAGACTATTATTCCAGTCTGCTGAAAGGGATAATGCCACTCTCAGATAATCTATTTTACTAATAATTCTTTTATATATTTTCCCTACAGAATTCAGTCCAAAAAAAAAAAAAAAAACATAAAACATCAAAACAAAAACCCCAGAAAAACAGAAAATCAGAAACATACCTCGATACCGTAGCTACTGCTGAAAGATCCTATGACACACAATCATCCTACTGGATTCCTTCTGAGTTATTGACTATTACAAAGGTCTAGAAAACAAAAGAGGAGGTAAGTAAAACTTAACAATCACCATCTGTGTCATTGAAAAATATGAATTTAATGTAATGATTTAACTCATTTTTTTAATTTTTTTTTCTGGCCCAGAATGTCAGTTCCTGTTCTGAATACTCTATAGCTGAAATCTATTATTTTCTTAGTTATATTTTCCATCAAATTTTGCACAGACAATGCAAGAAAAAGTTTTTATGTATCTCCTTGGCAGCTACAAACATTATTCCCATTGTGTCCTTGTTGAATGAAAAATTTAAAGTGCAGAATTAGGCCTGGAAGATTGACTGGATTCTAAATGAACTTTCTGATAGTAAATGTAAAACTAGAGGGAACAGAGCACCAATAATGAAGGGAAATACAAGGCTAAGTATTGGAAAGTAATTAGCGAGCTCATCACTGACAACCCTTTGATGGCCTGAATTGCTTCCAGAAAGATAAGAGTATATTGTTTAAAAAACAATTAAATCCCACACGCACATTCATAGAATTATTTCACATTCATATGCAAATAGACAGACTCAGATTCTTTGAACATACTAATATGTATCAACAGGGAAGCATATCTGGCAGTGGTATTTTTGGGTGTGTTAAAACACCCATGGTAAATATGGACAACATAGACCTATGGATTTTATAAGATCCCTAGGAATTGTGTTTAAACTGTAATTTGACTAACATCCACTGACGAACAGCATGTGTGTAGATTCTACTAGATTTCTCAAGAGATATTCAGTTATTTGTACTGACATCAGAAACAAAAGAATAAAGGCAAACCTGTTATCAGTTGTTTTTCCCCTTCAGGTTGATAGACCTTATTTATGAGTCAGTAGAATCTATGCATATATGTGTAATAAATAAAAACACAATATTAAAAGCAGAAAGTAAAAGCACTAATAGTCTGAGTTCTATGTACGTGATTATTGCAGCGACTTTGCTGTACACATGTAGAATTACCTTTCCTTCTTAATCCAGCATTAACTCATCATTCTGGTGTCATTTAAACCCTACGTTTTCAACAAATCTATATACTTAGTCTTCTAAACTCACATCCTTTCCATTTTTTATGCTAATCTTGTGTCTATATATTATTATCCACTTTCTTCCTAGCCTTATCCATAATGCTTAGGCCATGGGTTACTGCTTTCATTTCCCTCATGGGTTACTGCTCTCATTGTCCCCAGACACCTCATCCACCACAGATCTAACCCTACCATCCACTATTGTACTTACCGGTCAATGTTTGATGTTTTCTCTGGTTGTATCTTTTATTCTTTGGTATTTATTATTTCAACTCTTATTTTTATTCCCCTTGAGTGAATGTATGTGTGTTTGCTGGTGGGGACATATGTACACACTATACACAACTTATATATTAATTTAGGTTGCAAATGCTTGGCAGTACAATCAGTATATAATGCCTCACTTTTTTTGGTACTCATAATCCTTAAACAAATGGCTTGTCTAAAATAATCTCTTCAATGAATACTTGGGTATATTTTTATATATTCACAAATTGCTACACCTAAAAATGTAGAACACAGAAGCAGTAACAAATGTACACTTTATTTATAGATATATACTTTTTTATGAATGTTAAGAAAATTCACTCTAAACCAAAAGAATTATTTCTGAATGATTTTTATGACTAAGAGATTAATGAATAATATCTGAAAGCAAGAGACAACCACAAAAGCATGAGAGAAGAGTCAGGGACATTTTGCATAAATAATCCTGTCTAATTTTCCAACTCTAAAAGTAATTTAGAGTGTGGAAGAAAGTTCAGTGACTCTCTAAATCAGGAGAACAAAGAACTCTAGAAACATGAGGCACCTGCTCAGTGCCTTGCAGTTTGCTGGATGCACTACTATTGGTTTTGGACACGCAGGCTGTTGGTTCAGTTCAACATACTGCTCCTCAACCCAAGTGGAGGTTCTTTCAATGCTATAGACTCCTGACTGTGCATTAGACTCTCAGTAACTGCAGCTGTCTCTTTCGATTTAAGCTGTGAACAAATGGAGAGCGCTCTTGCTTCTTGTGCATAAAGCCAGAAGTCTAAGTGCTCCGGCTTAAGTCATTATACCTACTGAAAAATTAGCGTTCTAATTACCCTTCTCTTGTTGTCTCCTTGCTGCCATCACATAAATGTCAACTGCCTAATGCAGCTTTTCTTTTTGAATTCTTTGCCTCTGTTTTGTTATTGGTTTGGATTTTGCCTGAAGTCAGAGTGGCCATGCCTTCTATGGCAGAGAACTTCATGAGGTATTGAAAAGCAGCTTCTGATGCAGGAGTAATCCCTGGTGAAGGCTGGGTGTCTGCCGATTGGCAGCAGAGATCTTATGATGAGGGTTCTCCATCATGAGCTCGGTACTGTCATACTCACCATGCGGTGACGTTGAGCATCCCTGGTAGCAAATATCATATGATAGAAAAGTGCACATGCCAGTTACACAAGCACTTGTCCCAGACCCTCTAGTACACTGTTATCTCTCCCTCAGCTCACGCTTGTGTCGTCTTGGGGAGTTTTCCCAAAATCAGCTGATGAAGAAGAAAAGTCCCATGCCTGGATCAAGAGCACATCAATTCAGTGTATTGGTTCAAACTACAACACAGTTTCGTGTAGGGTGGTCTTAAAGGACAATTGGGGGGAGAATCCTTCCTTAAAATTGAGAACTCTATAAGGAGGGAGACAGGATTGAGGGGAGGACATACAGAAACTCCTGGGCAGTGGCATATGGGTTAGACCATCAGTCAGAGGCCTGAAAGAAGCAAGATTGGCCGGTCAAAGATAAGGAGAACTTGGGAAGAGGCATGCAGATGAATTTACAGTACTGAGCACATTGTGTGCCAGTCTTTTCTCTCATTTCAATGTCCACCAGAAAGCATTTAAGGGGGAAAAGACTTTTGCCCACCAGGTGGGCAAATTGGCTGGTCTACTGGCTGTTGGTTATCATCGTTCTTAGCCACTGCAGTATTTCCACCATAGACTCCCAGATGCACTAGCAATGGTTTCAGAGATATATTATGCAAATGATTCCACATTTGTACTCCATCTCACCACGCTGATCTGGCCATCCGCCCTGCTAAATGCTGTGCTGTTAGCAGCAGAGTTGCAGTGAGACCAGGTCATGGTATCTTACCTTGAGAAGACTAGCAAACCACCTGAGAAGTTGGTTACATCAGACTTCTCCCATTTTCTAGAGTATAGCAATTTGGTCCTACCTTAATTTTTCTCTCCTCAGGATGGATTTGATTTCCCAGTTGGAAGTACCTATGCTGGCACCACTATTGGAGGGCTTATAGAACAGCTTATTTAGCAAGAGTGGACACCACATAAAATTGCCTCTGAAAAAGGGATCCACTTTACAACGTGAAGGTGGTGTGATGGGTTCACTTTGGAGGGGCATTATGAGGATGAGAGATAATTAAATATATCGTCTAATCTTTAGTGACAACTTGTTAGCATTTTAGGTTCTGTCAAAAGGTATAATGACAGAAATTATTATTTATAGAATTCTGCTTCAGATGTGTTAGAAAATATTTTTAATGTATAAAAAAGAGATAAAGGACATTAGTATATATAATTAGATTAAAGTCTTGTAGCCAGAAAATTTAAAAGCCAGATAGAAATACAATTATCTTATTCTAGATCCTGATCTCTGCATACTGTGCCACTTTGCCCCTTCACAATAGAAATGTTTGCCTGCTGAGAGAGGGACTGATAAAAAGTTTAAAAAAATCAAACTTCACTATTATCACTAAGCTCATTGCTTGACAATTTCAATACTATAGGCCAAATCATGTCTACTCAAAAGTTTCAGTTAGATAAATTCAGGAGTTTTGGTCATTAGAATATAATAAGGGTGTTGATGCCGATTTCCAGGGCTAGACTCCAGATAATCTCAGTCATCTAGAATTTGATCACATAGAAGTTAGGGTTGACTTCTGAATGCACAGAAATGTAACTATAAAAATGTATACGTTTTTGTTAAGTATGGGAAACCCTCTGCTAAGTAGGCAATTAAATATAAAATTAGTCAATATATCAGAATCTGTGAAGAGGAACTATGAGCAGTGAGACATCAACAAAAGTGCTGGACAGATACAGACTGCTGGGGTCACTTAGTATAGGGACAAATGCTTCTAAAAAATCCCAGTTATGAAGTACAATATAATCTTTACCCATATAATGGTGATGCGTACAAATCATAGTTCTCCAGGCCCTTTAGTGAGGTGTACAAAGTAAGAGTGTTTTATTTTAATGAACACACTTACTATAAGGCATTATATATATGAATTTAATATACATATTTATGTATATTTCAAGTCTTTAAACCATATGTATTTAAATATGTATTTAAATAAATTGTAGTTACCTTAGAAATACAATTTTGGAATGCTATCCCAACATACAGGGAACATAAAGAAACTACCCTTCTTCATTGTTTCAGTTTTCACAGCATTTTTTAAAAAAGAAACCATAGAAAATACTCTCAACAGACATCAGTGCCCAGTTCTAACTGTCTTCACCATGATGTCATTCAAGCCTTTTGTGTTTGTTCCCCCACTATTGAGTAAAGGCCGAGTAAGGCAATAAGACTCCATGGCCAAAAGGTATATAAATAGGTACGATGAATTCATATGTGGGTAAAAGTCAGTATTAAGCATAGATCATGAAGGTCTGAGCCCTGTTTCTCAGAAACCTGAATTCAAATCTAAAGTAGTAAAAATGAAAATAAAATAGTGTTACAATGCTTTAAGACTTGAGTGGCTCCCAAATGACCAGATTAGTTTTCCAGGCCCCTTCAGTTGTCTAACCTTTCTTTTATATTTCAGGGTTCTGATCAATAGAGTCTCCCTCCCTTAACTAAATACGCCTTGCAGGGTGACAAAAAGTCACTAAATTAATATTTATTTTGCAACATAAAAGAGCCAGTGCTACCTACAAACGGTATAATTAATTGGGATTAATTTCATGTGCAAATTTTGTCATTGCAGGTGTTGATGGAGTAATACATCAAAGGAACTTCACCTCTGTAAAAATCAATGCTTACATAACCTTGATTACTGTTCTTGTGGATGTCACATATAACACTAATCAGTCATGGTTAGTGGCAAACATCTTAGAGAACAAATATAATTTGCTTTTTTATTGGCATTTTTTGAGATGAAAGATAATATGCATTCATGGGGCAAGCAATTCTCTAAAAGAATACAATCTCCTAGGGGAATCGGTGGAGACAGTATTGGCTCCATAGGAATGGTTGAGAAGAAAATTACATGAGCATGAAAAAATAATTTTTCACATTGATATGGAAACCACTGGTTCTGTTTTGGGAATGCAGACATCCCAGGACACTTTTAGAAAAGCCAGAGATCTTCATTTCTATAAAAGAACAACCTTCTGTAGTGCCCAAAGGGGGAAAAATGGCCTAACTTTATGGTAACAGACTTCATTTAATCCTTATCCTTCCTTCTCCTAAATAACTCAGACCCTCTATTGTATCAATTATGACCACAATGGAGCAAGTGAAGGGTACATTTTCAGTTGAATGTATCTTGAATTGATCTTTAATGATCCACTATTTAGTAAAAATTATAACTCTAGTAGTGACATTTTTCACATTTGTATTTTTTAAAATTTCTTCCATTTAGGAGCTCTTAACTTCAGCTATCTTGTCACTGTCAACATTAAGAAAAGGGTCAATGCTAGAACTATCATGCTAGAAAATCAATCAGCATATATCAAAAACATTCATACAAAAAATTACATTAAAATTAATAACACGGACGAAATCTGGTACAGAGAGATGACTTATGCAAGGCAGTATATGACTCTAAGAGTGATTTAATTTTAAAGGAAAGACAGATTCCTGCAGCCTGAAGCTGCAATATATGATTTTACAGATCTTAAGTTGGGCCTTAAAAAACAGATTTCCATGAGGAGAGAAAATCTGAAGCCAACGGTATTGGTGCATGTGCAAGAATTTCAGAAAGAGGATAAAATCAAAATAAAACCCAAGAATTGAGAATGAGTTTGTTGCACACTGTGTACCTTATTTTCCATTTTCTTCTCTCTTCTAGACTTTTTTTCTTCCCATATGTTTTCTTATAATGTGAATTTTAGAAAGCTAAGTTTCTATTTTTGGTGATTAGACTAGTGCTAAAATAGCATGCTGGTAAAAACAAATGCTTTAGGAAAAGCAATCCCATTAAATATCTTAACAACAAAAGCCTAAATGCCCTTAAATGTTTTTACTTCAACCCTTCCATACTGAAGGCAGAGAAAACCGAGTGATATTTGCATCACCTTTTCAGTCACCTTCTTTCAACCTAAACCATTCCCAATCTGATCCCATAAATACATGATATAAACTTATGCTTCTATAACCTCAATCTTGACTTAGGGAAGATTATGTTTGATGTTGGTCTTGAAGCTATTTGAAACTTAGCTTTCTGCTTTGAGTTTATGCTTGGTTACTCCCTCTGGTTCTTGCATTCTAGGTTGAATTTACTGCAGACTCCATCCAATGCAGGTTTCATTAAATTCTAAGCCCATACTTTATTCAGGACAGCACCACTGGGAAATGGGGGTGCTTGGTGGAAACACTAGAAGATCTGACACTAATCAGAAGAAATTTTGATGGTAAAGAATGAATAACATACTTTCGTCAAGGTACTTTATCTCTTCATGCTTCCCATACACATTTTCCTCTCTAATCTTTCATCTTTCTTTGGTCATTACCATTCTCCAGGTAATCTATTTTCTTCTCACCTTTCCCTACCTTCCTCTGCTAATTTATTCAAACATCTTTTTAGAAAGAAAGAAACAAACAAAGAAAATGCTGTAAGTTTTGACTATTTCATATTTCATTTTATAAGCATGTGTGAATATAGTCTATACAATTTTCTAGAATCTAGAAGAGACGCTATACTAATATTCATGAAGTTTTTTGTTCCTAAATATCTTTGTTTTCTCACACATCAATCTAAAGACTACGAAATATCAAAGGTCATAATGATCTTACATAATATAATTTTGTCTTTTTATAAGACTTTTTTTTATTATTCCAAAATCAACCACTGTCTCAAGGGAATATAAGTCTAAGGGATTATACTTTGATAGAAAAAGTAGTTTCTCCCTTTTCTAGTAGTTTACATCTGGTTTCACCATAATGCCCTAAAACTAATTTACATTTGAGGTTCTGGACAATGAATAACTTTGTGGAGCCCTTAACTATGGTAAAATTAGGTCTTCCACTATTTGGGCAATTCTCTTGATGTTCAAATACAAACACAAGTGTTTCATGAAATTCCTCATTTGTGACACAGCAACTCCTTACAGGAGAAAGACTGTAGGGCAGGTAAATACCTGTACAAATACCTGGACAAAACAGTATCAATTGCTCAGCCTTCCAGATTTGTATATTCCCTGGGATCTTGGCCTAAACATTTCTTATTATTTTTTATGATAAAAAATGATCATAATTTTTTGATCATTTTTTATGATCAAAAGATCCCAGGGATCTTTAGGCCAAGATCCCTGGGATCTTGGCCTAAACATTTCTTATTATTTTTTATGATAAAAAATGATCATAATTTTGATCATTTTCAGAAGAAAATAATTGTCTAGCTTTTTTTCCTTAGTTATCTTGAGCAGAAAGATAAATGTAAGCCTGAATTTATTAGCAATCATATTAAATGCAAATAGACCAATTAATTCAGTTAAAGGACAAAACTTTTCAGAGAAACACTAGATGTTTAAAAGACACATACTTAAATACAAAAGTGTTAAAAATATAGAGATAGAAAATGTACATGTAAAACAGCGTATAAAAGAAATCTGACACAATTATAGTAATATTGGACAAGATAAACTTTAAGATAAAAATTATTGCAATAATAATATCACTTCAAAAGTCAGAAAGTCTAAATGTGTTTGTGACAAATATCATGGCCTCAGCAAATTAAAACTAAAATTGGTAAAAAAGAGATATAATCAAATTCTTAATTATAGTGAGAGATTTGAGCACACATTTCAGAGTAACATACATCAAGAACACAAAAGATCATGAAGTACAAATATAGAAGATTAGATCTATATTATTTATCACAAAAAGAACATAAAACCCCCAAAAATCTTTCCTAGCACTCATGAAATATTTGTAAATGATGTTACAACTCTTCGACTCAACAAATTTCAAGTGACCAGTTGGTTACAGGCCAACAAGCCAAAAATAAATAACAAACGTCATATTGAAAAAAAAATACTATGTATTTAAAATTAAGCAATATGATTTTAAATAACCCATGAAACAATAAAGAAAGCATAAAGAAAATTAGAAAATAACTTGAATGTGATAACTGCAAATGCTACATATGAAAACTTGTGAAAGGTGATCAAAGCAGTGCTTAAATGAACATTTATAGCCTTAACTGTTTGGGTGGGGAAAAAAAGTTAAAATATAACAAGTTAAACATCCAAAAAGTTTGAAAAAGAAAAGCAAAATAAACGCAACAAGAAATAAGTAAAGGAATTCGCAAAAATAAGACAAGAAATAGGAAAAAATACTATCTATCTATCAACAATACCAAAAGTTTGTTCTTGAAAACACTGATAAAATTAGTAACCTTCTCAAAAATCTGATCCAGGAACACAAGAAAGCAATGACAGACATGTAAAGGGTGAAATGATTATATATCTAACAGATTAAATATTGAAAGTAATATTGTTCACAAAAAAACTTTCCGAAAACCTAGAGGAATGGACATAATTTTAGAAAAAGTGACTTATAAACCTGATCCAGAAAAAAAGAATCAATTAAATCAAGTCAATAAGTAGAAAATTTCTCAAAACTAAAACTGTAAGCTTGAAGAGATTCTCCAGCAAATTCTATAGAATATTTAAGAAACAAATTATACCCGGTTTTCATATAACCTATGAGAAAATGGCAAATGAGTAAGAACTTTATAGTTTATTTTATGAACTTGCCTAACTATTGATATCAAAACTGACAAAGACATTAAGACCAAGAAAAATTATAGGCCAATCTCATACACAACATAGAGATAAAAATTCTAAATAAAATATTAACAGTCTAATTATAGAAATGTAAAAATTAAGAAAATGGGTAATAAATATTTTATGGATAGTTTAATATTTAAAATAGAATAAATAAAATTTACCATATGTGCCATATTAAAAGAAACATATCTATTATTAAATCAATAGTTACAAAATTACATTTAATAAAATTCAAAATCTAGTCTCTATAAAATCTCTCAATGATTTAGGAATAGAAGAAAACTCCCTTATCTGTTAAAGAATGTCAAAGAAAGAAAAAGCAATCTTCCTAACTGATGATCTATTCAAAACTTTCCTCCTGATATTAGAAATGACACAGGATGTATGTTTTTACTACTTTTATTCAAAAGTATTTTGAGTGTCCAAACCAGCTGAGTAACCCAAGATAAAAAAGGATAAATATTAGAAAATATAAACAAAATTGTCATTTTTCTATGAAATATAAATCATGTGCAAAAAAAGTACAAAAGACTCTACAGATACATTATCATAATAGAAGCTCTGACACATCGGGGATGGGGGAAGAATAGCAGGGGCAATATATATAACCTTAACAATATTTGTACCCCCATAATATCATGAAATAAAAAGGAAAAATAATAAAATAAAATAAAGTTTCAACAAAATTGTTAAATATAGTCCATATAAAAAAATCCATTGCTTTTCTTTTCAGCACCAACAAAAAAAAAGTTTTAAGAGATAACATTTATCTCAAGAACATAGAAGATATAGATATAACATCTAAGCAGAAAGTTATAAATTATTTTTGAAGTAAATAAAAACAGACCAAGCACATTTAAAGATATATCATACAGATAGCTTAATTGATATAATATTGCAAAGATGTTGATTCTTTCTAATTGATCCTTAAAGTAAATGTCAACTCACACAAAATTCTTAACTATATTTTATGGAACATGAAATCTGATATTAATATTCATATGGAAATGTAAGACCCAGGAATAGCCTAGAAACCCTTGAAGAAGAAAATAAGGTAGAAGGATCTGCTCTCCTAAAATCAAATTAGATTACATAGTTCAGTAACTAGAAGACAGTGATATTAATGCAAGGATATTCTAACATAACAATGGACCAAAAACAAACCTATGATTACAAGGACACTTGATTGATGACAAAGATGAATCTCCAAAGAGTAGAGAAAGAAAAAAGAGAAAAAAGAAAAAAATGATTACCTCAGTTAATGATGTTGGAACAATTGAGTTTTTATTTGGAAGACAATGAAACTTAAACCTCTACCTCACAATGTAAAACATCAATTACAAGTGGATTGTAGAAATGAATGTAAACTGAAAAAAACAAAAAATATTCCATGTTTCTAGAAGGCAATGTAAGAAAAAATTTTCTAAATAAGTTATACAAAACAATGAACATAATTAAGGACATCTTTTCATCAAAGAGATCCTATTAAGAGAATAAAAGGCTAAATAGTGGAAAAAGATTCTGCCACACTTCTAACCAATTGAGTGATTATATCATATATGAGATGATATATGAGCATGATAATGAGCATTATGATAAAGATAAATGAGAGAGACAGAGAATCTTCTATAAATCAATACAAAAAGATATCTAACCCAGTAGAACAGTGACCAAAAGACTGAACAAGTTCTTCACATCAAAAATGTGTTTATCCAAAGACCAATAGACACATGAAAAGGTGCTAAACTTTATTTTTAATCAGAAAAATTGCTATTAATACCCACCAGAATGACTAATCCATAAAAGATTGACATAAAAATGTTGCAATGTTGCCTAATACAACAACAATAATTTTATACGGTATTTATGGGAATTTAAATTTTATAACCACTTTGGAAAATTCTTTGCAGTTCTCTGTTAAAGCAAAAAAAATATACAGAATAAATGATAGGCACTAAATATTAATAATCCCCCAATGTGTGTATGTACATACCAGAAATAATATACAAAATGTTCATCAGAATGTCATTTGAAATGACCCCAATTGGGAACAACCCAATTGACCATTTTGGTAGAGTGTATGTGTATAGTCATGAAATAGAATACTATATAATGAAAATGAACAAGTTATGGTGATATAAATTACTATGAATGGTTTTCATAAAGTGTGAAAAACTAAACCAGAGTTTAGAGATGCAAACTAAAGTGCTATAACTATAAAAGAAAACAAGGAAATAATTACCACAAACGTCAACATGATTTTTAATTTTACTTTTAAGGTGGGTGGAGGGGTGGCAGAAAAATTTGTTATTGGGGAGAGTTATGTGAGGGGCTCTGAGGTGCTGGCAACTTGGCATTTCTTGAACCATTTAAGTGGGTGTTTGCTTCATAATAATTTATTAAGCTGTACCTTAGCAAGAGAATTTTTTCTTTTTTTAGAAATGCCTTAATCTCCTATCCTAGCATGGATAACTATGTACATCTGGGGACAAATGACTGTCAAGAAGGCATGCAAATACTTTATGAAAGATTTATACATTCATCAACTTGGTGACACTTGTATCACTGACTAATAGATACACTTGCTATTGAACAAGTTTACTTAATTAGACTTTCGACTTCCTGCTTCCATGCTGTAACATGTCAGAGGCATCAATTATTTGTTTCAGCAAAAGTCTTAGTAACAAGGTCGGGAATGAATTTAACTGTTGTGTGCATGGAAATCAGAGATTCAAAAATTAAAATGTCGGATTTTGCAGCTGCAACACTAGGTTGCTATTCAACCCCATTTACAAATCTGCTTCTTCTGAGGACTGATTGCGTTATGTATTATTATTCAAGCCAGCCCTTAACAAAATATTAATACAGGAGAAAGCCTTTGGCATCCTCTGTTTTTGTTTTATGTCCTCTTGACTCCTTCTAGTTTTGCTGTATATCTTATGGATTTGACATTGCCAGGAGAAAAGAAGATGATGAACTCTTTCACAATTTAGGGAGAAACACCAAAGTGTATTCATTGTCTTTCCTACAGATGTTTGCATATTTTAAAAAGCCAGGATAAGACAGTTGTCAGTGCAAAAGGAGATTCTTTCCAGAAGAATTTCTGGCACTTTGATCATCAATGGTCTCATTCAAATGAGCTTCTATTCAACCTGTGCCTATAACAAGTCCGTATAAATTTAGAGTTCACAGGGACATTATGAATTATCTAGTCCAGTAACATACTTTATATATGGCAAAACACAGAGGACCTAATTAATTAACCAAGCATTAGAACATTATTATTTTGGCTTAAAGTCTCCTTATTTTTCTGTATCTTGTGGATATATAAAAGGTAAATATGTATTAGGAATAGCAATATTATCATTTTGTGCAGAAATACGAGAAGAGATAAAACAGGCAGGAAAGATGAGGTAGTAATATCTGTTTCCATGCTTTGTGTACTAAGATGCACACTTTTTCCATGAAGCCGGAACAGTATCCCTACAAATATATACTAGCCTGACTTAGGGTTCAGTAGAAAACAACAATGACAACCACAAAAACAAAAACCTCTCAGGACAAATATTCTGATGATGATGTAACACAAGTCATTTTCCTGCATATCCACCGATTGTGAATTTTCTTCCTGAAATTCCTACTGTTACTGCTTGTCTAGGACCTCTCAGATTCCCTTTGAAGATTTAGTCCAAATGGGAATACCATCTTTTGACTGTATCCCATTATATACGTATATATTCAATATGCATTAAAGACTAGGGAACACAAATTCTGGCTTCTATAGTTCCAGAATGAATGGAAAATATTTTATTGGATTTTAAAGTACTAAATCCAAGTATCTTAACCTCAAATGAGGAAAAATTGTATTGACATCCTTAGAAAGTGTCTAGCTCTCTTGAAACCAGGTGAAATTTGTTTATTAATAATTTACTCAACAAGTGTCAGTTCTTATATCTAGAAGATACATTGTAAACATACTTTCTAGTCTTCACAGCAACCCTAATTTTATGGATGAGGGAATGTTTTCAAGGAAATTAAATAAAACTTGTTGAAAGTCAAATAGCTGGTAAGTGGCAGAGTTAGAATTTTAATTCAAGTGATATTGGCAGTAATATTCAAGTTATTTTCAAACACCAGGCTTTTTCTCCATCTTTCTGACCTTACATGCTAATCTACCTGTCTTTTTTATTATCTCCAATATAAATTCTAGAATTCTTTATCCCTATTCAATTTCTCCAGAAAAAACAAACTTCTCACTTAATTTGAAGTTCTTATCTAAAAATCATTTCAGTTCTCAACTGGTTTTCTTAGTGATTGACAACTCTGAAGCCCAGTGAACAATCTAGAGCTTAAATGTGCAATGTAGATGTGCCAGTCAGCTTTAGGGCATTACCTGAGAACTTATTTATGACAATAGCTTTCCCTAAACACAGAGAAGCTGTGATCCAAAATGTACAACCTAACCACAAAATAATAAAGAAGTGAATTCACACCCAGGAGAGAACAGAGAGACTATGTATTTGTTGGTTATGTGTCTGTATGGTGTAGTCACCTGTGCTTAGAGACACCCTCTTCCTTCTCCTTACCACACTTAGCAGAAGTGAGTTGGGTACATGGAGCAAGGGTAGATAAATCATATGTTTAAGCTAATTGGCTCTTAATTTTTTATCTCTACTTAGCATTCAACTTCCATGACTCTAACAACCAGATTTTGTCCTGTCAAAATGAAGGGGAGAAAAAAAAAAAAGAAAAAAGAATATATATATATATTTTTCAATGTCCTTTTTTTTTTATTGTTTCAGAATATTCCAGGGGTGCAAATGTTTTGGTTACATACATTGCCTTTGCACTACCCAAGTGGGAGCCACAAGAATGCACAACCCAGATACTTCTTTGTACACTATGGACAATGTTATTGTTTATTGCTGCACTAACAGACCACACACTTTCATGAAAGCAAACATTTAGAAACATCCAGCTCCCTTGTCTCTTGAATTAAACCCTGCACCAATAGGGCCACCACAGAGAGGATTAAAAGCATTTATTAACATAAATATTGCAATCACTTGAGAAAAATCAAGATGGGTATGAATTCTTAGGTGATAAAGTTATGGCAAACCTTTCATTGCTTTCTGTAATTTAAAACAATGGTAGAGGCATAAAGTCTTGGGATTGTAATATCTTCTTGGGGTATTATTTCTTTTATCACAAGTAACACCTCTTTTTTCCTACAATGCTCTCTACTTTAAATATATGATTTTGTTTGTTATTCATATTCTTAACATTAATGTTTTTTCACAAGCTTTGCTTTAGTTAGTATGTATCTGTGTATATCTAAATTAAACATGGTAAAATACAGCTATGTGTTCATCCTCCTACAAAGAGATATAAGGACTTAGAACTCTATAGTCCCCACCAGCTATCCTTCTCTTTCTGTGATTGGTTCCTCAACATTGAACCTTCACCAATGGATCTAAGAAAATTATAATAACAACCTTCCCCCCCCCCCCAGTAATTGGTATAGGAATGTGCATATTCTCTAATCTTGGTCAATGGAACATAAGGGAATGCCTACCTAGAACTTCTGGTTAAACATTCTTCAATACTTTTTTTCTCCCAATAAATAGGCACAGAATACATGCATTTATTCCTCTGAGCTGTTTATTACTAGATATCATTTATGAAACAGTTGTACTTAACACGTAACTCTGAATTTAGCGTGCAGTCAAGTTCATTTTTTAATGTTAATCTCTTCAGTGAATTTTCCATTCATTTTCTGATTTGTTTTCTAGTTCCTTTGAGTTGATTTTCCATTTTCTCTTAGATTTCATCGATCTTCCTTACAATCCATATTTGGAATTCTTTATCTGTCATTTCAATATTTTCATTTTGGTTGGTATCCATTGCTAGAGGGCTGGTATTCTCTTTTAGTAGTGTCCTTTCTCTCTGATTTTTCATACTTTTGGAGTTCTTTTGCTGATTCTTTCTCATCTGGGGCAGCTGTCACTTCTTGGATTTTCTTTTGTTTAGATGGGGCTCCCTCCACTGACCCTTGTAATGGTATGTCTATAGCATATGCTAGGTAAGAACCTTTAGCTATGCCTGTGAGTACGTTGATGGAAATCTTAATTCTGACTGGATGCCTTGGTTATAGATTTCCTTAGTGTGGTGGTTCTCTCAGTTGCTAGTTGTTTATAGGCTGTGGCAGTGGTGAGCTATGTATGTAGGCATATTCCCTGTCTCTTTTTGATGAGGGAGGATGGAGATCTTTGAAATCCTTTCTCTTTCCTCAGCCCTGTAGTCTTCTTAACAGTGTGAATTTTACTGGCACACTCAGTTTAATCGTGGATAAGAATCAACCACAACCTGTATGACTAAATCAGTAAATGCTGTAAAGGACTGTGAAAATTGACCTCCCTGCCAGTAGGTGGTTTCAGAAGGAACAGTCTGCTATGTTGTTTGGGGGACCTGTGACCAGCTCTAGTCCCATAGGGAAGCACTTGAATGACCCAGATGGTTGCTGGGGCCCTGAAACTTCCAGGGAAGTCCTTATTGTCCACCACAGTAGAGGCAGGTGGGGGAGTGAGGTTGGGTGGGGTTGGGTCCGGTGAGCTTGCCCTCAGTCTCCACAAAATCTGGAAGTCTGCTCCTGGAGGCAGAACTATCTGAGATTCACAATCTGGCTGTCAGGAGCATGTATCACTTCCCTCCCTTCTTCCCTGCTCCACCATCTCTCTCCTGCATCTGTCTCCTGCCAGCAGGCAGGAGCTCAAACTAGCTGAGCTTCCCCATGATTGCATTGCTGCTGGGACCCATGCTGCACTCTTTTTTCAGTACTGCCCATGCAGGCTCCCACATATCCTGTGGTTAGATCACAAATCTCCCCTCCATGAATCTGAGCAATAGTCCTGAGGGTGTAGGATCAGGTCTGTGGACCTGTCTCTGGGTTCCTGGACATCAATCCCTGACTGTGCTAGGGAGAAGCATGCTAGTCCTGAGTTGCCAGCGCTGGGGAGGCTTAGGGAGCAGGAAGCTCATAGTCCAAGCACCTCTTAGTCCTCTGTAGGTATTTAAAAGGAAGGGCTGAGTCCCACTCTCTGTGGAAGCCCCACTGCAGTGGATCAACAGAGGGGAAAAGCAGTTCCTGTGAGCCCCAGGTCAATCATCTCTCTCAGCAGCCAAGGGTGGGTGAGGGGAAGGGGAGGAAAAGAGTCTGAATGGAAGAAAGCTAGCATTCTGGTCATCTCTGTCCCTCTCTCTAGAAGGCAGTCTGCACAGAATGTTCAGGGTCTGGGGTCATGCAGATCCCCCAGGACCCAATGGTTTCCTGTATCTCCTGCAGTCTGGGCTGGAGTTGGGAAATGTTTGTGTGGGAACAAACAAGATGAAAACTGAGGGCCTGAAACCCCCTGGAGAGGACAAAGGCACACAGTGAGTGGAGAAGCAATACAGTGCCTGCCATCTGGGCTTGGGTCTATGGTGATGTGAAGGGGCCCCAGTAATGGTGCTGGCCGAGTGTTTTGTCCTCAGGAAGCATCCAGTTCACTGGTAGCAGCAGCTTTTGGGCTCGTAAGGGTAGAAGATCACTCCAGCAGCTCTGGGAGCCCACAGACTGTCACAGATGCAGGGAGGGAGAAATAAGCCGCTCCACCTACCTGTGGAGGAGGAACTCCAAGCCTGTCGGTGGGGGAGGTGATCTCTGCTGATATCTTGCTGTTTCTTCTCCTTTACAACTTCTTCCTGTGGAATTTCAGGTAGGTTCTAGCACATTTCCTTTGAAATTATACCCGTTTGTTTGTTTTTTCCTTTTCATCTAAAACTTTTCTTTGTTTCTGAGGTGATCTGGTGGCTAGTGTCTCTGATCCACCATCTTGGCTCTATCCTCAAATCTCTCTTCTAATGTACCATGTCTTTCTCATGTACGTGTAATCTACTCTATCAGACAACTATCAATTTTTAAATTCATATTTTTATAAATTTATATATATTAAAAATGGCAATTTTTCAAAATTAGCATTTATTTGTTTTAATATACTATTAATACTTTTGTGTATTCTATTCATGTCATTACTTTTTGTAAAATTTATGTTTAAATGTTTTGTTAAAAAAGTCTATGTTAAACTTTTTATAGCTGCTCTATTTAATATTGTTCTTTGAGCATTCATTTTGCCTTTTTTTTAAAAAAAGTTATCTGCTCATATCTTATGGTGGTTTGTAAATTCTTACTGCTGTGTCATTTTCAACAGGTACTGTGTTTTATGGAGACTTATAAGCCTAACTGCAGAAAGCATTCGAAGGTGCATATTTTTATTTGTTTTTTCAGAGACTCACAGGTTACATCAAACCTGGGCCAGGCTTCTTAATTTCTCAACTTAAGCTTCTGCTGTAGGTGAGTAGTATAAATTCAGACTCCACCTTGTCATATGAAGAAGATTTGATTTTCTAATAGTAAATGCAGGAAGTTTTTCCTAGCCATAGTCCTGGGCATCCAGTTTTCAGCCTACCCCTTACCAGATGACACAGTCTTTCAAGAACATGATTCAATAACTATTAATCTATCTACACTTATTTCCTTGGTGATTTCATCCTGTCTGCTGGCTTTAAATATCATCTATACACTAATGATTTCCAAATTTACATCTGCAGCCCAGAAGCTTTCCATCAATTCCAGGCTCGTATATCTAACTGTCTGTCTACTTAACAGTTAGTTATTTTAACAGGCATTTGAACCTTTGCATAGTTTATGACAGGGTTTGGATCTTTTGGACAAAAATTGTGTTCCAAATAGTTTTTCTCATTTCAGTTAATGACTCCCTGCTTCCACTTCTCGAACAAATATTTTGAGGTCATCTTTGACTTTCTTTAACTTTCACATGTACAATCTGTTGGCAAATCCTAGTGAGTCTGCTTTCAGACTAATACCCAGAATCTGACCATTCTGATCACTTTCACTGTTACTTATTTGGTCCAACCCACCATCATCTTCAATCCAGATAATTACTATAGCCATGTAGTTATACTCCCCACCTTTTTCTTCTATCTATTAATACATTAAAAGTACCCATATGATCTGCCAGCTCATTAACAGTCAGTCTGACCTAATTTCCTTATATTTGCTCACTCTGTTCCAACCATAATAGTCAGCTTACTTTTTATGGGAAGGCTCCTTACTGAGGGCTTTTGTGTTTGTGGTTTCTTCTGCCTAAATTATTTTCCCCCAGGAATGCATTTGGATATGCCTTTTTAAGTCTTGACTGACCTTCTTCAAGGTATTACTTTGTACTAAGGGCTCTCAAGTGACTCCATTTGGACTTGCAGAAATAGCCATATTCCTTATATCTCTTGCCTGTTTATTTTTGTCAATGTTCTATATCACAGTCTAACATATACTATTTTATCTCTGTCTCCCCTTTCCTCCACAAACTTGAATAAAAGCTTCACACGGGTATAAAGTTTTGCTTTCTTTCTCTTTCTTTCCTTTCTTCTTGCATTTCTTTCTTTACTCCTTCTTCTCTTCTCTCTCCTTCCTTCCTTCCTTCCTTCCTTCCTTCCTTCCTTCCTTCCTTCCTTCCTTCCTTCCTTCCTTCCTTCTTTCCTTCCTTCCTTCTGTTCTTCCTTCCTTTCTTCCTTACTTCCTTCTACCAGTGCTTAACACACAATAGAGCCTTAACCATTACTTGTTCAATGGATAAATTAAAAAAAAAATAATAAACAACAGCAGAACAGGGGCATACAACCTTTGTGGCTCTACCTAGACTCAGGAGATCCAGGTCCTTTCCACTCCATACATCAGCCTAGGCTTTGCCTCAGGAATCTTAGGAGTATAAAGACCTCACTTCCTACGTATCTGCTGGGCTTAATTTTTCCCCAGCCAGGCCCCAAAGCCCTTTGTCATAAGTTTTTCAACCCTTTGTCATATTTTAGACCGGATTTCTTTGTGTTTGTAGTGGGAGAAGAAAGGTTTCTTGTATGAGCTTGGTCTACCACACTGAGAAGTCTTGGTGTTTTCTCTATATGTGAGACTATATTCAGAGATTAGAAACTACTTGGATATTGAGCATCACATGGAAGATTACCTGAACAAAAATCACTCCTAACAGAGAAGTCTTTACAGATATTATGTCATGAGGTATGAACAATAAGCAAAAAACTAATCAAATGCAATTTCCTGAAAAATAGGTATCAGTTTTCTTTAAGATATTCAATGAATTCTGACACCCTTTACCACAATAAACTCCGTTTACCATCTCTGGATCACTGAGTGGGGGGGCCTCTATTCTTGACTAAATATTGTTGTCAGTTAAAACAAATAAGAAATGAATTAACTAAATTTTCAGACTCAAGAACACTCTAAATCTAGAGGCTAAGACAACCATCCCCACAGCCTGAATTATCTCCACTAAATTATACAGTGAATACATTTTAAATAAGAAAATATTCTGTTTATTCTATTAAAGAATAAACTTATTGTAAAAGTCAAAAATAAATCAAGTTGACTAGATTTTAATTAATTAGTTGAATATCATAGGAAAAGGAGAGTATAAAAATCCACAAGCAGCCAAATGTAATCTGTATTCTAGAGGTTCTCCAAAGTCCCAGAATTCCATATCTAAAAAGTAAACACAAAACAAATAAAAAGCAAAATAATGAATTTATTTTTTCCTTAACTTATTGTGTTTATAGGGTCTATTCTTATTTCTTCTTCTTTGCCTGGTCCAGCAATAGAAAAGACTTCCACCAAATGGACAGCTTAGTCATACTTTCTTTTTGCGCCCCAACTCTATGTCTGACCATAAAATCCTTCAACAACCCTCACCATAAAATTCAGACTGTGACACTTTCCTTCTTTAAATTCCATATATATAACAATTTATTGTTATTAAATTTGACACTTAAATATATTGACTTACATTGTGATTGTTGTTTGGTTTTATAGTTTAATTTAATGGTGTCAGATACATTCCTTGTCATTTCCAATTCTGTTTTCAGCTTCCTTAGGTCAGCAACAGAGTTTTTTTCTAGGTCAACAAATATTTTGATATGCCTACTGTGTGCAAGAAGCATCTTTCTCTTTTTATTTTCTTTTAACAATTTTAAAATTTTTATTTCCACAGAGCATCAAGCCCAGAAAATACTCATTCAACAGCTTGAAATCAATTACTTTATACTCTTGGTATTTGAACTAGTGCTAATTTTCAAAAGCTGGGGTAAAGTTGTTGAAGACTTAGGAGTGGGATTTCGCAAAACGAATGTTTGCATCACGTGTCTAACCCAAACAGATGATATGAATCAGCAGGGGATAAATGAGATTCCAAAATCAGCAGATAACTTCATTTTAACATTCATTCTGTTTTTGCATTAGCAACATGAACAACATCCAATTTATTTTCTCAACATTGCACAACAGCATCAAACACACATTCCGACATTCACTGTGTTTGTATCTGTGTTCACATCTGAACCTGGAACTATTCCATACCTTATTGCATTTCTTCTGAATACATTCAGCTTGGGGATTTCATGGTGAGCAAAGAGCTCTCAGAACATAAGTTGCAATATGTTGCTTTTAGCAATTCAACATATTCATTCGTTGGAAATTCTGTCTTTTTGCATTTATTTTCCCACCAACATGTGCATATACATCAACACATTTGCATAAAGTATTCAAAGAGCAAACATATAGGGATGTTTTTTCTCCCAATAACTTTGTAAAGTTGCCAACAGGGCATCTTTCCCTGTTGGTCAAATTCCCTTTTCAGTGTTAATAATCTACTGTAAAGTGTAGGATATTTTAGTGCTTTGGGTACTCTGTTGGAAGTATGTCCTCTTCAGTCATGTTTCGACTGTCAGGCTGAGGGGCAAATCAAATTGACCTGTCAAAGAACAGGAACTCTTTGTGATTGAATTATTTCATTTCAGACTGAAGTGGTGTGTGTGTGTGTGTGTGTGTGTGTGTGTGTGTGTGTGTGTGTAAGAGTGACTGGGTACTCACAGTTGAATTTGTTTTCCAGTGAAAACTTATCTTCCTCATCATATGACTACAACAATGAAATAAAAGATGACCCTTAAAGCCCAAAGGGCTCAAAATTTTGACACCAAGCTTTCTGCAGTTCAGTTCTCTGACAGATGTGAACAAAGCCACATTTAAGATAGCAAAGTGCAGGCCCAGAAACAAAAAGCTGGCAATGTCTATCTAACTTTTGTCTCTTCAGCCCACACAAGTACCTCACTCCCAGCTTCAAGCTCTTCTGCTTGTTTTTCCTGCACAGTCTTTAATTCGGGACTCTGCTCTTTTCTGCCTGGTCCAAAGCCAAAGATTCTTCCCAGCCCATTGTCAATTCTCACTGATTTTCAGATTTGTATCTCTTATCTATGTCTCTTTTTCAAGGCCACTGACAGCTTTTGCAGAGTGGTTATAGATTTTTATTCACTCTCTGGTGTTTCTCTTCCTGACATTAAAGTTGCTGATGAGAAGCAATGAAAATTTCTTTCAAAATTTGAATGTATGATTTCCCTTAAAACTCAGAGAATTTGACATCTCCTTCATTCATATTGTCATCCATAAATCACTGATAGAAAAAAATCACTGTTGGTCTTCATATGCACTATACTGGGCATGAGGGATACAAATCTCTCTTTTTATACCTTATAAAAATTATAATTTCTTTAAAAAATGTAAATTGAGGTGAGCAGAAATATAAACAAATCATATTTCAGTGTAATAAGCCCCTTAATAGAGGTACCTCTAGAAAAATAGAAAAAGGAACAGCTTACTGTACCTAGAGTAGATAAGTAGACATCACCAAGGTGGTCTTATGTGATCTATGTCTAAAACAATGAGTTTGATTTCATCTCATCAGGTGTTGTAGAGCTGTATTCCCCAACCCCTGGGCCCCTGGCCAGTACTGGTCTGTTAGGAACCAGGGACAGGGGTGGGGACAGCAGTAGGCAAGCCAGCAAAGCACTGGCTTTGGTTTTGCCACTCCTTTCTGCCCGCATCACTGCCTGAGCTCCGCCTCCTGCTGTGTGCACTGCCCCGACCCATCCCCTGAAATTTCCTCCGAGTTTAGGGGACCAGGCTGCAGAGCTCTGCCTTGCCCCACCCTGCTACGCCCATCTGTGGAAAAATTGTCTTCCATGAAACCTGGGGACCACTGTTGGTAGAGGACAAACTTATTGTCAGTAAAAGAAACGTCAAGAAGATATAAATGTGCCTCACATTTCAGTATATTCTGTAATGAGAGTAAAAACTTGATTATTATTCTATGAAAATGTTACTTATTGAAACAAATCTTGTGTATTTTCACAACATACTTATTGGGTTAAAACGAGGTTGATAAAACACATCTGTATTTATTGCACACCCTTTGAACTGAGGTAAAAATTGTTAGTATTGAAAAACTAACAACAGTTTTATTCACTTTATTTAACTTATTTTGGTGAATGAACTCATATCGTGGGGATCTTTTGGTGAATGGAATTTCTTATGGTTGAATTAAAGGTTATATTGAATAAATATTATTGAATAATATATGTAAAATCTAGACTTAAGAAATATGGCCTTATTGTTTTTTTTTTCCACAAAAATGATGACTTCATGTAAAATTTAGTATCTCAAACAAAAATGACATGACTTTTGGTTTGTAGCCATGCAGTTTTTTAATCAAGCAGTCACTATAGTTGGTTGTGAAAGATAATTTTTATTAACATATTGCATTAAAATATAATATTTACATTCATTTTTACACTCGAGTAATTTGCTTTTGAGGAAAAAAAAAAAAAACCTTCAATCTGATAGCAGGCATCTGTGAAAAACACTGAATATTTTGTCTCTAAGACCAGAAAAAAGAGAAGGCTGTCCACTGTTGCCACTTGTATTCCACATTACATTGGAGATTCTAAGCAGTGGAATTAGAAAAGGAAAAAGAAGTAGAAGTCACCTAAATAGTAAGGGAAGTGTAACTATCTTTAATCTTAAATGGTATGATTACCTAGGTAGAAAATCCAGCAAGGACACTATCATCTATAGATCAATTGTGAACTGTTTCTTATTTATTGTATTTATTGTATGACCCTCAAACTAAAAAAAAAAAAATACATTATTAAAGATGGGAATCCGAAGACAAGAAAAAAAAGAGAGAGAGAGAGGAGGAGGAGTAGGAGGAGATAAGACAGAAATCTCATGTTGCCTACAAAGCCTAAGCCTAAAATAATTATTATCTGCATCCTTGAAAGAATATAGTTCGCCCACTACTTGATTATACCAAAAAGCTACTAAAACCAATAAATGAATTTAGGAAAATAAAACTGTGGTGATTTTACTCCTAGGTATTTCTCAAGATAAATATTTATGGACATATATCCATAAAATTACTTGTATCCTAATTTTCACAGTTGTTTTATTTATAACAGTCAAGGATCAGAAATAACCCAGATGTGCACCAACAGGTGAATGAATAAATAAACTGTGGCATATCAATACAATAGAATGCTATTCAGCAATAGAAAGAATTAAATTTGTGGCACACACATGGAAACTGATGAATATCAAGATAAGTATGCTGAGTAAAATATGCCAGTCAAAGGAGATCACATATTATATGGTGTCATGTCCATAACATTACGGAAAGTGAAAACTAAACTATCAGAGCAGAAACAGACCAGTGTTGGCCTAGTGAGAGTATCCAGAGGTGAAAGGCTGGATTAAAAGGAGAATCATAAAATTTTTGGAGGTAGCAAATAGGTTCATTATCTTGATTGTGACGATTGTTTTTCATAGATGTATACTATGTCAAATGTGTTGAATTATATCTTTATACATACGCAGCTTATTGTGTATCAGTTATTTTTTAGTACAACTATGAACAAAATGTGTGAGTTTGGGTTAAAGTAGTTCTTAGAAGGAAGTGTATAGCCATGTAATATGTCAGAAAAGATCACATTTACAATCAATGTTCTAAGCCTATACTGTGGGGAATTAGAAAATAAAACAAAATACATTAAATCCCAAGAGAAACAAGAAAGAAAATTAGAAAATTAAAGTCCTTTAATTATTTTAATCCATAAACTCAATATAAAAATATAAGCTAAATTATATGCACATTTATTCTAGAAATCTTTTCTCTATGTCTTCATGATTAGGATCTATTGTTCTTTGACATCTGTATATTCTTTTTTCTGAAATTAAAATGTTATTGGAATAATTATTACAGCTGAAATATACAGGTGTACTGGAGGATTTCTAAATGACCATTTGAAGGAAGACCTATTTTATTTATTGTCATTTGACAACCATTAAGCACATTTTACCCTTGTTCTTGGCAAGTACAGGCCCAGTGAAGAACAAGTCTGAAATGAATATGGCATTTACAAGTGCTTATCTGGACAGATATAATTGTTCAAATACACCTGCTATATTTGGACATCTATTCAGCATCATTAAAAAAGTGGAAAATCCCATTTAGTGAATCCATCTGAGAGTCTGTAGTCCTTGTATAAAATGGTGCTAGTAAAATGAGTAGTCTTCTGAAGATATCCTTCAGGGAGACAATCTGGGGCTGGTATTTTCTTTGAGGGAGATTTTGAAAGGCAAAAAAAAAATGTATGTGCATATCATGAATAATTTCCAAAATCCACCATAGTTTCAGTCATGGATGTAGAAAGCTAGCCATGACATTTCACCTTAGGATGCTTTCCTGTTCCAGTTCTCTATGAACACCTGGGTACAGTGCCACCTGCTCTTCCAGATGTTATGATTAGAACATTTCTCTCGCCAATGTGGTGACCTCTGTCAGTTAAAAATTCGAAAATTTGTATGTGACACACCATACACAACATTTAAAGCAATATTACCTTTTAGATTCCACTCCCTTCTCTTTTTTCCCAAAAATAAATCAGAATTTTTATAGTTTGAGATGGCTTCATGTCTCTCATGTTAGGATTCATTTTTTAATGTTCAAGGAAGGAGAAAATGAAGAAAGATGACATCTAACAAATGTTAAGGGAAAGCTTGCAGATGAGTTTCTGGGAAGAGTTCATCTCCTAATATGAAGAACGGTTGAAAAAATTTATATCTTTTTCATGATCCTGGGCCTGGTTATATGAGAAAGGGTTATCTTAGACTTGCCAACTATCTTAGGATCTTAAGTGTTGGGCATAAGAGATATTGCCGTCTGATCTTTGACAAAGTAGACAAAAACATACACTGGATAAAGAAGCCCCATTCAATAAATAGTCCTGGGGAAATTGGATAGCCACATGTAGAAGACTGAAACAGGATCTGCACATCTAACCACTCATAAAACCCAACTCATAATGGATAACAGACTTAAACCTAAGGCATGAAACCATAAGAATTCTTGAAGAAAATATTGGAAAAATTCTTAGAGACATTGGCATAGGCAAAGAATTTATGAAGAAGACCCCAAAGGCAATCACAGCAACAACAAAAATAAATAAATGAGACCTGATCAAAATAAAAAGTGTCTGCACAGCCAAGGAAACAATCGTAACAGCAATAGATCAACACTTATGTGCACATATGGAAATAACATTCATCGGAAATCAAGCAGGCAGGATGGGGGAGGAGGGAATGGATAAATTCACACTTAACATGTACAATGCACACTCTTTGGGGGATGGGCACACTTATAACTTTGATTCAAATGGCATAAAAACGATTTACATAATCAAAATGCTTGTACCTCCATAATATTCTGAATTTTAAAAAATGGAGCAGAGAAATGGAAATGAAGATAAAAAGTTTACAATGATTTTGTTGAGCTGCTGATTTGATCAATCAACTCCTAATTTCAGAAATGCTAAAGTTTTCCCATTTTAGGACACTCACTTTTTTTTGTTTGTTTTTTAGAGACAAGATCTTGCTCTATTCCCCCCAGGCTAAAGTGCAATGGCAGGATCATAGTTCACTGCAGCCACAGACTCCAGTGCTCAAGCAATCTTCCCATCTCAGCCTCCTAGGTAGCTGGGACTACAGGGGCATGCCACTGCACATGGCTAATTTTTTTTTTTAATAGATTAAAGGTCTCACCATAGTTCTTAGGCTGATCTGGAACTCCTGGCCTCAAGTGATCCTCCTGTATCAGCCTACCAAAGTGCTGAGGTTTCAGACATGAGACACCACAGCTGGCCTGGCCAAAGTTTAAAGCTAAATTAAATGAAAATCTCTCTCTTTCATTTAAACAGAACTTGACTGCACTGACAGTAATTCTGCTCAGTTAATTCAACTTCTGAATAATGGTTTGACATCCTCGGGTCATGGCAAAGTTCAGCAAGCTTTTCCTGAAGAGGATGAGATAGTAACTATGCAGGCCATGTGGTCATTGTCACAACTAAGTGCCCCTGTTCTTAAGGTATGAAAGCTGCTATGGAAAATACATAAACAAATGAGTGTGTGTGCACCTGTGTTCCAACAAACATGTATTAACAAGTCTCATGGCATGGTGGGCTGTAGTTTACTAATATCTGTTCTATAATATTTGCAATGAAAGAGTAATGGGTACTTTAAATGCTTTACCTAGAAGGAAAATTTTTGAGAGTGTTTCTGGGAATATATCACTGTTGTTCAGCATTGGCTCATAAGGTAAACCAACTATCACTCATGCTCTAGAATTGGAAAAAGTCTTCATACCTGGGCACACAGAACTACCAGATCTGCACTCTATCAGGCAGAAAGCAAGCAGAGTTGTTTCAGGGCAGGATATTTTCTACCATAGATGGTAAGGGAGGGATATGATTTTTCTTAATGGGAAGAGACATAAAGGTTGCCTAGTTAAATACTCAAAAAGAGCAAAAGGGCATACACAAGAAATAGTATAGAGTTCAAAAGTCAACTTTCTTAGCAAAAATCTTGCTATAAGCAAGGTGCTGAGACTTTCAAACTTCTGCCTCCTTTCTTAGAAGACCTCCACATCCAAAATAGTTTCTAAGATTCCATTCAGGTAACTCTACAAATGTTTTAATAGTGCAGACTTTAAGCATCATTTGCCTTATTTTTTTGAATGCTTTTATCTCTTCCCTCCATCTAAAGAAGAGGTAGCTTTTACGAAAGATCAGAAGACGATAGGTGTCATACAAGAAGTCCTCCTTAAAGGTTCCGAAGCACCTGATTCTCTATTCTCAAACTTTTTGCCTCAATCATTACAGGAGCCTCAGAAAAGTATCAATAATTTAGAAGGTTTATCCACTAAAAAAACCAACCAAACAAACAAAAAAAGGCCTTATTAAATGTACAGATCAGAGTCAAAATGTGGCTCCTGTTCAATTATGGGACACTTTTTACAATATACTTTTATAATTTCCCATATCCAATAAAATGATATGCATTCATATTCATAGCAGCAACAGAGTACTAACAAGTTGTCTTTAGGGCATGCTCCTAAACCCTGCTAAGGTTGCATAGAGCTCTATAAGGAAACCTCTCACCTTGGTATAGGCACAGCAAGAAAGCATGAACTGAAAACAAGTTCTCTGAAACCTCAAGTTTATGTGAGGTTTATGTGAGCAAGAGTCGATTAGGAGCTTGATTAGAGGAATGCCTTTCATTTGTTGAGTGCTTATGTGATGAGTAAAGGATGGTATTCTCCCTTATTTTTCCAAAGCAAGCTGACTTCTGCTGATGGATAAAAAATTGCTCGCTCAGTAGTTTCTTTGTTTTCCTCTTTGTAGCACTCTTGGCACTACACTCCAGAATGGATAAATTAAAATGGTTCCCTTCTAATCCCCTCAGAGAGGTTTGATTGTGCATAGACTATAGTATTTTAGTTGAGCAGGCTTAAAACATCATGCCTTTGAAAGCCTAATAGTTGTGTTGGCGTAATCAATCCTAATATGTAACATTTGGGATGTATGTGCAACTCTCTCAGGCCCCGTTTTTGCAATAAGAGAAGGAAGATGATGAGTCATTGCTGGTCTATATAGGAACATGAAGGAATGCTGCTTACAAATCAGAAAAAAAACACACTCTTTTTCACAGCAGGAAACACTTCCACCCATCCCTGCCTGGTGATAGGAAATAACAGAAAACATAATAAACCTGGCATTTAAGAAATGCAACAATCAATACACAAAAATAAAGTTTGTCAATCTTTTTTGCAGCAAGACATGTGGGGTCAGTCTGGATAGTCTGGTACCTGTGTGGGTCCAAAAAAGTCATGGAGGAAGAACAGCCAAGTGGCCAAGCATAACAACTTATCTTTGAGTGGGAAGCATGTAGAGCAAGGCTCCAAAGGTAGGAGCTCATTGCCACAAAACCTCTACAAGAATGTGGGATCTAACAGCTTTGGTTCTTGCTTTTTCCTTCTGCAAAATGCAAACTATCACATAAGAACACCTGAAGGATTTTGCTCCTTGAAGTCGAAATGTTTACATGCAATAAAGGCCCTTTGATGTTATCAATCTTCCCTCTTATTTTTTTAGTTAAATATATATATTTTGAAAGAATTATAGAATTGCATTCAGTTGTAGTAAATAACAGAGAGATCCTGTATATGCTTTACCCGGTTTCCTTCATGGTTACATCCTACATAATTGTAGTACAATATCACAACAAGAAAACTGACATTGGTAGATTCCCTCAATCTTTTTAGATTTTCCTAGTTTTACATCCTGTCCTCTGTGTGTTCATATGTGTGTTAGTTTTACATAGTTATAGCATGTAAATGTTTGTGTATCTATCAGAAGAGTCAAAATACAGAACAGCTCCCTCATCACAAAGACCACATCTATTACCTTTTAATAGAAACACTCACCTTCTTCCCTCCTCTTTTCCTTAACTCCTGGCACCCATTAACTATTCTACATCTCTATAATATATTTTGTCATTTCAAGAATGTTACAGAAGACGAATCATGCAATTTGTAAACTTTTGGGACAATATTATTTTCATTCAGCAAGACAAAGTTTGTGATGCGTGTGTGTGTTTGAATTCAAAAGAATATTAATATACTAATTAGAGAAATAGATAGATGTAGTAGGTGCTCAATGAACAGTATTATTGGCTTTCAAAATCTTGACTGTCTATAGAACTTATTGCAGTTTTTATGGATTTTGGCACTAATTGTATTTTATTGATTTTCTTATGTGTATATTGTTTATATTGATATTATCCTTGACATCTGTCATGTTGATGTTGTAATTTTCCTGTGTGTGTGTGCATGTGTGTGTGTGTACATGTTGATTTCATGGAGAATTCATAAACTCTACAGAGGCAGAGACTGTGCCGCTTTTTGTGTTTATTATAGAACATGCTCATCTGATATGTGGCATGAGGAAATGCTATGTTATCTGACCTTTAGTGTTCTCATCCATAAAAAGGGGTAATAATACTTAATAGAGTTCTTGAGAAGATTTAATGATAGCATATGTGAAAAGTAGATGTATAATTTACACATACATGTGCCACTTAGCACTGGGGATATGTTCTGAGAAATGTGTCATTAGGCAATTTCATCATTGTGAAAACATCATGAAGTGTACTTACACAAAGTGATACTTACACTCAGTGGTACAGCCCACTACATATGTGGGCTATATGGTACATGGCTTCTAGGCTACAAACCTGACTAGTATGTTACTCTATTCAATACTATAAGCAATTATAAGACATTTGTAAGAATTTGTGCATCTAAAATATTTAAACATACAAAAGATACAGTGAAAATGCCATGTTATAATCTTATATATAAGGTTTTGTGTGTATTTACACACAAATATGCACATTGTACATGCACATTGTACATGCACATTGTACATGTGTTCTGCCATTGATCTAAATGTCATAATGTGGTGCATGACTGTATTTAACTTTAATATTATTAGAAATTAGATTACTTTGAGGACTCTGTAAGGCAGCTTTGGGTACTTTGAATTTCATATATAAATAGAGACTATTGACATGGAGTTACATTTACTGATTTACAAGGTATAATATAGTTATTTCATAATACAATATTGTTCAAGAGTTCCTTCTGCACAATTCTAGAGCTGGAAGAAACTGCAGAGATAATTAAATTCACTCACTCTCTCTCTTACACACACACACACACACAGAGATGCAAATTTTCTAGATAATGTGAGTAAATTCTCCAAGGTCACTTAACTTAGCTGAATGGAGATAGAGGCAGAAAAAACTCAGATATCTTGATCTCTGGCCACAAGCTGTTTCCTCTAAACCATTTTTCCTCATTTCCGCCCTGCTCTCCCCAGCAGCCTGGTTCAAATTGCTTTCTTATTCATATTTGCAACCTCCAAACTCATCATCGTCTCCTAGCTCTGAGTCCATATGGCTATGCTTGTCTGGGAGGTGGATGTCTGAAATAGCAGCCATCTCGCCATCCCCTTCCAACCATGTGAGTAGGCCAGGAAATGACTTTTGGGTACTATTAACCTGAATTGGCTGGGATTCAGGGACTCCAAGGTGAAACAACCTCCACTGTGTTTGCAAATCCTGGAGCCAGTCTCTGGCCTTCTGCAAACCATGATGCCTTTGGGAGCTTAGAATGTAGTTTCCATACATTTCTCAAATGACCCCATTGAAAACAGGAGCACAGGGCACCAAAAAAAATAAAAAAAGGCTCCTATTTATGAGGAGTAATATATGAAAAATATTCACATGCCCGACGAAAATATATGAAAAATATTCACATGCCTGACGTGGGTAGAAACTTTGTAAATGAGTAAATGTACCCTAAATCCTCAGATCTAATGAAACATGAGGAACTGAGGAACTCCTTTACATATTAATATGATATTATTTATCATCTACTTTTTTTTTTTTTTTTGCAATCTCTAGGGTAGGACCACTGTGAACTGAAATATCCAGGGAATACTTTCCAAAGGAAGTAAGAATTGATATCTGCTAGAAAAATTCTATGGTATTAAGCTTTTTTTTTGTTCTGTTGTAATGGAAAATTTCAGAGTCATATTACCAGCCATAAAAGTGGTATGATTTGCAGTTTCCAAAAGTGCTGTGTGCCAAAATATACTTATTTATACCTCACCGGGCCACCTAAAGTTTCCACAAACGTTTCTTTTTCATATTAAAATAATCAGAGGCCTTGCTAAACACACTTATCTAATGTATTTTGTCAGATTAATACTTACTGACAGGCAATTTCATAGGCAATAGCCCAAAGGACAGGGTAGTTTTAATGAGGAGATAGGTGGATCACGTACTCATGGTGCTACTTTGGGAGAACTGTCATAGATGAAGTTCTATGGTGAAGTGACAGGGTCATGGTTGGTGGGAGAGAGTGTCCATTAAATCCCAGGGTGCCTGGTAGGAATAGGGAAAGATAAAGACAGAGTTAAGGTTAAAAGGACATTAAAGACACACTTTTCACATTTTGAAATTCTGCCTAAATCTGCAGAAGAGACCTTCCTCTTGGTCATGGCACAGCTGGAGCACAGCTGTTCACAGCATGCCTAGTATTCACTGGACCAGTCAAAGACCAAGGCCACCTAGACCAAAGACTGCTAGAGGGCACTGAGAAATAACCTTCTTTCCCCAAAACAGAAGTCAAAGAGCTCGGGACAGATGCGTAGAAACTGTGGCTGAATTCCTCTTCTTTCTGACCTTAGCTAATGCCTAGGAGAATGAAATTTGTTTGCCCTTTTAACATTTACCTGGCTATTTAACTACAAATAGTAATGCTAGCCTTAAAATGATCCTTCATGCTTTAGAGAATCGGCCATTAATGTGTCCAATTGACCTTCTGCAATAGTGAATTGTCTACATTGACCGCATTTTCCATGTACAAATCTTCAGTAATAAATTTACTGATTCCAGAAGTCAATAGACTGAATGGCTTTTGTGTCCTTAACAGGTATGAATAAATTAAATCTCTAGGCAAATGAAACTTAGTGGAAATTTGTTCATTTTCTTTTTGTAAAAGATGGATTTTTGGGACTTCCTTTTCTGCTTTCTCGAGTCAGCAGAGGATTGGTCTTACGGCTCATCAACATGCATGTGCACTCCCCATATAAGAAAAGACTTGGTTTAGTCTTGCTTATTCATCACAAAGTTGATGCCTACATATGGACAACAAATTGAGCATTCTGTGCATGATCCAGATCTGCAGCTGCCTTATGGCTGAGCTGATTGACTCATCAATGCTACAGACTAAATTGGCCACTAAGATACCTTCAAGTCACACACAAAAAGCATATCCATTTGTTCTTTTTTAGTAGGACTTGTACAGGTGATATGCATAGTGGTTGTCTTTACATGGAACCCAGGTGGTAGTAGTCACTATGTAAAAAAGAACCTGGACAAAATATTCTTGCTATTACTTAGGTAACCAGGATAGATGAAGGAAGTCCCTTAATGTTTCCTTAATGAAGTCCCTTAATGTTTCCTTAACTCATATTGTACCCAAAGGGGGTACAATATGAGTTCCTCAAGTTATGATTCCAGCCTTGTTACTAATGGAGATGTTTTGTCCTACAGAATCATTTAGAACTTTTACTTTGGATGAATTTATTTACTTGTTAATTCATTAAAATACTTTCCATTTTGCTGTGCTATTTTCAAAAGTGTTTTCTCTTTAGGAATAACTCCCAATTACTGCCCACACATATTTTCGAATGCATTCCTGAATTTGGTCCTTCAGCAAACATTTTTTGTGAACTCACTGTGCTAAATGTTGGAAATAAAATGGAAAGTATATTTGCTTATTCTCTCAACAAAAATTGTAGTCTCCTAGGACAGATAGAGATAATGACAGATATTAATAGATAATAGACTTTGACAATAACTGCAGTAGAATATAAGTAATAAAATTAAATTATGTGCTAAATAACTATAAAAAACAACACTCCCCAATAAATTGGAGGGAATATTAGAGTCTCAACTTGAGAATGACGTTTGCAAGTTATCTAGGAGGAAAGGACACTCCAAGTAGTATATGTGGAAGAAACAGCAGGTCAGAGGCATAAAACGATGACTTATTTTGAAAATTGATAGTAGCTGGGTATCACTGGAACATAATCTTTATGAGGTACGGTGTGGGGAATTTAGGAAATGAAGACTAAGAGAGGTAATGTAGGAAGTGATAGAGACCAAACTCCAAGGTGCCTAATAGTGAGAACTGTGTTCTCTCATGAGGAAGGGAGGAGTATTGTATATGATATTTATACTCTAAAGTGATAATTCAACTGAATGTGAAAAGAAACTGTAGTCAAGAAAGCTAATTGAAAAGTCATTCCACCAGTAGATAGAAAGGCTCAAATTAAGACAGTGGTAGTCAGAAGCATAAAAACAGCTAGCTAGCTAGGTGTAAGAGAGATTTAGATAGAAAGTAAGAATTATTAACTAATTGGATGTAGAGATAAGTGAAAAGAAAAAAGAGTTGAGGATGATTTGAAAAGATCTGGCCTGTGAGACAAGGGGTGAATTAATTCCATTAATTGGTATGGCAAATATCAGAGCAACATTGTCAGAGATGGGGAGGGGAAGAGCACAAAAAATGAGTAAACTTTGTGATTCATTTAGTATATCCAAGTGACAGCATCCACTTGATCAGCCTAAGAAAAGTGTCCAGGCTAGACAGATACTTTAGAAATAATCCGTCTGGAAAACATCCTAATGACCACTGCCCAGCTATATGAAACCCCAAAATATGAAGAATATATGATCAAGGTATCCTCAGACAGAGAAGCAGATGCAGAGTTTCTGTGTATTAGACAATTAAGTAAACACCAAACTGATATCAAGTGTCTGTTGTATTTTGTCCTCCAGAGCAGATTATTCTGCATATTACTGTATACTTTCACTTCTTCCCTACTTCCCTTAAACCTGGCTGTTTCTGTTAATGCATAGAATATGAAGTCTATTATTATGCAGCTTTAGAATCATAAAGGCATGATATGGAATGAAGTATATTATCAAACAAAAAGAAAAAAATAAAAAATGAGGAATATGCTCCATTTTGTTAAATAAATTATTACTATTTTTAATCAAATTTAACTCCAATTCCATAGGGCCAAGTGAGTTGCTTTGACTACTTTATGCTGAATTGTTTGCAGAATATTTCTCAGAAAGTGAGATCTGAATCCCATCTTAAAGAAGAGTTTTAATGGTTACTTCAGAAAATTAATGTAAATTACCAAATTGTTGCATCAGGCAGAGAGGAACTGAACAGAAAGAACCTAGGGCTTTATTGGATTAGTTAACAGGAAACACAATGTGTATTTTCCTGTTCATAGACAAACTCTTGTAAGAAATTTTTTTTTTTGATTTCTGACTCCACACTCTTATCTTTAGCTAAGGTTCCAACTGCTTCAATGAAATGACCATCCATAGTGTCACCAAGGATTACTACACCGCTACATCCATGGGACATTTACACTGAATCTCTCTCTGGCATTTCACATTGTGAAACATCACACTTCCTTGGCATTCTTTCTTTTTCTAATTTTTGTGATGTCCTGTTCTTCTATTGGGTCTTCAAACTCTTTAGACACTTGTTCTCAGGCTTTAAAAAAATATACATTACTTTTAAAATTGTTTTTATTGTAAAACAAAATACAGGTACAGCCAAAAAATTTTTTTGTAATTACCACCTAAGCCAAGAAACAGTTCTGTTACCCACCCCAGAATCCTGTCCATCTGACCCATTCTCATAACACCCTCTTTTTAAGAGGAGCCACAATCTTGATTTACAAAATCACTGCCTATGATGCATCCTTAAACACTATAGTTTTCCCCTTTAATTAGATGTCCTTAATGCTCCCCAACTTCTCCCGGACCCCGATCCCCATTTGTTCTGGAACCTAGATTATTCAAGAAGATGAGCATTTCTTGAGACTCTATCATGTGCTGCCTTGTAATCGCCACATCATTTTACAGGTCAGGGAGCAGGCAAGAAGTTTGACCTCCTTTCTCCCTAGCTAGTTTTCATCCAGGGATAGGAAGAGGAGAGAGAGGGAGAAATAAGATTCAGTCCTCAAGCCCAGTATTTTCTGTACACACTCCCCAAATTTCTAGCTAAATGATTAATCCCTTGGACAAAGTTTCTAGGGGAAGAAATAGACATGCCAGAGTGTACATGCACCTCAGAGAGGGTCCAAAGGAGACACGTTGAGTATGTGCTAAAGGCTTCTGTGCTTAGCAACTCCAAGGGATGTGCAGATGAGCCTGACCATGAAACTGAATGCAGCAGTAGCACAGAGTGGGTCTGCCCTTGCATGCTGCCCATGCAGACACAATGAAACCTGGATGTATTATTAGAAAACTTCATATGGACTCCTGTGCAGGTGGAAAAAGAAAGACTAAGGAGGCCAAGAGATTAGTTTCAAGGTCACTGGTAATGTACTAGTGGAGATAGGAACCAGAAACCTGGCTCTCCTCAAGGCCTCATGGAGGTGACCACAGGAATCTGAACTTATAGCAAAGCAAGAATCCAAGGGCCTAATGGCTCCTGATGCTTCCCTTCTAGCCCAGTTTCTCTGCCCATAGCCCTCTGCTCCAGGAAAGCTTTATCCTCAGCCATATGGTTTCTCTTGACTCAAGATGATAAAAATTTCCCCAGTCCCCACCAAAAAACCCTTGCAGCTCTGCCATGGGAAATAGGCCCTGTCATGTGGGGAGAGCACAGTGAACCAATGGAGAGGAGAACCAGCATCAATTCTTTGTAAAAACTGCTGTCCATTTTCAGAGAATTGACTTACATAAGTTTGGGAGCACAAAGTCATTTGTAAGTTGGAGAATGTGTGTCCTGTGGCACTGTTGTGCCATCAACTTGCAAGTAAGTCTCAAAGTGGGCTTCTGAGAGTTCTCAAATGTTCTCAAACACTGAAGCAGGAAAAATATTTCTGTTTGATGACTGCCACCTCTCCAGTGACATTAAAGACACCCTCACTAGGGCTGCTACAACTGGACACCCATATTTTGCACCACCCAGCTCCAGGGGACTTCACTCATATTGACTGCCATGTATGTCACACTCTCTGGAGGTGTGTGCTGAACAACCTGCACAACTCTATCCGTGGCCATGGTCTCCACTTTACCTGCTCACTCAGATAATGGCAGATGGTTTTTCAATAGAGCAACAGTGATGAAAATTTTTTAAATATTTGAGGCAGATTCTAAATTTCTGGGCAATTTAAAATGATCAGAACTTGCATGCTGTGTTGATAAGGAATGGGATGAGCAGAAGTGATCAGGGATGTTGGGGAAGAGTTTTCAGTAAGAAACATTGGTGGATAGAAAGGAAACAGGAGAAATGGGGAGGGTAGGTGACCTAGTAAGGGAAGAGGTAACCTTTTTTCTGGCTCCATTTAGAACTAGGGTCTTGTGACTGCACATCTTCAGGAAATGCTCTTCACATTGCATCATATAGACAGCATCACCTGGACTCCTGTGGTCCACAGCCAGTGAGGCCATAAGTGGACCTCTCTATGAGTCTTTCAGGAATTATGTATGAACATTTCTGGGGAGAAGGAGAGGTTTTAACTTCCATGAGATATTCAAAGGAGCACCTCATATATGAAAGTTCAAGAAACCTTCTAGGTTTAAGATTGAACTTCCAGAAAGGGTGCCAGCCCAATCCTTCCCTTTCCTAAGCAAGTCACCCCTTCACCCCACATCCCCATCACTTACAGGAAAGCCCACCTCTGGCCCTTGGATGAAGTCTCAATACCCAGTGGAAGAACGAGGCAAAAAAAACTCTTGCTGAGAGGCTAAGGCATGGGCTTGAAGAAACAGGCTTAAATTGAACTCTAAAATAATTCCCTATTCTTAATGCTACCCAGCCCAAGAAAGACCTTCTCTGGAAGTCTAGTCCCCCACAGATTCCAAGCCAGATTAAAGATAGTTCTAGAAAAGTTACTGCACAGGGACAGCAAAGCGTCATTGGAGATTTCAATGTGCACAGAGCACCTGTCACTCAGAAGCACACAAAAGCTACATAGACTGAGGAAGATAGCATTTTCTTTCGATTTTCTTCTGCTTTTCAGGATACTGGGGGTGTAGGAGGAGCCTGGAGTAGAGATGCCAGGAAATGTGTGCTGGCCAAGCCTGGCAAGAGGTGGTCGTGCAGGAGCTCAGGCTCCTTGTATGAAACCTTTCACATCACGGCAAACTGCTTATTGTTATCTCTTTTATAAATAAGACCTAAGTAACATGATTTGTCTAAGCTTTCCCAGCCAGTAAATATCATAGGCTGTGTGTAAATCCAGGAAATTTTTGTCCTATATGAAACTTGGAAGTTTAACACTGACAACTGCTTTCCTTCAATGTTTCTCTGATGACAGAAACAGTGCTTGGAACTTAGTATGTGCTCAATAAATGATTGCAAGAATGAAATTTAATTATTAAATATTCTCTATTCTAAGAAGCAAACTTGGGTCAAGGGGAAAGTCAGAAATATGAACATCTGAGAGCACCAAAAACCACCCAAATGGAAATTTAAAAATACAGTTTTGGTGTGAAACTATACACATTCCCTACCTGAAAATGCCAATTGGATTTCTAGTGTGTGAAATTATAGTAGCAAATATTTATTGCAAAGAATATATAGAAATTAAAGAAAATTGAGCCAACACTGACATTTTGTTTATTCAAAATATGATTGCTGGATAGAAAAAGCTAGATAGATATTCAGACAAACAAGTTTCTTGCATTTTATCACTCTTGTAAAACACTAGTGTGTCTTAGCATTTGGAAACTTGCATATTATTCCTGTTGTTCTACCTCCTAATTGGGCTACTGTAGATTTATAAAACATATGGGTAATGTTTAGGGATGCTAGTGTAGTTGGAAGTAGGAATAGTATTTTATGTTATGGCTTTATTGAAGTGTCATTAAAAATTGAATTATGTCAAAATGCTCAAAAAGTGTTTTCCATTTCTCTTTTCTATGCACATTTAAAATAATGATTTTTACACTAGATATACACACATATAACTTCATTTCACTTTTTAATTAAAGCATGCCTTAATTCATGATGCCAATGTTCATTCAATGTCAAAGCTTTATCACACTTTCAACTCTCTCCCTCTCCCTCTCCCTCTTTCTCTCTCTGTGTCTAGCACTTAGAGGAAAATCATAATGGCTTTATCTCATTTCCCATTTCTATAGTTATGCCAGAGAAAATCAGTAAAATGGCCAAAATGTAGAAAGACTTCTGTGTAAGGAGAAAATAGATAAGTGGAATGATCTGGGAGGGTTACCTAAATTCTTAAATGGTATATAATTGATATCAATATGATCATGAAGAGAAAGAACACAGATTGTTCATACCATTATGTAATCCCATGTAATAAATTAAAACTGCCTGATATAAAATAATCTGAAAGCACAAATTATAGCAAGAATAAATTAATAAATATTTGAATGATAAGTTCCTGAAAGGACATAGTAGAAATTTGGAGATATCACAAAAGACACTCATATATGGGTGAGCGTGAGAACGTTAAAACTGGCAGCTCAGCTGGGAGATGTATATGGGTCCCTGTGCACAAGCTTCCTTATGACTTGAATTTTGTTGTTGTGTAATAAAAGTTTTTGTCTAGTTAAAAAAAAATGACACTCTAATTTTGTAATTTATATCATAAAAGACACTCTCAAGTTTCCCAATAAAAAAATGTTCCCTGATCATTCCCTGATCATCACAGACAGAGCCCCATGCTTATTAGATAGTGAAACCAGGACACCATCATAGTAACTGATCCTAGCTCAAAGGAAGTCTTATTACTCATTTTCTGATAAACTCATTGCTCTGTTGAAATCAGAAGAATCTAAGGTATAGTTGAGCTCTGGAAAAGCATGTTCTATAAGGAGAAAGAAAACGATGTGTTATAGATGATTTCTTTAAGGAATCACTAACATTAGTGATTGGAGAAAAACATTATTTTCTCTGTAATAATAAATCATGCAAAATGCATTTCCTTTGAGTTTTACGCCAGAGGAAGGAGAAGGGGAAAAACTAGACTACATCTGTCCACTGCACTGTGTTGACCATTCTTCTCTTTCAGTATAAATTTCCCCAATCTGATAAATCCCCAGCTGCTGTCACAACAAAATGATCTGAGAAAAGACCTCCATGTGCTGTTGCGAAGCTGCTCACACTCAGTTGCTGGAGGAATTTTAGAGCCATGAAGTAGCAGCTGGCGGACATGTGTTCGCCATTGTATCTGAAGACTGGCTGTGCACAGAGAGACCAACAGGGCTTGAGAACAACCCAAGTAGGATAGCGGGAAGGATCTTGTGCAAGTGGGTTAAGAAGGGGAAAAGATAGACAGTTGGGGATTCCTAGTGAAATTCAACTGCTATGGAGCCTTCACCAATAGAAGCTGCTTCTCCAGAAATAGGAATGTTGTTTTTCTCTGAAAAAAAAAAAAAAAAAAAATCCTCCAGTGAGTTTCTTTCATCTATAAGAGAATAAATTCGTGAGAATACATTCGTAAGAAAGTAGCTATTTTCTTTCCTTAGGACCATTATCAGGGTCCACAGATGACCCCACTGGACTTTAGCAATGTCCACACACTCAATCTGCATGCTCCATAGTAATCTGCCTTTACCTCTCTGATGGCATTTATCACTTTAGCCCTGTAAAATACAATTATTTATTTATGTTATTTGGGTTTTCCCCCACAACAAACAAATGCCTATCAAGTACTAGACATAATTTTAGAGGTAAAATCTCTTTTTGTTCTCACAACATATTTGAGAATAAGGCACTATGATTTATCCTATTTGACAGAGATAAGGCTATGTGTTCTCCAAATCCTGTCACACTCTCTATGTCATATGCAATTAATACATGTCCCAGCTAGCCTTATACTTGGCAGGGCCACCTTGATCACTGGACTGAGTTCTTGGCAAGGAAATGTGGATGGATCTGATTAACCCTCTTTCCAGGACTGCCCCCTAGAAAGTTAATCACATAATAACACATGTTCTCTTTTTACCTTAACATCCTGACCAGATACAGAGAATTCAGTGAGGTACTCTAAGGCCTTTTGGGGATGTTGTTGGCATTTCTGTCACTGAATAGATTCTTGGAGAAAAATCATCCCCAAAAATTCACCTAAGCAGAAACACCTACAATGGACAGTAACATGGGTGATAATAAACTTTTTTGGAATGACTGTGATTTGAGTGTTGTGTGTTATAGTAATTAGCCTAACTGAATAACATATCCATTTAAAAATTTTTAAAAAAGAAATGAAACTTAGTAAAGTTAAAAGTGTTTATCTGAGTTCACACACTAGTAAGTATCTTTGCTGGAATGCTAATTTAAGTACGTCTGAACACACATTCATACATGCACGTGCACACACATACGTACAGGTACAGACTTCTGTACTGATGATGTAATTCAGGTTGAAGCCAATTTTCTAAAATGCTCTTTTCCCCCAACTCATAAAATCTCAGACCTCACAATGATGCCTCACCCTTGGGGCAGAAGCTAGGACAATATCTGTTAAAAAACAAATCAAGCTGTGGTGATAACATCATTGCAGTGTCATTTGATGGGTCACAAAACTACTGACAGAAAATGGACCACAAAAGCACTGCTTGGGACTTTGTTGCTTAGAAAACGAATGTTTAAAGACAAATACAGTAAATAAGGATTTATTTACTAGTTATCGTTTTTTTTGTTTGTTTGTTTCCTCCCGTTATTTTGTGATGTCATCGGGGTATTAAGGCTCTCTAAGGCTACCTTTATCTTTAAAATTCTATGACTACAGAACACTAAAACTTAAACATTGTAGATTTTTTTAAAATTACTAATTCTTCAGCAATTCCATCCCAGAAACAGCATCATCCATAACTGGTATTTTAAAAGAACGAAGGGCAAAAATATGGCAGATATGGAAGGAAGCAATCCAGAGAGCCATGAAAGAAATACGAAGGTGAAATCCCTAAGATGGCTAACCAGTGGGCCTTGTCTCTCTTAACATAGTTAGTAATGCCATCATTAAAATCCTATTAGTAGCTGAACAAAACTTCCAGAAATAAAAAAATCAAAAAGGACCTTTTATATGAGCAGAATTTCAAAAAATGTATGTGAAATGTGGTACTTAGTACTAGGAATTGGAGTTTTCAAGTTGAAATCTTGTTGCAAAGATGTCTAAACTAACACAGTCCCCTCAGGTTTTCTAGCACAGTGGAGGCTACTCTGCTTCCTATCTAAATACAATTGAGAAATATAAGAAATAGGAAAAACAGAATGGAGATAACCTCAGAATAAGCAAATATTTATTTCCACACAATACATACAATAATTTAAAAAGAAAATGAGTAGCAACCTAAACCCTGAGCAAGTAATATTTGGATGTGGATGAACAATAAGTCTTTCTACAGTGAAAATAAGGAAAACCTTAATCATGTCCAAGCTAAATTAGCCTAGATTCATTAACCTATGATTCACATCATAACAGTGAATGTCTAAGTCCGTGATGATAAAATTCTACATCTGAATTTGAGCACGAAGAGAGATATAGAGAGACTGAATCAAAGTTCCTTTGTGACTCTTTGTGTTTTGAAGGAATGCAAAAGAAATATAAAGAGAATAAGAAGGAAAGTTCCTAGTTAATGGATAAAGCTCACTAAATAAAGGCATAGGGTATTACATATGCATGTAATGTAAATAATATATTCATTTAATGTTTGTGGTAATCTAGGTTATTGAGATTTCAAGAAAATGTTTTTCTCCTTTCTATTTTAAATCCAGGACTCATTCAAGTCATTGAATCCCCTTCAAATTTCCACTTAAACAAAACTCATTTTTAAATAATAGCTTTTGTGGCAAAGAACAAATCCAAGAAGGGATCTTTTATTTCAGGTTGAAGTTGGTGGACAATATATATTTGTCTCCCAGCTCAGAAAATCCAGTGCTGAGAACCAGCACACAAAACTAGGCTGGTCCAAATTGCCTGTGAGATTCCCGCCTTCAAATATATTCATCCAATGATTCTCATTTTATTTTTTTTAAATAAAGGTTTTTAGAATCATAAAAAATAAATACACCATGAGTTTGGGGATTGTTTTCTTCTTTTTCCTTTTGGCTGGTTCATGCTGCGTTAGTGGGATAATTCTTTATCCAAAGCGCTGGCACTCTGGTGCCATCAAGCAGTGATGATTTTTGCCTTATTGCATTTAGCAGCACTTCAGCATTATGGCTGCATACTTCCTCGGGGAACAGGAGGGGGCTGGAAAAAAAAATAGAAAGAAACAAAATAAAGACAGAAAGAAATAATCATCGCAGAACATCCTCAGGGAGTGCAGAAAAGCAAAAGCCAAAGAAAGTAACAGCTTATAGTGTCGTGAAAATTGTGTGAACCTGTTACGGGGGAAATATGTGTTTGATAGAATTTAAATTATTTAAGACCCTAGAAAGAGATTGTATTCATCTTCTGCTTTCAGAGAAAAGCCATCTGCAAATGATTTTATTTACGTCTTTCTCTTATTTTTTTTTTCTACCTTTAAATCTTATTTTCAATCTTTAATGCTAGATTCAGGTAACTAAGGTTATTCTGCATTTTTGTATTGCTTTTTTATTTATTTGTTTTGCTGCATTTCTTCTAGGTAGAAGAGTCATGATGACAAATTTTAAGTAGATATCACAAAACCAAGCATCACAGACTATATGTCTTAAATTTACTTCACTTTTGCAATGCCAAATAACATTGGATTGTGGCTTTTTGTTGTTGTTTTGGTGGAACCACATTGAAGATGGATAAAGTTTAGGGGGTTGGGCATTATTGGAAAAGTTTTCCAAAGAGCAGAAAAAGGATTGCTCCAACTTCTGCAATTTCTGAAAATTGAAAATTGTCCAAAATAATACACAACATAATACATGTATTTTTTTTTTAATTATAGACGGGGTGCGGTGGCTCATGCCTATAATCCTTAGCACTCTGGGAGGCTTACGTGTGCGAATTGCTTGAGCTCAAGAGTTCAAGACCAGCCTGATCAAGAGCGAGACCCCGTCTCTACTATAAATAGAAAGAAATTAGCCAAAAACAACTAAAAATAGAAAAAAATTAGCTAGACATGGTGGCACATGCCTGTAGTCCCATCTACCTAGGAGGCTGAGGCAGGAGACTTGCTTGAGCCCAGGAGTTTGAGGTTCCTGTGACTTAGACTGGTGTCACAGCACTTTAGCCCTGGCAACAGAGTGAGACTCTGTTTCAAAAAAAAAAAAAAATTAAAAGCATGAAGAAGAATAAAGAGCACACCATTTGATATTAGTAAGCAAATATGACTCTGTTCTCACCACTAATAGGAAATAAACGGTTATTTTTATGTTCAGTATAGCAGATTTTTGCTTTTTGTAGATGTTCTGGTCTGAGGGTGGTCATTCGTCTATGACTCAAAAGAGATTGAAGCCATCTGACCCCTTTGGAACTGTATTAATCTGAACAAAGACTAATGCCAGGTTTCCAGTGCAGGTTAGGAAAACAAGTTCTTAACCTTCAACATGAGTGGGCTTTTTATAGAGACACACAATTATAACATGCATTGTAAAGCACCTGGAGGCTTTTACACCATTTCCCATTCTCAAAGACTCAGAAGAAAAAGAAAGAGAGGCTTCTTCCTCAGAGAATGGAGTTAAGCATGACATTTTCTCAGCTGTCTAATCATACTGACATCAATGAAATAGAGTGGTGAAATCATTACCATAGGCTACATGCTCCCAAGGAAACTGGTGTTTCCTTATCTGTTGTGGAAGAAATGAAACCTCTGTGGCAGGTCTTAGTAGGTGCTGAGTGGTTGGGACCAAACTCATGTCCTCTTCCCTTATGCTGTCCTAAAGAAAAGGACATTTGCACCTTCCTTTAAAGGGATGAATGGTATGTAGTCCTTGCTCTTATGAATAATAGCCAGGTGTTTAAGGTATTTGCTTCTTAGCAACAAAAAACTCAAAGTGAACCAAGGTGAATGCTTTAAATTAAAAGCCAATCTTACTCTCAGGACAGACAGAGCACTAGTACCTAAAGTCTCATTCGAATGGCACCTGCTGGCTTTCTAGCTAAGACATTCAGGCTGTAGTTAAGTCAGGGGCACTCCCATCACCAACAAAGTAGAATCTTCTTAGGAAGTAACAGATTTTATAAAAATGATTATCCTAACACCTGCTAAGGAAATGGGGGGTGAATCCATACTTAATAAGGAAGTTCAGTAAGTACAATGATTTTTATAAATTTTAGGGTGCTAGATGAACTGCACCAAGTGAAAGTCTTAAAAAACATTACGCAATGAGTTTTCACATCATTTTATGACTGATTATACCCTGTTAGTTTAATAGAAAAGCATCCCCATTTTATAGGAAAGGAAGCTGAAACTCAGAATTTCTGAGATTTGATTTTAAAAATCACATATAATATTAAATAATGTGCTAGCTCAAAATTCTACATGGCGTCGAAGCATACAACATCAGGCCTGAAAACACTGAATTACAGATATCGAACTCCATAACGTGTATGGTATACCAGAAAGGCTGCGTGTCTAGTAGAGAGATTCTGGGTTTTGGAAAAAAGGAGACTTAAATCCCCATGTCAGCTCTTCCACCTTCTAGCTGAGTAAACTTGGTAGGATATTTGATTGTACTTGGTCCCTGTTTATCGTAGGGCTGATGGGAGGATTAAATGAAATGGTTGCCATCTTCTTTCTATTTTCATTCCATTGTTTCCTATGCATGGAACAAAGAACAACCAGTAGCTTTACTTGTCTCCATTATCCATCACCCAAGAGAAGGATAATAATCTTGGCTTGTGAGGCATGGATACCCAGAGAGGGTAAAGAATGTGGCAATGCTTCCTAACAGAGATCTCACACCAACTGAGAATTACAATAATAGCTATAATTTATTACTGTGAAAGTATGTTTCCTGTTCTGTTGAAAAATGTAGAGTTGGGAAGCTAACAGATATATGAGCTTCTTGCTAACTTGACTTCAGAGTCCGTAGCACTATCCTCTAGGTTGTATCACCTAATTGCAAATAACTCAGAGGCAAATAGATATAGTTCACTTCAGCTTTACACATTTTTCTTTGTCTAGAAGATTCAAGAACTACTTTTAGCACCTGGCATATTTTTTTTTTAATTATTTTTTTTATTTTGGTATATTATGGGGGTACAGATTTTAAGGTTTCAATAAATGCCCATTTCCCCCCTCCCCCCAAAAGTCTGAGTCTCCATCATGACCATCCCCCAGATGGTGCACATCTCACTCACTATGTATGTATATACCCGCCCCCCTCCCCCCTCCCACCTGCCCAATACCCTATTACTGTAGCACCTATGTGTCCACTTAGGTGCTACTCAGTTAATACCAGTTTGCTGGAGAATATATCTAGCACCTGGCATATTTTAATTTATGTTAAACTGACCACTAAAATGATCACAATGCTTTGTGAATATTGTGTTAGAAAAAGCATTATAAAAAATATCCAATAAACTGTGTTATGCAGGGAAAGAGAAACAATGGTTGCATTTTAGCTAGCCTGCCTTATCCTGGAACCATAGGCTCTTGATTAATAGGTCAGTGGAATTCCAGACAGCATACAACTTGACCCTCTCAACTTCATAAATGAGAAAATTGAGGCACACAGGACAATATATTAATAATAGCAAATGCCACCTATATTGTGTATTGCTAATTAACATTTCATATATTTTTTAACGTATCTAGTCAAATAGTTTTTAAGATTTTTAATAATGGCTATGCAAATCCCAGAATATTTCAAGAGGTCTTTATAATCCTTGCTCAGGGTTGAATATTCTGAAAATGCTTTTTGATTGATTAAAACTGAACCATATCACTCATCATTATAAAGTGCATTTAAAAGGAAGACTTTGGTTTTTTTTTTTTTTTCTGAGTAGTCTGTATTGGTTTCCTATGGTTATTATAACAAATTACCTCAATCTTAGAGAATTAAAACACCACAAATTTATTTTCTTACAGTTCTTGGTGTTCAAACTCTGGCATAGATCTCCGTGAGCTAAAATCAAGGTGGTGGCAGGGCTGTATTCTTTCTGGAGACCCTAGGGAAGAATCCATTTCTTGGTATTTTCCAGGTTCTAAAGGCTTCCCACATTTCTTGACTAGTGAATCCCTTCCATCTTCAAAGCCAGTGATGGCTAGTTGAGTCTTTCTCACATTCCATCACCGTGACACCGCCCTCCTTCTTACACTTCTAAGGACCCTTGTGATAACGGTAGGTCCACCTGATCTCACCATCTCAAGGTCATCTGGTTAGTAAACTTAATTCCAACCTTCATTCCCCCTTCCCATATAACATATCACATTCACAAATTATGAGGCTTAAGATGCATACATTTTGGGGGAGCCACTGTTCTGGCTACCACATAGCCTGTACCCAGAGGATCCAGACAAGAAGAAGGGAAACTTCTAGTCTCTCCACAAACAACTCGGAGAGGAAACTGGAAGCTGGTCTAAATTGGCAGAATTACCACAGTCATGCCAAGGATGTCACAGAAACCTGGGAATGGCCGTGGGATGAGCTTGTACTCAATGACACTGATATGGAGAAGTACCACATCACCTCTAATGATTGCAAACTATGAGGAGTAGGACAGGGAGAATGATGGGGCAGAGGGATTCCAGAGCTTCTCAAAAACACTGTTTCTGGAAAGACCAAAATTTTTGACCCTTGGCCCCATCTCTTCAATCCTTAACATATGGAGATGCTCACCATTAGAACTGGATGTTCAGATTTCTGTCCCAGGACTGTGCAGCTACAAAGGTGTACATCTGAAATATAAAACATAACAATAAATTTGGACTGACCTAATCGAGTTAATTCAAGGTAGACGGATTGATGATGATGCCAATAAAGGTGCTTATGGTCTAGTAGGATATCGATGAATGTGGATAAATAAATGAATGAACAAGACACATTATCCTTATATATATATAAATGTTACTAATGCAACAAGAAATGTTTGGAATTCATATAGATGAGACCTATCAGAGCTATTTGTCTCTAAAAATTAATTACAAACCCAACATGCTGATATCAAACATGTTCACAAAAGTAGATTAAAAGGCCAAAACTAACTCAGTGATAAAATTAAAATTTGTTCAATTGTAAACCCAGTCCTAATCAAATACATTAAAATCCTGTGGTGTGACAAATAATGGTCCCTGAAGACATCTATGACCTAATTCCTGAAACCTGTGAATATATTTACATTGCATGGCAAAAAGGACTTCACAGATGTAATTAAGCTTATGGATCTTGAGATGAGGGGATTATAATGAATTATCCAGGTAAACTCAATCAAATTACATTATCTCTTAAAGCAGACATCTTTTCCCTGCTGAAGTCAGAGAGGCGTGGAAGAGGCAGGAGAGATTCCAAGTGTGAGAGAAACTTGACCCATCATTGTTGGCTTAGAAGATGGACAAAAGCTGCTATAAACTAGGAAATACAGAAGTCTCTAGAGGCTGAGAATAGTCTCAAATTGCTTGCTAGCAAAGATATGACACCTCAGTCCTAAAACAAGGAATTGGATTCTACCAACAACCTGAATGAGCAGGAGATGGATTTGTCCATAGAACCTTCAGAAAGGACCACAATACTGCCAACACCTTCATTTTAGCCTGATGATACCTGTACTGTACTTCTGACATACAGAAGTATGAAATAATTGATTTGTGTTATTGTAAGCCCCTAAATATATAGTAATTTGTTATGGCAGCAATAGATAATTAATTCAATTATTTAATAAAATGATATGCTGTCATTATCTTTATGCTTTGGAGCAACAAGCATATTCTGTACATGCACGATTTGCATTTGTTTACTTCTGTGGTTGATAATTCTCCTCGCTCTAAAACTGTAACTTTTCAAGGTCCCTTAAGCACTAGTCTTTTCATCCAGGAGTGTGTGGTTGAAAGAGAGATTGCAAAGCAGCGATTGATTCACTTTGAAAGACCCACCTTGTCTCTAACATTTTATTCAGACAACATCACACAATATGAAATGCAGATTTGAAGGTGAAAAGATTTCATAGGTGGGTGGTTTCCCCTACGTTGTGTGTGCATGAAAGGGATGCCTGACACAACTCCTAGGTTTAACTTAGGAAATCCTTGCAGATACACAGCTAAGCCTTGTTTTCTCCTCCTCTCCACCTCCCTCCTTGAATTACTGACCCATAGTCACCAGTTCAGGGACTTCTGAAGTAGAAGCCTAGAATTAATTGCATCAATTTTCTGGGTCTAAGTGATGTCTACCTTGTTGACCCAAGGTTGTAAAGTGAATAGTTACCTGCCAGGATGTGAGAGGTGCTCTGCAGATTCATCTTGGAGGACATCACATTACAAAGAAATCTAGCAGAGGAAACTTCTACTTAAAATGAGGTTTTTGTTTTAATTAAGATTTTTCTCTTGCTTTTATTCTAATCAAGACTTCTATGTTATGAAATTAGAGATAAAGAACATAATTACAGCTAAGCTACTCATGGCAGAGCTGCCTTGGTCCGGAAATGATGTTGGATATCCTGCTATTAAGGATCTTAAATAACTGACTCCAAGCACATTACTTACACTACAGTGTTCTGGTTTGCAGATGATGCTAAATTGGGAGGAAAGGTCAACCCTGAAAAACAATCCTCAGGTAGGGAAAGAATTAGTTCACTTAAATACTTGGACTAATAGATAGAAATTCCAATGCAGATAAATGCAGAATAATGAGTCTTGTAGAATGTAATAAAAGGACATAATATCTGTTTAATGGGAAAGTACTGCAGCATATTGACCTGGAGAGAGATATTAGTTATTTTAATAAAAACCTATATTAAAGATTATTCAGCTCCATTATTGTTGAAAAAATGCAGTATGTTTTGTTAGACCTTACGTAAAGCAGCACATTCAATCTAATCATTATACATACTCCAAGAAGCATATTTAGAATGGGCCTTAAAGGGGCGATTTGTAGAACAAGCTAAATGAAAGCACTTATCAGAGACATAAGTTTGGAAGCAATTATAGGGAGAACTGGCCACTTTCTCTGTGGAAAGTCAGACGTGTTAGAGAAGATTGGAACAAAGGGGTGTCAGGACTCGGATCGCAAGTGTATTGCATCATGAGGACAGAGGTGAGCTGCTCATTAAATCTACCTCTTGTTCTTCAGGATCCACTTTTATCAATGGTCTGACAATTCCATTAACTTCTTCAGCAATTACAAATCCTGGATAACAAATACAACACAGACACTTCTCTCTGAGGGTTTTGCTTGTTTGGGGCCAATTTACACTACTGAGGCTCTGGAGTCCAGACTTTACATTCAGCCAATCTCAAATGAGACTTTTGGGTGATAAGGCCATTTTCAGAACTTTTGTCTTACTGGTGCCCTGCTTGGATTCAATTCATCTGCAGGTTTCCGGGAAATTAGAACATTAGAGAGGGCAGGTTGATAAGTATCAATCGAGATAAAAGGTAAAGAATAGGTTAAGACAGAAAGGAAGAGGAACATGGAGTGATTTGAAAGAAACCTTTAAAGACAGGCATGGATTCCCTAAAAACCTAAAAACAAACTTCTTCAAGCAAAAGTTAAGACAAATTGCTAAATACAAAACTCCCATTGCAAGTAGGTGGAGCTCTCCACTGCTTACCAGGATAAATTGAAGTGTGCACTCAAGTACCTCTTGTCAGAGCACTAATATCTCCCTATATCTGTCTGTTATGGTATATTTCACTCTTTAGAAAGTCCCTGAGAAATAGGGATTAAACTATTATCACTGAGAATCAAATTAGTGCAATATGTTAAGTCCAGAATAAAGACCTAGTTTGGAATAAAGACCTAGTTTCTAAACCTGGATTTTGTGGCTCTAGGATAGGGCTTCTTAATCACACTACTATTGAGATTTTGGGCTAGATGATGCTTGGTTGGGCCACCTTGTGTACTGTATGATATTTAATAGTATCCTTGGCCTCTATCCACTAGATTCCTGTCCCAGCCCCCTCTCCTGGTACCAAGTTGTGATAACCAGAAATGTCTCCAGACATTGCCAAATGTCTGCTGGGGGCAAAATTGCCCCGTACTGAGAACCATTGTTCTAGGAACATATCCTCCTTAAAATCTCAATTTCCCCATCTGTAAAATGGGGATAATAAAGTCATTTATCAATAAGTTGTAGTCATACATCTAAGTGTCTTAGAACTAGAAAGCATCCTTGTCTATCTTGTTGACCCAAGGTTCTTCTCTCACAAGGAAGAAACCAGAGACTCAGAGTGGTTGGCTGATTTGCCCATGGACTTGCCAATTTTTAATGTTGGACTTAGAGCTCTAACCCAGGTAAGTGAAGAAAACAAAGAAAGGAAAAGATGGGTTCCAGGAGGTGTAAAGATAAAACCATTCTGATTACAAGGCCCCCAGGACCTTACATGTGTCTACCCCATAGACCATAACCTAAAATTAAGGTTAATTACTTTGGACTACTCATTTTAATAATTCCGTCTCTTAGTGTAAATTTGAGAATTGTCATGATTTACTTGCTATTTTCCGTGAATATTTGAATATTTTTCTAACCTTCCCTACGTTTTGTTTTACATATACAAAAGACAATTTTGAGTAAAGCAGGAAGAAGTCCTAAACAAATGGGCCAAAATGAGGAAGATATTTGAGTTCTGTATTACTGCACACTCTACAAACAGTTAAAAAAATAAAACACAGAAAAGGAAAGACTATTTTGTTTTTCACAGACTTGCAAAATTGTGTCTTTTCTTCTCTTTTTGAATTTTTTTGGTGAAAAACTTGTCACTCACCATGAGACTATATATTCTACCACGAGGTTTCTCTAATTTAAACAGCCTATCTTTTACCAAACATTAAACAAGCCATAAAGCAAGAACTTTGGAACTTCAAATGAAGCTGTCAGAGATTCTTCCTGCCATCAGATGATTTGCAGCTGTGTGACTCATTTGTATCTTCATAAGAATTCAGAAAAAAAAAAGATTATTAGCATTTCAATTCCTGTCAACTGCTGTAGCTAACTAAGCCTGAAGATGTGCCTGGCTTCACTGTACTAGTGCTGAGATAAATGCGGAATACAGACAGCAATGTTGGAGCGACTTACGAGAGAAAAGTGGGTGAAAGACAAAGCATCATTTGTACTGAACGTCCCTTTAATAAAAAAAAATACCCTATGTATATGTGAATCATCCTGTTTAGCTTTGTTCCACATAACATGTGGACAGGCTGGCTACTGGCACATAAGATCTGTTTCTTCCATCGAAGAATGAAACCCTGGAAGATGAGACAACAGAACAACTTGATGTCACAATATCTTTGGTGTATATTCTCACAGCATGCTTCAACATACCTCTCCTATCTACCATTTTATCCCTGAGTCTAACTCGAGCCATGCCATTTTGATGGCAGTTCTCAGATGTTTACACTTTATATTTATACTAAATACCATTTCCCATGTGAATTCCCTATCCTGGAATTCTCTTGCCCCTCCCTTCCACAGAAAGCAGACCATATGTCACCACTAGGGAACAAGCCCTGGTTCATCCCAACAGAGCACTTGCTTTTTCCTCTGTATAAGGAGCTACCGCTGAGAAACAATGATGAACATAATGATCACTTCTACAAAATAGGTGTTGAGCTAATATTTGTTGTTTGACTAACTGAAAAATGAATAGGAGTTGGATAGAGGATGAGCCCTTTTATTTTGTTTTTTCTATACCAAGATTTCACATTTCTGAAGACCTACAAAAAAAGCACACAATTCACATGACTTCATTTCTCAAGTAAATTAATGATTTCTCTTTATCTGGCTTTGTTGTTGAATACATGCCTCAATAACTTGCAGCTTCTCATCCTAGCGATGTAGTTCCATTATATGGACTAATACAATATTTCTTATACTCAAGGTACACTTTTTATTTTAAAGCATCTTAAATGCTAGAAAAAATAAATATCTATAATCATAGAATTATAGTAGAGAAATTCTTTCAAATGTATATAAAGCATTCAGATACAGTTTTAGGTGAGTATGTACTGAGAATGGTTACCAAGTAAATTAGGAAAGGAAAATATATTTATTTTTCTTTAAATCTTAAAATTATTTATATGAAGTAATAATCCCTTGCCAAGTTATATCTGTGGTTGAGAAAAAAATTGATCAAAACATAAACCAACACCAGCAACTTTTTATATTTTTTGAGACAGGGTCTCTCTCTGTCACCCAGTTTGGAGCATAGTGGCATGATCATGGGTCACTGTAGCCTCAAATTCCTGTGCTCAAGTGATCTTCCCTCTCCTTTTTAAAGTCTGTAAAGATTTTAAGTTGGGAAATTTTTAAAAATGTTGGTATACTTTTTTTGTTATGAATAATTCTTATTTTTAGGAAATAACCTTGCTTTATGTTGCTTTCTTTGTATGTGATCCTTTGGTAGTAACATCAGCCCTTCTTTGTTCACAGTCTTATATAAATGCAGTAATAAATGGAGACACATGGGATGAGATGCATATTGATTTTTTAGTTGACTTCATAGAATTCTAAAATAGGAAGGAAGCTTATAACAATAATTATTATTTTCACAGAGGAAAACTGACGTTCTTATAATTAGAATGTTTCCCTTAAGGTAAAATAACTACATAATGGCAGAGACCAGACCAGAATCAGGCTCTTCTCTCAATTTTCAGTGTCTAAAAATTCCCACATTCTCTAAACACTTGGTGTGCTTCCTAATGCTGAGGTCTTCCAACAGCCTCATTTCTCCATGCTGCACACTCATACTCAGTGGGCATTGCCCTAAGAAAGGTTTCATTCTGAGATAATGCTCACATTTGCTTCCTTCTCTGAATATAATAACTGCTTTGCTAGATACTAGTCAAGTGTTTTGAGCCCAGCCTGACAATTCCCTCAGTAACACTCTTTCATTTATCTAAGCGAAGGGATCTGCTTTTGCCAGGGTTGTCCCCACCAAGTCTGCCTTTAATTAAATGGTCTATGGACTCAATCCGCCATCACTGACTTTGAAGATGGAAGCAGGCCAGAAGCCAAAAAATGCAGATGGCTCTACAAGCCAGAAATCGAATTACCCTAAAGTCTCTAGACTAGAACACAGCCCTGCTGACACCTCTGTTTTAACCCAGTGAGACCTGTGTCAGACCTCTCACTTTCAAATCTGTAAGATAATAAGTTTGTGTTTTTTAAGCCATGAAATTTGTGGTAATTTGTTACAGAAGCAATAGAAAACTAATACAGCAATATTACAGGATAAGCAGCCCTATGCAACAACTTTATGGCTTGGGACCCTTTTTCTTAACCTGAAGACTGGCTAATTCCCCACCAATTAGGAAGCATTGCAGTGCCCTCCTCTTTTTCCATATAGTTGTTTTTTGTTTTTTTTTTTCACTACAGCCAAGGGAAAATCTATGTGTCTGAGGCTGTATTCAGAGAGCTGAACTGCCTGCCATGCTGCCTAGACAACAACTCTGGTATCCTTCGCTGCTAATATTCTGCCACTAAATCTACTTTAAAAAACATAAAAAGAAAAATAGCGGCACACTAAGGAAAATAAATGTTTAGATGAATTCATGTGCTTTCCACTAGAGAGGATAATAATAAATCTGCTGGGCAGTACAAATTGCCCTCCAAGTTTAGAGTCACCTCGTCATTCCCAGGAAGATCAGCTGAATTAATGGTCAAACATGTTAATAGAATAATGGAGTGTCCTTAACCATTTCTAGAGGAGGAAGAAGAGGGGTGTACTGGATGCTTATTTTATGGCAATTTATGTCAGTGTAAAAGTTATAAAGATTGCCAGAAAGTAAAGGAGCATGATGTAGAATCACTGGAGAAACTGTAAAATCAATATCTCTAGGGTTTTCAACACTGTACTTGGCAGGTCCTTTCAAATCTATTGCCTGCATGATATTTTATGTATGTAACTGGCAACGGTGACGGCGGATGATGTTCAACTCATGGAGTTGGCACCAAATCAATCATCAAAAACGAAAATGCATATGTCTCTCTCCATTTTCTATCTGCTTTCTCAGATGCTGTGTGAGATTAGATCCTAAACCCAGGAGAAACTTATCCACAGTAAAGGCTGATATGAAAGGTTCTAAAAGTGTCTAAATAGATAGAGAAATGCAACTAGCACAATAAATTTTCCTTGGTTAGAAAATAGCAATTTATTCAAATGGCTAGAAAATGGGTTTTAACTCTAAGGAAGTACTTTACTCCCATTGTATTGGCGTATATTAAGTAGTTAAATCCTTTATTTTGGGTAAAATAGTGAGAAAATGAAAATTTGCATGCTTATTGGAAGAATATACATTGGAAAATTATTTGTGAAGTAAAAATTGGTAACTCTAACTTAATTTACAGTGAACACAATCTGACTCTCTGTAGACAACTTAGCAGAAGCTTCCTAGAGTTTCAATGCCCCTATGGCTTCCCAGTAAACCCTTGGAGGCCACCATTTTGATGCTGCAAATTGATAATATTGGCCATAACTTCTGTGATATTTAACCCCCTAACTCCTCCAATGGTTCCATAAGCCTCTAGCCATCCACATCAAAAGCATAATAATTGCTTCTGGCTGAAACAATATGTCATACCGGAAGCTGTTTTCCAGGAAAAACAATCTCAAAAATGACAACCTGGAATAGGTGTTTGGTCCAATCAGATTTGAAATCAGAGATGGCTATTTGCCTATGTAAAATGTGAACCTGGTGGTCAATTGAAGATAATGATGAAGCAATTTCCATGATCACATGTAGGTGTCTGAAGCTAACCATCTATAAAAGGCAAGGAATTGAGAACCAGGTTGCCATTAGTATAGAACATGAAACTATGATGCCATATGAATGCAAAGACTATAGAGTAGACTGCATTGGGAAGCTTATTGGAAAAAAGTGACAAATGCAGGAATTTAAATGACCAAGCCAAGGCCTGGTCAGAAGAAAAGAGTTTCTTTGTTTCATCTGAAAGGATCTCTTATTTCTAAAAACTCAAGGGTAATATTTCTGAATATTACACTCAATGTTTAGACTTGCTGATGGCTAATTATATCATATATTGAAGTCAAAGACATAGCAGATCTTTTACATCAAAACTAAATAACTAATCAAGACAATTTAGGATCCCTGATTTCAATCTCCTCTCTCTTCTAGGGGTTATATAAACCTCTCATTCTCTGTATTGAAATATATACAAAGTCTGACCCAGAAAAAAATCTATTTTCACTGAAAGAATCACAAGAATATTATACACACATACATGCACACATAGACACACACACAGAGAAGCTTTCTGAATATTTGAATACTTGTGGGGATTGATCCTGAAGGTGTTAGACCAAGAATGATGAAACTCTAAGATAGATCAGGTTGAATGTATCAATATGCATGCACTGATCAGAGATTCTTGTTCAGCAGTTTGGCTTAAGCAATGTGAGGTCTTCAAACATTAGGTGAATTGGTTTCCTAAAACCTAGACTCATAATCCCTACATCAATTACAATTGAAATGTCATAAATTCCTTTTAATGCTATGATAAGAGGAATGCAAACTCTCAGGGAGAGGAGTGTTGGATTGGATTTATTACAAGTGGGCTTGCATATCCATCGCCAAAAGAGCCAGAGTCTTTCACCATACCTTTCACCACAACATTGAGAAACATTGTTGAGAAGAGCACAAGAATCTCTACATAGTTCTGCAGAGCTCCTCCTCTGAGAGCCAGGAGGTTAGGAGGAGCTATCACTACTAAATGGACTTCCTGATTTCCTGAACCAGGAAACTCAGAGTCCAATTGGAGTACTGAACTGCTGGAGGCAAGGTGGGTCTGGCTACTCCCATGGGAAGTACAACTGGAACAAAACTCAAAATGGTTCAACCACAGAGATATTTGGATGGGCCTAATTGTTGCTAAGATGTTGCTAAGAATGAAATAGATGTCTAGTTCAATAAATAGAGTCACATTTCCACAATTGTCTGATAATCCCTCATCCCATGTCCAGTCCTTAGTTTGTTTATAGATCCAGATGCCTTTAAATTAGCAGATGTCATATTTATTTTAATATAAATGACCCCACAGTACTGCCAAAACTAGAAAATTATTTATTAACTTTTCTGAAAGAGACCTCTGCTTATTGACCAGGATGACTCTGAACTGAGGAAAGGAAAGTTCTCAGAGTTTTCAGGTACTACTGGATACTGATATTGAATGGAAGATAGTTTCTGTGGACCAAAATAGTCCCTGTATCAGAGAAAGGAAATGGAGGTTAAGTGTGAACAGATCTTTTTAATTTGCTTTCTTCTGGACACATGGTAGAAATATATTTCTCCACCCTCTTGAAGTGAAGCATGACATGTGGTATGCTTTGGCCAACAAAGCATATGTGATTGTAATGTGTGTCACTTCTGGGTAGACAACTTCAAGAGATAGTGTGTGATTAGCTATGTTACCCATATCACAGAAACATGCAACATCCCAGATGATGGATCCTCTATTAGTGGTAGCCTCAAAGCCAGGCATCACAGAGCAGACCTCACACTTAATGGAGGTGGAAATGTATCATTGTTAATAAAAACGTTTTGCTATTTTAAGTCACTAAGCTTGTTTGTTAATGTAGCATAACCAGGCCTGTTCTGACTAATAGACTATGAAATATGATTCAGCCACTAAAAAGAGAGAGGTAGAGGTAGATAGGCATACTAACATGGAGAGATTCCCAAGGTAAATTAAGTTTTAAAAAGTAAATAAAAGTGTATCTGAGTAAATTGATCCTTTTAATGTTAAACAAACATAAACAAAGAACAATAACAAAAAGAATTTTTGCAATAGAATCCATTTATAAAAAATATGTAACTGTCTACTAAAAAGATCCAGAAGCACATGAATCTAATTTACAATATTGACTCCCTCTATGAAGAAGAGTGAAGCTTCAGGGGAAGGGGGCAAGTGGGAATGATATAAGAAGGATTTCAACTTCCTATTCTGTGTGTTTCTCTATTGTTTGTTTGACAATAGAAAAATACATTGTGCATTAATTTTAAAATTAATAAAAGAAAGTATAAACAGGAAAATAAGATTAGGGGAAGGGGATTTTGGCCTTCATAACACATATGAATAAAATTAGAAAAAGAAAAAAATAGCCACTTTTAAAAGTGAATGTTTTCTTTTGGGCTCTTACATCAAGGGCAGGTTATTAGAGATGAAATAGATCATAGACAATAATATGACTCAAGCATTTACATAAAAATAGAGTGACACAAATATAAAAGCTCTAGTTGTGTCTTCTTTGAGCAAATTTGATGTCATATTTTCTTATCCCATGCTACAGAGACATGCTCCTCACAAGAATGCTTGGTTCTATTCTGGTTTATTTATTTCCCTGTATTCCATACATCAAAGCATGTTTCTGTTCTCACTTGGAAAAGTCTAAGCCAACTCCCCTGTTATCAGCCAAAGATTGTGTTGGCTGCATGGAACAGCAATACAATTACAGCACCTTAACTAAAGAGAAGTTAAATTTGATGATCACAGCCAGAACCCTGGACGTAGCCAGAGTAAAGTTAGTACAGTCACTTGAATAGATCACGAAGAAAGCAGCTCCTCGAAGCTTTCTTCTCTGCCACCTGAAGCATGTAACTTTGATCTGAGTTTTTAGCCACCTGATCCTAAGTCGTTTGTTTTACTTCTATAGTTGTAAAGGCTTCTTAAGCTAGAATAAGATGGCCATAAAAAGTAAATAGAATTTTCACCATGAAAAACAAAATTCTAGAAACATCTAGTAGATTTTCCATTTCTATCTTTTTGGTTACATTTATATCATATGTCCTCTATCCCTCTCATTAGAAGTAAGGAAGATGGGAAACTATGATTTATTAGTTAGGCAATAATGCTGAAAATGATGAGGTCTGTGTTCCGTTATAAAGGAAGAAAAGAATAAGGATTGAGTGGAAACCTAGCAATTCAGCTTTGGTATGACTTCAAAGATAAAGCCTTCCCAATTTACTGCAGCTTCTATTGATTGTACTCTCTTGATAAATCCTGAACCAATTGTTATTTGTAGTTCACATTTTGTTAATTATTGGATATCCCAAGACATTATTACTTCAATTTATTTTGTCTCCATTACTGGATTTTTTAACTCCTAAAGAATAGGGATCACACCTTGTTTCTGTACCTGAATAAGTGGACAGTTCTAACCACAGGAAATGACTAAATATGTTTGGTTACATGATTTGATGGATGTCTAAGGCAGAATAAGCAGTTGAGGAAATTTTCCAAATGGTAAAATCCAAGCTTATTGGATAAGTTAGATCTAGAGATATTATATAGAATTTTAACGTTGTTTACATTATTAAAATATGTTGAATTATTTTATGAATTGCTCCACTTTAACACTCTGAAATTTCCAGGGGCTGAAATTATAAGCATGCATAGCAAAAATGCCTAGGAAAAAACAATTCTACAATAATTTAATCTCATCTATCTAGTCACTTAATAATGCATGCAACTAAAGAGTACATTAGTTAAGAACTACTCAAAAGTGTTCAGAACACATGGTTGTCAAAATTATACTGAAGTAAGGAAATAGTGTGTGAAGATGGAAAGACATGCTAGTAGAATTACAAAGAACACATTTGTCCCTCCCCCCAAAAAAGTATTGTTATATAGTAGAATTTAGTAGAATATGAAAATTGCTATATAGATTCATCTCCTGTCATTCAGCATATTACCCATGGTTTTAACCTTTACCTGGGAGACTGGGGAATAAAAGTTGACAGTATATATCTCTTTTTCTCCTTCTTTAATTTCTTCGAAAATGTGCATGCTACTCAGCAGTTTCCAAAGAAAGAGCTCTGAGCACATCTCTATGCTCAAAAAACATAACCCTTTCTCTTTGGAATTCTTTAGAAGAATTGTTTACAGAAGCAAAGATTGAAATTCTGTTATGCTTACTCATTTCCCACTTCTGTACTTTATCCTTCTTTTGTTTTGATGACATTTTCAGTAATAATGACTTAGATGTGACTAAGGGGGTAATGGAGAGTATGTTAATTTTCCCTTCTTGTCTTGATTTCTCATTTTTCATCACTGATAAAACTAAATGTGTAAATTTGAGCTAGTACCAACCTTGGGGTAATAAAAAGAAGACATAGAATTTAAATCCTAAGGTGAGTGGACTGACACCAGGAAATCACTACTTTTCTGATTGCTACATTGGGTAAGGAAGACTTGGTTTATGTGAGACACATAGACAGGCATTTGTGTTCATTTAATAACTATATGGAGTACTCAAATGATCATGATTCATTTAGAGTAGTGGTTTCCCAATCTTTTCTGTTGTTATTATAGATTTTTTGAAATAAATAAAATTTTGTATGGCAGCTCTATATTTAAAACTGGAAAAGTAGATCTCCCTGTTTGAATCTGGGTAGAGAAACTCACAGTCCACCTGCTCCCTGCTCTACACTCAGGAGCAGCCTTCTTTACTCTGGCAGACACTGGGTAAGGTAATTGTATAAACCAATTTTCCCAGTGTAGTTCTGGTTTACACCTATGGGCCTGGAGAATTTATAATCGGTCTCCAATTTTTCTCTCAAAAGTGACCTAGTTTTGACAATAAATTATATGTTCATGCTACCTATGGGGTATCTTAGGGAAAGCTTGGTGCTGAAGGACCTATCCAGAAAAGCACTGAGCCAAGGCATTGAAATAAATATGATTTAGCTGATATGTATAAAGAAATAACTTCATTTATTGAAGCATTTTGCATACTCATTGAAGGGAGATCTGGTAAGTCAAGTAATGATATAGTATAATTTTTACTGACCACTTTAGACGTGTGAATGTCAGGTGTTTATAGTTGAGAATGAGTGATGTTTCAAAAAGGGAGTCAGTGTCTGTGAGTACCAGTAGTGCCCCTATGCTAAATGCCTTTCTAAATTGGGATGTACTTTACATACCTGGACCTCAATTTAGTCTCCTCTAAAATGATGAAGTAGTACGTAAAGCTCCCTCTATCTCTAATTTTCTTTTATTCTGTGAGACTGGTGATACTTAGGAAATCCACACTGTTCCATTTATTGGTACAATGATAAAAATCAGTTCCTTTCTATTTAGGTTGATTTCAAGAACAGTTTGTAGCACTTTGCAATTCTACTCTTAGTAACTTATTCTCTCCGATAAGGAACAAGAGATTAATAGGAGAGAACATTCCCCCCATAAATTTTCTCCAACAATAATTAACTTGAGGGTTGACCGTCTCCAGTGAGATTAATTTGAGAATAGAGATATTTTTTCCAGACACTATTCCATTTGGATCAACTCGGAAAAACCATGTACTATTGAATATAGTTAATGTTTCTCTAAATGTTCCTGAAATGTGCAGGTAGTGTGCTCCAATGAAGGTAAATTACTCTGGAAAATGCTGCTCCAAATAACCACTTTTCTTGGGCAATGGCATAATATAGGCACATTAGAAGAACAAATATGAGAAGGGCTTTACATAAATCTAATCTGGCTTTCAATGTGAAGGGCCATTACATTTTTATAACTGCAGTCCCTTTTTCCACAAAGTGCCAACCCATAGGATTCAAAGCTTGTGGTAGTTCTCCAAGCACTGTCCCTTAGTCATGGAATAGACTCTAAATATATACGTGCAATGGAGAATCTATAAATCCAGTCCTCAAGTTGAGAAAATACTTGAATCCCTAAGTCTTTGAAGCATATCAAGTGACCAATGCCTGGATGCTATTTTACAATCATGAATCTAAAATTAGAGCAGGCATCCTCAGGAAATGATTTTCAGAGATGCCATTCAAAGAATGTGATGAACCCTGTGGGAAAATTTTCAGCTAGTAGTGTTTTTTACAACCTATTGAATGTTATAAAAGGGATTTGGGTTGGTAGTTGAGACTATCTACTTCTATAGTCATTTGAAGAAGCCATTATATAACCTTATGAAAATTATGCAGAACAATTATTATAAGAACATAAAAAATTACTTTTAACTGCAGAAAAATGTTACAACACATGTTTGTATGTTTATCCAGGTTTTCAGTCTCAGGACATATAAATGAGAAAAATCTTCAAGAGAGAAAAAAAAAAAGAAGAAAAATAAATTTATTTTAAAAAATTTAAAAACATAAGAATAGGCTAGATTATACTATAGGAATTAAAATTCTCACATAAAAAAGCCTTATAACATCTCATGCTTATTCTTGTTTGTCTACAGGTCTATTGTGGTTTGACTAGGATCTGCTCTACACCTCCTCACTCTGCCATTCTATCTACCAAGCAACAACTTCTTCAAAAGATGTCCCAGGGAAAGAGAGTTCCAGAGGGTTTGGAACTGTCAATTAATTGTGTTGGCTCAGAAGTAACAAATCACAGCAGCTCAAGGCTACTTGCTAATCACATGGCCTGACTTAACCACACCCACGAAGTATTCTCCAAACATATGATCAGATAACAGAGAATTGAAAATATTTGCTAAATGGCATTAATTTTATCCTTCTGATCATATAACATTCAGATCAAGTTCCCTCCGCAGGCAAATATATTTACTCCCTCAAGGGAGACAACCCAAAAGGTCTTATCTAGGACATCATGATGAAAATCCAGGTTCTTAAGGAACAAGGCTTTAACAATACATCAGGGGTTATATGTTTAATTTAATTTAATGAGGTCCACCAAGCCCCTTTTGATTAGGAAACCTGTGTATTCAAAAGACAAGTTAACTGCTTCTACTCAGTTCACAAACCTTAATGAAACAGGGATAAGATAATTACAGAAACTTTCCTATTCAGAAGGGAAAGACTCAAGACTGCATGTGATCTGAAGTAATTCTGAAAGCCTCTTGGCAGATATAGGGAAGAATCTACTCTGTCAGTGGGAAATATTTGTTGATTAGCTCCTGAATCAGCTTCATGGGAAGAACACCCAGATCAGTACGCTCCATGACCCTGGGCTCCACTCTGGAAGGCCCTTCTTTCTCCTTTATCCACACACATCTGAAATGGGTTGGTAAATTTTACCTTTCTTGGGGGTTGAGTAGTTTTCACTGCCTGCTTTTTGCCCATGGATGGTTGGCAGCCCGAGAGTTGATTTAAGTCATGAACAGTTGATGTGATTTTTTTATTTTTAGTTCAGGCCGATGGTTCATTAGAAGTACAACCCTTTAAGAAACTTAATTTTCTTCTCATCTACTTAAGTATGGCAAACTTCCTGTGATGAAAGCCACATCCATAGCTTTTTTTTACCTAGATATATTTAAGTGTTTTCTTCTCTTTATTCTCAGCTACATGCCTTTCTCTTAATTATAGGTTAATCTTAGCTTGGCAGTCGTCCATGAAGAGACACACCTGATACCTCTTTTTTCTTACCCATGTTGTTCACTTCAATTATTACCCCAAGAAAATAACTGCTCCAGTCCAGGGACGACTTCTACTCACAATTTCTTAACAAAACTTGTCTCATGGCCTGTCCACCACAATAGAGACAGAATATACAATTCCCCTTAGTGCCTCAAAAGTAGGAAGCCAGAAATATTTGATGAACAGACTTCCTTCCTTAACTACTTGTTAAAAGAAGACTGACAAAAATATAAATAAGACATAAATGGCAGTTTATCATTGAAGGCAGTGAGGAGACCACTTTATCTTGGTGGTCAGCATAAGGTATTTCATTCTTGCACCAGCTCTTCTGCATTTGATGATTTTGGGTAAATCAAGTCACTGTTCTAAAAATTTGTTTTCTTATTAAGAACTGATTCATTTGTCCCATAGAATAACCAAAAAAACACATTGATGTTGATAGTCTCTGTTTCTATCAATACAGATTCAGCTTAATGACTAAGGAGGAAGACATCTATCTAGGAGAAAAGTCTTGTGATCAGTTCTTGAAATCTGTGCAAAGTGGCATTCTCTAGCTCTAGGTCCCTTTCTACATGCTTTCTAGGGCTTCCCTTATTAGTTTTCTCATTCCAGCACTTTGCTTTTTTCTTGGGGTTTCTATTGATATATGATGCGGCCATGTTCTGGGTCCCTTAATGGGACTTCCATTTTTCTGAAGAGGAAATGCCTTCGTTAACAGGGCAGGCCTGGATCTCTGTGTACAGATATTAAGAGGAGCGCTCTGCCAATGTACTTAGGCAGAACAATAAAGCATCTTTACAGCCCAGACTCACCAGAGCCACTATTGATTCACTGGCATGTGCTCTCTCAATAGTAAAGGCTGCCAGGATTTACTCGCTCAGCTTTTCTCTCTCCTAGGCCGTCATTATTCAGTGTAAAACTCCTTTAACCTGGTGGAGTTGTTGCTCTTGCTAATACCGTGTTAGCAAATTATTGATCCCAATGATGAGAACAGGAATCGTTTCTCCTGTAGCAGGATGTGCAATTGGATCTACATTCTGCCCTGGTAATTTTCTCTATAGATCTTCCAGGAGGACTAGACAAATGGACCATTAAAAAGGGGTAGGGGTGGGGGCAGCTGCCTGAGGTTGATGGTACATTTGAGCTGAATCCAAACTTTATTGGTATTTTTCAGCTTCTATTTGAAAACTTATAAACATTTCTCTTTGGCACTTTATGGTTTTGTTTTGTTTTCGATAGTTTTACTTGACTTATTTTTAACTTTCTCTGATGACCAAAGAGAAATCTTAGCTTGTGAGCCTCTGCTTTTGAAGTTGAAATCAAGACTATTAACAATTCACAGAGGTCTTAATAAAGCAAAACAAGGCCATTGACCTCTTCAGTAAAAAGAAAAAGAAGGTAACTCTGTTGATGAGAGTTGTTAAATTTCAACCATGCTAGACTTGTTAGTTGGAATTTATTTTTTATTTTACTTTGTTTGTTCCTACAGATTTACAGAGTACAAGTGCAGTTTTGTTACATAAAGTAAGTGCATAGTTATGAAGTCTGGGCTTATAGCATAAATATTACCCAGATAGTTTACATTTTAGCCATTAAATAATTTTTTAGCATGCTCCAAACTTCTCACTCTTCTGAATCTCCAATGTCTATTATTCCACTCTATGTCCATGTGCACACATTATTTAGCTCCTACTTATAAGTGAGAACATGCAATATTTGACTTTCTGAATTATTTCACTTAAGGTAATGGCTTCCAATTCCATTCATGTTGCTGCAAAAGACATGATTTCATTATTTTTTATGTCTGAGTAGTACTCCATGGTATTACATTTATAATCCAATCATCCATTAAAGTATACTTAGGTTGATTCCATATTTTTGCTACTGTTAATGGTGCTGCAATAAACATACAAATACAGGTATCCTTTTGATATACTGATTTCTTTTCTTCTGGGTCTATCTCAAGTAGTAGGATTGCTGGATCTAATGGTAATTGTATTTTTAGTTTTTGAGAAAAATCTCCATAGTGTTTCTCATAGAGTTAATGCTAATTTACATTCCTACCAACATTGTATAAGCATTTTCTTTTCTCTACATTCTTGCCAACATCTGTTATTTTTTGACATAGTAATAGCCATTCTGACTGGTATAAGATGGTATCTCATTGTGATTTTAATTTGCATTTCTCTAATGATTAATGATGTTGAGCATTTCTTCATATGCTTGTTGACTATTTGTATGTCTTCTTTGGAAAAATACATATTCATGTCTTTTGCCCACATTTTAATGAGGTTATTTGGTTTTTTGTTGTTGTTGAGTTGTTTGATTTTTTTTTGTATATTCTGATTATTAGTCCTTTTTTAAATGCAGTGTTTGCAAACATTTTCTACCATTCTGTAGATTGTCTGTTCACTCTGTTCATTATTTCTTTTGCTGTGCAAAGCTTTGTAGTTTAATTAAGTCCCATTTTCCTATTTTTGTTTTTGTTGTGCTTGCTTTTGAGGTCTTAGTCATGAATTCTTTGCCTCAGCTGATGTCCAGAAGAGTTTTTCTTCCAGAATTTTTATAGTTTCAGGTCTTACATTTGAGTCCTTTATCCATATCGATTTAATTATTGCATACCGTGAGAGATAGGGGTCCAGGTTCATTATTCCTCATGTGATTATTCAATTTTCCAGCACAATTTAATGAATAGGGTTATCCTTTTTCAAGGAAATGTTTTTGTTTTCTTTGTCAAAGATTTGTTGGCTGTATTTGGCTTTATTTCTGAGCTTTCTATACTGTCGCATTGAACTGTATATCTAATTTTATACCAATATCATGTTGTTTCGGATACTATAACTTGGTAGTATAATTTGAGGTCAAGTAAGGTGATGCCTACAACTTTGTTCTTTTTGTTTGGGATTTCTTTGGCTATTTTGGCTATTTTTTGGTTTCATGTGAATTACAGAATTGTTTTTTTTTAATTCTCTGAAAAATGGCATTGGTATTTTGGTAGGAATTGCACTGAATCTGTAGATTTCTTGGGGCAGTATTGTTATTTTAAGGACAATGATTTTTCCAATCCATGAGCTTGGAAAAATTTTCCATTTGTTTGTGTGATTTATAATTTCTTTCATTACTGTTTCATGGTTTTCCTTCTATAGATTTTATCTTCTTGGTTAGATGTATCTGGTTGTTTTGTTTTGTTTTGTTATGTATTTGTGTGTGTGTGTGTTATTGTAAATGGAATTGACTTCTTAATTTGTTTTTTAGCTTGATTATTATTGACATATAGAAAGGCTACTAATTTTTGTGTCCTAAAACTTTACTTAATTGTTTTATCAAATCCAGGAGTAGTTTGATGGTATTTAGTGACCAGAAGTCTTCATTATGATGCTTACTTCTCTGTATTTCACCTCCCCATTTTTATTTCATATATCTTAATTAGTGAGTGCTTATTCATCTAACTACAACTAATTAGAATTAGAATTTACAGAATGCTTTATGTGGGCCTACCATTATGGCACACCCTGAAGAAGATCTTAAAAAAATACACAATTGAGTATAATGTTCTGAGGCATTAAGGATGATTTTTTAAAAATAATTTATTTAAAAATAAAGAAACATTTAACAAAAAACAACTTTAAAATGAAATTACCTCTAAGTCAGAGTCACTGATTTTTATTTTTACCTCCTAGCATAAAGTCAGGAAGTGGAAGCATAATCTATTATTCATTATGTTGACCAAAAATTGAGCTTTAATTTTCCATTTGTTTCTATCTTCTACAATTTCGTTTCTCAGTGTTTTGTACTTCTCCCTATATAGGTCTCTCACTTCCTTCATTAAATATATTCCTAAATATTTAATTTTCTCTGATGCTATTTTGAAAGCTATTGCATCTTTGATTTGATTTTCAGCTTGACTGTATTGGAGTATATGAATGCCACTGATTTGTGTGCATTGATTTTGTATCCTGAGACTTTACTGAATTCATTTATCAATTCCAGGATTCCATTGCTTGACTCCTTAGCATTTTCTAGATATAATATCATATTTTCAGCAAAGAGTGAGAGTTTGACCTCTTCTGTCCCCATTCGGACACACTTAATTCTCCTCTCTTGTCCTATTGTTCTGGAAAGGACTTCCAGCACTATGTTGAATAGAAGTGGAGATATTGGGCAACCTTGTCTGGTTCCAGTTCTAAGCAGGAATGCTTTCAGTTTTTCATGTTCAGTATGATATTGGCTGTGGGTTTATGGTATATGGCTTTAATAATTTTAAGATATGTTCCATCTATGCCTATTTCATTAAGAGTTTTTATCATAGAAGTGTGTTGGATTTTGTCAAATACTTTTGCTTTATCTGATTGGCAGAATCAATATTGTTAAAATGACCATACTACCTAAAGCGATCTACAGAATTAATACAATCCCTATCAAAATACCATCATCATTCTTTATAGATCTAGAAAAAAATAATTCTCACTATATGGAACCAGAGAAGACCTCATATAGCCAAAGCAATTTTAAGCAAAAAGAACAAATTGGGAGACATCAGTCTACCAGACTTCAAGCTTTACTACAAGGCTATAGTAACCAAAACAGGATGTTATTGGCACAATAATAGAGATATAGACTTTTGGAACAGGACTGAGAGCCCAGATATAAAACCATCCTCATATTGTCATCTTATCTTTGACAAAGCATACAAAAACATACACTGGGGGAAAGAATCCCTATTCAATAAATGGTGCTGGGAAAACTGGAAAACCACATGCAGAAGATTGAAACTGGTTCCCCACTTCTCACCTTTCACAAAAATCAATTCACAATGAAAAACATACTTAAACCTAAGGCATGAAACTTAAGAATTCTGGAAGAAAATGTTGGGAAAACTCTTAAAGACATTGGTCTAGGCAAAGAATTTATGAAGTAGACCCCCAAAGCAATCACAGCAGCAACAAAAATAAATAAATGGGATCTGATCAAATTGAAAAGCATTGCACAGCCAAAGGAAACTATCATTAAAGCAAATAGACAACCTACAGAATGAGAGAAAATATTTGCATGCTACACATCCAATAATGGGCTGATAATAAGATAGAACTTAAGAAAATTAATAAGAAAAAATAATTCTACCCTCCATATGGAACCAGAGAAGACATCATATAGCCAAAGTAATCTTAAGCAAAAATCAAACAACCCCATCAAAAAGTGGGCAAAGGGCCGGGCGCTGTGGCTCACGCCTGTAATCCTAGCTCTTGGGAGGCCGAGGCGGGCGGATTGCTCAAGGTCAGGAGTTCAAAACCAGCCTGAGCAAGAGCGAGACCCCGTCTCTACTATAAATAGAAAGAAATTAATTGGCCAATTGATATATATATAAAAAAAAAATTAGCCGGGCATGGTGGCGCATGCCTGTAGTCCCAGCTACTCGGGAGGCTGAGGCAGAAGGATCACTCAAGCCCAGGAGTTTGAGGTTGCTGTGAGCTAGGCTGACGCCACGGCACTCACTCTAGCCTGGACAACAAAGCGAGACTCTGTCTCAAAAAAAAAAAAAAAAAAAGTGGGCAAAGGACATGAACTGAAACTTTTCAAAACAAGACAATATAATGACCAGCAAACATATAAAAAATTGCTCAGCATCTCTAATCATTAAGGAAATGCAAATAAAAACTATAATGAGATATCACCTAACTCCAGTAAGAATGACCCTTATCAAAAAGTCCCAAAACAACAAATGCTGATGTGGATGTGGAGAGATAGAAACATTCTTACACTGCTGGTGGGACTGCAAATTAGTACAAACACTGTGGAAAATAATTTGGAGATATCTCAAATACCTAAAAATAGAAATACCTTTTGATCCAGCAATCCCACTACTAGGCATCTACCCAAAGGAAAATAAGACATTCTATAATAAAGACATCTGCACTTGTATGTTTATGGCAGCACAATTCACAATTGCAAAGATGTGGAAACAACCCAAGTGCCCATCAATACACGAGTGGATTAATAAAATGTGGTATGTGTATACCATGGGCTCAACTACAAAAAACAATGGTGAACTAGAACCTCTTATATTCTCCTGGATAAAGCTTGAGCCCATCCTTGAAAGTGAGGTATCACAAGAATGGAAAAGTAAGTACCACATGTACTCACCATCAAATTGGTACTAACTCATCAGTGCTAGGTGCTCACATAGAAGTAATATTCACTGAGTACTGGTCTGGTGGGAGGGAGGTGGTGGGGGTGGGTAAACTCACAACTAATGGATGCAATGAGCACTGTATGAGGGAAGGGCAAGTTTGTAGCCCTGGCTTCTGTGAGACAAAGGCATTATATGTAACCAAAATGTTTGTGCCCCCATAATATTCTAAAATAAAATAAAATAATTGAGCTTTGGATGCGAAACACTGTGTGTTTAAATTGACACTTTAAAGAACATTTAAATGAACTGTGTGATGCCCATTCTGTACAAAGTATTAGATGAATGTTGACATCTCAGATGGCACAGTACTTTCTATTTTTTTCTGAGATGTACTGGAGGATATCAGAATCTTAAAGGATAATTTTTTATTTGTTTCATATGTGTTGCTGACTTGAATATGCTTTTAGTGCAAGAAAGTAACTTTATAGCTCCAAGGTCCCAATTGAATTTCATATCAGAAAGAAGTGCTTAGCACACTGTTGACCTTAAACTGCTCATTATGTAAGGAAAACAATTAAGGCAGAGAATTTCACTTTACATTATACAGTATATGACATATATGTAGGGTATTTTATGTAGGTTATCTTCTATGCCAGATTATAAATTCCAAATAGAGAGTTACTCTTCCGAAATAAAATTTAAGTGCTCCTTTATTAGGCAATAACATACAAAACTTGATATTTCAATTTTAGTACATGTTAGGATTAGGAGGATAAATGTCCACCTCCACTTATGGTGATACACTCTTTTAAATCAGGAATCCTGACTTCTCATGTCTGTATTCTTCCATAGCAGCACTTACTGTGGTTCCTTCAGTACTTATTTTTGGTTGAGATGGGACATTTCACTAATATTTACTATAATCCAAGTTCCACATAATACTCAGTTGTTATCACTGGATCATTTGGATTCATGGCTTCATCTTTCTTACTGTAGACACTAAATGAAAACAGGAACTGAAAATAAAAGGATGCTGGGAAGTTTGAAGAAAAACAAGAGAAAGATGGGAGAGAATTAACTTATATTTTCTATATTTCTGAATAGTATCATAATATCATTTAATATATGTATTATTGTTTTATGAATAACTAGTTATTTATTTATCAATAACTAGGATTTACAGTGTGTCTCCTTTAGACCCAGGACTAGAGTAGATCCTGAAGAAGCTATTAATAAAAACAAAATTGAATTCAATTATTCACACTGAGAAATTAACAATGGTTATCAATTTGAACTGGATCCATAGGGTAATTTTATATGGATCTTGGTAGAAAATTTAAAAAGCTATTATTTAGAACTGAGAACATATGTATAAATAGGGATGAAGATGAGATTGACCTTGTGAATTACTTTAATAAAATGCCCCAAATGTATCTCAACATACATCAACAGTATTTTTTATCAGCAATAATATATTCTTATCATTTCTCTTATTTCATATTTAATTCTAATCAGTGAATGACATTGATTTTTTCCTATATTTTTAGAAAAATAATGCTTGTATTCTTTTGGCTTGAAACTACAGTTTTTTTAAAATTACAAAACCTGAAATATCCAAAAGCAGTCTTTCATGGATGTCAGTAAAAATGGAGAAAGTGGTTTGGATGTGATATCTTTGCTGATGAGAAGACCATTAATGTACAAAATCAAAGTAACATATACTTTATGAATAATAAATAAGCAATCATGGGGCACAAAATTCAATCTTAAAAATAAAGCCATGGGTGCAAATAATGTAATTGAAATTCCTACAATCTATTTATGTGCATTAATGAAAAGGAACGAATACTCTTTCTGCCCTATCCCTCCCCATCCTTTTAAGTAGAGGCAATGAATATATCAATTGTGAGTCTTAACAACTGGGGTTTACTAAAACGTGCTTGATTAATTTTTACTGAGATTTCCAAAATAAAATGAGAAAGAAATCACCCCATTCATTATACCCGAGAAGGGAAAGGGATCTGGATGATATTTGACTGCATACAACTGATCGAATGATTTTCTAGCCAACTTAAAAAATGGGTTTCTTGCATAGAATGAATTTCCTTCCTGAGCATGAGGAGCATTCTAATATCTCAGAATTTGCTGAGGTCCAGCCTCTTTATACTAGTAGAAAAAAAAAAAAAAAAGGAGAATACCATGGTAACACTTAAAAGAGCAGAAGCAATAACAAAAACAATCTTTATGGGAATATCGAGGCACTAGACCCACGTTTTGAAAAACCAGAAGCTGCAATAAGAAAAATATTGACAAAAAATATTAATTTTTGGTTATTTTTAGCTGCAAGTAGATGGCATAGTCATGTCTTCTGAATAAAATGAAGTATTTGGATTATTTTTGTTTATATCAGTTATTATCTCTATTATACTATACTAACAAATCAGGCAACATGCCTTTCAATGGCTTTGATCAATCTTTGATTTTCTGTTGTTTATTTTAATATTTCAGTATAGTTATTTGTAGATAATATTAGACCTCAGGTTCAAAAACTCATAATTATAAGATGACATTCTTATGGTATATATAGCTAACATTTTGACTACACAAGGCAAGGAAGAGAGGCAAGATGAAGTGTTCAAGCTTCAATAGACTCACCATTTTCAATTGTCTGAGTAATTGTCAAAGCTTCTATAAAGGAATGCATTTAATTTTTCTCTCCTTTAATAGGTCTCAAATGTCGAGACATTCCTATATATTCTAAACTTTACAAAATGCTAGGAATGGTGGGACATGTGGAGAGATATGGAAGTTGAAATTATGGTACCTGTATACACAGAGGTTTCAAAATATATAAAGACGAAAAAAACCTACATATACAACAAAAACAGACAATACAGTATAGTATAAAAATGAATGTTAATTGTTTGACAATCACATTGACAAACAATTGACAATAAGAAATATTCAGATAAGCAAAGACTTTGAAAAGAGAATATTCCTTGCAAAGTCAACTTTGAATTCTTACTAATCCATCAGTGTGGACACAAGAGAAAAATATCCTAAAGGGGAAAAGTAAGATATGTTCCTTCTGATTTAATTCTATGTGTCTTGATATTAAGAGAATGATAGCAGACCCAATTTTGAATTCCTTTTACCTCTTTTAATATCTCAAATGCCTCTTGTTTTAGCTTGTTTTTCACACTCCTAATCAAATATATGATTCCCTAGGAACTTGTAGACCACATCTGATCATTGGTAGCTTCCAAACTCTTAATCTAGGTTTGCTTTCTCATGAAATAGAATTTGACATAGAAATCTGCTTCTAAAAGGTTTATTGGAGCATAATCTTCAGGCATTGTCCCTGTATGGAGTGATGGAAGCAGGATTACGCAGAGGCAAAAATTGAACAGCGATACAGTTTTACTAAAGGCCTCAGCCGATCCCACAAGAGCTCTGAAGCTGGGTGGATAGCCCACCTTGGAGAAAGAGTGCCAGATTTTTGAATCCCCCATGCACTAGTCAATGGATGAGGGCTGTCCCAAGGAAGGGATACAAAACTAAAGAACACTCACACTGATGGAGGAAAATTTCTAGACAAAATCCAAATTTGAGCAATCAGCTGCTAACAGTTCTGACAACTAGGGGAATAAGTGCTTTAGTAAAGATGGAGACATAGGGGTAACACACTATGGCACCTACTACAGGTCTCAACTCACATCCACTGCTTGGTTCATGACAGTGTGTTTAAAGGAAGAAATGAAGTCTTGTAATTATGAATACAATCTAGGAAGGTGAAGCTATAGGACTTCAATGCTGATTTCAAAAATTGTGTACAGTTGATTAAGTTGTAATCTTTCCTTTAGGATATTTTGAGTATTAAAAAAGAAAACAAAACAAAATTTAGGGAAAGTAGTTAGCACAATGCCTGGCACATAGTAAGCATTCAATAGATGTTGGACATTGTTACTATCAACAGGGTGGATTCAAATAAGGTGACTATATCTCTCTAGAAAAGTTTGAACTTAGAAAGTTCAGCTTCTCTTTTTTTTACACAAATTAGATGAACAGTGAATAAAAGTTGACTAGCTACTTGTTATAATAGATACAACTAGTGTTATAAATAGGACTGACATTTTAGGGGAGAGTGAAAAAGAACATGAAGAAAGCAGGTAATTAACAGGTGGAAAGATTACTGAAATCTGTATTAATGACATTGAACTATTTGGATAATGTATAGGTGGTACTTCCTAGATGGCAAATTTTGAGAAAGAAAAGACTCTCTCTTGTTCACCATCATCCTGGCAGGACTTTAGAGCTGCAAATAACACATAATGGATGCTTACAAATATTTATCGAAATAAATGACTAAATTAATTAATATATGACTTACAAATATATAATATTTGTGAACTCTACTGGTTTCCAAGGTGGAAACTTGGAGACTTCCATAAAACTAAGTTTGCAAATGAATAAATAATTGAATTTTCATATAACTAATATATTATATCATCATTAATCAAATATAATTATTGCATATCTAGTATATGCCATTTCTACTGAGTAAACTAAAGTATAAGACATGATCAGGCAGCGGGTGCTAATAGTGAAATCTGAGATGCTCTTTTATTAATATATTTTCTTTTAAAAAAGCAAAGTGTTATCTTTGTTTATTTCTTGAAAGAAAGTAAAACATTTCTCTCAACATTATCCTTTTTCTGTATATTAAGGGTTGGCATCAGTAGTATGTGATATTACTGGCTCCAGTAATTCCAGACACATTTAAATGTCAAATGAAAGTAATTGATGAAGCCATGAAAAATGACAAAGAGAACTTAATACACCCTCATGTGTTAATTTAAAAATATTAATAAGATAGGCAATATTTTAAATGGCAATTTAATTTAAGTTAGCACGTACATTGACATATTATCTTCTTTACCCCAAATAAGTAATTAAGATGGAAATATTAATTAATTTAAATGGAGAGTGTCAATTTTGATCCAAAAAAAATAAAAATTATCAGCCTGCTCTAGTGGCATATACCATCACCAACAAGAAGAACAGAACAAGAGAAACACAACACTGGTTAGAGACAATAGATCTGTGAAAACAGCCAGCCTGTAATTTCAACTACCAGCTCAAACAAGAAGACAAATGGAGGTTGTAGCTTTTACCATTAAGGAACCAGTTAGAGTCCCATTTTGTGCCAGGGCAGTTCTGCCAAAAAGAACTTTCAGTTCCAACTTGCTCTGTCAGTCCTCTCCACAGAAAACATTTTTGGCTTGTACATGCAAACAAAGTGACAATGAAAGTTACATTCCAATGACCTTGTCTTTGAGATCATGGTGACACATCGCAGAAGAATTAGAAAGTTACACGGAGGTCTATAATGCTATTACAACCCGTTGAGAGCCAATCCAATCTGGGTGAGATATTTCCTACACTGTGTTCTCAGAGTGATGCATACAGCTAATTGTAAACATCTCATATAGAACTGCCACCTGCTTTCCCGAGCTACATCATTCACAGTTAATTTATATTCAGGTGGCATGCACAACATTTTCTCTTAATTTCTGGATAACAGTTCATTTTCTTTAGTTAGAATCAGCATTTTTCTCAGAGCATTTTATAAAAGTACAGCTTTATCATACATAACCTATACAAAAGCCGCACAACCTATGACAGATCTATTAAAAGGAATATAAATAATTACAGAGAAGGAAAACTCCCCAATGAAGAAAGGTATTTTAAAACATCTAGATTCCTGGTCTGAACACAAGACTGTCCCTTTAAAGCAGAAATGCCACCAGTTCATTATGCATTCTCTCAGTGTCTTCGTTGTGAAGGGGGGTGGGCAAGGGGGGTACACAACCTTAAATTCTTCAGAGCTGTCCTGGTTGGTTTATCTACTGTGATTTACTGTTGTGATTGTTGAGTAGCTGACCACTGATTTTAACACTAGGGTATAGAGGAGACAGATTGACATAGGTTTCATTAAAATTCAAGAAACTCAACTCCACAGAGAGCATGACTAACTTCCTTATACATGACAGGAATCCCCACAGATGGTACTTCACCCTTGCTAAAGGAATTAAGTCTACCAAAAGAATCCCTGTCTATAAGCAGCCAATTCCCCAAATCTACAGGCTCATCTGCACAGATATTCTTTATACTGTCATTCTTAAGTACCTTAGGGTAGCTCTAAAAGACAGGGGGCCGAGAGGGAGCAGCCGCTGCTGTCTTCACTACCCCTCAAGCATGCTGGTGGCGTGGGGATGATGGGATTATAAAGTAAACACAATAAAACACAAGACCAGGGCATTGGGTGGACACAGTCTATTTGCTGACTCCTCTTTGCCTGGGAAGAGCTGAGATGAAATTCTTATTATAATTACACAGAATCTGTGCACCAAATTGGCAGTTATTAAACTATTAGGCAAATGCACAAATGAGTATTGTATTTGGTTCCTAGTCCAATTAACTTCCTTTCTGCTTGTTGTTTTTTTTTTTTTTTTTTTTTCCTCACAGCTTTCTGGTATTATGCTCTGAAATTCCACATTTCATCTTCAAATATTTAAGTTGTCAAGGAAAAAAATAAACTAGCCATCACACATTCATTATATTGTGTCAAATAGGACATGTAGGAGACAGCTTTCTTTTTTCCCTGTCCTCTGCTGTTGTCAATCAAAAGCACAGTAATTAAATGGGGGAGGGGAGGCTTTCAAATTAAGAACAAAGGAAGAGGCATTTAATAGGAGGAAGAGAAAAGTAATTAAAATAAATAAATAAAGGCTCTGGTTATGTCTATTGTCTTCAGATGAGCTATACCAGCTCCCACCCCTCCCTCCACTTTCACCCCCTTCTCACCATCCTCTTGGAGTTTCCCCTGAGAAAATAATGCAGATGGTATGTGTTGGATACACTCCCTAGCACATCTTGGGAGTTAAATATAATGTAAAATACTGGAATATGGTTATGGTATGGACTAAATTTTTGTAATTTTCTAGATCAGACACGATCAGGATAAACTGAAAGACACAAACATTTAGCATCCATAAAGTCATCGACATAAAGTTATGGTATCATTGTATTCAGTTTTTCTTGAGTTAGGAATATTCTCCCACACCTAGTAAACAACACACTGCCTCATCCCACCTACTGCCAAATCATGCCTCCTTCGCTATAAATCTGCTTATAATGGCAAATAGGCAAAGGGATTTATATTTTTTTCTGCTAAATTTAGAATCTTGATCACCACCTCCCCAGGCCAATGTATTTTTAATTGTTTGGTTTATCTCATAAATGTCCTTGTGAGGAAAAGAAATCACATTTCTCCCTAGGTTTTAGGATTCCTGGAAAACAGGGAATATATCTTTCCGTCCTAGAAAAAGTGGATGTGAAGGTTATGCACTAAGGAAACCATGCTTTATAGGATTATATTAGCGCCTCCATTTTTAATTATGATAGGCTGTGTACATACATGCACAATAATATACATAATGATTTGTCTTAATCTGAATTCAACATATTTCAGTTTTGTCATATATATATACAGGCTCATATGCACATGAAGGTATGTATTACAAGTTAAAAGTCATTAAAGTACATAATTTTTAATAAAATAATTTGTATGCTAATGTTATGAAGTAATTGATTTCATCCACACACACACTTTCAGACTCTGAGAATCCAAAAGTGTAACTATTATCTTTTTTCCTTTAAAATAAATTATGAACAAAGCATTGTATCTTATTTATACATGTCTATTTGAGGATATGGTAGCAAGAGATAAGAAGCCCTAGAAAAGGGAAAACTTACATTTAAAAATATTCTAGAATATCATGCTTGCTTAATTACAATAAAAGTCTCTCATAATATAAAAATAAAATACTAGAAATGTTTATGAGAATTAAACAACAGAAATTCATGCCATTTTTGTACAAGTACTTCGAAATTCGTGTAGCAATCAATGTAAAAATGTTTTTATGTTATAGCACAATTCAGAACTATCTCTAAGCAATAATGCATGTAGGCCAATATCTTATAGAACAGTGGACTAAACTTAAAACCGTTGCTAATAAAACTTTTCATTCATATAACACTATAATAAAGCCAATTAAGAAACTGGGGTTGGGGCCCAATTTTGAATTGGCTTTCTCTACTCTAGTTATGGTATTTTCATGCCTATTTATCTGGGTAGTTATTTCCCCTGACAACTGTAAAATTAGTTTTTTACATAATTTTATGAGAACTATGTTATAACAATGAATTAGGTACTCCAAGGTCTCAAGTGGATATTTTGCAGCTTTGTTGCAAGGCTTTGTGTCAGAAATCTGGCTAGCGGGGGCCTCTGGAAGAAATGGCGATGACATAGATGGAACCTGTCCTCACTGAGCTCACTCCTGAAAACAGGCTGAGTTTAAAACCATAAAAAAAATATGGTACATTTTTTTTTTCCACATCAGTCCCCATAATTTCTGGAGAAAAACAAAAAGAAGACAGCAGTGAGCACATAAGAAAGTCTGTGACTATCATAGTTATCCCCCTTAGCTCCGGACATGTTTATGAACAACAAAAACCTGATTTTGACAGAAAATAAAAATAAATAAAAATAAATTAGAGAAAGAGAGAGAGGATCATATTGAGTGTGGCTTTGCTCCTTCAGTGTTAAGTGTACATCAGAAGCTGGAGAAGTATGTCAGGTGCCTGCTGTAAATTTTCATCTACACAAAACCTAAAGTCTTTTTTTTTTTCAGGAAGGATTAGGGCGTGGCTGGATACAAGTCATAACCAAGGAGTGCACTCATAAAGCATTTGGAGCATGACTAGAGCTGATGCTCTGCTTTTAGAAAAAAATCCCTTTGATTTATTGCACCAGAGAGACATTCATTCCCATGCTGGGCACACAAAAGCCAAACTCAGAAGATAACAACAAATTACAGTTGATTTTCATTATTTGTGGCTGCTATTAATATATTTCATAAATTGCCGTGAACACTGAATTAGCAAATACTGAACTATATAGGGTTAGGTTCCTATGAGCTTCTGGTCACAATGTCTTTGTCAACCAATCAATATATAACCATGTTTTGGAGGTGTTTTATTTTAAGAATACCATATTTCATATATCTTGTTGATTCATTAATATTAAACTCAGATACAATAGCACTATAACTCCTGCCCTGAAGAAAGCTTAATGTACTCTCTTAGTAAGGCATGTCACAGCTTTCTTGCACTTAGGAACTATGGACAGCAATTCAACACCACACTTGAGAGCCATTTTAAACAGTAAAATCAACAAGAAAAGGTGCTGAAATATAGAAAAAAGTGTGGCACCACATACACCATAAAAATGACACGTGTTTGTGGTACGAATGCTGAAACAAGAAAACAGAGCTTTACCTTGCTCCCCCTAAGCAGGGACGTGCTTATCCGACAAGTCAAGTTTTCACTGATCTATGCATGTCCAAAAATGACCCCAAAGTGTGCAAGTATTGCTTTTGGGGGGTTACAAATACATTTTATCGATCAGGCAAATTTGCAAATAGAGAATCCACAAGCATGATATTCACAAATGAGGATTGACATTATATTCCTCCAACCTTGTCCCCATCGCAGCCTCCATCTAGATCCCAATGTAACCTTATATTCTGTGTGAAGATGTCATCCCATAATTAGCAAAAAATAACAAACAAAACCACTTTCTTGAAGCCTCTGCCTCAGTTACTTAGCCCCTACACAACCCCAAATTCCATTTTTAATTTTTGGTATTTACACATCTTAAGACAAACAATGTTTTTCTGGCCACTGAATTGGCAATACCACACACAGCCTTTACAATAGCAGCTCTACTTTTGTCTCTTTATCAACAAGAGATGATGAATGGGATGGAACCATGGGGTCCTTCAGCAAATTACATTCTCTCTCAGAATTTAGAATGTGGGAGTGCTGCTATTTGTGGGTGCAAGGGACTCAGAGTGCAGTTCTGGTGCAATAAAATCCAGGACTGGTTGTTACCGATTAGAGGCTTTGGAAGCACAAGGAACCGAGCAGCTGGTTAGATCCCTAGTTCCATGCTCTGCAGTTCATGTAATTTAATTATAATACAGAGAATATAAATAGCCCAGTTTGAGGTTGCTAAAGTAGACAAAGGCAGAAGAAATGAAGAAGCTTCTAAATTCTAGGACCTCTTCATTATATCTAAAACTTAAAATTAAGTAAATATGATTAATGATGGATTTCTTATAGTCTCATATTTCCTATGGGTACTTTTCAAATGTTAACTCATCCATGAAATCAAATGCATATTGGAGAAATTTTATGATCTCGTACAGTTAGGCAATTGGGCAATTTTTAGATTTATAAAAGGCCTCAAAGAAAGAATTATATAAACTCTTTTTATCTCCAGGTCTTTTATAGGAGTGCTTTGTGAATCATCACTTACTATAGATATAGATGATATAGATATGGATATATGAACCCCAATTCTTCTAAAGAGTAATGTGCTCTTCAAAGGATATTAAGTACTTTGCTTATTAAGATTGCTCCTCTTCCCACCATAGTCTTCTCAGGTGGCTTTCAGGTGTGTACAAAGAACTAGGTTTCCAGAAGCCTTCTGCCAAATGCTATAGTTTAGGAGCCCTCATATTTTTCAAAGAAAGGAGTATTATCTCAGTTACCTAATACGATTAATCAATTCAGTTCTATTTAATAATGTAGTAATAGAGAATTATCAGATTTCCTAATGTAGGTTAACATTGATGATATTGTTACTGGTTGGAGATAAGATGTCTCCCAGAAGTTCTCAGTGGGGGTTACAAGGTGACCATAAAACAACATCTAAACAGGAACATTTTCACATATTATAAGGACTTCTAATTTATGGAAGCAATCTTCAGGCCAATAGGTATTATCTAAACACTTATTATTAATCAATTTGCTCCTGGAATATAATAACTACAACCTTATAATAAATATCAAGTCTCTTGGAGCTTGAGCACAAAACTACTAATTCTCCACAACTTGATAACAAAACACAACAGTGGCTACTGGGCTTCCTTTTCTTTTTCCTTTCTAATCATTTGCTTTCAAAGATAGAGCAAATGTCAAGAGGATTTCCAGTTACTAAAGAAGATTGGCATATTTTGAACCTTCTGCAAAATAATAACAAACTTTGATTTGCTTTATTAATTTGATCTTAAAACATACAATCAATGATTTCTCATAGAAATGTCTTCTGCTTGTTTTCATATGATCATAATGTCTGTAAATATAAGATGAGGTCACAGAAACTAAGAAAACTGTTCCTTTAAAAACATTTTAAATAAAAAGCTAATAATTACAGGAGATAGTGACAGAGGTGCAGAAAAAGAAATAGAAAGCTGCTGTTTGTAGGTCTGCAGATAAGAAGTATGGTTGAAGGCAAGGGATGGAAATAACACAAGGGTATAATGACCTTGGAATTAAGTGTTGGTACATATCAGGTCATTCCACTAATTTTATAGAAGTATTACAAGCCAAAAAATTTGAATGAAAGCTGTTCTTCTCAGTATGAATCTTTATATCAGTTAGATACAAGCAATATCCAGTTACACTGGCAAACTAGCACATCAAAGGGTGAGTTTTCTTCTAGCAAAGCAGTTTTAATTGAATGTATTTTATCTAGAAGTTTTTAATTTGTTATTTCCACTATTATTACTTTATTCCTAACCACCATTACCTTTTTACGTTGACTGGCTTTCTTATTTGTCTGGACACTTGATGTGTTTGTCCTTACAGATTATGGATTAACACTATCAGGTAGGCAGATGTGCAGTAAAATAATCCTTACAAAAGTGTACAATAAAGTAGAATAGATTTTCTCTCCTGATGTCCATCTTCTGCAATTATATTAAGGATTCTAGAATAGATTATTGATAAATCTTAATCAAAGGCCAAAGTAGTGATATAAGTAATATAGCTCACTATCATGATTCCTGATGAACAGGGAGCATTGTGCAAAGTACAAGCAGAGGAACAAAACTTTACAGTTCTCAATTTTTAAGACCAAAGTTTAATTAAGAAACAAAAAACATATCATGTGGAAAAACTCAAGGACAAAACACTTCTTAAGATCCAGAATGAATTTTTTGGGGGGGTTACTTTGCATTCTTGCTGTTTTATTTTCAGTAGTGGTTGAGTTTGGGGCATATTATAGTATTTTGGATGAATGAGTTTTGCAAAGTGCCAGGCAATAAAACATCTGTTATAAAACATGTGTGATAGCTTTGGGGTATGGACTGAAACCAGTCAGTATTATTTTGAAGTGAGAGAATGCACAGCAAAATAAATGAGCACAACCTGCTTTTTATTATTATTATTTCAAAGGACCATTTAATCCAAATAATTTATTTTTCCTGTAAATTACACATTTAACAAATATATTACCATAGTGACTATTTAACATATTTTTATAATATGCTATGGGATAGAAAATAATCTATATATTATACTCTAATCCTCCTAGCATTTCTCTGGTTGGACACATTCTTGAAAATAGTATAAAAAAGATCATAAATTTATTCTTTTCATTTCAAACATATCTCGTTTCAAAAATAATTGTTAAAAATAGACTGCAGATACCAAATTGGGTAATTTGGTGAAATAAAAAGAGCTTAATATATTGTCAATACCTCCAAGAATTTAGAAATTTATAAATTATATTGTAAAAAACCATATAGGATATTAAATAAAATATAAAAGAGTCCAAAAGACTCTAAGATCCAAGAAAAACATGTCAGGGTAGAGAGTAACAAGTAGAGTATATGAAGCAGTAGGAATAATGTAATAATATTAAGGAAGTAGAAACTAGCATACCACAAGCATAGAACATAACAATAATACAGTGTTGGTAGGCCTAAGCTATGTTATGTAGCATTAAAAAATTATATGTATATATATGTGTGTATATGTGTATATATATATGGCTTAAAATTACACATTTCATTTCTTACTCTGTCAATATTCATCAAGGGACTGGGTAACTCTCAAAGCAGATGTCCTCCTTATGGTGGGTCTGCATTCCAGATCATATCAATCTTTTAGCATTTTCATATCAACATATTGTTCCAGATCAAGGAAAGAAAACATAGATAATGGCAAACTGTCTCTGAAATACTTTTATCTCAAAATGACAGACACTACTTATGCTCATATTCAACGATCAAGACAAATCATATGGTTATTACTAAAGTCAAGGAGAAATATACATGGAAGAAGAGAAAACCTAGAATTTTGGTAATCACTTTGCTAATCACTTATCACACCACTGGATTATTATGACATTATCCAATGTACTACTTTAAAATCAATTATAGTAATAATGACTATCAAGTACATAATTTTGATGTACTTGATAGTTTTTAAAGCTATCATTTTAACTGTGTTCCTGAATCCACTGCAAAATGAAGGAAATCCTTGGAGATCAAAACAGAGGATGGTTAACAGTAGAGGGATAACAAGTCCTAGTGCATTCACTGGGGGCATATATCTCTTATAGCCTACAAATAGATATTTAAAAGGATGGGTAGGATAAGAGATAAAATCATATTTAATAAAAATTACAAGATTAGAACAGCAAACTAAGATGATGGCCACAGCAATTATCAAAGAAAAGATCATATACATACTCTATATGTGTAATAATAATATGATATAAGAAGGAGCAAGGTCAAGGAGCAAAAGACTATTAAAAATGATAAAATGGATTTGATATAAAATCAGCTTCAACTTCTATTTGAAATTTATAATTAAAATTATAAAATAAATGAATAATTAAGTACATTTGACATAGCTGAAGAGATAGTTGGAAAACTGGATGATCTTTCTGAAGAAATCATCTAGAATGTAATCAGTGTACGCTGGTAATCTCTCCTTTCAAAAAAATAAGCTCTGATTTGTAGCATTTGCCAACTCTAAATATTCTGACCATAACCATTTTCAATTAAATGATGGTTTACAAACTAGCTTATAAAATTTCTGAATATTTAATCATTGGCTCTTGAAAGCTGGTATTAATATAAATCAGCTTCAGCATATCACTAAATGTAGTACAGAGAATCAACAAAAGGGATATGAATGATAATAGAAATGAGGACAAAAAAAAAAAAGAAATGAGGAGAAAGTCAAAAAGTCTAAAATATACTTAACAGAAGTTACAAAAAGAGAAAGAAAGAAAACAGTGTAGATGCAATTTTCAAAAGGAAGATGAATAAAGATTCTTTGTAATTAATACATGGCACATTGTCATGAAATTCAGGAAGATAAATTAATCCCAAGCACAATAAATTTTTAAAAAATCAAAGAGTATCTACAGAATCTAAAAGACAAATAAAATATTCTAGAATCATCCATAAAACATAGGTAGATTACCTACAAAAGAATATTAATTATATTGACAGCTAATTCTCAAAAACAACACAGGAAGCCAAATGATAATGAACAGTGTTTTTAAAATAATGACCAGATGTAACACCATCCCCCTTCCCATAAAGCAATGCAGAGATTGTGTTGTGGAGCCCTGTTTGCTATTCCTCCCCTCTTGAATTAAGTGAATAGCAATAGACAGTGGCAGCTCTTTCCCTCCCATTTAAATAGAGTAAATTATAGAGAGGAAGGATGTGAAAAGGAAGGGGGTTCCTTTATATTTGTGAATCAAGTCTTAGGCAAACTCTTGAGTAATATATATGCAAAACTGTCTGGGATCAGTACAATGAATACTTTGAGGAATGAACTATGAAGTGGAATATGACTAAAGATTCAGATTGGTCTCAGAGCAGCACACAAATGAGACAAACCAGAATAATATTTTAAAACTTGTAAAACCATGTTAGCATTCAAACCACAATGCACAAAATCGGACCAGGATCTGTATTCTGAATATTAATTGGTAGACAGCCTACTAAAATATATGCTAATAAGAAACAGACTTCTATTGTAATAAAAATGTTCATAAAAATGAAAAATTATTTATTATACCAAGAACCAAGTAAATATTAACCAGGATAAAAAAAGACAATCAACAGACAAAAATGCAAAGATAATACAAACGTTGAATTCTCTGACAAGAGCTTTTGTGTAAATACTGTCAAAATACTTAAATAGTTAATTATGGACAATATAGGAAAAAAAGTTTCAGCAAAGAAATATAAGATAAATATAATAAATAGAAGATAATATTAATAATAAGAACCAGATTATCAGATTAAACTTTATAAGTAACAGTACAATAACAGAAATAAATAAACAAAAACCAACCAAACAAACAAAAAAACACTTCTCTTGATGAGTGAACTATAGAATTGAGATGACAGAAGAGAGTCAAAAAATTTAAATATAGATTGACAGAAAATATCCAGTCTGAACAACAAAGATGATTAGAGTTTTACAAAATGAAGAGAGCTTAAAAACTTGTAGGATAGTAACAAAAGGTCCAATATTTATATTATAGGATTGCCAGAGAAAAGGAGAAAGTGCAGAGTTGAAAAATTATTTAAATATTCATGGCTGAAATTACCTCAATTTGATACAAAGCATACACTTACAAATTCAAGAAGCTAAGCAACTACCACTCAGAATAGATTAAAGAAAATCAATGATTATAATAACCAAATTTGTCAAAACTGAACACACAAAAAATTTTGAATGCAGCCAGAGAGAAACAAAATATTACACAATTGCACAAGGTATCCATAGGTAGACAATAATCAAATAACAGTGGATTTCTTATCAGAAACTATGAAAACTATATGACATTGGTACAACATTTTATAAGTGCTAAAAAATAAATAAATAAACAATCAACACAGAAGTCTTTATCCAGCAAAATTATCTTCAGGAAAAAAATTTTAAAGGTGAAAAACTACCCTTTCACATGGAAGTAAAATGAGATAACATACCACCAGTAGACCTGCTCTTAAATAATTGCTAAATAGTGTTTTTCATAAAGAAAGTAAATGATAGAAGAAGGAAATTAGGAATATTAGGACTGAAGAAAGATCAACTTAATTTATAAATATATGGGTAAATATAACACAAATCTATTTCTCTATCTAAACATACAATTAAATATATGTTTTAAATGAAAATTATAGTATTTTAAGTGGTTTTGAATGAATATAGAGGTAAGATTTAAGATAAATATATCATAAAAGGAAAAAAGTAAGTGCATCTAAATGATGGTAAAGTATCCACATTCAATTAAATAGGCAAATTATTGCAACTAATAGACTGTGATACATTCAGTATATACATTATAATACTTAGAGCAACCACTAAAAAAACTATCTAATGAAATATATATCCACAAAATTATAGATAAATTAAAATGGAACACTAACCATTTTAGATAAACCATAGATAAACCAAGTAAAAAAATAAGTCAACTAGAAGTAACCAACAGGGAGTTAGGAAAAGAGTAAGAGAAGAATAACAATAGAGGGAACAAATAAAAAATAAATTTATGAAATGACAGAACTATACCATATAATATCATTAGTTACATTAAATGTAAATGATCAAAATCATCAATTAAAAGACAGAGAATAGATTAACACAACATTACCCAACTATATGTTGTTTACAAAAACTCACTTCAAACAGGACCATATAAGTAGGTTGAAGTATAAATATTGAAAATAGTGTATTATGCCAATACTATTTTTTAAAAAGTTGTGATATCTTTATTAATATCATACTTTAGTGCAAAAGTAATTATCAATGGAAAAGAAATGACACTATGTAATGGTACAAGAACCAATTTAACGATTTAGCAAGCAGACACAAAATTCTAAAAGTATATGATACAAATAACAAAGCTTAAAAATGCATGATACAGAGAAATAAATGACAGAAATAAATGACAGAAATAAAAACATCCACTGGTTGTTGGGCAGATGGGAGGGGAGAGGAGGGGATAGAAATATTCACACCTAATGTGTGCAGTGTACACCATCTGGGGGATGGACAAACTTGAAGCTCTGACTTGGGTGAGGCAAAGAAAATATATGTAAACTAAGCATTTGTATCCCCATAATATGCTGAAATTAAAAAAATACATATTGCAGCTATGTTTCTCCATTACCTTTATCATTCTCTTGCCCATCTCATCTTCACACTTACATATATACACATATATACATTTCACTTCTTCATTCTTATTCCAGTTTCTCAAAGAATGAGTGATTTCCCAAATACTAATTCGTTACTGTCTGAATTTAAAAGGTAAGCTTCCGATTTCTGATAATCTTAACAAACTCACTCATCGGGATGATTTCACTATTAAGTCATCTTCCTTGTTCCTTAATTAAAATGTAGTATGCTAGAGTTATCTGTAGTTCTTAAAATTATAGTTAACCCTCATTGCTCTAAACTCTACCTTGATGTATCATAAGGTATTTTAGGCTGAATACTACTCTACTAGCTATGTGCTGCAGGGCAATAATTAGTGTGAGCTTGAAATGGAGATACTCTAACCCCTTGGAGACGTCAGTTTGCCCGCATCAATTTTTCCTGCCAAACAGGCTTGTTCCTACATCTTTTCTGTATGCCTATATTGTGGATAGGTTTAGCAAAAGACCCAGTTTTTTCTTGGTCATCCCTGTTTAGGCAAAGTATCATCTTTGGATAGTAAGTCTCACACATTCCAAGATATATTTCTCCTATGCTAAACGTCCCTAATTCTTAATTATTTTATATGTTACACATAAGAGATAATTTCCAGACACTTCATCATCCTGAACATCATTTTTGTATCTGCAGAAGCATATAGTGTGACAAGTATCTTCTCATTTGCTTTGCTTACCATCTGTCTCTTTCATTGATAAATAAAATGTACATATTTTATATGGGTATCATATACAAGGACCCATATTTTCTTATGCACATGTGAAGGAATATTGACACTATTATTGTTATTTCTAAGAAATACTTTTTAAGCTAATTACCTAAATTCTTCCCCAAACTCTAACTTTTAGTTATAAAATTAAATGTATCATCTAAAACATCTCCAACTGTCATATACCTCGCACAGATAGTATGTTCTCAAATTAATCTCTATTATAATTTTAAAGAATGGGTATGTGATATTTACACACTATGCTCTTAATCTACATTCTCAGATGCCAACTACTTTTTAGGCAATGCAGCCTGGCCTGTGACAATGACATGCATATTACAGTATGTGGAATTAAGCGTAAATGTGTCAGCTGGTTTATGTCCCCTACAAAAATTCCAATCACATGAAGAAAGTCTTAGAATATAGTGCCATGAATGTCCATCTTCTTTTTTTCTAAATAGACCTTCCTGGTCAATTAACTGCCTTAATATGTCATGAATGCTATCTTTATTGTGCTTGCTTTTTTTTTTTTTTTTTTTTTATGTATTTGCTGGAGCTGAAGTCAAAGTTACAAACTGTTTTGTCAACAAAATTTCCTCTGATAACTCTTCTGCATAATTTCCTTTTTCTTTTATGATCTCTTGTATCTACTGGTTATATTGATTAATTCAACTCTTTTATTCTTCCATTCTTAAGTCTTCATCCCCATGGATCCATTGTAACCACTGTGATTATATTTTTTTCAGAGCAGGGACAACTTATAACACATCTTTTGAGTCAAATGCAATGCCTATTGCGACGTAAAAGCTGTATTAACAGAAAAAGAAAAGGAGTAAAGAGAAGAGTGAAGAAGAGGAAAGGGCAGAAAAGGGGAAAAAATTTGAAAAGCAGAGAATAATTTGATCCAAGTTTTATTAACTGGATCAAAGCATTTTCTATAGATTTACAGGTCCAAATTTGTATCTTTCCTTTATGAACACCATACTTCATGACAAAAACAGTTGAGTAATCTCTTCTCTCATTCTCACAGTGGCAGATCTTCCTTATTTTGAAGAGAGGAATAGCTTGTAAGCCTTCGTTACTCATTATACTACAAAGACATTAAAAAGTAGTAATGTAGAGAAAATGAGTTTGGACTGGATCTCTCTCTCTCTCTTCTCTTTGGTTGCCAGCAATGGAGAAGGAAAACAACAGTATGGTTAATGTGATTTTATTGTCCTATTACTATTAGGTGGGTAGCACATTTGGTCCTAACACTTACCCAGATTGTTAGTAAACGAAAAAGACAACCATTCCTCCATTGGGAGGAAATCCAATCAGTCCTATCATTACAAAAACACATTATCTTTGTGCTATGATTCCATCAGGTTCCAAACATTGATTTAGCTACAACATAGTCAAATCTGCAGTTTAAAAAGTAGGGCTGGGTTTTCATAGTTATGGAATGTAGACTTACACTGGGAAAAAAAAAATGCTATCTACTCTCCAATGTGCATTTATTGTGTATTTTTTCCTTTATGATTCTGTAGACTTTTTTTTCATAAGCATATATCCTCCTATTTTTCCATAGAAGAGAAAGAAGCATTAACTATGTAATGTAGAACTATTGAATTGAACAAGGAGACCATGGACCAACTTTAACATATAAGTAATTCCTGCCATTTCCCATGCAATATTTGTTTCATTATCTTCATTTCCAAATTCATGCCCCTTACTTCCAATAAACCTACATAAAAATCGCCTCTTCCAGCAATCCCTGGGAATGAGAATCCGTTGCAGTTGTGCTCATTGACCTTCATGATAGATGCTTTTAAGAAGAAATTGCATAGCTTCCACTTAGCTTATCTGCTCGTTCAGGAAAGATGTGTGTCTGATCCATATTACCCACAGTAGTGCTAAATATATAGTAGATGTATAAATCTCCTTAGGAATTTTTCCTTGGATTGGGATTTATGATTCCTGGATAGGGGAATCCAAAGAGGCTAGTGATCCAGGGACAGCTGGGCTCCTGGTTCTGAAATCATCTCTTAAAGTCACCTTCAAAAATTTGCCTCATTGTATTGTGTGTGTTTGTGTGTGACACCAGTTACCTTTTCTGCTAATCAAGTTTAATGGATTATGTGTGCAGTATTTCACAGGGTTTTAGTGAGTGACGATCAAAAGTAATACTTATCATAAAAAATTTATAAAGTATAGAGTCATATTAAGAGGTAGGAGATTAAGAGCAGAGATAATGATAGAAGTCAAAGAAAGAAAAAATTAGTAAAGGAAAATAAGAAAGAAAGAATCTGAAAAGCACATTTAAAATATCAGTGAAAAAATCTAGAAACTATCAAAAGTGACAGTTTATGGCCAAATAACTTTTAATTTTTTGAAACTGAACACATAAAATTTTAAAGAATTGAATGTAAAATGCCATTTATCATTTCTACACAAAAACACAGTGGAATATGCAGCAGAAATCAAGAGCTGTTCTTCAGTGAGTGATCACAAACCCTTCGATAGAATCCCATTCAAAATGGGCTTCCATCTGCCTCAACATCTTAAACAATCCTGAAGACCAGGGAAGGACACAGGCATATAGGTGGAATGCCTGTATTTGTCATAGATATTAGCCTATACATTCCATAATATTATTATAACAAAAGAGGATTCTAAAGTTCAAAGTTTGAACTATTTAAGTTTCCTGTATTTGTAAATGTAATAATTATTATAATAAGAATTTATGTTTAAGATGTCCATTCTTTATTTCTATGAATGTCTAGTTCAAAGTAGGAATATAAACACAAGCACTGGTGTTTATGCAGTTTGCATATAACAGCTAAAAGAAAGCTACATATTAAACTCCCAAGTAGCTTTAGTAAGATGTAAAAATATTCATAAAGTGACATAGAAAGTAATAGTAAATCTCTTTTGCATAGACACAGATTATCTTTCCCTATTCCCAATGATATTATTATATATTATTTTACAACATATATAGTACATAAGTATTTATAGATTTATATATATAATATAGAAATAGATTTTAAAGATTGAAATATGTATTTCTCATAAATAATTATATATATAAAAATAGTATGTGAATACATAAAAGTATACATATATACTTTTTGTCATGGTGAATATGGGTGAACCTATATTATTTGTATTTAGTAAACTACAATGTTCAAATAACTACAATTAATTTGTTCATTATAATAAATGTTATCAATGTTAAAATCTGACTTTGTCAATATTAAAATCATTTCCATTATCATACTAAAATTTTAACCTGAAAGAATTTTTGCAGATATTATTATATATATTGTTACATTATATATGCACACATACACACGCAAGGTAGACTCAACTGCAATTAAGATTTTATAACAAGAGTAAACATTTCAGATTCACACATTCCTCCAAGAAAAAATAATGCAGAGAGAAGCACTGTTAGAATCTGATTATACACCACACATTTCACTAATATTAACACATCATAAGAATGCAGTCTATTTTACTATTAATTTCTTATTAAAACAAAGCCTTAAACCCTAAGAATTGTTTATTTTATAGGAGCATTACCAATAAGATTCAAGGTACTGATTTTGTGATCTTTATTCTTTTCATATTCATAAGAAAAAATTAAAATGAAATATAAATAAAAGAGAGGCAGAGTTGGAACCCCTGGGTCCAGCTGCACTGGTCCTGCCCACCTGAACACTATGCTTACATTTACAGATTCTGTTTGTATAAAAGTGTGAATTTTCTTATAGTCAGACATTCCTCTAAATTTATTCTTAACTTGGAATAAAATGCTAACAGTGAATAATGCAAGTAAGCAGCTTCTATGTCCCCTTTCTTTTTAAAGGAAAGCAAGAGAAAGGGGGTTGATTAGAGTCAAGTGAACGTCCCACAAAATGTTTTAATTTGGGGGCAACACACGATTCATTCATGTGTTGTCTGTTCATAGAACAGTGTTTCTTGACTTCCTGCCAATCAAGGTTTCCTGTTCTTGCCCTCTGCAAGAGGGTAGAGACCAATGCATCCTCTGCTGCTGATCATCCTCTAACCTCTAACTTGGATTTTGAAAGATCAGAATGTAAATTATCTTTCTCTTCTTATTCCATACTTTCTCCTCTGGTGGTTTTAGCCACAGTTTCAATAGTCACATATGTCCTGATGATCCCTAATATTTTCTGTCAATCTAGACTATTTCATGCAGTTTAAAACCTGTGTGTTGCCAAATGTCTGCTCAATATCTCTACTAATTCTGAAACTAGTTGGCTGATCGTCACCATTATTAATTATATTTTGAAATCTTGCATTGTGGTGAGAAGTTGCTTTTTTTTGTTTGTTTTAGGGCATGACTTTCCTCAAGGAATACATTCATTCATACTCATTTTGTTCTTTTTGAAATTCTTTTATGAGTTGATATACACTGACATGAGCATTCCCTGCTAAATTTTCCCATCTTCTGTGTCATGCTTCTATGTTGTTTGGCTATGTGAACATTCATTTCACATGTACCCATATACAGACCACAAATTTGGTGGAAACAAAATAGACCACCCTGACTATCTCACCAATCTCACCTTGCTTCACTTTTCCATTACTCTTTGTGCATTAACTACACTGGCTTTCTTTTGAGCTTGAACATAATTTTGTGTTCTTTCCTGTTTCAGGACTTTTGCTCACTCTGTCCTTCTGCCCAGACAGCCTCTTCCATACTCCCTCCTCAACTGCAGAGTTAACTCCAAATTACCTTATATGGTTCAACAAATTTCTCAATGAAGCCTCTAGAGACAAGAGCAGGCCACTTTGCTGTATGTCTTTATAGCATCTTCTATTTGACTCCTTTATGCACTTTTTACATTTGTACTCAAGCAACTGTACTATTTGTACTCTTCAGTATTGGAATATAAGCATTAAGAGAACAGTTCTATCTTGTTCATGGTTTTAACTGCAAGGATTTTCCTGCCCACGTTTCCCCCAAAGCATGAAAATGAGGGAGATCAATACATATTTGTACAGTTAATGAGTAAAAAAGTACAAAGTAAAATTTTCTTTTAGAATATTTATTAAAAATGACATTAAATTTCTATCTAGGGTATTTTAAATGAATTATCAACAATAGGAAGAATAAACTGGATGACATTTTACAATCATCCCTTAATCTATTCTCCTTTGTTTTAAGATGTAACTGTCTATGATCTTGAAAACCCATAAGAACAACTCTTTCAAGAATAAGTTCTAATCTGGTTACACTTTCTTTTACTTGTTCCTGCTCATGTAACTTTCAACTGCCAGTCTATTATCCAGGTTAAATTGAGGAACTTAACATTTAGAAGATGTAGCTTCAGGTAATTAGAAAATTGTGATAAACATTCAACTATGTAATTCATATAGATAAAAAAACAATGCCACTCCCACTTGTAAAATTTGTCTCAGGAGTGTCCAGCCATGTATATGCCAGAGCATCCAGAGCAATAGTAACCAAAGTTATCAGATACCACCCAAAAACTTTATTAACTTGGATATATTTTTCAGAAAGCTTCCAGGAGCAGGCAGATGGCATTCTCCTATTTGCACTATTCTACTGCAGAGAACTAAAGTTTAAACTATCAGCTACCTGCCATTTCTGGAATTGCTGCAGATAAAAACTCTTTGATGATTTCACTTTTCTGCTGCTTGCTTGCAGGCTTACAGAGAATAATTGCTACCATAAGAAACACTACTGAAATTGACAATAAACTGAATTTGGCTGGAAGTACATTGTAATTCTGTTCTATATTGGCGAGTTGCACTGCTGGGATGAGTGTTTGTTTAAAACCAAAACACCAAACAAATCCCCAGCTTTAATGAAAATGTTGTAAAAAGAATCATCTTTGAGATATTTATGGCTACTAGGACTGAAATTGTTTATTTGAAAGATAACATTAACTACTTCTTAGAGTGGATTATTGGGGGGTATAAACTGCACCCAATATGTGTGGACATGTTTGAAATGGCACAGAAAAGACAAAGAGTTATCAATGAGGCATTTTGTGGGGAAAAAATATAGAGAAAAGTAAGACAGTGTTCATGTATGACAAGATGATAAGGAAAGTATATATGAGAAATAAGACAAAGTATGTTGAGAAAATTATGAAAAGAAAAGAAATAGAGGAAAGGAAACAAAGAATGGATCAAAATATAAATGCAAGATCAAAATAGCTTAGCCCAGTTGTTATTATTTATTATATTTCCTTTGTACATATTTATTTATGTTTTTTCTTCTAGGATTTAAAAAAATTTCTATGTATATAATCATCACAATTATTTATATATATATATATATATATATATATATATATATATATATATATATATGAAATAAATATGGTATCACCACTGGGATAACTTTTGCCCCACAAGAAGCCATTATTGAAAGATATTAAATTGTGCTAATGAGTAATCTAGAGCAGCAAGGTAGAGAACATTCTATTTTAAATAATTCAAGAATGCTGTATTTATTTCATAAGGGTCAGTTATAATTATGGAATCTTGCTAGATAGGGATGAATCCTAGTTCATATTAGTAAACTTATAAAAGCTGCATATAACATTTTAGTCCCTTCCTTGCCACTTAATTTCCTACATGCTTATCACTATTTGAATCAATAAGAACTCATATTCTATGGCAAAAGAATCAAAATCTTTAAGGGGAAGAGGCAAAAATAACCTAGAAATGGAAAATTTGATTTCATCTGGACTTGCAGGATCTTTATCTTCTGCTTATGTATGTAAGATATTTGTTATACACAGAACCTGCCCATAAGCAGTAATTTTTAATTTTTAATGCATCTGTGCTATCACGGTATGTTGATACCAAGCATATTGCTACTGGCATTTCCAAAGCAGTTCAATAAATCAGATATATACCAAAGTTTCTGTTATTTGTATTAGCTAAGGTACAGGTAAATATAAGATGTTTTAAGGCAAGAAGAAATGAAGATTATGAAAAGTAGGCCTGATTTAATAAGGAAGTAGAAGAAAAAAGCTTATAAAATGATTTATCCATGAGAATAAAGAATTAGAACACATTAGCAAATACTGATTTTGAATCTTTACTCTCTTAGTTTGACTGGGGTATCCCAAGTTTTACTGAAGTTCCACAGAGCCTTTTAATAATCCTGTTCTATTACATCCATCTTGGCTTCAAACACAATTAATATCCATTGAATGTGCCATGTGCAAGATGCATCAATGAGCACTTTCAAATATATATCTAATCTTTCCAACAACCCAATGGAGGGTTATTAATCCCATTTTACAGAAGATATATTAAATGTGAAATTAAATAATTGGATCAAGAATAATATATATGTGGTGGCGATGGAGTGATTTCTGCAATGGTTGAATGATGAGCACGGCAAATCCACTCCCTAAAAAACAATAATAAAACTGGAAAAAGATTGTCAAAACAACAACTTTTGGACCCTGGCTGGGCATGAACAAAGGCATACATTGAATTGAGAAGCATTTATTCAATAAAAATTTAAACATTAATGAGATTAAAGATCTGTGTTTTAGCGTGGGAATACTGTCATACCTTCCCCGGGTTTATGACATTGAAGAAGAATAAAAAACACGAGTCACATGATCATCTCAATTGATGTGAAAAAAAAATTTGACAAAATTCAAAATCCACTGAAGATAAAAACTTTCAACAAGCCAGAAATGAAAGGAAATGTCTTCAATCTGATAAAACACATCAAAAACTTTAGAGCTGAAATGATAATTATCCTTAATGGTGAAAGACTACGTATTTTCCCCTAAAATCATGAACCTGTCAAGGATAGAAAATATTGCTGAAAAAAATTATAGAAGACGTAAATAAACGAAATGACCCTCTATGTTTATGGGTTGAAAGTGTCAGTATAGATGGCATTTCTTCCCAAAATGGATCAATAGGTTCAGTGTAATGCCTACCAAAATCCTGCCAGCTTTTTTTTTGGTAGTAATAGACAAGCTGATTTAAATCTATATGAAAACGCAAAGGATCAAGAGTGGTCAAAAGAATTTTGAAAAAGAAGAATAAATTTGGAGGACTAATACTTTCCAATTTTAAAGTGTATTATAAAACTATAGTAATCACCTCAGTGTGAAACTGATATAAGATAGACATACAGATCAATGTAACCAAATTGAGAGTCCAGAAATAAATCTCTATTATCTTCAATTGATTTTTGATGAATATGTCAAAGTCATCCCATGAAGAAAGTATAATCTTTTAAGGTAATTGTGCTGAAACAAATGAATGTCCATAAGTGAGAATGTCTGGTTGTAGTCTGTTCTCAGTTCTTCGTGTGCTTTGGCCAAAGGATGGCCAGACACACCAAAAGCAAGGCAACTGTGTAACAAAGTTTAAGGAAGTAGTAATAAAAAAAAAAGTCTACCATCTAAGAAAGTTCAGGACCCAATGACTTCACTGCTGAATTTGTCTAAGAATTCAAAGAAGAAATAATACCAATCCTACTTAAGCCATTCCAGAAACTGAGGAGGATGGAAAATTCCCTAATTCATTCCACAAGACCCGAATACATTGATTGCAAAACCAGACAAAGACACACAAAAATAGAAAACTATAGTCCAATATCTCTGATGCACATAGATACAACAATCCTGAACAAAATACCAGAAAACATAATTCAGCAACACAATGAAAAGATTTATTCATTGTCATCAAGTGGGATTCATCCCAGGGATGTAAGATGATTCAACATAAGCAAATCAATCAACATGATACATCATATCAACAGAATGAAAGACAAAATACATATGATCATTTCAATTGATGCTGGAAAAGCATTTGATAAAATTCAACATCGCTTCATTATAAAAACTCTTAAAAAACTTGGTATAGAGGAAACCTACGTAAACATGATGATAGCATCTATAACAGACCCATATCAAGTATCATATTCAATAGGTAAAAATAACCTTTCCTTTAAGATTTGGAACAAGACAAGAATGTCCACTTTTACCACTGTTATTCAGTATAGTATTAGAAGTTCTAGCTAGAGCAATCAGACAAAAGAAAAAAATAAAGGGCATCCAAATTGGAAAGGAAGTAGTCAAATTATCTTTGCAGACAATATGATCTTATATCTAGAGAAAACTAAAGACTTAATGAAACTGGTCCCTGGTACCCAAAAGGTTGGGGACCGCTGATATAGTGGATCAATAGGGCAAAATAATCATTGAAAAGCATTGAGTTAAAGATAATTTAGGGGGTAATAGTTTTATTACTTTATACCTTTCCTTCAATATGCAATTTTCTACTATATTGACAGAATTTGATTGTTATATATACTGCCATACATACTGAGACCTGGGCATGTAAATATTTTCTGAAGGTCTAAATCAATGAATTCATGCACAAATATTCAGAACACCTATTTCTTGTACCCAAATATAAGCACTGCTAAACTTCTGGGAAGCATTTCTAAATTTGTTTGTTTTCCCTATATCTCTACTTAATATTTATTTATTTATTTATTTATTTATTCATTCATTTATTTTTTGTCATTGAGGTACTACTTGGTAAATTTTGGCTGTTGGTCTCAGCAATGACAGGAAAGGTTAATTGAGCATCCAGGGTACCTCCATCTAATAATAGTAGAACTTATCACTTGAAAATATATATAGAAAACCTGGAGATACACACACAAACACACAAACACACACACACACACCTATAACTTAGATCTCTGCTGACCCTGTATTGATTTCTCCTGTAGACCTCATTTCATAATGTGCCCTGAAAATTAAATTATCTATTTGGTTCCAATATGACCTATTTGGATGTAATTGGATTTGTAGGCAGTAATTTATGTAATATTAATGGATACTTATCAAAAGTAGCTAATTAGCTGCTGACCTTTAATTTTCCTTCTAAAGAAAAGGAACTGAGTATAATAAAAAAGAAAAGGAAGGAAGGAAAGACAGAAGGAAGGAAGGTAGGAAAGGAAAGGCTGAAGGTAGGGAGGAAAGGAGAGAGACCAAAAAAAAAAAAAAAAACCCAAAACCTCAAACCCTTTTCTCTTCTCTTAACAGTGGTATAGATTTAATTAGCAGAAAGATAGCATCTGTTAGGGACAGTTTAGAGAACTATATGATACATTATGTATCTGATCACCTTATGCCTATAAAAACAGCTAAATAATTTAAATGTGATTCAATAAAAATGTCTTTTCAATGGACAACTTAGAAGCTGGGTGATAGATTAAAAGCTTCCTGAAACACAGAGATTTTATAAGATACTGCTATGAAAATTCAGTGTAAAAGATTATATTTTGATTCCCCTTTTATGTAGCTAGATTTCTTCATTTTGTGTTGTTTTCCAAACAGTACTGAATAAATATATACTGCACTATTTTGATGCTTCAGAAATAGAAATGTAAGAATTCAGTGTCATCATTACAATTAAAAGACACAGACAAAATTGCCTTCTTTGTGCAACCACCTTTCAAAAGTCTGATTCTACTTTGCCCTAGCCTCTACCCACTGGGCCAACCTTTCACTCATCCACAAAGAATTTATGGCTTTGTTTTCCTCTAGTTCACAAGCAGAATTTTCAGCCCCTCCTAGAAGTGATTTTTCACTTTATGCAAAGTACATTGGTGGGCTTATATCATTCCCTAGTGGGAAGGGATTTTTCTCTGAAAAAAGTACTAAAACCATCTTTGCTAATTGGCCCCTTTGTTGTCAGGCAAAGCAGAGAGGCCAAGGACTAAATGGGCCATAAAAAATTTAGCTACAACCTTCATCTAGGAGCTGTCCCTTTAGGTCAGCAATGAGGCTAGCTGATCTGGCCATGTGGGGGAACATACTCCCTCTGGTCTAACAGAATCTGTTTTGTGAATTTAAAAAGCACTGCTACTTATCTTAAACAGTGCCTAACAATGCACCTACCTAATTTACTATATTTTATCGTCTGGTACTCTAAACTAATTCAAAATCAATTTAGATTAGCTTTACACAAAATGGGGTCCCTGGATCATCTGCATCAGCTTCACTTTGGATGCCTTTTTAACATGCAGATTTCTGGGCACTGCCCCAGAATGAGATTCTGCATTTTAATAAGATCCTTGGGTGACCCCTAGGCTCCCTGAAGCTTGAAATCCACTGTTTGGATAGTTGGATGGGGTCTTCAAACCCCTTCTTTTCAGAGAATAGCAGCATTATGTGCCCTTTAAACACCTAAATTGTATAACCAAATACCAGAAAGCAAAATCTGAGAATTGAGAAACAATATAAGGAGTTTTCCCTGGGATGTCTTAATGGTCAGCCCCTTTCATTTCAGGCTCAGGCCATCAAAGAGATTTTTGAAGGGAATTCTATGATTATTTTCACTTTGCTAATGGTCTATTAACACCAGCTTATTGATTTGAGAAAGATTTTGTTCCTTGAAAAATATCACTTAGATCCAAAAGATGTGGATTCTAGTCCTGGGTTTGCCGTGTATAATCCCTAAGGCCCTGACAGAAAAGTTACTACTTTGTGCCTTAGTCGTCTTATCTGTAAATCTAGTTTTGATAATACTTGCCTAACTTACGTTGCACAACTAGTGAATTAGATTACTTACTATATCTTCGTCTGATGCTAAAGATATTTCTTAGAGTTTCTTAAAAGATTTAATATGAGAATGCTGTAAAATATTTGTGTAATAGTCTATAAAAATTTAAGATAGTATTATTATTTTTCACCTCCCCACTTTGTTCTGTATAGATAGATAGACATTGTCCTAAACATCTGTTTTAAAGGAACTGCTAGAAGGCCGGGCGCTGTGGCTCACGCCTGTAATCCTAGCTCTTGGGAGGCCGAGGCGGGCGGATTGCTCAAGGTCAGGAGTTCAAAACCAGCCTGAGCAAGAGCGAGACCCCGTCTCTACTACAAATAGAAAGAAATTAATTGGCCAACTGATATATATATAAAAAAAAAAAATTAGCCGGGCATGGTGGCGCATGCCTGTAGTCCCAGCTACTTGGGAGGCTGAGGCAGAAGGATCACTCAAGCCCAGGAGTTTGAGGTTGCTGTGAGCTAGGCTGACGCCATGGCACTCACTCTAGCCTGGACAACAAAGCGAGACTCTGTCTCAAAAAAAAAAAAAAAAAAAAAAAAAAAAGGAACTGCTAGATTCTATTTCCTATTGCCATTATTTGTTATTTTTAATTTTAATTTTAATTTTTTTTTTGGCTATTGCCCTTGAAAGCATAAGGACTGCTGCTCTCTGAAGATCTTGCTTGTTAGTTTGATAAAAGAAAATTCCAATTGCTAGAAATTCAGGATGGAAGAGAAGAAATTGAACTACCACAGTATAATCACATTTGTATTCAAAAAAAATCTTATACAATTTTTCCAGGAAAATAGGTATAAAAATCTTTTTTCTTGTCTTAAAAGATTGTAATTTACCTAAATAGTACCATTATTTAGATAAAATCACAATATATTTATAATTTGTAAATATTGGACCACAGGAAAATTCAACAGGGAAAAAATCATTGTATGCTAAGACATGTGGTTAGTTTCAGAAAACAAACCTTTTTCATGCATTTCAAAAGATTATTTTATATAATTGGATTAAATTTCCAGTGATATTTAATATATGAAGTCTTCTGGGACAGACAATTAATATATTTCATATTCTGTGGGCTGCATTATAACACAACAGGTCCTTTTTTTAAATTTTATTTTGGCATATTATGGGGGTACAAATTTTAAGGTTTCAAAAAATGACCTTTCCCCCGCTCCCCCAACAAGTCTGAGTTTCCAGCGTGACCATCCCCCAGATGGTACACATCTCACTAATTATGTATCTATATACCCGCCCCCCTCCCACCTCCCACCTGCCCAATACCCTATTACTGTAGTTCTTATGTGTCCACTTAGGTGCTGCTCAGGTAATACCAGTTTGCTGGTGAGTATATGTGGTGCTTATTTTTCCATTCTTGAGATACTTCACTTAGTAGTATGGGTTCCAGCTCTAACCAGGAAAATACAAGATGTGCTATATCACCATTGTTTCTTAGAACTGAATAGTACTCCATGGTATACATATACCACATTTTATTAATCCACTCTTGGATTATGGGCACTTGGGCTGTTTCCATAGCCTTGCAATTATGAATTGTGCTACTATAAACATTCGAGTGCAGGTGTCTTTTTTGTAGAGTGTCATTGGATCTTTTGGGTAGATGCCCAGTAATGGGATTGCTGGATCAAATGGTAGATCCACTTGTATCACTTTAAGGTATCACCATATTGCTTTCCACAGAGGTTGAACTAGTTTGCCTTCCCACCAGCAGTGTAGGAGTGTTCCTCTCTCTCCGCATCTACGCCAGCATTAATTGTTTGGGGACTTTTTGATAAAGGCCATTCTCATTGGAATTAAGTGATATCTCATTGTGGTTTTGATTTGCATTTCCCTGATGATTAGAGATGTTGAATATTTTTTCATGTTTGTTGGCTATTCTGTCTTCTTTAGAAAAGTTTCTGTTCAAGTCCTTTGCCCACTTGTTGATAGGGTTATTCGATTTTTTCTTGCTGATTTTTATGAGTTCTGAGTATATTCTAGTTATCAGCACCTTATCAGATGCGTAGTATGCAAAAATTTTCTCCCATTCTGTAGGTTGTCTGTTTAGTTTCATGACTATTTCTTTGGCTGTGCAGAAGCTTTTTAATTTGATCGTGCCCTATTTATTTATTTTTGTTGCTGCTATGATTGCCTTTGGGGTTTTCTTCATAAATTCTTTGCCTAGACTGATGTCTAGGAGAGTGTTTCCAACATTTTCCTCTAGAATTCTAATAGTTTCAAACCTTAGGTTTAAGTTTGTTATCCAGCGTGAGTTGATTTTTGTGAGAAGTGAAAGGTATGGGTCCTGCTTCAGCCTTCTACAAGTGGCTATACAGTTTTGCCAGCACCATTTATTGAAAAGGGATTCTTTTCCCCAGCGTAAGTTTTTGTCTGCTTTGTCAAAGATTAGATGGCTATATGAGGATGGTTTTATATCAGGATTCTCAGATCTGTTCCACTGGTCAATATTTCTATTTTTGTGCCAATACCAGATTCATTTAATTACTACAGCTTTGTAGTATAGTTTGATATCTGGCATATTAATACCTCCCATTTTGTTTTTGTTGCCTAGAATTGCTTTAGATATTCGTGGTCTTCTTTGGTTCCATACGAAGTGTAAAATTATTTTTTCTATATCTGTGAAGAATGATGGTGAGATTTTAATAGGTATTGCATTGAATCTGTATATCAGTTTGGGTAGTATAGACATTTTAATGATGTTGACTCAGGTCCTTGACATTGGTTAGGAATTAATGCTGAAAATAATTATCTCACTTTAGTTTAATCACATCTGTTTGCTTAATCTCTTTTTAAAGAAATTTCACAGATATACTATGTTGATTAAAAAAAGAAATATCAGGCCGGGCGCGGTGGCTCACGCCTGTAATCCTAGCTCTCTGGGAGGCCGAGGCGGGCGGATTGCTCAAGGTCAGGAGTTCAAAACCAGCCTGAGCAAGAGCGAGACCCCGTCTCTACTATAAATAGAAAGAAACTAATTGGCCAACTGATATATATATATAAAAATTAGCCGGGCATGGTGGCGCATGCCTGTAGTCCCAGCTACTCGGGAGGCTGAGGCAGAAGGATTGCTCGAGCCCAGGAGTTTGAGGTTGCTGTGAGCTAGGCTGATGCCACGGCACTCACTCTAGCCTGGGCAACAAAGCAAGACTCTGTCTCAGAAAAAAAAAAAAAAAAAAAAAGAAATATCAATTCAATTGTGTTATAATATTTTTCTCTTTTTAACTTTAAATATAAGTCCAGGGAAGAAGAATTTATACAATTAGATGGTTATTCAGTCGAGCTGAATGACTAATACCCTCTCAACCCAGTGAGTTCCTCTTGAGCCAAATCAGGAAATCTAATAATTAAACAGATATTTAACTGATTCCATGAGAAAGGGTCATGACAGATCTATCTGCCAACTCTGTGGTGTCCTTTGGAGTCACATTCATGATTCTTAACATAAAACTATCTCTGAAAATGGAAAACAAGCAGTTCGGTCATAGACTGTGGATTAGTATCTTCACATATAATCAATACTTTATAATTTAATCTATGAAAATAAATTTACTGCTTTTAATTCAGATAGGGAACACAGAACCAGTAACACTTTTTAAGGATGTTTGTCTTTGAGTTTCTGGAAGAATAGGAGTAGGGTATTTTTCCTTAAAAGAACCAAGAAGTTTTTTGTTTGTTTGTTTTTGATTTTCTTTTATTTGCTCAGAGAAATAGAGAGGGAAGAGTACTAGAATATTTCTGAATGAAAAAGAACAGACACTGGTGGAAACAGTCACCACTAACCTTTTAATCAGGGACCCAGGGACCCAATTGCTCAAAATGATATTGACTAAAAAGTCAATATCTACTAGGCAAAATCCATCAAATTTGAACTTACTTTTATGCTTCCAAGTTTGTGTCACCTTTCCATGTTTAATGAAATAAAAAGTGTTTAAAAACAAATAAAAATAAAAACAAAAATACTAATGGAGACATTCAATTTTGAAAAGTACAATAGGATCTCTTTAGAGTAAATATGACTTTTCTCCTTTTTAATATCTATTAAAGGACAAATATTCATTTCCCTAATATTCTTTTATCCACTACATTAGAACAGCCTTAAAAATCAGAATTGGGAACTCAAGCTGTTCATTTAATGCATTAAACCCAAATAAGTAGATCATCATTTGAGACAATCAAAACAAGCAGCAAATGGGTCAGTAATGTGGTTCAGGTAGGCTGATTTTTTTATGAGGCAATAAGCTTGGCTTTAACTGTCCACATTTTCAATAGGTTTCTTAAGCACGAAGGTGGCTATCAGGAGTGGACAGCCATAAGCAATTTGTTCCCAGGCCAAAAGAGGAATTTGGCAACTCAGCACTGTCATCGTTGCTATTGCATTTGATCTTCCCACTGAATGCCAAAATGACCACCCTCTCTGGATGCTGGTGACTTTTTTTTTTTAACTGTAGGACTGCAACTTGCCAATCCCTCTTACATTGCTAAATCTCTAGTGGCCACATAAAAAATAAATAAACAATACACACACCAGTGTGAAATGGACATAAGTTTGGTTAATTTTTTTTTTTTTATTTCGGCATAATATGGGGGTACAAATTTTAAGATTTCAAAAAATGATCTTTCCCCCGCTCCTCCCACAAGTCTGAGTTTCCAGCGTAATCATCCTCCAGATGGTGCACATCTCACTAATTATGTATGTATACACCCACCCACCCCCCACCTCCCACCTGCCCAATACCCTATTACTGTAGTTCTTATATGTCCACTTAGGTGCTGCTCAGGTAATACCAGTTTGCTGGTGAGTATATGTGGTGCTTGTTTTTCCATTCTTGGGATACTTCACTTAGTAGTATGGGTTCCAGCTCTAACCAGGAAAATATAAGATGTGCTATTAATAAGAAAATTTCCACCTAGGAACAGATGAGACATATATATGATGGTGTTGGCAGCTGTAGTCATTAGAATACGGATTAACTCTCCTGCTTTCTTCCTGTCAGCCTGAGTGATCACAGAGATGTTTGTTTCTCAGTTAAGTAAACTGGCTAATTACCATACTAAAAGTCTGATTCTTTAAAAGGACAAATGAAAAATCCATTCCAGAATTAGAAAGATAGATTTGTAATACAATATCATTTTCAATTCTTTTTGGATTTGAGAGGAGGGTGTTATAATCTTTCTTGACAAATGTATACTCCAAACTTCCATCCACACCTCTCATTTTTCCAAGTGCTTTCAACATGCGGTTATGAAGAAACAAACATATGATGACAGATTCTTTTCTTTTCCTCCCTTCCATCTTAAAATATCTTGCTTTATATAATTCTCTTTCAGAAAACAGTGTACTGCAATAGTCAATGCCTTGTTATTCATTGGTTTCTCTGCACACATTTAGAACACTGATCGAATACAAGAGTTAAAATTCTATTTCAGTGGGGGCAAACTTTACTAATTGTATATAGTAACAAGAAATTTCAGTCTTACTCCTGCAAAAATTTCTACCAAAGATTTTAAAGAAATATGTATAAATCATTCAGTTGATTTTTACTGATTTTTGGCAAAGACAAATACAAAGCAGGCATACTGTAGTCTATTCAAAAAGGCAGATATTCCACAGAATAAGTGGGCATCACTCTCAATGTTCAGTCACAGTCTCAATAAAAGGATGGTGGTTGCAAGATCTACATGAGATTATGCAACCATCCTTTACTAAACCAAAGAAAGGCAACATTGTAGCCTAATTCTCCTGGGTGTTTTACCTCTAGATGAACCAAATTGAGCCCCATTTAGCTGCCTGTTATGCTGCTGTTCATAAATTGCTGTTCTTTCTCTACCTCCTCCTTAATTTCCTCCTGTGTGCTCAGCTAATTGCTTGGGAATGCCATTATTAAAATCCAAATTAGAACTTGCCTACTAAACCAACACCTTCTCAATTCTCAAAACACCTGGACTAAATGTTGCCTTCCCTACATTTTGCTTGAGACATTTATTCTCAGCTTAACTCTAAAACAACTCTGAAAATGAAACAACTATGGGGAGGAGGGGTAAAGAGGTATCAGAGATCAAAATAAGCATCATTTGGCCCCAAATAGCTTTGAATTCTCTTCATGAAACAATTATTTAATTGACTGAAATAGACTGACCAACTGTGATTTTTGCATGTCTCCTGAGATATGTGCTGTGTTTGTCTTAGGCTATAGAAGATGCCAAAATAGGCAATTTGTGTCTGAAGGAATCAGGAATATGTGAGAGGAACCATCACATATTCAAAATGTAAATCATTAAGGAAGAAAACATTTATTTTTCACAGATTAGTCTATACCAATTTATGACTGACTGACTAAAAAATTAAAAGTTGTGGGAAGAACCTAAATGGATTAACCTCTCTGTTAGGCAATCAAGTCTGAGACTTGAGCCATAACACTTCCTCTTCACCAAATCCTGGGAAATGAACTAAATCAACTGTAAGATATCATTCATCTACATTTATTTTCAATTACTTTATTATTTTAATTATGTGAGTTCGGAAAAGAAGAGATTAATATAAGTCCAGTCAGATTTTGAGGATGACAGAACATTTAAATTTAGTGTGTCCATTGAGAACTCCAAAAGTCCAATTTGAAGGATTAAACTTCCTCAGGCTGAGATAGCTGGGATAAAAAATATACTACCTTTTGGATGGTATGGAATCCATCTTTTAACAATGGTCTACCTATGAGTATTTTGACAGCATTGATTCGAATCTGTTCAGATCACTAAATCAGTTACATATATTGTTTGGCTACCTCTTATGTATGTCCTCAAAATGACCCCTGGGTATTTTTTCTGAAGTTGCTCAGAATGTGATGTGAGAAATTTGTTTTCACACTTCCCCAGTTCTGTCTGGAACATTGTGATCATATCATATTATGTGGACCTTCCAGTGTCTCGGAGTTGAAAAGGAGAACTTCTGGTGGGTATTTCATGTTACTTGGGAGGCAGTGATTGTCCTAAAATAGTATTAAGTGTTAGTATTAGAACTAATCCTAAGCATATATAAGGTTTTACCCAAAAGAAAGCAACATAAAATATGAAAGAGAGTAGTAGTGTACTCTTTAACTAACTTGCTGTAACTAACTGAGTGACATTAGGCAGAATCTTCTTTCTACTGGCCATAGGATATACTCTTACAAAAAGCAAGGATCTGAACAGAAGATGATTTATTTTTAGGTTTTAGGATTCCAATTTAATTTCATTATTTCATTCCTTTACCATCTTTATTTCTCACCTATCCAATGATGAAATCACTTATTCTCTTTAAGAAAAAGTTTAATGAGGGCCTTTTGTGAAAGTGCTTTGAAAAATATCAAAACTTTACACGTAACCCTTATAATATTCTGAAATAAAAAAATCAAAACTTTAAACAGATAAATGATATATTAATACACATATCACCAAGAGGGGTTTCAAATGAAAGTCAATTTTATATAATTTTTACCTGTAATTTTCATGGCATATACATTTTATTCCCTAGTTTTTCCGAGCTTATTTGGATAATTCTGATTTTGTAGTAAAAATCTTCACTATTATATGGGGAGTAAATTGTTTTTGGCATCTAGGAGGGTTTTTTTTGTGTTTTTGTTTTGTTTTGTTTTCACTGAATTTATTTGATAATTATTCAATTATCTGAATACACAGTCTTCTGCCTCTCTGGGCTTATGCATACTTGTTCCTGTACAAATAGAGCCTCGCTGAAGCCATTGTGGAGTATCACCTGTGATAATAGATGCTTACATCCAGATGAGTTCTGCTTACTGTGAAAGCCCAGATGGTACCTCATGTATAAACTACACTCTAGTCCACACCATTTTTGAACTTCAGAATTCTCTCGGCCCAACAGGTGACTTCAAATTAATAGGATAATTGGAGAATTTTTGGAAAAGCCATATTTTGGTTAGGAGAAATGTGGAGGGACACCAAATCAAGGAGGAGCCCAGGTTTACCTTTGAATCATAGGAATTTGAACCTAGAAGGGAATGTCATGATATTCTTATCTACCAAACTTATTTCTAAGATGAGAAAGTTGAGGGTTAAGAAAATAAATGTTACTTGGTTACTTGGTGTGTATTTTCCAAAGTATACAAGTAAACACCATGATATTTCTTAGAAAACTTAAGGGAACCCTCCTTCTCAGAATGACCAAATACCAGGTAAGAAATTTTTCAATGCTAATGTTCGTACTGGAGTCTTTCCTTAATGTTCTTTTTACTTTTTCTTGTTCACCTGTCCTGGGCCCTTATTGAGTTTCTCATGCACATTAAATGAGACAATGTTATTTTATAAACATGTTAGACAGTCAATCTGTCAACCTCCACCCTTTTAAAGACCTTTTGTGAATCCAAAAGAGGGCGTTGCCCATAGCAGGTGTTTGAACTATGGTCCTCAATTTGGTTGTATATTAGAATCACCTGGGGAGCTTTCAAAAATTGCAGGGCTTAATCCACACTCCAGATCAATTAACTTAGGATGGGTAGTGAAACTCAGGCATCAAACTTTATAAAACTCCACAGATGATTGCAAAGTGCAAACAAGATTGAGAATCACTGCTCTAGAGCCCAGTCTATTAGGAAAAGGGGGAAATTCTTCCAGCTTTTGATTAGCAACACAGGCAGTTTAGTATACCCTGAATCCTATAGATACTGATAAGTATAATCTTCACCCATAAAACAATTTAAACTAGTAGACTGAAAACAGGCTATATACATTTTTCCACTTATAGAATCCCTAAATATTTTAATGGAGTTATTTTCAAAATGATAAAATAGGTTTTACAAAGTTATTTTGACCCAAGTTTGGACATTAATGCTGATCAAACATGGGGGATTTGATTCCACTGAAACAAGATAGCTCTCCAGTCTGCATCCAGATCCTACATTTCCTCATGCTAATTTACCCCCTATCAGTATAACTTTGGGGCATTTTGACTCCCCAAAACACCCGTCAGAAATTTAATTGGTTCATTTGTAACATAAATATCATCTGGGAACATAGTTTGCTCTTGTTTATCAATATTCACAAGCCAAATAGTACATTTTTGTTTGTATTTAGTTCAAACCCTGCTGCTGCAGCATATGTTTCATAATCAAATGGTGCCCCACACAGTCTCTTAGGTAAATAGAATATTATTGGGTGTCAGCTGCACATGAAACCATCCTCTTTAAGGCATTCATTTCCTAAACCATGAATCCCAAACAATGAACAGGTTTGAGTTTATCAGCATGCAGCCTTGCCAAAGGGCCTGCAAGAATAACCAAATGGAAACCAGCAGACGATTTAAGAACACCTGCCTTATGCTTCTGTCATTGGTTGCTCGTCCAAGTCAACCATTTCAAAAGTGTGTGAGCTACAATTAGATCTCAAGATTTGACATGGTTGTTGAATTGTAGTGGAAAGCCATACACCTACTCAATTTGAGGAGGAAATAATGTTGTGTCAAATTATATAATGCTGATTTTGTCTTAATTTCCACAGAACTAGTAAACCAAATTTACTTTAACATGTTACATTTCTTTGAGGTCAACTGGATGGCTTTTATGATCTACCCCTTAAATTTGATAGCTACCTCTCTGTTAAAGCAAAATCTATCATATATTCCTGAAAATAGCTATTTTAGCTAAGTTACGCTTGGAACCTTATAAGTGAAGAAAGACCCATGGGACAGTTGGGCTAAACTATAATAGAGATCAGAAATTCCAACCAGGCATTTTGTCAAGTTGGTAGAGAAACAATTTTCTGTTGCATTTATATCTGTTGCCTAACTACTATTCTTGTATCCCATGTGAGGACTTCACCCATGGAAGAATTGAATTCTAAAGTGCAATTGCTTTCCTATTCCTCACTTTCAACCACTATCCTGAAAACAAATTTGTGAACACATGCTTAGTGATCTATCTGTGGAAGAGACAATACTTGCCAAACATTCCCTTTGTTTCCCTGCATTTCCCAGGCTGTCTTGCCATTGGGTGGAGACCGACTACTTCTGGCCAATGAACAGTGAGGAATACTTCTGACTGAAGTGGTCAAGAACAAGTGTTTGACCTTCATTTTTCTCTTCTCCTGCCACAATAATCTTAGAAGACGTATGCTCTGCATGACACAACTGTAGGATAGAGAACTGCTCTACCAACATCAGACTGTGATGTGAGGAAAAAGTAAAACTTACTGTGCAATTACAGTTCAAAGTTTGGGGATTAGGGTAAATAATATTAATTATTAATATCTTGACTAGTATAATTTCCCTATCCCAAGAAGGAAGAAGATCAACTAAATAGTTTGCTGTTTTCAAAATATTTACTTGCATTTTTAAATCTCCATATAATGAAATATAGCATCATGGCAGGGCTTGTCTTTTCATTTATTTTTGGCATATAAATCAGAGAACTAATTCAATATGTGTATAGACTAACAGAATTCCAGAGGATATGATTGTGTTATTTGAATTCCAAAAAAAAAAAAAAAAAAAAAAAAAAGTATGGAGCACTTTTTTATATGTTTGTTGGCTATTATTCTGTCCCCTTTTAAAGGAAAAGTCATTCTCTTCCAGGAACTTAATTTTCTTGAAAACAAGTGACACACGGTCCAGTTTTAAATAATTAGCAAAGCTTGTGGCAAATTCTTTAATATGTCTTCCAAACATTTCTTTCAAAATCAATAATATATAGCCCACTTCCAGGTAATTTACAAAGCCTGTGGCCAAAATGTCTTTTTCTCATAAAGTCACTGTTATATTTTTTTCTCCAGGGACATAATGCCACATATCCAAATATTGTATTTCTTAATAGAAAAGTTTCTAAATATATTAATAATTTAGATGAAATATATTAAATTTTTAATTTCTTCTTTTTCCTAAAAATTAAATAGATGTCAAATCATATGATTTTGGGAAAAGTCCTTAGTTAGGGCTGGAATTTTGCATATTCATTTCTTAATACCTCAGCCACCATTTTGACTCCCTAAAGCCCAAAAATATAAAAGCATTGAATCTTTTTTCTCTCTTTTCCTATCTCTATTTTAAAATAATATATTCTATATTTTCTGTTCTATTTCCTAAGTGAAATTATTCCTTAATAATATTTAGAGTTAGATATTGTCTTACTTTAAAATAGAATTGCTTAAGTTTTTAGAATTTTGAACTATGAATTTGAAAGCTTTGATGCAAGTAAGCACCTGTTCTTTTTTAAATCCTCAGATGCAATCTTGCCTTATATGAAAAGTTATTTAAAAAAAAACTATTTTTCTCTAAGACATAGTGTATTTTCTTTCCAATACCTTGTCACAAATCTAATAGTCACTCAAGATTCAAAACTGATTTTTTACTAACATGATCAGAAGAACTGATAGCAAAATCGATCATCTCGTCCACCTTTACGGTTTATTGAATATATTTCTTGTATTTTCTTATCTTCCTCATTTTATAGAAAAAAAACCAGTTTTATCTTTAAACAAATGGGCAGAAATCTGAAGGGCTGCATTTTTCCCTTCTAGAAGTATTTGCACACAATTTGCTATAAAATAAAACATAAAGCACATCGCAACAGAAACTATTCATTTGCTAATTTTTTTCAGATAAATGCTATCATTCTGCCCTCTGCCAGTTCTCTCTTTCTTCAATTTATAAGGATGAAATATTTAATTAACAGCCATTTATTTGGGTTTTATTTGACATCTGGACTCAGTCTCCCTTTTTCCTAACTCTCTGAACACTGATCCATTAAGTTGTGTAACAACATGAATCCTATTTAAGAATAGGATTTAAGAATCCTATTCTTAAATCCTATTCTTAAATAAGATTGTTAGTAATACTTAAGCAGAGAGCATACAGAAGAGTAAAGAATTATGTGTGTGTGTGTGTGTGTGTAATTTTTTTCTTTAGTTTTGGAAGCAGAAAAGCCAGTAGTAGACAAGTTTCTAAATAAATACTATCCTGAGGATATTTTCAGATTCAATTTATAGTTGTAACATACTCACACAAGTTAGAGATTATTCTAACATGTGGATACTTCACTGAACTGAACCTCAAAAACTTTAGAACTTTACCCATCAATAAGGTAGCCTCCCTAGGAAATTTTATTTTTAACTGTTAGCTCTTTGAAGCTGCATACTTGATTTTTCTGAAGTTGTAGATACATCATAAAATTGAGCTGTTTGCAACGTATTTCCCTAGTGAAAAGTCAATTACTAATGTGGTAGCTCTTGAAGAATTTGTTTGATGTTTTAAAATATTCAAGGAAAAGAGACAACTGGCAACCAAATTCAAAGTTTCCAGTTAAGTATGCTCATAATTAGCCGACAAAACATCAGTTTCTTTTTCCTAATAATGGGTTGAATTGGATGTATGTAAGTTTTAATGCAAAGTGTTCAAGTATATTTGATATAATGATGCCTCTGCACCTGTGATATCAAATATACTTGATAGAAAACTTAATATACTTATAGAAAACCTTAATATACTTAATTTAAAAAACCTTGTGGTTTTGTAAGTAAAGTATCCGGTGCAGTCTCTAGTAGCATTATTAATTTATAATATAACTGCAGATTATATCAAAGTTTTCATGAAAAAGAGGACCAGTAAATTAAGAAAAAAATTATTGTAGTCTCCATGATAATCAGCAAAAGTGGGGGATACTGAATGGAGTTTTCTTAAGTTTTCAAGTCCTCTAAAGATTATCTTCAGTTTTCGAAACCCCAAACCCAGAAGCAGCAGGAGTCAAAAATAAACACCAAACAAACACCAGCTATCAAAAAGTTGAGTTTCAAACATTCGCTTATGGTCCAAACCAGAGAAACAGAAATCTCTTTCAGCATGTACGACAGAAGGATTTAATTCAGGGAACTTATTACTCAATCAGTGGTGAATCTGAGAAGCCCATGGAAATGGTAAAGTGACCCAGACATTATTTAGATCAGGAAGAAGCTACCATCCCTCAGGCTGGCTCAAGAAAGAGGGAGCATTACTGAAACCCAGCAGTCTGTCCAGTGGCAGATGGATCTGAGAGGAGATGTGGCCAACTCCACAGATGCCATTTGATGGAAGAGAAAAGGGGGAGAAGAACCTTGACTGTGCTGCTCCTCCTGCTCTCCAGCCTTTCACATTTGCCTCCCACTGGCTGAACCCAGCTGGAATACAGCTGCCATAATTGCCCAGAAAGCCAAGCCTGCTGGAGTCATCACTTCTGATAAGGGGAATGGAAGGCACAGAGATAGGTGCGAGAATAATCAGGCCTAGGATTGGTAGACACTTGTGACTCAGTGGTTCTCTAGGCCCCACTTGGTGTGTGGGGTTTAGGCAGGCTCACCTCCACATTATTCTCTTTCTGGTGATGCCGCATCTCAGGTTAAGTGGAGATGAGGGAGTTTATCCTTTCCTTATTTCCTAGCTATAATCTCAATCTTTTGCTGCCAAAGCATTCCAGATAAGCATCCATTCCAAATAAATCAGTGTCCTTGCTATTTAAACCTGGCAGCTCAACAGCCATAGCCTAGCTTCTCCCTCCTAATAGACTGTCACCTAGCCCTGCCTACTGGGATTTCCCTGCGGTGGTCTCTGGGTGCACAGTTGCCACTAGGTATCAGCCAGCTTCTTCCTTATTTATAATTTTATACAGAATCCTTATTGACTTTTGCTCCAACCCAACTTTCTCCAGCGTTATTCAATTCATCATCATCCGGTCTTAGTATAACTTTATTCCTTCTAATTATGTATAGAAGTGAAATTCTTTCTCACTGAACAGCTGTGTCACCTACAACTCAAGAAACCCTGTCTCTGAGCATTCCTATTATGGTTGCAAAGTTCTTGTGACATTAGAGGGCATTTAGTTACTGGTTGTCATGTAACTTAGAGATTGCCTCCTTCACTGTCCAATCTAACTCTCATTGGTGGTCTTTTCAACATAACCTATCATGGAAGCTTAAGAACTACAATCTCTCAGATGAGAATCCGACCTTCTAGGTCATTGGCCACACAGAGCTCTCAGCAAATCCCAGGTATAAGTTGCCACATGTGGCCATGTGCTTTTCACACTGTATAACTCCAAGATGCCACTCTAATGTGTTGATGGTGCCCCAGAAGTTGTGCATCTCCGTGACCCTGCCTATGCACATACAGGTATTAAATAAGTACTTGGTAAGTGGTAAATGAATCAGGGAGGTTAGCAGAGCCTTATAATATCATTATGTGGAAATAGGTTTTATAGAGCAATGGATATTGGTAAATTACTCTAAAAATTTTGCTGGTTAAAAAATTGCATTTTGCTTGAATAATAATAGGATCTGAAATTGCCAGAGGAATGCTATTAATGAATTAGGGTCCACATACTCAACTCAATTAAATTATATAAAAAGGCATGTTGAACATAATGAAGCATCATCTAATTAAAAGGTTCAAAAAGGTCCTTTGAAAATCAGGGATGTCATGAAACCTTTCGCCTTAGGACACTGTCCTTTCTGTCCAAAACGATCGTTATTCTTTACCCTAAATTGTAGAGATTTAGCTATGTTAGACATTCTCTTGCCTCCCTTGTAAGGAAAGGCAGAATTTCTTTTAGTTTTCTTTATTCTCTGCTGATGCCATGTGAATAGCCATTAATCCTTTACAATTTTGTTCCACATGTGGACTTCCATATTGTTTATCTTCCTAGGCTTTGTTTAATTTCTTACACACTACTTATCTTTAGAGATTCCAGTCCCAGCTGAATCTATTTTTATCTTTCTTCTTCTCTTTCTTTTTCTTCTTTCTTTTGTCAGTCCAATCACTGAACCTAGGAGCACTGAAATATACCAGGTTGCCACAGAGATATCAATTCTGAGCAGGCAAAAGAAGTCATGGATCATACTATGTATTATTAGAAGACTTATTTATATAATTAATCAAAGCAATGTTGTCTAAAATCTGGCCATTAGCCTTGAGAGGAAAGAAACTCCACAGTAATCTGGAACTGAAGAGATACTAATGTTCATATTTACAGTCCCTAATCTTGTATCATTATATAAATAATTGACACTTAGTAAATTAGCTGCCAATAGCCTAGATGAATATATTCTCTGACCACCAGTCTCTGTAGTAGTACTGCATGGGAAGTTAAATTATAATCATCAATTTAATAAGCTAACATAGAAACAAAAAGTATAGATATTTCTTACTTGAAGAAGAGTAGGTCAGACCCCTGACCAGGGGACCTACCAGCCCAGGGAAGATTTAGATGACTATTTCTAGTTGACCTCTTCTTTTTTATTTTTTTAACTTTTTTTTAAATTTATTTATTTATTTTTTCTTTTTATTTTATATATGACGGGGGTACAAATATTGTTAGGGTTACATATATTACCCCTGCCATTCCTTCCCCCACCCCCCACCTTGTCAAAACATCAAGCGTGTCCAACCCCAGGTGGCGCGCATCGCTCTTATTTTGTAAGTATATATCATTCCCCTTTTCCCCCCTCCCAGCTGCCCACCACCCAATAAAAGTTTTCTTTTTTTTTTCCCTTTTTGATCTTTTGCTTACATTATATATCTTTGGCTTTCCCTAGGAAGGGTTAGAGGTATTGCCTTCCCCCAGACACACAATGCTCCCACAACCCTAAGATGTGTATCTGTCCCTCCTCCAAACCCTGGTGAACACTGCCACCATTGGAGCACCCTTGTTTTAATCTGTCAGTAGCAATTTGATGGTGAGTAGATATGAAGCCCATTTTCTTGATCTTGTGTTGCCTCACTTTGGATAATAGGCTTAAGCTTAATCCTGCATAAATGGTGCTAGCTCACTGTCATTTCTTAGAATTGAGTAGTATTCCATTGTGAGCATATACCAAATTTTAATTATCCACTCATGAATTGACAGACACTTGGGTTGTTTCCATGATCTTGCAATAGTGAATTGTGCTGCCATAAACATTTGGGTGCAGATGTCTTTGTAATAGAATGTCTTATGCTCTTTTGGGGAGATGCCCAACAATGCTATTGCAGGGTCGAATGGTATTTCTATTTCTAACTGTTTGAGGTATCTCCAAATTCTTTTCCATAGAGGTTACAATAATTTGCAGTCCTACCAGCAGTGTAAGAGTGTTCTTGTTTCCCCACATCCTCCTTAGCATTTGTTGTTTGGGGATTTCTTGGTACAAGCCATTCTCACTGGTGTTAGACGGTATCTCATTGTGGTTTTAATTTGCATTTCTCTGATGATTAGAGATGTTGAGCATTTTTTTTTTTTTATATGTTTTCAGGCCATTATTCTGTCTTCTTTGGAGAAGTTTCTGTTCATTTCCGTTGTCCATTTCTTGATGGGGTTGTTTGATTTTTTTCTTGTTTATTCTTTTAAGTTCTAGATAGATTCTTGTTATTAGACCTTTATCAGAAGTGTAGACAGCAAATATTTTCTCCCACTCTGTGAGTTGTCTATTTGCTCTAATGATGGTTTCCTTAGCTGTGCAGAAACTTTTTAATTTGATGAGATCCCATTTGTTTATATTTGATGCAGCGGTGATTGCCTTGGGGGTCTTCCTCAAAAATTCTTTGCCTAGGCCAATGTCTAATAGAGTTTTCCCAGCATCTTCTTCTAGGATTCTTAAGGTTTCATGCCTTAGGTTTAAGTCTGTTATCCATCTTGAGTGAATTTTTGTGAGAGGTGAGAGGTAGGGATCCTGTTTCAAACTTCTGCATGTAGCTAACCAGTTTTCCCAGCACCATTTATTAAAGAGAAATTCTTTTCCCCATTGTATATTTTTGTCTGCTTTATAAAATATTAGGTTGCCGTATACTGATGTTTTCATCTCTGGTATCCCAGATCTATTCCAGATATTGATGCTTCTGCTCTTATGCCAATCCCAGGCTGATTTAACAATTATTCCTTTATAGTACAGCTTGAAGTCAGGAAGACTGATGCCTCCCAGTTTGTTCTTTTTATTTAGGATTGCTTTGGCTATACAAGGTTTTTTCTGGTTCCATGCAAAGTGAAGAATTATTTTTTCTAGATCTGTAAAGAATGCTGATGGTATTTTAATGGGGATTACACTGATTCTGTAGATCACTTTAGGTAATATTGACATTTTAACAATATTGATTTTACCAATCCATGAACAAGGTAGATTTTTCCATCTGTTCAAATTATCTGCAATATGTTTTTTTAGTATTTCATAGTTCTCCTTGCATAAATCTTTTGTATCTTTCATTAAGTATACTCCTAGATATTTAATTTTCCTTGGGACTATAGTAAAGTGTATTGTGTTTTTGTTTTGAGTTTCTGCTTGATGGTTCTTGGCATATACGAATGCTTCTGATTTGTGTATATTGATTTTATAACCTGAAAATTTACCAAATTTATTTATTAAATCTAGGGGTTTCTTGGATGAATCCATGGGGTTTTCTAGGTATAATGTCATATCATTAGCGAAGAGTGAGAGTTTGATCTCATCTGCCCCCACTTGGATGCCCTTAATACCCCTCTCTTGTCTGATTGCTATAGCTAGGACTTCGAGCGCTATGTTGAATAGAAGAGGAGAGAGTGGGCATCTTTGTCTAGTTCCGAATCGAAGATGGAATGATTTCAATTTTTCCCCATTTAGAATGATATTAACAGTGGGTTTGTCATAAATGGATTTGATAAGTTTAAGGTATGAACTGTCTATGCCTATTTTGTTAAGAGTTTTTATCATAAAGGTGTGCTGGACTTTGTTAAATGCTTTTTCTGCATCTATTGCCAGAATGATATGGTTTTTGTTCTTGATTTTATTTATGAAGTGAATTGCATTTATAGACTTGCATATGTTGAACCAGCCTTGCATTCCTGGAATAAAGCCTGACTGGTCATGGTGAATTATTTTTTTGATGTGCTGCTGAATTCTATTTGCTAGAATTTTATTTAGGATTTTCGCATCTGTATTCATGAGAGATATTATTCTGTAATTTTATTTTTTTGTTATGTCCTTTCCTGGCTTTGGTATCAAGGTGATATTGGCTTCATAGAATGAGTTAGGAAGGATATCATCTTTCTCAATGGTGTTGAATAGTTTCTGTAGTATAGGTATTAGTTCATCTTTGTATGTTTGGTAGAACTCTGAAGTGTAGCCATCCGGTCCAGGACTTTTCCATTTGGGGAAATTTTTAATTACTGCTTCAATTTCTGAGCTTGAGATTGGTCTATTCAGGAGATCTGCTACCTCCTGGGTGAACTTAGGAAAGTTGTATGAATCCAAGAATTTGTCCATTTCATCTTCGTTCTGTAGTTTTTGGACATATAGTTTTTTAGAGTAATCAAATATAATGTTTTGTATTTCTGTGATGTCTGTTGTGATCTCGCCTTTATCATTTCTTATTGAGTTTATTAGAGTCCTTTCCCTTTGAGTCCTTGTCAATCTGGCAAGAGGGGCTATCAATTTTGTTTATCTTTTCAAAATGCCAGCTTCTGGTTTTGTTGATCTTTAGTATAGTTCTCTTGTTCTCCGTTTCATTTAGTTCCGCTGTGATCTTTGTTATTTCTTTTCTTCTACTAGGATTAGAAGTTGTTTGCTCTTCTTTTTCCAGTTCCTTTAGCTTATTCATTAGGTTGTCAGAATCTAAGCTTTGTGTGTTTTGGATGTGAGCATTAATTGCTATTAGTTTTCCTCTCAGGTAAGCTTTTGCTGTATCCCACAGGTTTTAGTAACAAGTATCACCATTATCATTTTGTTCAAAGAAATTCTTGATTTCTCTCTGAATTTCTTCCTTGACCCAATAATTTTTCAATAAATAGATTGTTTAGTTTCCATGATATTGTAAGATATTGAGTATTTCTATTGGAATTGAACTGTAATTTTATACCATTTTGGTCAGAAAAGATACAAGATATAATTTCTATTTTCTTGAATTTTTTCAGATCTGATTTGCAGCCTAGGATGTGATCAATTTTGGAGAAGGATCCATGGGCTGCTGAGAAGAATGTAAATTCAACTTTATTTGGGTGGAATGTTCAATAGAGATCTGTCAGACCTTTTTGGTCAAGGGCTCTATTCAGGTCCATTATTTCCTTGCTTATTTTCTGTTTGGAGGATCTATCCAGATCATTCAGTGGAGTGTTGAAGTCCCCTGCTACTATGGCAGTGTTGTGTAACATGGTGTTTAGATTAGATAAGGTTTGCTTTATGTAATTGGGTGCTCCTGCATTGGGTGCATAGATACTAAGAATTGTTAAATCTTCTTGTTGGATCTACCCTTTTACCATACTAAAATGGCCTTCTTTATTCTTTTTTACTTTTGTTATTTTAAAGCTCATGTTATCTGCAAATAGTATAGCTACCCTAGCTTTCTTTTGACTTCTGTTTGACTGGATGATAGCTTTACATCCCTTGACCTTTAGCCAGAAGGCATCTTTGTGGGTTAGATGTGTTTCCTGTAGACAGCAGATACTAAGCTTGTGGAATTTTATCCACTCTGCCTGTCTATGCCTCTTCAGAGGACAATTTAAACTATTTACGCTTATTGAAAGGATTGAAAGGTTACCATTCATATTGTTGAGTGAAGACTTGTTGCTTTCTTACACCTTGTGCCATCATGTAGATCGAGATCTAAACTTTAATTCTTTGAAGATTTTACTTTGAGGGATGTCTATTGCCCTGTTCAGTTAGAAATGCAGGTCTAAGAACTTTCTGTAGGGATTGTCTGGACTTTGCATATTCTTTCACTGATTGCTTGTCTGAGAAGGACTTTATTTCTTCTTCATAGATGCAGCTTAATTTTGGTGGATAAAGAATTCTAGGTTGGACTTTGTTCTGTTTTAGAAGGTTAAGGATAGGCACCCAATGCCTATCCTTACAATGCCTTCTGGCTTGTAAGGTTTCAGATGAGAAGTCTGCTGTTAGTCTGATAGGTTTTCCTTTATAGGTTAATTGTGGTTTTCGGCTCGCTGAACGGAGTATTGCTTCCTTCACATTTACTTTGGTCAACCTAATGACCATGTAACAAGGTGATTGCCTTTTCATGTTGAGTCTCCCAGGTGTTTTGTGTGCTTCTTGTATTTGGATATCAAGATTTCTTGCCAGGCCCAGCATGTTTTCTTCAAGTATTCCATGAAATAAGTTTTCCAGCCCTTGTGATTGTTCCTCTTCCCCTTCCAGTATCCCGATCACCCTGAGGTTTGGCTTTTTTACATAATCCCATATTTCTTGTAAACTTTGGTCTTGTTTCTTGTTTTTCTGTTTCCTTTCTTCCTCTGATTTATTTAGCACATAGGCATAATCTTCAAGGTCCAAGATTCTTTCCTCTGCATGGTTCATCCTGTTCTTGATGCTTTTTAATGTATTCTGGAGATCTTTGATTGTTTCTTTCATTGCCAAGATTTCTGCTTCATTCTTCTGAATAATTTCAATTTCTTTGGAGAATCTTTCATTCATTTCCTGTATTGTTCTTGAGGTTTCTCTGTGTTGTGATTCTATTTTCTCTTCAATTCTGTTGAGCTTTCTGACAATCCATATTTGAAATTCTTCTTCCATCAGTTTAATTGTATAATGTAATTTGGTGTCATTTGATGGAGGTCGAGTATTATCTTTTGGAGTTGACTTTTCTCGCTGCTCCTTTATGTTTCCTGTGATCTTCCTCTGGTTCTTTCTCAATTGGGTGTTTTGTCAAGGACCGGAGGTGCTGGGGCTAGGTTATTGGCTAAATTCTGGTGTTCCTAAGGATTGATCTATGCCAGGGCTGGGCATATATGGTCCAGTCCTGTAGTGGCTTAGAGGATTTTGTTTCTGTTGGGTTGTCTTTGGTCTAATGTCTTCACCTTATGTCTATTGAGATTAATAGGTTTGGGGCCCTTGCTAAGAGATTTGGGGGTTAGATAACCTTTGTGAGTGCTAGTTTGCTCTCAACCCCTAGATTGAAGAGGGAGGCACTATGATAGGGTCTGAGATTACTATGCCCAGAAACAGACAGGCGGGACAGCCGGACCTACCAATTTCTGTCTTCTGCCTCTTTAATTACACAAATGGAGATAAGTGGCAGGAATGGGAACAGTGTCTATCTCAGCTTCACCCCAAGGCAAGGTCAGAACCTTTGGAGCCATGGGCCCAGCCCCAAGTCACAGGGAGGGTGTGGGTGGTAAAGTCTCTCCACCTTATAACTACAAAAGGCAGCTTCCTTCACAGCTTGGCCTTTCCCAGATGGGCTCTGCACTTGGTCACACAGCAGGGAAGACTTGTGCAGGGAGAGACTGTCCAGAAACTGACAGGCGGGGAAGCCGGACCCACCCATCTCCATCTTCTGCCTCTTTAATTACACAAATGGAGATGAGCAGCAGGAACGGGAACAGTCTCTATCTGAGATCCGCCCCAAGGCAGGGACAGGACACCCAGAGCCAAGGGCCTGGCCCTAAGTCACAGGAAGGAGTGGGTCATAAAGTCTCTCTATCTTATATCCACAAAAGGCAGCCTCCTTTGTGGCTCAGCTCTGCCCTGGAGGGCTCTGCTCTCTGGGCACAGAGTGTGTGCCCCTTGTGCAGCAAGAGACCTTCCAATATCAGATTGGTGGAGCAGAGGCGCGTACCAGCACTCTCTCTGCACCTCCCCTCCAAACATCGAGTCCAAGTCAGCTGGCAGGATTGGGGAGGCAGGAGCAGTGTTAGAGGAGCAGAGGGACGGGAGTCCAATGGATCAAGGAGTCTAGCTTTGTGTATTCTGTCCACTCAGCACCATCCAAAACTTCAACTATATCCAATATCAAAGCCTCCTTTTGTGTATACTCCCCTGGACCTGGAAGCATTCTGCAGGGAGATGCCGGGGTGGGCTCTGGTTCCTGCCACAGGGAGAGTGACTGCTGGGTTCGGACCCACCCCCACCTGAAACTGCTTGAGCTGTGTGCTCTGGATAACTCAAAATGTTCCCTGCTCTAGTCTCCTCTCCACACAACTTTGCCCTGCGCTACCTCTTCCCTGCAACTTCAGGCCCTTCCCGGCCTACGTGGATGTGAAGGTCAGTGTAGGAGGGGGCGTCTCTCAGCGCCAGGTAGGGCTAATGCCACTGTCAGCCAGCAGTGGCTTAAACCACCCATCATTCCCTCCCTGTTGTATATCTCTAATTCCCTGGGTTTTGCAGGAGAATAACCAATTCACCTTTGCTTTAGGCTGTAGGCTGTCTTATCCCTTCACTTCCCAGTGGATGTCCGCAAGCTTGTGAAGCTGGTCCTGTGGAAATGCAGGTCACTCACGTGTGGTTGTCTGTTTTCTTCACTTTCCGTTCTGGGAGCATAGAGCCAGGAGGACACCCCTACTCCGCCATTTTTCACAATTGACCTCTTCTTTATCTAAGGTTCTGATTACCCTTTTAGTGCTCTACATACATAAGTCTTCAGCCAGACTATGATTCTGTCATATTAGCCGTGGACTCATTCTAATGCTATGTTTGTGTATATATATTTTTGATAGTACATTATATATTTATTAGTTTAGCATTTCGAGACCAATTTTCCTCCCTTATTTTAAACTTCTTAGGGGTATCATGTTATTGCTCTAAATAACTTAGCAATTTTTGGTTGGGAACTAAAAGGAATATAACAAAATATATTATAAATTCAGCATTTCAAAAACTATGTAAAATATTACATTTGAATTAACACAGCTAATCTGAGTTGACAGTTATTAATATTTACATATATAAGTGCAGTTGCATAATAAAGGAAACTCCTAGAGTTTAACTTTGATATTATAATTCTATTGATACTGAAATATGTACAGTTGTTGTTATTAACACTTTCAAACATGGACTGTTTTATTACTTGTCTGTAAGGAAAGAGAGAGAGAGAGATTGAGATTTTCTCTCTCTCCACCAGTTCAGCTCAACTTAAAGCAATAAGTTCCATCAAGTGCTGGGCAAAGAATCTGATGAAGAAAGATGGTGACATGTCTTTTTCTTGTAGAATATTGAAGACAAAGATTTTTAAAAGCTAAAGAACTTTACTGACCAGTGTAAAGTTCTCTCCTCTTAGGCTGTCAGACTTCCCTGTGGATATTCAGTACATTTTCCCAAACATAAAAAAGAATACCAACTAATTAACATTTATAATATGACATATTTATAGCATCATTAGCATTTTCCTATAAGACTGAATTTCTTTTTGTTCTATGCCTTTAAAGGATTTGCTGCATTTTTAAGTATGATTATGTTATGTCTTAGAGTTAAGTTGTATTTTCTTTTGCTCCTCAAAAAATACAAGCTTAATTTTGTAATAGAAATCAGTAGACATCTAAAATTTACTGCATATAACTTAAAGTATAGATGTGCCTATCTTCTATATGCATGTGTGTGAATGTGTATGTTATTTAATTTCTATGTATATAAATATAGCTTTATTCAATTTCTTAAAGTAAGGGATATCAGTACTCTTTAATATGCAGTGATTATATTTTCCAAATAAAACATAGGTTTGCACAGTCTGAGAAATACAGGAGCAAAAGGACACACTATATGGAATTGGACCCACCTTAGGAAATCAAGAAATATGTATCAATATGTGACCTGTGAGTGGTATGTCCGCAAGACGACCTTTCTTCACATAGCTGTAGTTCTATAGTAAAATACATTTTGTTCTCCCATTTCAAATTAAGAAAGGGCAAAAAAAAGCAATGATATAGCTTTTCTATTTTTATCACAGTGGTTTTCATTATTTTCATAAATAGAACCCTCCAGGTTATTTCTGTTAAATTGGTTACTTTTAAACCTGTTTAATCAACAATTTTGATGGATTAGAATTTGACTGAAGGAAGGTATGAAGTACACTATTCTACTACACCATGTGTCCTTTTGCAAGAAAAAAGCACTCATCACAACACCTGATAATGGTTGATTACATAAGTTAAATGAAAGGAAGATAATATAATAAATGTCCCTGAATGGGGCCTCTGGTTTTATACTTCTGGGGTTCAAATTCTTGTTCTATCCATTGCTAGTTCATAATCCTGTTTATGTTAATTAGACTCTGTAAATATCAGTTTACTCATCTATTAAAATGGAAATAATACCAATTGTATAAGGTTAGTGTAAAGATCAAAGGTTATAATCCATTTAAATGTAGGACATAGGACCCAGAAGCAAAAATAAATAAATAAATAAATAAAAAATAAAAACCACCACCAACAAAAAACACTCCAAACATAAACATATTTATTATTACTTTTTGTGGTGGTGATCCCTTATGGTTTTGTATCCAGTAGCCTATTGTACATTACATAGCAGAAAGACACTTTTAAGAATTGAATATTTAGGAGTTTAAATCTCTAAATGATTCCCATTAGAATTATGTGATAAATTAAAAATTGATTTATTGCCAATTTTCTTAGAGTTTTAATTTATAAAATTTGCATGTGAACAAATCAAATTACCACATATTAAAAAGAAAAGATATTTCAAGAAATAAAGTTGACATGACTTTAGGTAGAATTCTTGTCTTGGCAAGATATCTTATCCTATTTGTAATGTTTCATAGTCTGTCCTTAATTATCCCGAATATGAAACATCATATTATGGTATGCATTTTATTTAATTTAAACTTTTTCCTCTTTTTCTCTAAACATACTCATCTTGGTGGTGTTTTTGTGTTAGTGTACCATACTAACATTTGGCCAGAATTCATAAAGGAAGCCTCTTTCCTGTTGTCATTAACATTTACACAGTCTATCTTGTGTAGATCTCTGAATCGAGCATCTTATTTTTTCTTCCTTGTTCTTTACGAAAATTCACTACTGCCACTAGAGTCATGCTGTCTTGGTGAGGTGTGTGTGTTGTGACTGTGTGGATGTATTTCCTCTCCTTTTTGACCCCTCCCAATCAACCAATCCCTGCAGTAAATTTCCTACCCAGGCGTTGAGATGTTCATCTGAATTGAAGTTTGATGTTCACCCATCACTTCCCTGAAGGCACTGACAGCCTCAGACTTTCATCTGCCAGTTCATCCTTCCTCCTAGCAGACACAAGCAGATTAACATATCCCCAAGAGGCTGATGTCTTTAGTTGCTGAAGCCACTCGATACTTATTACCTGACAGTGTTCTCTAGTAAGACTTATTTATTTATTTTCAAATGCTACCTGCTAGGATATCTTCATGAGATACATGTGTCATTTTTGAGGGGGCCCCCAAGGGGGACAACAGCTCCAGGCTTCTCAGGTTTGCCTCAAGCTGTCAAGATTTACTGAGTGTAATTTGGTGGTGGCCCTTCTCCCTCTTTAGACTCCAAGTTCAGACCCAGTATACTCTGCAAAAAGTAGTGTAAACTATAGAAAGTGATACGGAGGTGGTTGGGGACAGTCATTGGGGGAACTCTAACAATGTGAAATTTGTGGTCCTGAATGCTGTAAGGTGGGTGTCTACACAGACTTAAATCTCAGGAAAATTGTCCTTTTTCCTTTCATTGTGACAAGAACCCCGGCCTCAGCAGCAGAGCGTGTCACTCTAGCAACTTCTGCCACTTTGTTGTGGTGATTGTGAATTGATGCTTGACACTGATGAGGTCTAATTTCCCAGTGGACTTTGGGAAGGGTCTGACACTGGCGTGGATCACTGTTCTTGCATACAGCAGCTATTTATATCGTTTTCTTCTCTGTTCATGGAGAACACTACAAGCAGCAGTTGCTATCTGTTTACGCATGTGTGTGCACACTCACATGCCTATGTGTGTATCTAAGAATGTTGATATGCGTTTTTAGTAATCTCTTTTATTTCATACTGGCAACACATATGATTTTAGTATCTGGCAACAATGGAGCAAGATGGGCCAAGAAAACTGAACTGGGAGGAGAAATGGGCTGCTGAAAAATCAGATCTGCAGCTCTAAAGCACTGTCAGGTTACAGAGAATTCTCATTTGATTTGCAAAAATCCATATGAGACATAAGAGGGTAGAATGTTGTAATCAATTGATCCATATTTCAAATGAGGAAAGTGAACATTAGAGAGATTTGGTCACATACCGTAGAAATCTGATGAAGCCTGAACACAAACCCAGTTGTTCTGATTCCAGCATTCACAGACCAAACCACACTGCCCTCAGAGACCTTGTAGTTTAGTGGGAGGGTTAAACAAGATGGAAATAACAAACCTAAGGCATTATAGGTACAAGCATAGAACTATGTAGAAGATTTCGTGAACAAATAGAAGAGAAAGATAATACTTCAACTGGGGGTAGGGGAGATGGGATCAAGAAAGATTCGAATAACCAAACGCTCATTTGGAAGTTTCTTTGATTTAAAAAGATAACTGTTGGCATTCGACAGGCTTCATAAAACTATACTCCAACATAAAAAATTGCTTTGGTTAAAGACCAATGGAGAAGCTGTATTTAACATTATTGTAATAAACTTTGTGAGAGCTTTCCTATAATGATTGAATGTAATTGTTGCAATGGATTGTGAGGCATTATGATGGATTCTAACAAAAATGAGAATTTGCACATCCATTATGACTTTCAAGTATGATGAATTTTTAAACTACATAGAAATGGGGCAGTCAATTGAAAGAAGATTGCCAAGCTACATTATAAATGTTCATGGCTTAGGGATTTGATATAAGCAGTGAAGAAGCAGATTCCAACAGGGCAGAGAGTAAGCTGAGCTGGTGGATACTGCCCCTATTTCTATATTTGAAATATCTGACTACCCCCGAGGAAAGCACTGAAGGCCCATAAATATTAATATCATAATGGAAGAATATCAACATTTTAATGTCCTTTGGGTCTGATTCATCTGTAGTAAATGTGTAAGAGGTGTGATCAACCTTAACCTTCAGGAGCTAGATCTTATTCAGGAGATCTTTTGAAGATCTCCAAGACAGTTTGAGAATTCTAGTCCTGGTACATATTATATGGTCACATCTCGTTACTTAATAAGACTCCTACTAATTACCAAGACATCTGCTTTTATCAGGAGGTACTCACCTCAGTGGGTAGAGCAACCAACAAATTGAAACTGGGGGTGTAAACAGGTAGCAGGGCAGCAGGACTTAAGAAATGTTAATGGATTATCTAAGAATCAAAGTGAGACCCTGAGATTTTTTTTATGTGATATGAGTATTATTATGATCAGTGAAATTTAGACTGGTAGCTTGAAAGTGGAGGCCTCATTGAAAGGCTTTGCAATATATCTGAAAGAAAGTCACAAACCAGGTACTTATTATCCCTGGGGCTGAATACTTCAAATATATTCACTTAGTAACAGTGGGGCTCCTCACAAATTGGTGAACCTCCTCAAGCTTGCCTCATTTACATTTATCTATCTCCCCATCATACAATCTCAAAGGTGAATAGCTTTTCTGTTGTCCCTACATTTCAAGAGAGTTTCAAGTTCATTCTATCTCCCTAGATAGAACCCCTCTCTCCCACTCCAGGAATCACCTATCTTGCTCAGATCCTTCGCACCTTCATTTGTGAGACTATCGTCATCTTCTCACCCAACTCCATGCCTCATTGTCTCTACTGGCATCCTTTCCACATAAACCAATATATGTCAAACGTCCTAACATGGAAATTCTGATTGCTTCATTTTTGTACTTAAACAAACCTACAATACAAAACAACCAAACAACTAAATTCTCTACTGATGGCTTAATAGAATTTAAAGCTCTTCTGCTGGACTTTAGAAACCTCCAAAAAAAAAAAAAAAAAAAAAAAAAAAAGCTCAAAATACCCTTCTAGTTTCATTTGGCATTATAATTTTTCATGTGCCTTAGACAATAACCACAGCAAAGAATTCTTTCTGACCTTACTTGGTCCTATTCTTATACTGTTTCCTCATTCTAGAATATCTAACCTTATATGGACCAAAAGAAAAAAAATATATATTAATATTTAAATCAAGTGTTGCCTCTTAAAAGTAGCACTGGGAAGTGGGAGAGATTTTTTTATATGGAATATGTTTTAATGGTTAAGAGTTCAAGTCCTGACTCTGCTACTTTCTAGCTGTGTGATCTTGAACAAGCTACTTTAACTCTCTGTGCCTGTTTATATTACTAACCTATGAAATGGAGATTTTTTTTACAAAAGCAGCTTCCTCCTAGGATTGTTGTGAGGATTAAACTAGTTCATGTATGTATATTGTTTAGAACAATGCACATAGTAAACACAAAGTAAGAACCATATTAATGTAATTATTATTGTAGAATTGGAGCACCTGTCAAAATGTTTTTGAGATGCCTCATGGACAAACACACTATGCTCTTTCTCACGAATATAAGTAAAGGTATAAAATAATTAAAATAACTGGTAGTATGACTATTGCCAGTGTCATGATTTAAAAATAAAATATAGTCAAAATTATATTTTTTGAAACTACCCCATGAGTTCCAGTTCTCCCAGCCCTTACTCAGATTTGAAATATCAGTAAATGGGAGTTAACTTATGTTAGTTAGTTGGTTCATACCTTTATTCAGTAATGTTCTAAACAAGCATTGCACACTGTATTATTCATAGTTTCCCATTGCTGCTGTAGCAAATTGCCACAAACTTAGGTGCCTAAAACAACACAAATTTACTATCTTACAATTCTTCAGGTCATAAGTTTGAAATGAGTCTTGTAGGGCTAAAATGAAGGTGTAAGCGGAGCTGCATTACTTTCTGAAGGCTCCAGGGAGGAGTCTGTTTCCTTGCTTTTTCCAGCTTCTAGAGGTACCCACTTTCCTTGATCCATGAAAAGCCAAAACCAGGAATGGCTTATTGAGTCTTTCTCACATCACATCACTCTCACATTGGTAGTTCTGCTCCCTTTTTCTATATTTAAAGAACCCTTGCAATTAAGTTGGATAATATAGGGTAATCTCTTTATTTCAGGTCAGCTGATTAATAACCTCAATTTCATCTGCAACATAAACTTCCCTTTTCTGTGTAACATAACATTATCTGAGGTTACCAAGATTAGAATATCAACATCTTTGAGTATCCATTTTTCTTTCTATCATGCATAATTACTAGAAATCCTCTTTTTATAATGCATTAGACACCAGAAGAGAGACCATGGTGTATGGTACAATTATGTTTTAAGCTAGAAGACAAACTGAAGAATCAGAGAAATTCTCATCATTTATAGGATTTTTTCCTTCCCTTGATAGATATAGTTTTCAGTTCATTTCTTGTGCTAAATAATTTTGTGGACCTCTACTCCACACCTAAGATTATGTACACTCAGCAAGTAAATATATCTTTACAGAGCAACCAATGTATGTTCAGCCTGCCCCAGATGTTAGCATAGATAGGAGAGAAAATAGCATATATTATGATATGAGAGGCAAAATAACATCTGAATCAAAGAAGTATAGACATTCTAAATGTCAAAGGACTAAAACTGATATTAATCAAAAGCTAAAATGTAATATGTACTCAGAAAATATCATTTTAAGACTTTAATTTTCTCATTTTCAATAGATGGGTTATAGGAAGACAATAAGATCTTGTAGGGGATTTTGTGTCCACATATTTCGCTTCTGTCTTTCTTTCCAGATATGACTGAATGCTTCAGTTTCCACAGCATACCTTATTAAAAATTTCTTTGGAAAAAGCACAGTATATTCAGAAACTCTCAGACACATCTGCTGCCTATGAAATGAGGATATGAGTATTTGTATCTCTTCTCTTTGAGACATGAGGATGGATGGCAAAAAAATCACTTGTAAAATACTTTAGATGTCTTGGAAAAGGAGCCCATCGAAATGGAAATTATTATCATCGGAAGAGTCATAACAGTCTTCCAACTGTCATTGTTATAGTGGAAAATGGTGATTCATTCTACTTTCCTTCTCCTTTGTCCCAGTGGATGGAAATCAGCTTATTAGTTCCTTAGTGTAACTGACAGTCTATCCTTTATAAAACCCATCTCCAATTCACATTTCCACTGAAATTTTAATCCAATGAATTATATTTTCTCTCCTGTATTGCCAATTCAAAGACATTCTTTGATGACCGTGCTCACTGCCTTCTAGTTCTCCTTCAGGAAGTAGGATTACTTTGAGAAAAGATTGAGCAGAGCCCTCCTGTGGATATTTTAGTCCTGTGCCTTTGGAAATATAAAAAGAAGGGTCCTGATCTAGAGAGATCTATAGCACATATAGTCCCAAAGGACGGCCATCCTTATCAGGGCTAGACAGAGGGGAGGAGGGTCTTCTTATTTGGGGTATGTCCATCTCCTGGTCACTAATCCCTCATTTGCATAAATCAGTTCCAAATGTTAGTGTCATCATTTTGGGAATAAAGAAGTAAGCTTCTTGTTAAAATCAGAAGGTGTCAGTAAGGAAAGTCATACTTTCTGATGCTGGCATGCTGCCTCCAGGGAGAGAAACACTTGCCCGCATAAAGGCGAGGCATTGCCTCAGACTGCTCATATAGGCCAGTGTGATATGGAATAACATCTAAAATCCCCTGTGATTTCAGAGGATGCAGAAATATCCAAGAGCAAGCCAGCAGACCTGAAGGTCTTCAAGGCTAGGGTGAAAAGGGTGGAAAAAGATGTATGGGCCTTGTGCCAGGGACGTAAAAAGAAAAATATAGACATTCCATGGAAAACAATCAAAATAGAGACTGAGCACCTATGGGAGTTTCTCATCAGTAACATGAGGAAAAATATAATAGAATTCACCTCTTTGCATTGGTATGAAAATAAAAAGAATTAATACACACCCATTATTTATAATAGCAACAGAAACATAATTTTATAAGCATCATTTAATATGATAATTTGTATTGTGTTCATTGTTATTGGTGTTACTCTTACATCTCAGTAGAAGGCAACATTGAAAAGATGATACTACAGTGATAATTCTCTTCCAACCAGTGCCCCGGGAGTTTATCTCACTCCAGGAGAGAGAGGAATGAGAAAGGGAAAAGAGGAAACACTCCATAAAGCATAAGTTTTAACCTCACAAAGATAGCTATTAAACAGAAATGACTGAGTTTACTTTAAATTGACATGATTAAGTTTTCTGTCATCAGCAGAATTATAGGCATGGGAAGTTATTTCTACTTTTGCAAACTTGAGTTTTATAAGCTGTGAAATTCATACTTCCTACATCTGCTTAGTAGCATTTTTGCCAAGATAGTTCTTATTGAATATTCAATGTTATCATTCCCTATATATTATTATTATTAAATATTCAAAACTTTAGACTAAAATCCTTAGTATATTTCTATCTTCTGGCACAGTGACCTGCATGAAGGAAAGAAAAAAGGAAGGAGGGAGAAAGAAAGAAGAAAGGAGGGAGGAATAAAAAAAGAATGATGGAAGACAGGGAGAAAAAAAATATTAGCTAAAAATATATGTTAATATTATATTATCCTACTTATGAGTTGTATATTATTACAGATACCGAGATACTAAATATGTGGATATTATAGTATGTGGCATATCCTTTCCATTTTCAGAGGGGAAATTGAAGTGAATTGCTAAAGCTCTCACAGCTAGAAAAGAGCAAACCAGGACTTCAACCCTGGCCTGTCAGAGGTCAGAGCCCATGCTACTAAATATGATACTGTGCAATATTATGTTCTCTGCCACTTCCATCAATAATAGTTGAAGTAACCTTCCCCGCTTCTCACTTCAAAGGCACTAGGAAAGAACTCTGGTGTCATTTATTTGAGTGGATATTCTTGTGAACTACTCAATACTTTGAATAAGTTAAATCTTAACTCTCAGCTTCCACATTATCTGTGATGCTCTTTATTAGGAAGAAAATTTTTATTTATGGTCAAATTCACCATCTCCTGCTATGGTTTGTATTTTTTATATTTTATGTGAGAAATCCTTCTCCAATCCAAGGTCATGAAAATATAAAATCGCCACTTTTTTTTCAATCATGTATAATTTTACCCTTCAAGTTGAAATCTTTCATTCACCCAAGTTTCATTATGTAGTGGGAGACAGAGTTTATTTTTCCCCACATAGTAAATCAATTTTTTCCAATGCCATTTATAAAATGATCCATCATTTACTCACTGATTTTTGATGTGACCCAAACTATACACTAATATGAGAACATGCATGTTTTCTATGCTCCTTAACTTACTCTCCTGATATATTTACAAAGATCAGTTTCTTACTTCTGATCATCCAAGCCCAGTGTAACTTTTAGAGTTGATATCAAAGCACACTTTTTCCCTGAAGCCGTACTACTGTCATCTAAATCACTTTAGTATCTCCCTTCTGATTCCCTAAAGTACAGCTTGCTTTTACTGCATAATTTATTATGTCATAATAATAATACCGATTTGAATTGTATAATATGTGCATTGTCAGAATGCTTTGAGCTAAATAATCTATTAACCTGTATCTTTTGCCTTATTCTTTTTTTAAGGATATAGACTATATTTACCCAGTGATGTTTTAAGGTCCTTGATGGTAAGAAAATATAGAAAGAACTGTGGTTGACCACTGAAAATATAATGGATTGATTTGAATTAAACTGAACTGTATTTAATGCACATCAACAATTAAGGAACACAATTTTAGTACAAAATTCCTATAAAGAAGTTATGTACCAATACTCTTTTTAACTGCAGAGCATATTTTGTCTCTACATAATATATTTCTCTTTGCCAGAATTCATCATATTTATAGTTTTTGAACATACTTTTATATGTAGAAAAAAGCAATATAAGGTTAAAAAGTGGTTCTCATATGTAGCTTCATTTTGCGAGTTTTAATAATTATAAACCTCTTTGGCTCATTTGATGTTCAGTTCTGTATGTTTCCTTTCTGCCCAAAAGTTCTATTTCCCTCACCCCTAACTACAAACTTCATTCCTGATCTCTAGGAATGTTACTCTAAACCATCCAACTAGCCAATACCTCCGTGTGGTAGAAAATAGGGAATTTGACAATTCAGGGAATAATTGCTGACAACATACAAGCAGAGGTGAATTATGAAAGAAGCATAGAGTTTGTAGTATGGCAAGGAACTGAGTGATTAGTTTAAAGTTAATCATGGCATAGCTAATGAAGGGAAGTGGGAGGCTAAAGAAATATACAATATGAGTTTATCTTGGCAAGTTCAGACTAAACACTTTAACTGCAAATGTCTCTTCTATAAAGAAAGAGAGAAAATGGAATACAATTAGTGAACTAAATTATTTTTGCAGGGTAGAAATGTTGAAATCATTAGCTCTGAATAGAAAAAAACTACATATCTTTGCAAATTGATGTGTTCCCATCAAGTAATTCTGATAGGTAATGTTGTGGTTTTGCAAATCAAGTGTGAGGATAGTATTGATAAAACAGAAATACCATTCACCATGAAGTGACATAGCAATATGTTGGATATGAGAGACCTAGAAACAAGAGACTCTGAATCCAATTTCCAATAACCAGTCCCCTGGGACATCCAATTCTGCCATTGAGCCAGTTTAAAAAAAAAAGTGAAGAATGTCAACAGCAGTAATATTGAGATGCATTAACAATAAAATTGTGCTGGTGCACATAATGACAGTCATAGGACTAATAACACTTTGCAATTAAATAGCACTTATCTTCCTAGGAGTTCAAAGTGCTTCCCGATACAATATTGCACAACCTTGTGATGTGAAGCAGGAAAAAGCTTCCACAAAATTCATGAAGGAAAGAGAGCATTTTATGCCCTGAGATATGGATTCTTATCAAAAATACCAAGAAAAGTCACACTGATCAGACTCATGGCCCATTTAGTACAGATTTTGCCTCTGACAGAGACAGTAAGGCATGCAATGTAAGGAAATGGTTGTTGTCCCTTTTTATCTTAGCTTGAATCAATAGATGCAAGCAATCTATTTCTGGTTGTGTCCTAATTGCCTGAGTAATCAAGTCTGCTTTTCTAGCTGTCTTTGTTTCCTCGTCTTTAAATTAAATACAGCACACACTGCAAATGTGTGCAGGTACCGCAGTTCCACTAAAGAGTTCAAATGTTTTTGTTTTGAAATGAATTATTATTCCTCTTTTAGAATACTTATATATTAACATATAGAGTATATGTTATTCACAAGGCTTTCAATTTTACAAAATAATGTTCTCATTTAACTAGTGCTCTTGCCAGAACGCTACAAATCTCCTCCTTGCCAACCTCACTAGGGTGTTTCATCAAATACCATTTATGATTGAAAGCACTTTGAAAAGTATAGAGCATTAGATAAATGAGAGTTATTGTTATTAACTTAATTTCCCTTTATCACCCATTATAGATTCATCATCCATGAATTTATTGCATAGATGGGATAATAAAACAGAGATTGGTGGCACTAGAAAAGGGAAAACATTTCGAAAATGAAAGCTTTCTATGAATTGACTCTTCCTTGAAATATTACTATTTCACATGAAAAGTCTGCCCTGTTTCTGCACTTTCCACTATATAAATTCACACCAATCTGAGGCTTCCATGTTCACTACTGAAGGTGAAGAGGGGTCAAGTCCAGTGGAAGATAGTTTGCTTCACCAGTATTATAACGAGCATTTCTAATTTAAATCTTGAATGATTAACAATTCTGTTTTCTACTCTGACTTTATCATTATCTACCTGTGTGATACTGACAAACCTTTAAGCCTTTCTGTAAACCTGATGACCTATTTCAGATAATATCAGTAATAATACCATAAAAGGCTGTTATGATAATCAAATAACTAAAATGTGAAAATAGTTGACTTAATGTAAATGATATGGACAAGTAGATGATTGCTCTTTTGATTTTCAGGTGGTTTGCTAACCATTACTTGCATAGATTTGCTGTGTTGAAACCAGACAACAAACACATTTAAATATTTAAGTCTCATACAGACAAAGCTAGAGGTAAGTGGACAATTTCAAAAGCAGTCCTAAGAAAGATGTTAAAATAGCATATAGTGTTTTAAACCATCATTATCTCTGAGTATTTGCCTGGATCTATACAATGCAAATATTTTCCAACTGCAGAAACTATGTATAAGGAGATTTATGAAAGTGATTTGTAATTCATAAGGGGTTGGTCTGTGTAAGTTATTTTCATAATGTTTATAAATCAGCATATACCTTTGACTAACAGCCTGTATAGATTTTTATGCTTGGAAAATGACTATCCATAGGAATATTTATCCATTAAGCTCATTTCATTGGCATTGTTTGACTAACTACAGAACTCTATGAATTTGAACACTTCAGACTCATTGTTTATTTGTGTGTGTACAGAGTTCTGTCAAAAGCATTGATAAGCTATTTAATGTACCTTCCCTTTGTTGTGTTCTTCAGAAACATTTTTCCTGGACAGAATGCTCTTTAAGTTGAAGACACTATCTCTGTCATTTATTTTTCTTTCCTTGGTTGCTTTGGATGTCAGAGGGTTAAAAAAAGTATTATGATACTAACTTGAAACAACTCAACAAGGTAACTTTGGGATGCTTTAGTTTATTGGAGACTTTAAAAAGCTTTGAAAATGCTCTTAAAGTTATATGGATTCTTTTTTTTGCTTTTTATAGTCAGCCAAAAATTATATTTTAAAATTCTACAGTTCAAGGGGAAAAGCAATTATCAAAATGCAATAAACTTCTAAGTAAAGTACAAATTGCTTCTGTGGCCTTAACTGTCAAATTAGAGAGCTTCTGGTAATGTGTTTCAGGAGTCAATCAGCAGGATTCTTCCCCCACATTCTGACACCCAAGGGGCGGGGGAGAGGTCAACATAGAACTTTAAGAAGATGCTCATGGAAGAGCCAGACTCGAGAAAATGGTGAGAAGTTAACACTTGGCTTTTGTTTTTCTGGTCTTTTTTCTGACAGCTTTTTCTCTTGGTTACTTCTTTCTTGACACCACGCCTGATTCACACTCTCTGAAATGAGGGAATAAGCAGAAAAAGCAGCTGTTTTCATGGTGTGAGATGAGAATCCTGGTACCTTGCTCATTGTAGAAATGTAATAAATATCTGTTGGTTGATCGCTTCTCTTAACTTATTTCATTTATATTCTGCACCACACTACAGAACGTTTAGGACCCTAGAGGCATAGAATTGGGGATTTAGAAAGGATTTTAGCTGACATCTAATCCAACTTCAGACAAGAGAAGGAGTCCTTTCTGCAATATCCCAGGCAGACTGTCATCTATCTTCCCTTTGAATCGTTTCAGTGTGGCAGAAGAAACTAGTTCTGAGGCAACCTATTTTATTATTGGATAGTCTTATGTTTAAAAAAGTTTTAATAAAATCTTCCTCTTTTTAAATTCCACCCAGGTTTCTGGATCTTTTTTCTGGTGCAAAACAGAGTAAAAATTTCCAAGAGTTGAGGTCGAATGAAAAAAAATCTTCAGAATCAAATGACATAAGTTGAGTTTGGGCTCTGTCTCTTACCAGCTATGGATGTGTTATGTGGAAAAAAATTTTTACTCCTCACTTCCATTTTTTGTTATTTTTGTTGTTTATTCATATAGAAATTGGTGATAAAATACTTAGCTCACAAATTCATAGATCATTGAGAAGTGTACATGTGATGAACTGCAAAATGCCTCAGATATGGCACAGAGATGGCATTCTCTTCCATTTCCAAGATTCTAATGTAGGTCTTTAAAATAGTTCATTCATCATAGTAATTTTATTAGCTATCCTTATATTTTTCCAAGTCAAAGTGGCAATCTGTCTTATCTGACACAGTCCTTATAATATCACACTTAAAGGTCCATATGTTGTAAAAATTTATTGGTTCATGAATTTTTCAATATGAAAATGTCCTTGGAGGAGTAATACAAAACATCATCAACAGCCAAAAAAAGATGAATTGAAAGCAATAGGAAATCAAGTCACAAAAGAAAAAAAAAAGCCCAAACACTCAGAATATCTTACAGATATTGGTTTTGAATATGGCAGGAAAGGAAAGAGATTCACCTGTAGGGGATAGTGAATAGGAGTTTACAGGGGAGATGAGCAGGAAACAAAGATATTTTTATTTCCTTTAATTTTTGCAAAGACTTAGTACTAAGTTATCAATTTTTCTTTATTAATATGTCTACGTTCTTAGAGCTAATTTCCTTAGGCTCAAGTCTCCAATACACACCTATCAAATACACAGATGCACACACATTAACGGGGAGTTAATGCACCTCTACTAAAGGTTGTATGGCAGATATATAAATTACTAAAGCTGGATATTAATCACACTCTTCTTAAATATCCTTTGCCCAATCAGTTGAGTTGCCATTCTTATTTCGCAGTAGTTTAGCTTTTTATACGTTTCCTTGTCTTTGTCTTATGTGTTTCTTTCCCATCAGCTCCATCCTCCTCCAACCCTGAACTCTTCTCTTATCTCATCTTCCTTTTCCTCTGTTCTGTAAAGTTTCTCTTCTTTGGCCCATGACTACTATTTTCAAAATCAGTCCCTTTTCCTAGATTTATGCAGAGAATTTTAGCTCTCTACTTTCAAATAAATTATCAGAGCTCACTAGGCAGGCACACAAATATCCTAGAAAAATATTTTGACATTTCACTTTCTCCTCTTCTTATAAGAAGAACTTGTCATTTGGCCCAACTCAACAGCACAGATCCAAGAAATGCAATTCCATTCTGTGCCTAGAAGTAGAACAGTACTCAAAACTACCATGCTTAGCAGAGATTATAAAACTGAGTAATGATTCAGATTTGCATCTCACTCTGTGGGCTCCAAGTACCCCAACACGACACTACCTCTCTATGAGAAAAAAACAAAACAAAACTTATCTCAACTGCTAACTTGCTGTAATAAAGACAGCCAAATCCTACAGCAGTTTCCTAGCCTGATTATGCATAGGAATCATCTGAGGTGTTTTGAAAAGTGCAATTCCCAGGCCACCTCGAAATAGAGTGTGATTCAGTAGGGAAAATTAAGGCTTTTTTAAAAAGCCACCTTGATCTATAGCTATCTTCAGAAAACACTGATTTAATCAGCTTGAAATATTTTTTTTTTCTAACCTGTAAAAAATGAAGTTAGAGTTGCAGAACCTAGCATGATCAAACATGGAGTCCTTATTTTAAAAATGCAGTCTATCAGATCTTTTTCCTACAAAATCAGATTCAGTATGTCATCGGGTCTTGGTACTCAAAATGTGGTGAATGTATGATCAGCTTCACCTGGCATTAAAACAGAGAAGCAGCTTCCAGCTCAGGAGGACTCAGGAAACTATTTTGAATAAGTACACCAGGGATTCTTGCAATAAGAAGCTTGAGAACTTCAACTAAGTAATCGTTAAGTATTTGTGTTTTAGTTCCTAAATCATATAATCAGAAGTTTGTCTCCATTATGAAATTGCAAACTACTTAAAGACAGGGGCAGAACAGTATCTGCAATTCCTTTGCACTCTTACTTATACAAAATAGAGTATTGTAAATGGTCAACATTGAAAAATGCTTATTAATGAGAGTGGAGATAGGGAAAATGGAGAGAAATAGGGTAGGATTCTGTCAATATAGGATAATTTTTAAATATAGATAATATTAGTAAGGCAGATATGGAAAGGCAAATGTAGCTAATCTGTCCCTGGAGATAGTAAATCCCATCTGGAAACAGATTGTGTTTTTAATTCCCCTTTGCTTCTCCCCACAGTGCCAAACAATGAGTTTATCTACAACGACTATTAAATAAATATTTTCTGAATTGATTTTGATTGAAAGAGAGAAAGATAAGGTGAAGAAAGAATCTTTTATTCTCTGGGCATTTAGCTTTTTAGGGGTATTTTGCATTACTTTGGATAGTTGCTTTTCAAAGATAAATCGACTTTCAGTCTCAAATTTTTCTCAGAGAGCGAAAGAGATGTGAAAAAAAAAAAACTAAACTTTTGTTTACATCAGAAGATTAAATAGGCACAGTGTTAGAATATTCAATGGAGGAACCATGATAGATAAGTTGTCAAAGAGAACTTCAGAAACCACTCAATGATTAAAAAAAAAAAAGATAAATAAATATACAGCCTTATCATCTGATGTGAAATCTCTTGCAACTTCACTTTTAAATATGTATGACTAAAGCCTCACTGCTTTATCCTAGTCTTCAAACTGTAGAAAGGGAAGATCTTTTACAGGGGGCTGGCAAACTAGCACACTGAGAATGAAAATGAAGTCAGGACTCATTGGTGTGTTGGGGGGGAGCCGTGTGGGGTGTGTGTGTTGCAGAGAAAGGGGGTGATGAAAGATACTGAGCTTAAAAGCAGCCTGTCTTTCATGGGAAGATTTCCATGCTCATTTGTAGTCCTAATATGTATGATGCGATATTAAAAATCATATTCATCTTTAAGTATCCAAATAAAGACAAAAACTAAAATGTTAGCATTTTTCATTATCCAAGTACTTAGAATTGTTTGGGAAAAGGTGGCAAAACTAGACATTTGCAGGGATTTATTTAATTCTTGTTTGGATGTTTGCTGTGAAGCAGACAAAGGACAGCAAAGCTAACTAAAGATGAAAGGGTTAAAAGTTCCAACATATGTTGGTCCAGTGTTATTATATTCAGAGCCAATTTTAACTTTCTAAAGTGAGCTATTTGAGGAGTAGTTTAAGTGCAAAAAATGATATTTTTCCCCTTTACAAAGTCTCTAAGCTGCAAAATTGAACATTTCTATGAAAATCACATTTTTCAGCATAGTGATGCAGTTGTGAAGGACAGGGCAATTGAGTGCACTGGAAAAAGTTAATGTGTTCTACTGACACTGCACTCAGAGGCCAAGTAGATCAAATTCTTTTACCCTAAAATTTAGCACCTTCTTTCTCTATACCTAGGGAAATCTTCCACCTTAAGGAAGTTTTAGAATGCACAAGGGACCACACACATACTAAGGTGAGCTAGTGTGCATTTTGGTAAGAAATGGCTTTGCCCTGTCCTCCTCTGTCTTGTTTTTTCTTCAACCATTTTATTAATATTAAGTTATGATTGACATATAAAAGCTGTACATATTTAATGTATACATCTTGATGAGTTTGGCAATATGTGTACACCTGTGAAACCATTCCACCATCAAAGCCATAATCATATTCATCATATCTCATAGTATTGTCACACACCCATGATTATTATTATTATTTGTGTGTGGTAAGAACAGTTGTTAACATACAATGTACCCTCTTTGCAAATGTAAAGTATATGATACAGTATTGTTGCTATGGGCATTTTGCTGTATCTAGAAATTATTTCTCACACATAACTAAAATTTTGTACCTGTTGACCAACACCTCCCCATTTTCTCCTTCCCACAGTCCCTGGTAACCACTATTCTACTCATTGCTTCTCTGAGTTTGGCCATTTCAGATTCTATATGTAAGTGAGATCATGCAGTATTTGTCTTTTGCAACTGGCTTATTTGACTTAACATAATGCCCTCTGGGTCCATCCATATTGTCACCAAGGGCAGGACTTCCTTCTTTATTAAAGCCTAACATTCCATTTAGTGTATGTACCACAATTTCCTGCATTCCTACCTCTGGATATATTTCCAAAAAAATGGAATCAAAATTAGGATCTCAAAGAGATGTCTACCATATTGTGTTCATTACAGTATTATTCATAAGAGCCAAGCTATGTAAACAATCTACACATCCTAATTGAGACCAAACACTATCTCACAGAGAAGTTAGCAGCCTTGAACACCTGGACAGAATAATAGAATCTAACCCCAAAATAATTTTTTCCAACAGTTTGTTTGAATCAGTTAATTTGGCCTAATATAATCCTTCTAATCTCTCATTTGATGTTCACCTGCTCCTTTTTTATACCTAAAACAGAAGCACAATTTCCATCTTCTTACTTTCTATCATCTCCATTCAACTTAGGACCACCCATTTTACTACTCTGATTCAGAGTAGAAAGTCTAAGGTAGTCAGCAAACATCCGTTTGGCTACTGAGTACAAGGACCATATGAAGAAACAGAGCACAGAGTCTGCTTTATAGAAGTTTCTTTTCTATTAATACCTATAAGGATTTATTTTCTGTAACATAAAATCTGCCCTTTAATCATGTCATACATGTTCATGTTAATACTTGATGAAAATGGATTGTTTTCCTAACAGAAGAATACATTTCATAAAGCCCAGTGTGATGTGTGGTACTTTTTATTTTGATCTCCCATAAGTCCTGTTAGATAGTTAGTGAGGGATTCCAGATCTCCTAGGGACAAAAGTGGGTGCTGTTGCCTTGGTGCAATTGCTCCACCTGGGAAGATGGACACGGTTGGCTCCAGGCCCCCATGTTTGTCCTGCAGCACCCCAATCCTCTCCTGAGAGACTGCCATACCTGGGGGAAGAGGGAACACCCTATGAATCTGCCAATCATTACTCAGCGTGCCAGCTGCAAAAGAATGCAAAGGACTCTCTAGCCCATAGGCCAAGCAGCATAGGTCCCATAGAGTCCAGAAACTGAACTAGAACAACCCACATATATAGTTAAGACTCAGGTCATGCAACTCTCAACTGTTCAGTCAAATTAGTTCCATAGTGACATCTGAGCCACAGGGAGGTCCCAATCCAGGCACTATAAAACAAGATCGAGACCATAACCAACCTCTTTGTTCACCCTTCTTTTTGCTCTCCCATTGCTGTGACAATGGGTCCGGTCGTTATCATCTGACATATGTACCATCCTTTGTAAACCCATATCTTACTCTTGCTCTATAATCCTATTTTTCTCTCCTTAATAGATCTCATTTTCGTGCTTGCCTTACTTTGGCGCATCTAGTTATTCTTTGGCCATGGGAGTGCCAAGAAATGACATTTCAGACTAAAGCCTAACAGGCCTAGCAAATATGATAAAATTTGAAAAAAGAAAACAAACCCTTTTTATTGTATTCTTCTCAATTTCCATATCATGTTTTCTCATGTTTTCAAACATCTTTTTTTTTTTTTTTTTTTTTTCTTGAGACAGAGTCTCACTTTGTTGCCCAGGCTAGAGTGAGTGCTGTGGTGTCAGCCTAGCTCACGGCAACCTCAAACTCCTGGGCTCAAGCAATCCTTCTGCCTCAGCCTCTCGAGTAGCTGGGACTACAGGCATGCACCACCATGCCTGGATAATTTTTTCTATATATATTACTTGGCCAATTAATTTGTTTCTATTTATAGTAAAGACAGTCTCGCTCTTACTCAGACTGGTTTCGAACTCCTGACCTCGGGCAATCCGCCCGCCTTGGCCTCCCAGAGTGCTAGGATTACAGGCATGAGCCACCGCAGCCGGCCTCAAAAATCTTTTAAATATATATAGATAGATAGATAGATAGATAGATAGATAGATAGATAGATAGATAGTTTGAATTTAGAAAACTAAAGTGGAGTCTATTTTTTTCTCTTTTATAATGGTACAAGTGTTAATCTATAATAAATGCCAATTAAAGCTAGCTTATTTATTATTTATTACATCAGAAATGTCCAGGTGAAACAGAGCTTTAAAAAATGTGTCCATATTATTTCAGTTTGACTCTTCGCATGGAGAGTAGAGTACATGTAAAATACTACTTCAGGGGTTTTTGAAGTAAAAGGAGATATTAAATTATAATGAAAATATAAATATTAGGGTAAATTAGTGAAAATTTTAAATAACAGTTAGGCACAATTATGCTTTTAAAAAAGCAAATTTCTAATAAGTATGTTTAGATGTGGCATATGGGGAGAAAATAATGGTTAATTTAGAGCTTGATTTCATTGACTCATTGCTTAATCTGGAGAAAGCAGAGCACTACAGAGAGTTGGTTTACACCTTAAAGCAGATTGCATGTGGGGGAGTAGTTGAGGCAGGCCCGTGAGGAGATTAGCTACTTTTTTTCTGGGGAGCCAAGTCTTTAAGATAGGGGTTGCCACAGAGGATTAGGAAATAGAGAGAATAAAAGAATATATAGAGAGTAAGGTATAGTTTTAGTTTTATACATAAAAAGATCAAATATAACACAGCAGGGTATTTGGGAGACTGGTGTATCTTTATGAACACCAGCAATATGGTTAGATTCATATAGGTTTTTATAATTACAGACATCAACTATCAGTTGTCAGGATAACATATTTGCATATCAGAGAATGCAGTTGCTGGGGGATACAGGTAGTAGGTTAGGGTCAAAAGTCCCCTCAAGGGGCTTCTAATCTATCTAGGTGAACAAACAGGTACAAAGTCTTTTAGGGGCTAACTTCTAAACTCTAAGAGGTAGTTGTCAATTAACAAAGGTATAACAAAGAGGTATGGTGACTGTATATTTTTTTGATTAGTTATGATGGACTTCAAGGTAGACAGACAGGAGAGAGCAGGAAACCTATCTCTAATAAACAGGTTGTTTATAACCACTGGGGCGCATCTCTGGCCAAAGTGCACTCTTTGTCTCTAGCTCCCATCCTGTGGGCCATATTTGCCTTGCCTTGTCTTTCAAGACACAGGGAAGCTTATAGATTTTGAGATATTGGGAAGCCTTTCTGGAAAACATCTCTAGAGGAGATTTGAGAGCTCTACCATGATAGCAGCCTCTAATAAGTGAACTATTGAGTCTGTATATTCTTTCGGGGCAAAACCCTGCAAACACCTGTTTCTATCTTTAATATAGTAATATAGGGTGATACAATAAAAATAATGGTCTTATGAGCCATATTTCATTAATTTATCAACCATATTTCTCAACACTTGCACTCCTGGCAGAGACCTCTGATCTCATCTCAGGAAGATGGTGAATCAAAAAGCTTAATCTTTGATAAACTGAATTTATGTTTACCTGCAACAGAAGGATACGGATAGCTGTGGCTAAATCTCAGTAGCAGATTTGTCCAGAACAAAAAGAAAGTTTGGCAGATAGCCTAATATACATTATGCATTTAGCTTATAGCAATAAAGTTGCAGCCAGGCATATAGCCGGCCAATGAAAAACTATATTTCCCACTCTCCTTTGCTGACAATTACGGTCAAGTAACCAAATTCTGGCCAATGAGCTGAAGGGAAATGATGTGTGTCAGTGCCAGGTTTTGCCCAGCAAACAATATGTGCTTCTAGTTTCTTTTTCCTACTAGCTGATCAAAAAATGGTGAGGATTTGTTAGGTAGAAAGTTAGGATCCCCTGCTTTTCTCGGGACAAGGGTTCCCTGCTTTGGTGCTATCTCCAGCAATTGCTTCACCTGGGAAGAAGGATAAGTGCAGGCACTCCATTTTTATGTCGTCCCATCCTTAATCCTATCCTGAGTAACTGCTACACCTGGGGAAGAAGGAAGGACTGCTTATTAATCATGGGACTCCCCAGCCCAGACATAACAAGACTTAGAAAGTGACCCAGAGTAACCTAAGGGTAATTAGTATGCCATTAGCCTGAATCTGCATTGTGGTTCACTCCTCACCGCAGGTGGGCTTTTGAAGAGGGAGCTCTTATACACAGATGGAATTTTGAGGACACCTGTTGATCATTTAATAATATCCTACACCTCCCGAGAGAGTTCTCTCCCAAACTGTGCTAATAAAAGGAAACAATCTGAGAATTTAGAAAGAAAGTGAGTGAGTTGGTTGGTCCATTGGTTGGTCAGTCAGTCAGTGTCTCTACAACCCTGGAGACAGACCCATTTTATTCTACAGTAAAAAGCTGCTCTTGTGAAACTGCTTCCTACCTGAGGTTATTCTGTTGCATTGGCCCTGTTGGTGATTTTTTCCAAGCAAGGAGTCAAAGGACCAGGATAATAATCTGGACTGTACACTTTGGTGTGTCTGGTCATTCTTCAGCCAAGAGCACAGCAAGAACTGAGAGCAGACTGTCATCTGACAAAAATGGTGAGAACTGAAGAACTTTCACGTTAAAATTGACAGCACTGCCTCCACCTCTGAATTTCTGGAATATAACTTGATTTTTACATGATAAATAAAATATTAAATCTCTATCTTGTTTAAAGTGCAGTGTTCTTGTATTCTTTTTCTTTTCTTCCTTAGATCTATCAATTAATCAAATCTTTGCACATGAGGCTGTAAATATCCAGTATTATGATCACTGTATTAAACTTGACCCTTAACAAACACATGACAAAGTGTTTGTTGTTGTTTGTTGTTGCAAACAAAGTGTTTGTTGTTGACATTCTCTATGTTGCCTTGGAGGCAATGTGAGGTAATGGCATCATGTCTGACCTGGCCTTAATGAACAGCAGGTTTCCCTTGCAGCCTTCTGACCCCCTTCTGATTTTGACTAATATCTGTGGGCAAGAGGCCCACAAAAGCAGCTTCTGACTCTGCTCACTTGCCAGCTTACTTGGAGCCATTGATCCAGTAACCACATATAGATAAAATCAGATCCCAAAGATGAGCTTGTATTTTTCCACCATATTAATAAAAATGTGCGAGAGTCTCAAAAGGGTGCTTTCAAATGAATTCAGTTCTATGAAAAAAGTGTTTCCAACAGAACTTTAAATATAAGATACTAAGTAGGTAGCATGAATATACAATTATTTCCCAATATATGTGTATATTTTTCTTGCTGTACTTGTGTATGTGATTTTAGATTTTGGAGTGGGTAAGAAATTCATCTTTAGGAAAGGGAATGATTGAGCAGCAGAGAGCTTGAGGTAAAAGATAAATTTCTCATAATTACTTTTTCCTACTGAAACCCCATTTATCCTTCAAAATTCAGCTAACCTCTCATCAATGTCCTGAAACTTTTCAGTCACACAAATAGGAACTTTCCTTCTTTCTGCAAATTTCTATAATATTTATGACTCTCAAATACCATTTACAGGTTTTTTTTCACAGTATTATAGCTATTTTATACCATTTTTCCCTCTCCTACTACATTTAAATGTCTTAATAACAGAATCCAATTTTCAGTTTTCTTCACATTTCACAAAGCTCCTTTCTCAACGTTGATGTTGTAGAGATTACTAATTGTCCATTAGCAATAAATCTACTTTCCCCTTCCTCCATAGTAATAGAACTGAAGCTGTAATGTGGTAGCTTCATCTGAGGCTATGACTCCCACCCTTTCTTTAAACCAAGCTTCTTCACTTAATGAAACTAATACCAGTGGAATATCAGCACATATGACATGTGCAACTTCCACTTTATTTGTTTAAGATGATTTTTCAGGCTCTGAATTTCCTGTTTCCCCTTCTCTGCTAGTAGATATACCAGTGAAGACTGATTTTGGAGGCTGCATGTTGAATAAGTAGAATCCCCATCAGCTTGGGTCCCTGGAGCAAAGCCACTGACATCTTGAAATCCTCAGCTTGGACTGTTATGTGAAAGAAAAATCAACTAATAAATACTTATTTGAACAGATAGATAGATAGTTGCATGAATAGGTCCGTGAATTAAAGAAGTTGAAGCCTAAACCTTGGGATTGCTCTTCAAGAAACAAAAGAGAAATGGTATTATGACAATGATTTCTCAAAAGAAAAGAATGTATAGACTCAGGGCTAAATTATAAAGACAGGGTATGCTTATTAAAAAGAGAGAAAGAAAATATTATTTGCTAAAATTGACTGTTTTGATAAAGTAGGAGAAATTAATCCATAGCTATTGAATTCTCCAAAATAGTTTCTTATCCCATATGTAAACCATCCATCATCACAAAGAATATATCCTAAAATTTCTTATAGGTTAAGGTAAAGTCATTGTTTTTGTACTAAAACTGGGTAATTATAGTCTGATGCTGATACTAGTCTACAACAATTATATAATATTGTTGAATAAATAATGGGCCAGGATAAAGAATACACGTTAGAAAAAAAATCACAAACATTTAAGGTGTTAGAACATTTTATAAAAATAAGAAGTAATGTCATTTTAGATGTTTTATGAACTAGAGGATAATTTAGGGAGGCAGAGATGAAAAAGAGCTTGTTAAAGACAATGTACAAAGTCCTTGAGATAGAAAAGATGGAACGGCAAAGCTGTGAGGGAAGGTAAGTATGACTAGCAGGAAAATAAAATGGCAAGATCAGCAGAGCCAGAATTTGCAAGACCATTAAACTATGATCCACAGTAAATATTGCATTTTACACAACAAACTCAGACAAAAGCACATGAACACACAGGGACACACATATACATTTCTTGAAATAATGATCACCCTGAATATGGATGATGTCTTTCGGAATTTTCTCTTCTTTCTGTTCTATTCTTTAAAAATATTGCATCATGTTTGCTAATGAGATGCTCTCCAAAAGTTGAAAATATTATTTAAATCATGATAAGTATTTTAAATTTTATTCTAGGCAATAAGGATTAATTGAATGTTTTCGTGATGGGGAATCAGAGAAAATTTGGCAGATTCTAATTTGTTTTTTTGATGCAATCTTTCTATCTGCCTTGTCGAGATGGATTGGATGGAGTCAAGAATAGATTCAGAGATCAGTTTCCGTTGTATTGAAAAGACGGTGGCCGCTAATAGGATGAACACATAGATGTTACAGAATACATGAAAATATACATGAGACAAAGAGATCATTCTAAAGAGAATTAAACAGTAGGCTGTGTTTCAAATATATCCTTGAAGAACCTCTCTGTACCACTTGGGTGGAGAAAATCACCCTTTATGCATATACTAATTAATTCATTGATACATACATTCTTTGTTTGGGCAAATGGCCCATGCTTTTAAAGAGCTCGGAGCTTAGGAGTGTAGATAAGCAATGAAACACTTACTTGTAAATAGAGTATAATATGTTGTGGAAAAGAGGTTTATAATTGATGAAATGAGAGCACAAAGGACAAGGAAGCTATTTTTTAAAAAGCATTGTATGGATGGCATGGCTCTTTCTTTGTAATCCCTCCATTTCAGCCATGTGCAATACCAGAATTTAAGAAGTAGGAGGGGAAGACTGCCCGGTAAAGAAAACATGCACTTTCAGTTAGAGAGAAGAAAGAACAGGGGATTATGATACACTAGTTCCAAAAAGAAGAGTTTAAGAAAATGACAATACTATGTAAATACTCCTTAAAATTTAAGTAAATTGCACACCACATATGTCACGAGTTCTAGTTTTCAGAAAAAAAAATCGAAAAGATTCTGTTCTTTCGAACACGTGACTATCTCCTAAGAAAACAAATGTCTAAGCTTTTAACCTAATCCATGGCATGTGTCTTGGATGCTTTTATTTTATTTATTTATTTTGGGTTTTGGTTTTGTTTTATTTTGTTTTTGCTTTTCTATTTCTTTCCCCTGACTGTTGTATATCTCTGTGTCAGTTTCACTTCCAACCTTTGGGCTTTTATTCCATTTTCAGTTTTGTCTGTACTCTGTGAACCTGATGATAGATTTACTTACTCAGATTTGAGCCTTAGATGATTCCCAAGCATATATTCCACTCATTCTGTAGCTCTTCCTCTTCCTGTTTCACAAGGTGACCATCCTATTTGGCCATGCGGCAGTACCTGCAACCATGCTTTCATGTAACTTTCCTTGAGAGGAGAAGGAGAAAGAAATAGGGTCTTCTGTGTGTGGCACACTCTATGTCACCACAGCAGAGCAGCCACCACAGGTGTGCTCAGACCCATGAGATTCCCATAGAGGGGTAGGAGGGAATGGTTGATGTGTCTGTGGGGGGAGTTCAAGAAGTGAAGACGAGTAATGAATGTAACAATGGTGCAGTCCAACAACATCATGAAATGGGGAATGAGACCATTCTAAACATGCCTAGTGGCTCTTCTTAATTTCTGGAATTCCTCCTTCCTCATATAATTATATTTCTCATCTCTCCAGTCTTTCATTCCTGGCACAATTCCTCTCTGACTCAGGTTGACGTGGTGATCTTTCTAGTACCATTGATTCATGTTTCCCTGTTTTAGACTTTAGGAGGATGCTCTCTGCCCTCCTATCTAGCCAGCAAGGTATTCTTGGCCTAGGTCAAACTTCACAATTCATGAAACCTCCCACAATCTTTTCCAGCCATTCTTTCTCAGGATAATGGCAGTATTTAGAGCATGAAACAATATTTAATCCACAACTTGTGCACAGGATCACCATTTTTACTAATAATTTAATGTTAATACATATATTAATCTTCAATTAGTTTTGTTAGCCATCTGGAGTAAAGTTGACATATATAATGACATATATATGTACTTATCTCTCTATATATATCTTCTATGTATCCTATACACACACATATATGTGTATCTATAAATATATTCATATTTACTATATTAAGAAATCAATAGATATGAAAGTTTAATAGTTTCGTTTTACAGATAAGCAAATGTTTTTAAAGTTCTAATGCTTTGTGGATTCTCACTAAACTGTTTAATTTTAGAACTGAGTCTAAAGCCTAAAACTCTTATCATCACACATTGTGCCCAGGACACTGTTGAATACATGGTAAAGTCTCAATATGTAACAGCTGGATTGAATTTAATAGATCCAAAATAAAACATAGCTTTCTTTTTTATTTTTTCCTCATGGCTTGGACATGACTTGAACACCTTAGCATAAAGACATGAAACGAAAGCCAATTGATTTGGAACATAGACAATAACATTTGCGAGGGGAATTGCCGCCCCTCCCCCAACCTCTGCCTGCCTATTTCCTTTACCCTAAAGTTGTTATGTGTGTGGGTATAGCCTGTTTTATGTTTTTATTTTTTTTTCTGTATCTCTTCTGTGGCACTCAGCAGGTAGCCTCACTTCCCTCACTCCCATTGCTTTATGGATTATTGATTCATTTCCTTGACACTAATACTGCTCCTTTCATTATTTATTGATATTATTGTTACAAATACTGTTATTATTTGACTTACTCTCAGGGAGATTTCAAGTTCTGAATTCATTGTACATGAGTTTCTGTCTGCATATTCTACTTGCCAGAATAATCCATATGCCTCCTTTTCTGAAAATTCCCACTAGGAATGTTGGAAACCTTACAAACTTTGATTGAGCTGCCCCAGGTCAAATTGAACATCTGGGAAAGAACTTCTGCATCAGCTGCAGTTGTGCATCCTTAAATACCCTAGTGGCCAAGTTCTAGGAGAAGGACTGGTTTGGGGTTACATTTTGTGCAAAATGTATGGATATATTTAAACATTTCATTATATGGTCCAATTAGACTGTGTCTACATGGGCACATAACAAAGTAAAAATTTAGCAATTATCTGGTTCATTTCATCAAAGTCAATAGCCAAAGGCATATATCTAGTCTGGCAAAAAAGGTTTTGGAAGGGAGGATGGGGGACAGTCAAAATAATATGAGTTTGGTAATTATATTATTTGCATGTGTAAAAATGGGTACTAAAATTATTTAACTTTTTCAAAATAGAATGTTAGATCTTGCTAAGTAAAGTGAGTCTTAGTGATCTCTACCACAATGCTCTATGTCTGAAACAAACAAAACACATACTAAAATTCTGCTCTTATTTTTCAGGTTCTCTTCTATTATCATGGGCATATAAATCCAATCTGAGGAAATAGTAAGCCATCTGAAGACTAAACTCACCATTGTCCAAGTCTTATATAAATGAATGTTTTAGATACCCCTTCCAAATTGTCTTGGTCTAATTCAGAGTCATTGCACCAAAAAAATCTTAAAAAGAAAGAAAAGAAGAGAGAAAGAGAGATTGGGAAAGAGATAGAAAGAAAAATAAGTGAAAGTATTCATAGCATCCCCATGGGCTCTTCTAAAGACATCTGTGCAAATTACCCACTCAGTGTTCTTCTTTCTCATTCTTTTATCCCCACCTCCTCCTTCTATTATCTGTTTCCTAAAACAAAACAAAACAAAAAATCTGTCTGTAGCCATAGCATTTCATAAAGGTGCCTGGGAGAGGACTAAGAACCATAAAATAAGTAATACTGTGGATACAGTGAGGGTTTAGCTAATTACACATCCCAAGTCAAGGGTTTCCTATCATATCCATGAGATTAACAGGTAGAGATGAATGATCACTACAGATATTCAGAATCAATAAATTTATTTAAATATGATACACTTGTTTTTCCTGTCTATCCATTTTTATATATTTTTAAGCAATGTGGAAATATACTGATTTTGTCCTAAATTAACAATGCAATTGTAAATTTGTCTGCTGCATAGGCATTGCCTATATGTCAGGAAGGATTGATTTACCAAGAACCAAATAAAATGCAATCTTTACAGCTTAAGGAAAAAGGGATATCATTATCATTTCTAAACATTTGAAAGAATTGAAGACTGATGATGGGTGAATCTCAGAAGACCAGAGCTGGATTCTTACCCAGAAAACTTTGGAATCACATCTCAGAGTCTGCAGAAATTGTTGAAAATCTATTGAGGATGTGCTTATGACATTTTCTCTACTATTTGCTTCCAGCCAGCCTGGAAGCTCCTGCCTTAAGGTCTTGGCACTGAAGCATTAATACAGTTCCTCCAGGGAGAAGAAGAGGGGCATTATAATTATAAGTGGAGGTAGCCTGCAGCAAAATTGTACAATGGGTGAAGCTTTCTTTGGCAATTTTCCACCTACACTCCTTAGCTATTCTAAAATCCACCAAGTTCTGAGCTTGTAAAGGGAATTTGATTAATACACCTTTTAATTACATTTGCATTTTAATGGTAGACTCTTGGAGGATACCAGGTAGCAAAAGACTCAAAAAATAATAAAGTTCAAATGGTATATAATATTAGATAGCAATAAGGGTTAGGATTTTTTTCCCCCATGGGAGACTTTTCTAATGCTCTTCTTCACTTTTCTTCTCCCTCTTTTGTTTTCCATATTGGTCTGGACCAAAATTCCTCCCCAGTATTCATCCATACTGAATAGTATCAATTTCTCCAAACTGACTTAAACTCTGTCACTAAACATTTTTCATGTTCATCCTTCTTCCTACAATGTTCTTCGTTGTTCTTTGTCTAGGAGCTCAGATGAGATAGTACTTACTTTTGGAAGGAATCCTCAATCCCCCAAACTTAGGGAAGGATATTGCAGTGGGATCCATAGACATCTCTCGCCCAGCTATTTCATTCACAGAGTAACTGTAAACCTGTATTTTAGTTACGTGATAAGCTCTCCCTATTTGTCCTACATGCTTTTTGGCAGTAGGAATAGTAGGAATAAGCATGTCCTACATGCTTTCCCCATTTTTACTACTGTTTACTCAGGGCTTTATATAGTATTGGACATAAAGTAGGTTATTCAGCATTTGTTGAATTTATGAAAACAATGTCTGCCCTCTCACCCCTACTCAGTGCTCCTCCAGCTTATGGGTCTTTTATGTAGTCTGAAGAAACAACCATAGTTTAAGTCAAAGATATGTTTTAGCAGAAATATCTTCTTCATCTCTTCTTAACAATAAATTTTCTAAATTACAAAGACAAAAAATATTTGAGTGAGGGAGGGTGAAAGTACAGAGAAAAAGAAATGAGGATTTTGGATAATTCTCAGAAAAAAAAATCTTGTTCATGAAAATCTCTCAATGTTAGTGGTGGACACTAACATTGATCCCAAATCTTGATTATTGTGAATAGTGCTGCAATAAGCATGGGAGTGTAGAAATTTCCCTCCTTTGAAAATATAACAAGCAGTGGGATTATAGGGTCTTATTGCAGATCTATTTTTAGTTTTCTGAGGAAACTTTATGTTGTTTTGCAAGTGGATGCACTGATTTACATTTCTTCCAAGAGTGTACAAAGGTTCACCTTTCTCCACATCCTCACCAGCATTTGTTTTTTTCTCTTTTTGATGAGAGCTGTTTTAACTGGGGTGAGATGATATCTCACTGTAGCTTTGATTTGCATTTCTCTGATGAATAATGATATTGAGAATTTTTTCATATACCTGTTGGCCATTTTGAGAAATGTCTATTCAGATCTTTTGGCCATTTTAAAAATCAGATCATTTGAGTATTTCCTATCAGGTTGTTGGAGCTCCTTATATATTCTAGTTATTAATCCCTTGTCAGATGGGTAGTTTGAAAATACTTTCTACTATTCTGTGGGTTGTCTCTTCACTTTGTTGATTTTTTTCCTTTGTTACGCAGAAGATTTTCAGCTTGATGTGATCCCACTTGTCCAATTTTGCTTTGGTTGCCTGTGTTTTTCAAGTATTAATTAAGAAGTCCTTACCCAGACAAATATCCTGAAGCATTTCCCCAAAGTTTTCTTTGAATAGTTTCCTAATTTCAGGTCTTACATTTAAGTCTTTAACCCATATTGATTTGATTTTTGTATATGGTAAGAAATAACAGTGTAGAAAAATACCACACTTTTGAATTTAAAAAATAAATTTGAAATCATTGTGTGATTAAAAAAGAAATAATAATAATAACTGGATGTGGTGGCTCTCACACCTGTAATGCTAGCACTCTGGGATATTGAGACTGGAGGGTTGCTTGAAGTCAGGAATTCAAGACCAGCTTGAGCAAGAGTGAGACCCTGTCTCTACAAAAAATAGAAAAATTAGCCGGGCGTTGTAGCACATGCCTGTAGTCTGAGTTACTCAGGAGGCTGAGGCAGGAGGATCACTTGAGCCTAAGAAGTGGAGGTCGCAATGAGCTATAATGATGCTACTGCACTCTATCTGGGGCAACAGAGTGAAATTCTGTCTCAATAAATATATAATAATAACAATAATAACACTTAAATCCAAAAGATTAAATACACTACATAATTTATGGAATACAGTTAACAATTTTACTGTGTGGGATATTCAGCCTTAAATTCTTGTATTAGAAATAGCTACAGAAAAGCTGAAAGCAAAACATAAAGCATTCAACTTAGGAAAAACAAACAAGGAAGGTAATAGGAAGCTATACTTAACTTACAGCACAAATTAAATAACATATAAAGCAAAAATAGTAAACAAAGTTTCATGAAAGTGGAAATTGAATTATTAATAAAACCAACAATATATACAAACATAATGAAATTAATGAAGCAAACAGAAACAACACAGGTAAACAATATGAGAAAAGCAAAACAGTAAAGAACTACAGAGAGAGCAAAGATTTAAAAGATAACAAGCAAATATTAATATGATCATATGTCACAAAAATCAGGCTTAGGTAAATCAATGCATTTGAAGAAAAATGCAATTTACCTAAATAGAAGCAAGAAGAAATAGAAACCCTAAATAGTCCTATATTGATTAAATAACTTAAACCAATACTTTAAAATCCTCTAAAAAATAAAACATTAGTTCTAGACAGGTTTATAGAAGAAATCAAATAATACATATCATTTCAATGTGTGAAGAATATTTTCATAAAATTCATCATCATTTTATTAATACAATACTCAGTAAACTCAGAATGAGGAAGGGCTTTCTTAATCTGGTAAAGTATATTTATTTTTAATTAACAATTATTTTACTTAGTAAGGAAAATGTAGAAAACATGCCCATTAACAATACTTCTATTCAATATTTACCTAGGGATGTTAGTTGCTAGAAATAGTGTCTCTGCTTTTTAGTTTAGTTTTGTTTTTATTTTTGCTTTCTCATTATTCTTTGATTTATATCATTTTCATTTCTTTATATAACCTGGTGTTATTCTCATTTTCTTAGAAGAAATAATATCTTCAGAGTGTCATTAAGGTATCTTAAAAATGTTTCCATTTGTTATCATATTGTTAAGTTGGCAAATGCACTAATAGACTTCCTAAATTTTATGCTTTATGCTTGGCTTTTTATCACAACACTTAAGTCTGTTAAATAGTCAATAACAAAAATACTCCCTTTACTTGTGTTATTGTTTTCATTAGCTTTTAATATTATGAATTGATATCTTCTCTTTTTCATAAACTTTGTACATTTTACACACACACACACACACACGATGGTAGTGTAGTAGATTTGCATTGATTCAATATAGTTAGACTGGAACTATATTTTTCAGATTTTCTTTCCCCTGCCTATTCTGAGATTTCATGAGCTTCAAACAACATTTTAAGATTTGGAAGGTAAAAAAGTGAAGCTGAAATTTAAAGTTCAAAAGGTAAGTGCATGGGTTCCAAGGACTGTAGTAGCTGATATACACACTGTCCCTTCTTGATGGGTGGGATTATTTTGTTCATGTTGGTGGGACAGTAGCTGAGCCTGCAGCTCTGTTAATTTTTACTGGTTCATCTTTAGTCTTTTCTTTCCTTATAGACCATGTATGTGTTTGGCTCCATGATGAATGGTACTTTATTTTCCATAAGCTCCCACACATCATTGAAGTTTGAAGCTTGGAGGTGGTGAGAGATAAACGTGAGTTCCAATTTGTCCTGTAGGTTCTGGTTGATCTTTTTTGGTTTCCAATTTGTTCTTGTCTTCCCCAAATTTGATATCTATCATCCCTTTCTGGCTGCCTGCCCTGATTATTTGCTGGCTCAGATGCAAAGAAAACAGCCTCGTACCAGTTCTTGAAATTGAATATGGTCAAGTTCTTATTAAATCTCCCTCTGTCTTTATCTATGCATATGTCATTCTTAGTGGTTCTGTTTTTCTAATCATGCCCTGACAGATGCATACAGGGAATATTTTGCATGCTGCTATAAATCCACAAGAGATCAAAACCCCATCTCACAACTCTAGTAAATATCCTGATCTCAAGTTGCCCCTTATGCTACATCCATTAACATAAGTAATGTCCTCAACTTTTATCATTTTTCTTGGCCCAAGAAATAAACACCTACTCCTGTGTTGGTTCCTTGGTGATGTCTACTACCATGGATGGCTAAGACATATCCCAGTAAGCTCAAGTTTACTGAGATAGAAAATGGGATGATAGTGAATGCGTTAGCACACAAGGATATTGTGAAGGTCATCAGGACAGTTTAATTCATAAAGAAATTATGTAATGTAAAAGAACATATAAATATTAATATAAAACTTTATATATATTTTTTTTCTGTAAGTTAAGTCCCAGCTCTTTAATTACTAGGCTAAACCTCTGGGACTTATGAGAATGTTTTCAAAATCTGAAATTTGGTGAACTTGTAAAGAAAAAGCTTCAATGACTGCTCATTATTATTCATTTATTTAATCACATTTATAAATAAGATCTAGTTGATTTGAAATTGGCTTCTAATTGCTGGTGGGAGGAAGGGAAGCATAGGTTTTAGTAAGGAAATTAAAATGAATCTCAGAAAAATATGCCCCACCATCCATATATAGATCCAAATTAAATGCATTTGGGGCCTGAACCAGTAACTTTGCCTGTCTCCAGGTGGTGTGACTACTGCCTCCACTCAGCTGATTGTAATTACAGCTAAAAGATCCTTGCTCAAGGTGGAGAAATGCTGAAAGGCTGTTGGGAGAGTGTTGAGCAAATTGCATCCTTTGATCTACTTTGTTTCATAGCGTTCCTCTCCCAGTTGTTTTCACCTGGGCTTGGATTTATAAAGCTAGCCTGTTAATAATTTAATATGTGCATGTGGTTCATTTTATATTGAGGGATCTTAAGATAACAGCTCCCAACTGCAGCTACATCTGGACTGTAATAGTTAATTTAATAGTTCCAGTCACAATCCAGAGTGATCAGAATGAGTTGAATCCTCTCATGTATTTTTTGAGTTGGGAATTATGCACCATTGGCAAATAATCCCTTTGCAATTTCGAATCTGTGTTTACTTTTGTTATATGTTTGAGAGTGATTTCCTAAGTGCCTTTTTCAGAAATGAGCATGCATGTGAATTTCCTTAATATATACAATATTATTATGATTTAGATGTTATAAGAAATTTGGGGAAATTAAATACATAGATGATTCAAATATCATTCCATCCCTTTCATTTATTTTCTCATTCGGCTAGTATTTACCCTGCCCTTACAATGTACACAGCATTATGCTTGGTGCTCAGGATAAAGATAGATAGAATTCTTTTCTTAAAGCTCTCACATTCAGTGAGGAGATAATTGCAAGCACAAGCTTCTAATAGTATCCAAAACATTATATTGCAATAGACATAAGCCTAGCGTGCCACCAAAGTACAGAGGAATATAGGTCGACTCTTGCTGTGCGTGTCTGAGAGGTTCCCAAGAGGAGATCACTCTAGTGAAGCAGTGAAGGATAAATAGAATTTTCTGTCATATTTAACCTTAGCCCTTACAAAGTCCCTTTTCTAAACCTGAACCAGAGAGATTATGCACAAAGATACACAACAATAATATCAGGCAGTTTCTGCACGCTGTACATCTCATCTTCCACTTTGTCTCTGCCAAGAAAGATGGAGCAATGAAAAAGCTTTCCACAAAGAGGGAGAATGATGGTTGGGATTGGAGATTACTACAGGGGAAGGATAGGAAGCTGCAGAATAGGAATTAGGGCTGCCACAAACAAGCTGTTTCAGCTGTACGATTATGTACAAAGCTTGTCTTTTCTAGGTCATGATCCAAGAAAATCTTAGAATTCATTCTTCGGTAAATCTGTTTTTAGGTCTTAGTATTTTAGATACAATTCAGTAGAGTGACCTGGGCCATGGTCAGAGGCAGAACACCATGGACTCTTTTCCTCAATCCCAACCTTACAACCTTAATCTAGAGCTGCGGTTTCCTAATTCCTAAAGGGAAGATTGCAATTTCTGACTACCTGACAGAATTTCTATAAGAATTACACGAATGTACAGACATATGCAAGTTTTATAAATTATGAAGAATAAGTTAAAAGATGGTGCTATTATATTATTTTTATTATTCAAGTATTATTGAAATTCTTAGAATGTGTATACTTTTGATTTAACCTGCAAAATCAGTCACTTTTCAGATCAAGCTCTTTCCTTCAAAATCAACTCCCTTTCTTCCAGGTCAAGAGTAAGCTTCTTTAATTAGCAATAATTAATGACTCCTATAGAAGCAGCTCTCTAGCTTTAAGAGGTATGTTGGAATACTCTATTAAGATGAAAAAAAAAAGATATCAGTCAAGAGGAAAATAAAGGAAATTATAAAATTGTAAAAGTATACCATTAGAATCCCACTTTTAATTACTGTAGTCATTTTTGTTTTGAATAATATTTTGCTGCTCAGTATATGGTATCTTATATTTTTGTCTATTACTATGTTTCAATCATTCCAAGTTTTAAGCCCTTTAAGAGTAGAATTGTTACCTATGTCATTTTACATTACTGAGTTCTCATTATAGATTCTTGCACATAGTAGGTGTCCAGTAAAATTTTATAGCAGCTGCTGATGAAAATCATGGGTCCATGGAAATTAGCAATCGCTGGCAAAGGAAACAATACTCAAGGAAGTACAAAATGTTGAATGTGCATTGTTTTTAAGAGGTGCAATTTGCTTGAGTCTAAACTCCTGAAAGGCACTGTAAAACTTTCTGCTATTCTGCTGATAGATATGAAAACAAGTTGAAAGCAGCTGATCAGTGGCATCTGTTAACTGGCATTGACACTTTGATGTGCAGGGCAGCTGTCAAGCAATTCCACTTTCTACTGCTTTTCCTTTAAGAATTAATTAGTGCTATGAGAAACTGAAATTCTCATTTACTTTCCAAGAAGTACTTGAAAGCCAGCTCCCCAGAGAATCAGATGGGGGAAGCTACACACTTCCCATCTTCCTGGAGCCTACTTCCTCTAGCCCCACTTGCACCACTGGAGTCAGTTCTCCTTGGGGTTAGAATGAAGGCAGCGTTTTGAGATTAAATAAAAAATGAGATGATAAAGCTAAACAAAGACTGAAGTCCTTAGTGGTAACATTGCAGCATAGCCTTGCAAAGCCTAAACACAGACTAACCCATGTGATCTCCTAGAAAACTCTGTGGCCCCAGACATAAAATATGTACAATGCCTGCTTTGTTTAGGTTTGTAGTAAAGAAAAAAATCAAATTAATTTTTATGATGGATTTGAAAAAAATGCTTCATAAATGTAAAATGTTATATATACAGATAAAAAGATTAACTGAACATAAATCAAATGTCATTGTGATATATGCGTGGGCAAATATATGCATATACATATATGTAACATATATGAATAAGTCTACATATTTACTACATGTTCCCATTCTTTTATTGATGAACCTCAAAATATTAGAATCAGTTAGTGTTTAAAAACACAAGACCATAAGTCAATCCAGTATACTGTGTCTGATAGGGCAAAAATGTCTATGGGAAAGATTCCTATGGAAAGGAAATATTTCTTTCCCAAACCCTGAACATTCTTAGTTTTCATTATTCCATTTTGTACAGATCTGCTAAGTGTTTAATAGGTTGAATATCTCTAGTCAGTACCTAGTTCATCTTTCTTACATGTTTCAAGCTCAAAATAGTGACTTCTGTCAGTTTACTACTTTTATAAAGATTTGAACTTCTCGATTTTGCAATTTTAAGTCTCTAACGATGGAAGTTAAACAAGAAACTGCTTTCCATTGAACAAACAACTCCAACATCAATTTTCAATTTCCTAATATACAGTGAGTAGGTTGGACCAGTTGTGTCTTCTAGAGACTGTGATATCAGAAGCCAGCAGCTTGTAAGATCAAGTTCTTCCTCATCCTCCTTGAGCAACCATAGTGTGTACCGCAACTTACTTACTCTGGGACAGTAATGAAAGAGACACTGGGCAAGTGATTGCAGCAGACATCAAGGAGTTTCTACTATACTGGAAGGTTTTATATTTATTTCAACTTTGTTTTCAGCAAAAGGCTCAACAAGTGCTCTGCCGCAGGTAAATGATATTTAAATAATTTTATGGAGCATTGAGTGAGGCTTGCCAGAAAGATGATTTAGCAATTCAGAGAAGGGAAGCTGGCTTGGATAAGATTAGGTTTGCCAGGGGAGATAAATGGGGAGTGAACTAAGAGACAGGACAATTGGAACTGAGTTCTGGTTCTTCCCCTCACTACCTTTAGGGCTTAGAACAAGTCCCTAATTTCTCTCAGTTTCCATTTTTCTCAGCTCTCCAAGGAAAATAATAATGACTATCATTTAAGGTGGTTGTACATGTTTCAGTGTTTAAAAGATGGGGAGCCTACCACCACAGGAAGAACCCTCCATTAACGACCAGGTATAGTTGAGTAGAGGTGGAAGAAGGGCATGCATTCATAAATTTGAGCATATAGAGTAGTAAGGGTTCGCCACATGGGTTTCAAGGAGCAGAACAACAGTGAATCAAAGAAGGAAATGTAACTTGTTGAGAAGTCATGGGAGATAGACTTGAGAATGTCAGCAATGCCCCAACATCCTGTCTTTCAATACCCTTTTATTAGCTCACCCGACATTTAAAATTCCTCTTGCATTTAGTTTCAATGGAATTGAGTTCAATTTTTCTCAATGCAATGATCTTAAATAAAATCTTTTAACACCATATGGCACATTTTTTCTTTTATACTCTGCAAGGTAAAGAAGAAAATGATAATAATAATAATATGAATATAATATTTAGAGAAAAGACATGCCAATTATTCCTACTAAATAAAATGAAACTCGTGTATATTTTCAAGGTTCCAGGGACAAATTTAAGGTTTAAGGATCCTGTTTCCTAGGCTGTTTCCAGGCAACAATCAATCACACCTAAGGTGGACCAAATGTTCCAAGTCATCAGTTTTGGTTTAGCTTACAGTGGCAGGGTCAGCTTTTGGTAAATTGGCAAATGATGGAAAAGTTATCTCTGATGTTGCTGCACTTATTTTTTTTTAACCTACTGATCTTCAACTTACTCTACTAAAGCATCCTTATCTCCAATATGCAACCTTCTCCCATCTCCATCTTTTTTCACAGGCTTCTTTGCGATACTATGAAAGTCCTCCAAATCAATAATTCTTTTATATATCCTGTTTTCCTGGATCCGCTCTAGCTCTGTGTCAATGTTATAAGCTTTCCTAAAATTTAAATGACTATAAATGGCTTAATGCTCCATTACATCTAGGTAAAGTATTTGCATTTTTACAGTGACATTTTAGAAATAATACCCACAGGAACAATTCTCTAATAACAGCATAGTGGTTTAGGGGATATGCATACATTTGGGCTGTAGGATTATCTGTCACCCTTCAATCATACCAGCAGACAGACACCTACTCTGCCTTTGCCTGTGGCTAATCCTATAGAACATTCCTATAGAACATTTAAGTCTCACTCAAAAACCCATTGAATCATAGTGTTGAATCTCTCTTTGCTATGTGCTTCTCTGGCTCTCTACTGGGGTGATTGTATTCTGCATTTTTTTAATAGTTGCCTGTATATGTGTTGGGGGTGGAGGTGATTCTTGAGCTTTGCTGTACTGAACATCAAGATATCCATCCTTCATATCTGGAAATTAAAGAGAAAATAAATTTAAAGTAGCAAAGCCTCAAATTTTTTTAGACTAAAGTGACATAAGTTCAACTTGTACAGCCAAAGGAGTCAACTTATACATCAGCTCAGACGGTGGCATGCATCCAAAGGTAACCTAACTGGATTAGCTGTACCACATCAAAAGATAAGCCTCCCACTGGACCCAGGTGCCGGGAGGCTGATGCCCTGCACACCATAGACAAATGATTAGGCTTGGAAAATCTCATCCTGGAAGGGTACACTGCACTTAAAGGTACTAACTCCTTCACAAAATAAAAGGCTGCTGCTTGGAAGAGTCATAAGAACATATGAGGACAAATGGTTTGCAAACCTTGTTAGATACGTGGAGGTGATTTCAGTGAGAGGATCAGAGCTTTATATCTCCTGAATATTTGCAAGTAGTGGACTTTTTACACGATCATGTTAGGCATGTCTCACTAAAGGTATATTTGCTTGAAGAATTTGAAAAAAACTAAGATCCACAGTCCATGAGAAACATGCGCAACCTCTGCAAGTCCTTGCAGTGTTCTGGATGAGGGATGAGTTCACCTTCAAGAAGGAGATTTGCGTTTAAACTTGACGAGAGAAAGAGGTCAGAATTAGAGGTGGAGGATTGTTGATTATCCAGTGGTAAAATGTCACTCACATTTTCTTGTGTCTCAGCCTTCTTTGGGTCAGGGTGAGTCTGAAGAAGGGACTCTAACAGAGAGGAAGTCAGGTGAAAATCCATACTGCTGGAATTTCTACATGACAAATGAGGGCACATGTCAGTTCTGCTCTGTAGCATAAGGCGCTTTTGGTGGGAGAAGGGCATGTCTCTCCAATAACCCTTAGAAACCTGCTGGACAGGAAAGTAAAACACTATGGCAATTTTCAGTGGAAAATAAGATAGACTGGACAAGAGCCAGGTTCTGTGGTAAAGAAGCCTCCATCTGTAGCAGGAAAATTTTGTCAGTTATGGTGGTACCCTCTAGGGCACATGACCCCATCACTAGAAAAATACCTTTGCCCTAAGAAAATGTTTTACAAACACGTGATGGCTATCCTTTGGCTCAAGCCTTTTTGAACTAGAAAAATAGGAATGAAAGAGCCTACTGTGCAACAATATAGCTGTTTGCCTGGAAAGAGGGGAGTAGGGAGAGCAGATAAAGCCATTGAGTTACAATTACATTCCTACTTCATAAAAGCTATTATTCTCTCTCTGTTGCCTTGATTTGAAATGATCCTCCTTATAGTACAGTTGAGAGCACTGAGTGTGTACCAGCTGGAAAACAGAACAATGTTAGGATGCCTAATAATTATCTTTGAATAGTTGTAAGGTCTATTTGATGGAAAAGCAGTTATTCCAGAGGGTAGAATTATTACAATGCAGGTTTACAGATGTATAAAACTGATCAATCTATCCTTCTAAAGTGATGATAAGTGCAAATGAGAAAATAACTTTGAATGTAGTATTTTGCAGAAGTTGTGTAAGAACAAAACCAAAAATATAAGTGGATATCATTTATATCTGATCCAGTCTTCGCTGCCCTGATGCCTTCATCCAAACAATGACCAATGAATAAATGCATAATACATTCTAAAATAGAATAAAATGAACTACTTTTGCTAATTTTTTAGGAATATTAACAATCAGGAATGTTAATTTTAAACTTAGAAGGCCCAAATTTTATATATATATATATATATACGCACATGTTTCTCTTCCTCCTTCTCTTTTTCTCCCTCTTTTTTCCAAATTTTTAGAATTTTTTCTGCTTTCATACTAATGTCCAAAGAGAAATATCACTCATTTATAGCAAAAGGTGAGAGTTGTAATGTGGTTTTATTGTTCATAGCTTTATAATCAGGATGACCATGAAATAAAGCTGTATTTGATAGCTAAATGAATGCATAATTGAATAAATCAATGATTTTTATGAGATATTAAAATATATTCCAAATATGTGTACAGTCAAACTCAGCATCCTGCAATCTGTTAGCATGTATAACTTCACATTTTAAAGATATTTAATTAATGTATAATTAAATGTAGACAAAAAAGCAACATAGGGAAAATTGACATTGATATGAATTCTTTTGTTACTCATATATTTGACCAATTTTGATTCCTATTTTGCTTTTATTTGCTGTCCAAAATATTATTGTAGCAAAATAACAACTCCATGAAAGGAAGAACTTCAACCTTTGTCTTCAATGCTAAGTTTTTTTTTTTTCTTTTCATTGCTCAGGGACCTTTTAACTTACCAACTGCCAATCTATAAACACACTTTGATTAAATAACCTAATGTATATATGATGTATGATTAACATAAGTTTCAACTGCCTTGTAGAAAAATAGGTAGTGTAACAGCTCAACAAGAATGTATACCCAAGAATGTCTTCTCATGCTAACTGAAAAAGTTGAAATCTTTCAGGATTGTAGTCAAAAAGACTACAAGACTACAAGTGTGTGAAAGCCAGGAAACTTAATGATTGTGTATTCAGAATAAGAAAGTCACGACCACATGGGCAAAATATCTTGTTTTATTAATATTCAGGAAGAAAAAATACATCAAATATTTTGGCTTCATTAACTAATAAGTTTAGCCAACAAAGTTATTAAGTTAGTCTCATGGAGTCACAGGAAACATAATTTTTACTCATAGTTACCAGTAAAAGAAGAGATATTTCATACACTATTCTAAGTATGAGTCCATATTTTGTCACAAAAGATAAAAGAACTAGTTTCCAAAGAACTAGTTCTAATTATTCTGTGTAGTATTTCCATCATTGGGTAGTATTGCTAAAATATGAAAGCATTTTTTCCCTGTAATTATGTGGATTCTGTATTAACACACTTGAATTCCAGAAAATGTGTCTACTTTTGGGTGCACAGCCAACTTTGAGAAAGCATAGGTAGATGTGTGAGGGGCAATAAGAAAAGGATTCCCCTGCATTCTTGCAATGTGTGAGTAAGCATACTACTTTATAGCAGAAAGCAGTTGCTTCTTTACTCCTGGAAGCCCCTGTAGAAAACGTGATCATGCATATAGGCTTCAGCATATAGCAACCTCCACACACCCATTAATAAAGTACTGCACCTCTCCTAATAGCTATCTTGAAGGACTGGTATTAGCTAATGATGCAGTTCCTTTATTCTTCAACTTCAGCCCTCCTGCTTTAAGATGTAGTCTTCAACACAATCATGTCAGAAAAGGGAAAACACACAATCAACTATCCGTGACCCTCAGGATTTGAAAATGTCACAATTGCTGAGTTGCTGGTTTTAACTGCCCTTCACTTGTTCACTGTCTCTCCCACACCACCCCCTTCTCCCTAAATGTGTGGGTACTTGGTGTTACTTAGCTTCTGATTTTTTTTTCTCCTCAATTTCTAAGCCTAATGAGGCTGAGCTGAGTTAATAATGGATGTAATAAGTAATGACTCATTGTTTTGGGGCCCTCGCGTCTGTGTGTGCCGCAGAACAGGAGCCAGGACTCTGATGCTATTTGTTCTGCTATGTCACTTGCCACCAAGCAATGCCACTCATCAATAAAAGGCAAGATGACGGATGAGTTCATTTAATGGAATTCCTCCGAGTGAGCTACAGCCCAACTCTTCAATAGGTCTGTTACCACATTCTCTCCCTCCCTCTCTCCCTCTTGCTGCTCTTTTTTTCCTTCCTCCTAAATCCAGGACAGTTGGAAAGCATGCTTGGCCGAGATGGCCGCCATTTGTGCCAGCAGCTCCTTCTGCTCTTAACAACTGCTATCCTAAATCAAATCAGCAGCTCTGTGCCTAGAGATTAAATCTGTGCCACCTGATAGCTATGGCACCCCGTGGCATTTGGCCATGTGTACTCCCTGCCTAGGCTAATTTCTTTATTTCCTCAGAGGATGGGTTGTGTTGGAGAAGTAGGTTCGTGTTCTGGGGAATTGGGTTTTAGGTGTTCTGGTTTGGTCCTCTGCAGCCTAGACACCAGAAGCAGGCTGCTTTCTGGGACAGTTTATGAAGGAGTCTTTCCCTTTGTCACGTTAACCCTCAGTTGGCATAGCCCCTCCAGCTACAGTATGCTGCTTCATTCCATGATCCGGAATTTACTCACAGTGAAATCAACATCGGTGACATCTTACCAGTAACAGGCAGACTTTTTAGTCTGCAAGAAGGGAGATGACATTTGGGATCCTGGATCTCCTAATACTGTGAAGTATGAAAACAAATCAGATATCTGAAGAAACACAACAGGTGTAGATGCCAACACACTGTTTTAAAATGTCAAATATTTTTGTTTTGTTCTTTTATGAAGAGTAAAGGGCACACAGACTTGAAATCAAATATAACCACCTTGTAGAATTAAGGAAAGAGAGAGCTGAAATAGTAAAGGTGAGTGGTTAACATAGCCGAACTTAAGTTGAGATGGCAGAGTGTAGCCTCAAGACTTTCAGACATGCAGAAGTGACATAAGAAGAAAGTAAAGTGGCAAGGTGGAAAACAGAATTACAGGTTGTTACAGATAGCAAGGTTCAAATATGCTAAATAAAAGAAGAGTATGGCTAGGTAGGCACAAATATTTCTTCTTAAATTTCTCTCATTTCTCAAATTGAGGTGGAGAAGTCCTATTTATAAGCTCATTGGAACATCCTGGACAAACAGCTAATAAACTGTCAATCAGATTTAATGTTGCTCTTACCAAATCTACATAGGTAGGCCTGATAAATTTTGTGTACACATACATATATATGCATATATTATTATTCATATTTAAATCTGTGCCATAGATATTGAAGGACATGAGACATTTCTCTAAATTACCCCAGCAATTCAAAATCTCTGTGCAAGGCTCTGACAGTGAACTTTTCCTGAGCCTCTACTGGGGATGGCTCTAATATGCACTATCCATATCTAACATTCTTGATTTCATGCAGCACGAAAAGCGTTGATTGTCTTGATGCTGACATTATATTTCATATTCAGGCCCTTGCAGAGTTGAATCTATTCACAATTAAAGTCAGTGTCAATATAGGGAAAGTGATGAGAAAGGAGGAAATATAGTGTAAGAAACTAAACGAGGAACAAAAGTGTATTTTAAAAACCTACAGAGTAAGGACAGCCAAGAAATAGATTAACAGAGCATTACATTTTATTGTTGAGCACAAATGTTCCATTCCTTTCTCAGAGCTTCTAATCAGCCTTTTTCATTATCTTCCTTCCACTGTGTCTGGCTCCTATGCATCAGTGCCCATACCAACACCTCTACTAGCACTAAAAACTTCCTCCTCCTCCCATACCAGAGTTTTCCACACTAGGAGCCTTGCCAGGGTTGACCTGCCCCCCAGTTAGAGGTCCACACCACTTGGGGCCGTAGGTTAAAATAAAAACTCTCCTTTTGGAAGCAAACGGTTTTAGGAATGATTGCTCCATTCGTATGTGGGAAGAGATGCTTTCCTTCCTACGTAATGACAGAATCCTGTTGTTACGGTAGGCCGCCGTCTAATCAACCATGTATTCTTTGGAAGGGGCTGCTCGCAAAGCATCACGTCATATAGCTTCTCAGGATGCCCTGGTGTGATTATCCTTATCACTACCCTTCCATTTGGTCCACAGACTTCACACCCCCAGCGATTTGCACTGAAGACAATTCTGTACCAGTAAAAGTGTTAATGGTAACAGCACCACACCCCTAGAATATAGCTACTGTGACTATTTTTGCCTTAAATGTGTTAAATATGAACCAAATGACTTCTATGTCTTCCATACAGCTCCTGACCTATGAGCAAGCACTGTATTCATAGTTTCTGGAGAAACAAGAATGAAGGGGAGATAATAGACATCTTAATTATTCAGGCAAGAATTGTGTTTAAACATCTTCCTACCACCATACGACCTAGCACAGAACCTCTGCAAACTAGAAACTCATTAATAACTTAAATTAAATTGGATTGAATAAAATCTCGCCTTTGCCCTCTTTGCTTACTTTTTCTTATCCCACACCAATCATTCTGTAAATCTGTTTTTCCCTTAGTTTTAGAAATTTGTCAGATGGCACTTTAATTTAATCTGTTCTTAAATATTCTGACTCCAACATAAATTAAGGACATATGTATACTGTGTTAGGCTGAGACCTGCAGATATGTATCCCACCTGATCTTGCAAATGTTTATTGATCACCTACTATATGTTAGTATCCTACATAGCATAGTCATGAAATATTAAAATATCATCAATAAATAGAAGACAATAACTAACTACTTTAGACCTTCAAAATTCAGGAAGTTAAATCTTTGATATTTAGCAGCTGACTTAAGATAAGTTTTAGAATGTGAGCTACAAAAAATATTTGATTATTTTGTTTTATAAAATCTTAGAGGGAATCTAAGAAACATATTTGTTCTAATTCAAGTCCCATCCCATATGATAATCTAAAACAAAAATATTCATAAAGAGTATTTTGCCTGCTTGAACACATCTGGATTAGGAATTTGACTAGCTTGCAGAAAATACAAACCCGTTGGTCAATATTTCTTCTCCACAGTATGTGTTGTTTGCCCCTCCCAAATATTCCCACAGACTTCTGTTTCACAGGGGAAGTAGCATTGGTCTTTTTCCTCTTCTTCCCTCCTCTAGAAGGAAACCATGAACAAGGCTATGATAAGAACAGAAGACAAATTAAAATTTTAGAAATGCAGTCCATAGGAGAGGCAAATGCTATTAGCACTTGGCCAAAGTAGAGAGGATAATTATTTCACAAGTATCTCAGCAGAAGTTAGACCAGAATAAAGGTCTTTTGACCATCCTTCGAGAACCCATTTAAGATAATCAAGTACCATTGGTCAGAAAACTTTCTGCAGTTTATAGATTTAAAGTATGAGAAAGGGCAGAGAGACCTGGAGACAAGACACCAATGGGGATAAAAGGGAGATCACCAATAGGTGACCATGGGCTGGTTTATGCCAAAGATATGCTCTATGATATCCCCAATGATGCTTTATTGTTTTTGATTTGCCAATATTTTAAAATAGCAAGATATGTCCAGTACTCTTGAAATTCAAAGGATCCAGCAGCACTGCATTAGCACTTGCAGGACACTAGTCAATTGCACTTGATGTAGGCTCCTTGCCATAGGGCTTGGGGCCTCTTATTCACCACCCAAATCACCCCCAACTTCTGTTTTCATTCACTTGTACTTCCTGTACCCTAGAGGCATTGGGGTTACCTATCTGGGAAAGGAAGACTCAGAAGTTATGGGAAAAGAAATGAGGACATAGGGCATTAAGAGAAAAGAGCTTTCTGAGCCAATGAATAGAATGGGCTTGGCAACATGGGGCACTGAGGTTAGCAAACAAAAACCAGCATAGCACAGGAGAAAAAAAAAATATATGGAGCCAAAGGAAACCAGTAAAGAAAGAAGATAAAAACCACCCACTCGTCCTAGCAACTCCAAAGTAAAACCCTGTTTTATGAATGCCTTTTGAGTCTCTGTGACCAACTAGCAGTAAGCTCTTGCCACAGCAGGCTTTAATACTGGGTTATACCAGAATTATTATTTACATTGTCATTTTCTGTTGACTTGTACATTGAATATTATTTATATTAACAAAAATTAAGGGCATTATATTGCTCCAGGTATTGTGTTAACCTCTGAATATATAATATTCTGTAAAATGGACTCCGTCACTGCTTGTCAGCCATGCTGGCTCAGCCTGGTCTTGCCTTGGTAATTCTGTCTGACCCTGTTCCTTCCATTCAAACAGATGCTTTAGATGTCCTTTTAGTTGTTCTTTGCACATATTCACAATCCTTAGCCAATTTAAACTTTAAAAAATTTTAAAGTAATTTATACATTTTTGTCACAGATTTGTATCTGCACTTGCATCTACATTTTTTTATAGATCACTTTTCATTATCTAGTAACAAGAGAGCTCCAAGTACAGTCTGGTAGACCTGGGTATAATAAATTTTGAAATAAACTTTGTATGTATGTATAATCATAACAACTGAATTAAAAGCATAAGCAAAAAAAAATTCAGATATTCCTTTAACATTGTTCTACCTTGCAGAAATTAATTTGTTTCTCCTTTATTAATCATATATTTTTATTTATATAGTTATATCTACCTTCCAAAGTATCATTTAAACTATTTGTCCAGCATTTTCCTGAATAAATTTACTCATTCATATTTCTACAACGGCTGACTTAAAAGTACATTTTATATATACCAACCTATCTGTCTATCTATCTACAAACAGTGAGGTCACCTTAAATACTTCATTTGCAGCAAGTGTATCCACTATATTGCATTATACCATATAATATGCACTATGGAGACACATTGATTTGCTTCTTTTGCTTTAAGCCAAATTCTGTGTACACGAGACAAGCCATTCTTTTCTTTAACACTTAAACTGTATGGACGGAATAGTGTTAAGATAATAGAGAATCAAAACCAATGAAAATTGCCTAGTTTCTAAGTATATAATGTATATAACACAATTCAAAATGTTTTCAAAAACATGACAATTTCAACAAAAATCAATAATAAAGTTAGTATTTTTCCTTTTTATACACACTTTGTATGATATCAAAATATTTAATAATTAGATACAATTCTCCTCATAGTACTTTTATGACTTGACAATTCTTTGTGACTTAAGGTTTTCTTTCTTCTTTAAATTTCTATTTTAAATATAATTTATTTTAAATAATTGCTATTTTCTATTTAATGAATTTCTATTTTAAATAGTCTGTATTATCAGTGCAAACCTCATATGTAAATACAGCTGATTTTCACTTATGATCCTAAACTTATTGTAGAGAAAGTGCACTGGATTTGGATTAAGAAAATTCATAGTTTGAATCTTAATTCTTACCCATGATAGCTCTGTGAACTTGGGTAAAATTTTTAAGTTGTTTAGTGGATGTTTTAGCCTGGGTTTCAGAAAGAACAGAGCCTAGGGCACAGGGTTTATATTCTATTCTTTCATAATGGATTGCTGTCTAGATAACAAAAGTGGTGCATGAAGACAGGAATTCAGGGAGAAAGGGAGAGACATCATCAAGGTAGTTGCCATTAAGTGAATCCAGTTGCCTATTTTAATGGAATTGTCCCCCACACAGCAAGGTCAATGGTATCTCAATACTGTTTATCAAACAGGAGAAAGGGAGGAAATGATTGATTGTTTTTCCTATTGGTCAAAAGTTTGTCCCTACTTTTTTTGGTTATAAATACACGGGCTATGATTAAGGTCCAACAAAGGCATCAACAAGGAAGCTTGGGAAAAGATAAATGGCCTGAGACATGAGTTGAAGGTAAAGAACTTTAAGTAGCACCTGCTTGGGATTCCAAACCAAGCTGGAGCAAAGCTGAGGAAACTGCATTAACAAAGATATGTAAGCTCAAGAGGACCAGTAGTGGCACATTAGCTTTTACAATTTCTTTTTTTTTTCTTTTAGAGTATTATGGGGGTACAAGTGTTAAGTTTACATATATTGTCCATGCCCCTCCCCCCTTGAGTAAGAGCTTCAAGCGTGTCCATCCCCCAAATGCTGCACATCTTACTCGTTGTGGTTGTATATACCCATCCCCTCCTCCCTCCTCCCACCCTCCTGACACTCGATAAATGTTATTCCTATATGTCCACTTAGGTGTTGATCCATTAATACCAATTTGCTGGTGAGTACATGTGGTGCTTGTTTTTCCATTCTTGAGATACTTCACTTAGTAGAATGTGTTCCAGCTGTATCCAGGAATATACAAGAGGTGCTATATCACCATTGTTTCTTAAAGCTGAATAGTACTCCATGGTATACGTATACCACATTTTATTAATCCACTCATGAATTTATGGGCACTTGGGTTGTTTTCACAGCTTTGCAATTGTGAATTGTGCTGCTATAAACATCTGAGTGCAGGTGTCTTTTTCATAAAGTGACTTTTGATCTTTTAGGTAGATGCCCAGTAGTGGAATTGGTGGATCAAATGGTAGATCTACTTGTATCACGTTGAGGTAGCTCTATATTACTTTCCACAGAGGTTGAACTATTTTGCAGTCCCACCATACAATTTCTTAACTGTAAAATGATAATAAAATCTTCTATGTTTCTGGATTATTATAAATACTAAGTAGAATAATAAGTGCCACATTGCAAAGCACATTCTTAATAAATATATTTAATATGCCTCTTATTGATCTTTTACATCAATAAAAGCATTTTTAAAATTTGTGTAAGGGTCTAGATGAAATGAGATTGGCTATGTTTTGATCATAATTGAAGCTGTGTGATAGATAAATGATTGTATAATGTATCTTTACTTTGGGGTGTCTATTTGAAATTTTTATAAACATAGTTTAAGTAATATTTGTTAAAATTTAGGAAATAAAAACAAATAACTCTGATTTCAAAGGCCAACCAGCAGATTCTTAGTCATATCAGAATACTAAGGACTATCTCATCCCCTTCCAAATGGTCAAATATATAATAAATCTATCCATTTCCCAATCTTCACTTTCTACAATACTGAATTATTTATTTCTCTTTCTCTGAGCCTGCATATTTCCCTCACTGTTATTGAGATGAAATTCATATCTTAGATTTCAGCTATATTTACACTCATTTCTTCCCCACTATGTTGCAAACAAGTTGCATAGAGTCTATATCCTTCAACTTTTTTTATCCAACAACTGGTCCAGTATTCATTATGTGATAGATCAATAAATTTTGTGTTGTTAATTTTAGACTTTTTGGTAGGCATGTAGTGGTGTTTTGTTGCAGTTTTAGTTTGCAATAACGAGGCTGAGGGATTTTTTACATATTTATTGCCATTTAGATATTTCTTCTGTGAAGTTCCTATTCAAGGATTTTGCCCATTTGCTCTTATCCTGAGATCATAACAATTTCTAACTATATTATCTTCCAGAAGCTGAATTGTTTTGCCTTTGATATTTAGGATTAAATTAATTTGCGTGTGTTACACAAAAACTTGGTAAGAATCAAGTCTCAATCGTCTTTTCATATGGATACTAGTTATAACACTACTGTATGTATATTGAAAGTAAGTATTTTTCAGTGCTTCGCAATGGTAATTTTTACGTAAATCAAGTACCCATACATCCATAGGCCGGTTTCTGGACTCATTATTTGTGTTTTCTTGGTTTGTTAGTATATCCTTGTGCTGATGTGACACTTAGTTTTTGTAACTTTTAAAATAAGCTTTGATACCTTATTAAAAATGCCATCCTAGCTAATTCTTCAATTTGGATTTGCTATTTTTTGCCCTTTGCATTTCTACATAAATTTTACAATCAGTTTGTAAGTTATTTTTAAAAATGCTATTATTTCGATTGGAACTGCACTGCATGTTGAATACAACAATCCATATGGACAGTATTGACTTCTTTAAAATGTTCAGTTATTCAATCCATGAACAAGAAATATTCTTCTAACTACTTAGGATATCATTAGGTTTTCTATTTAAATAAATTCAATTTCCTCACCAGAGGTCTGTTTTGTTAAATTTTTTCCTTGTGCATTTTATGCCATTATAAATGGCATATATTTTTAATTGCTTTTTCTATTGGTTGCTGATACATAGAAATGCAATATCTTTTTGAATTATTCAATCTAGGTATTAGTTTTCTGTTGCTGATGTAACAAATTACACAAATTTAGTGGCTTAAAACAACACCCATTTATCATCTCACAGTTTAATCAGTTAGAAGTCTGGATACAGCATGGCTTAGTTGCATCTCTTTCTAGAGGTGATGAGGATGGCTTTTTTTCCAAGTTCATTAAAGTTGTTGGCAGAAGTCAGTTCCATGGAGCTGCAGGATTGATTTCCCCTTTTTCTTACTGGCTTTAGCCACTCAGTTTCTGGAGTACACAGCATCCTTGGTTGATTCTTCAATCTCAATAGCCAGCAACAGTGAGTCAAGTTCATCTCTTCCTTCAAATCTTTGTGACCTCGCTTTCAACCTCATCTCTTCTCTGCCACCTTCTCTGTTGGATCCGTCATAATTTTGTGACTTCCTCTTCTGGTATTTTGTGCCTGCACATTTACACTGGGTCCAACCAGATAACCCAGATTAACCACTCTATTTTAAAGTTAACTGACTGATAATCTTATTGCCATGTACAAATTTCCTTCACAATAGTGGTGATGTTAGTGTTTACGTGGACTAGGGGTTAGAATTTTGAGAGTTCACCATTCAAATTCTGCCTATGACATCTTGTATCTGGCTATCTTGCCAAACTCACTTGGAAATGCAATAATTTCTTATTAGATTGTAGAATTTTTAGATCTTTTATATATTTTATGTGATATACATGTATATAAACACATTTTATCATCTTAAAAACATGAGTTTTTTTATTACATTCAAGTTATTTGTTTTCTTCTTTTTATTACATATATTTACTAGTTAAAACCTCTAGTAAAAGATGAAATAAAAGTACTTTTTACTTTCAAATGTTTTCAACATTTCATCATGAGATATGTTATGCTATATTATTATTAGAGGTTATTTTTAACCAAATTAAGAAAGATCCTTTCTTTCCAAATTTGCTGAGTGTGTTCACACTAAAAGAAGCAGAATTTCATCAAAAATGTAATTTATGAATCCTTTGATATCTATGAATATCCTCCCTTTATTCTGTTAATGTGGTGAATTAGACTAGTTTGGCTTTTGAATTTTAACCTAACTCAACATTCCAAAATCAAACTCCACTTAGATATCTTGGTTTAAACTTCATATATGGTGTTAAAACTGTGTTAAAACTTGTATAAGATTTTTTAAAAATATGTATGAGTCAGATTGCCCAGTAATCTGCTTTTTAGAAGAAAATATCATTTTCAGGTTTTGTTATTTATGTTGTTAGAACCAGTAAATGAGTTAGTGAGCATTTCCTTTTTTAAATATCTAGAATAGTATGTGTAGTAATTATGTTATTTCTTCTGTATTTGTTTGGTAAAATTTACTGATGAAGCCTTCCAGCCTTGATGCTTTCTTTATATTGTTTTTAAATATAGATGCCATTTATTCAATAATTATATAAATCTCCACATTCTTTCTGCTTTTTTCAGATTCATTTTTTATGAAATTATTTATTTCATCTAAATTTTAAATATATTATTATTCATAACATTCTATAATAATTTTTATAATAGGATCTATAAAAATGTCTCCTTTCGTTGGTACTGTTGGTGATTTGTGCTCTTTTTCTTTTTCTTGATTAGACACATCAAATAATTTTTATTTTATTACTTTTTAAAAAATAACATATTTTATTGGTTTTGGCTATTATATCAATTCTCTATTTTGATAATTTCTACTTATGTCTTTATCATTTCCTTCCCATTACTTCTTTTCATTTAGTTAATTGTTCTTAGGTGGATGCTTCAGTAATTGATTTTTATGTTCTACAATTTACTAATCCATTTCTTTAAGGTAATACATTTTTCTATTGGTATGAGTTTAGCTGCAGTCCATATATTATGGTACACGGTTTTTACTTTATTTTTTAATTACAATATTCCTTGTTTTCCATTGTGATTTATTCTTTGAACCACATAGTAGAGTACTTAGGTAAGAACACATATAAATATTCTATTTATCTTTTTGCTATTGATTTTTAGTTTAACTGCATTTAGGGACATACCCCATTTTATTTCTTCTACCAATGACAACAAAGAAATCCCGGAAAAAATGCAAAAGTCTCCTACCAGAAGACTCTAAAAGATGGAGGAAAGAAGGCAGACAGGCTAAGGATTTGGGGCACAACATATTTAAAACTTTGATAGGAAAAAAATAAACAAGAAATAACCACAGAAAACTGCCAACTCAAAAATCACAGTCATGTCACTTCTATATCTTGCAAAAATATCCTTCAAGAATGAAGGTGAAACAAAGGTATTATTATGAAAGAAAACTAAGAGAATTTGTCTCTAGCAGACCTGCTCTAAAAGAATGATCAAAGAAAGCCATGCAATAAGAATATAGCTGATAACAGAAGAAAATTTGAAACATATAGAATAAAGGAAGAGCAACAAAAATGATAAATATGTGAGAAAATAATAGACTTCTTTTTCTCTTGAGTTTTTTAATATTGTGTTTGACAAATAAAAGCAAAAATGCAAAATTGTCTGACATGGTTCTCAATGTACATAAAAGTAATATTTAAAACAATTACATCATAAAAATATAGGATAAAAGATCCTAAGTAATAAATAATGTATGCATATTATAATATCTAAAGTGTGACAAAACTACAAAAAGTATACCCAGAAACACAATTTATACATAAATCAAGACAACATTTTTAAAATATTCAAGTAACCTACAGTGAGAAAGAGAAAGGGAAACAGCAATAAAAAACCAGTGTGAACTAACAGGAAACAAATCATAAAATGGCAGGCCTACATTTTAGTATGTCAATAATTTCATCTAATGTAAACAGTATGAACACATCACCATTGAAAGGCAGAGATTGGCAGAATGGATTTAAGAAGTTACCCAACTAAATGCTTTCTACATAAAAATTACTTCAAATAAAATACCATAAGAAGGTTAAAGGGAAAAGGATGTAAAAAGATGTACCAAGCTAATCAAGAAATATTTGAAGTGCCTATATTATCAGAAAGTAGACTTCAGAGCAAAGATAATAACAGGTACAAATAGGAACATTGCATAAAGATAATCTAGCAAGATAAAAATTGTAAATGCTCAATATGTAATTGAAAGCATTATGAAATATCAAGCTTGAAGTGTCCTTTTTCCATGTATGCCAATTAGGTTAATGTGCTACTTATGTAGAATGTTTTTTATTATCTCTGATAAGTTTTGGCTTATTTAATTTGTTATTAGTTACTGGGAAAGTTGTCTTAAAATCTTCCTTTCAGTAAAATTGTTTTTTTCCCCTTATAATTGTATATTTTGTTTTATGTATATTAGGTGCTTATAAATTTGGATTGTTACACCTTCCAGCTGAATTTAACCTTTTCCCTTTATGAAAATGGCTCTTTTCATTTATAATAGTTGCATTTGAATCAAAATGTTTGAAATTAAAATAGGTATAAGTTATATCAGTTTATATTTAGTGTTTGCATGACATTACTTTATCCATTTTCCTACTATCTATTTTTTATGTTTATATTTTACATGTGTCTTTTAAAAAATGGCTGGATATTTTGTTCAGTTTGAAAATATATTTTAATTAGAACATTTAATACTTTTCCTCTTATATAAAGTGTTTATTGGCATATTTCCTTGTAAATTTACCATCTAGCTATTTGATTTCAATTTATCCTGCCTGATTTATGTTCTTCTCCCATAATACATTATTACTGGAAGCATAAATTATCATTCTTCTCCTTGCCTGTACTACTCTATTCTTAGATTATTCTCATTCAGATTTATTCTTTCAAACAATATACCATTGATTCTAGATTCTCGTGTTTGCCTATAAGATACTCTCTGATCTTCAGACTGTCATTCCATGGGTCCACTTGGATGTCCAATATTTATCACAGCTTAATATCTTCAAACAATATCCTTAAATTAGCACTATGCCACCTCATCACCTCTAAACACAGTCCTGTCCCAATTTTAATCTCCTAGTAAATGAGACCATCTTCCAATCAGTAGCTCATATTCAGAACTTGATAGTAAACGTGATTCTTCTTTTTATCTCCAAAAATGCATGCACCTTGCAAATCTCAGATCCTTCTATCTCTATTCTATCATGTTTTCACTATTCCTGCACCGCCCCTCTCCCAAATCATTGTTCTAGAGTTTGTCTTTTATTGTTTGGGCTCCTGATGGTTTCTTTGTGTTGTTCTTTTCTCATAACCATTAATTCCTCACACATCAGTCATATGAAACCCTCCAATTGTAACTTAGATCTTACCAATCCTTAATGCAAATTGTGCACATATAACAAAAGGAAAATGATTTTCTTTGCTTTACGAAGACTTACCTTATCTCATTCTTAATTCAGGAGCTCTTCTTCACTGTTCCCCATGCCTAAAGTGCTACTTTGGTAAAACTTTTGCACAGTTGACTGTTTTAAGCATTTAGTTTTCAAGTCTATTTTCAACTCTTCAGAAAGTTATTTCTTTTCTTTCTTTTTTTTTTTTCTTTGAATAGAGGTTCTCAGTTCCACAGAAAGTTATTTCTTGATTACCATAGCTAAGCCATTGTTGTATTGTTCATTGTTCTATTTTTATGGCATTTATCACTGTCTAATATTCTGTTATTTGTTTAGTTATGTGTTTATTACCTCTCCCAACAAATATAGGAGCATCGTTAGGTTGGTAGCATTGTGTGTCATTCTCTTCTAAAGTTTCTGTACTAATTGTTGGATACATTAGTCCATATTTATATTTCCAGTTCTATTCTTCTTTGCCCCATGTTAGTGTTATACCCTACCACCACCAGGCTTAAAATTGGACATGATCCATGTGACTGGAATTGAATTGCCATTCTAAGAAAAAAGACTTGAGAGTCTGTACACAATTTGCCATGTTTATTCCTTCCTTTGCCACAGAAACCAAAGATCTTTCAGATGGTACAGACTCTGTTAATGTCATTTCCTGCATAAAGATGAAAAATACACCTGTGACCTGAATGAACATGTAGCTTGGAGGAAAAGTAAATATATAATGTTTTAAGTCACTATGGTTTTATGTTTTTTTGTTACTGCAGCAAAACCCAACCTGCCCTGACTTAAAATGATATAACATTTAACAGATATTTATGAACTGAATAAATTTAATATCACCATATTACCTACAAAACTATGTCTCAGTCAAGAATCAGTTGTATTATACCAGATAATCAGCATTTATTATGTAATGCAGAAGCAATGATCTAAAATAAATCTTGGCATGCTGACCATCCATTGTCATGTCAGGTCTCACTACTACCATGTTGCTTAACATTCCTAGATGAAGAAAATTGAAACAATCAAGACAAATGGCCAGTCCAGCTTTGTGTCTAAGGAAATAATTTACATGTCTTTCATTTGTAAATTTATTGTGGGGCCTCAAAGTTCAAAAAGAAGCATGGTTTCTCATCCCATTCTCTTCTCTTCCTCTCTCTTTTTCATCCTTCTTGGAAATGAAGAAGTTTGAAGAAGAGTTGTGTTGCAAAAGACAGCAACAACAACAACAAAAACCCTTTAGCATATTAATCTGTTGTCTGACCTTATTCAAGCAGTTCATATTTCAAGTATCCCTATATGGAGAATTTAACTCCAATTTCAACCATTTTAAGTTATTCTTAGGATATCTAAATTCCCAAACATTATATTTCTGTTTCTTCCATAAACAAATAATATAATAGTACAGTAAGTAATTCATGACTAGGTCTTTCTGAACCTAAAAAAAACATGTTGTTATGTACTATGTGATACAGTCTTTTTTTATTCTGCTTTTGTGAGTTTTTTGGTCCTGTTCTCTCCTCTGGAATGGCCTTCCCCTGTGTTTTCACATTCCAACGGCCATCCATTTTATACAAAACACTTCATGTTTCCTACTTTAGGGTGGATCCCATGATAATTCTAGTTCCCACTGATCTTTTCCTGTGAGATGAAATAGCATTCAAAATTCACAGACTAGTCTACGCACTTTGTTAGATTTATGTTCTGCCTGATAATGGTCTATAATTGCTTCATATACACTAACCTTGTCTCCAAAACTATCTTTTTAAGATTAATGAGACAGGAGCTTGTTTTTGTTTTTGTTTTTTCCTTTCTATGTAACTTCCATAGCAGTGGTAAAATACTAGACACACAGTAGGCATTCAAAGAAAATGTGTCTAGGTGAATGAAATTGATTTGAATGGAACAAGATTTCAATGAAAATGTCTATCTTGTGAAAAGTGACAACTTACACCTACTCAAGACATGGAAAGAGATCATGCTTTCTTGCCTGAGTTTTATGTCCAATTTGTTCCGGTTCCAAACCCCTCGACAAAAACAAAATCTCTTAATCTGTTTGCAAAATATTCCCTCATTCCTCCCGTATTGCTGCTGCTGCTCTGTGATATACTGCCCTTGCCTATTACCCTTTTATAGCTGTTTTGTTAAAGTTCATACCTCAAAGACCTGTAAAAAAAATTTATAGCTCTAGGGATTTCAGCAAATTCTAAATAACCATAACAGGAACATGAAGCATTAATTAAAGACACTAGAGTCTAAGTTATAACAGGAATCCTGACATTTAAGGCCCTGGTACCATTTAAATTTAAAATGGTATGACAAACAGAGAGTAATTTGATGGTCAGAAGGTTATAATGGATACCTTAATACCTTTGTCAAGAAAAAGTGCCTGTCCTTGCTCTAACCCCTACTTGGGGGCTTCAGGGGCCTCCTTCATAAAACATGACGATGCCTAAATATTTTTGCAATAACTCATATATAAACCAGTCTTTTCTTTAAGAACACTGGAGATTAAATATCACACCCCCCCCCCGATATCCATATACCAATTTCCAAATAAAACAGCTTAATATTTAACAGGTCTTTGCTGCAATTTTTCTGTCTCTTAGTTTACTTCAGGGCTGCATTTAAAGCCAGAGGACCAAGGAACATGCCACAATACACAAAAGCAATTTTTCCCCAGGGAATATGCCAATTCTTGTATAGAGGCAGGAGTTGATATTCCTGACTCACTCTGTCAAAACAAGCAATGAAAAGTGCTTCACCTAATTTGAAAAATAAACTGGACTATCAGAGACTCAACTTGTTTTGTGTATCCAATACTAGTACCTTTCCTAGAATGTTGGAAGTTCACATTATACATATTTGTTAAATGCATATTCATAAAAGGAATACAAATTGATCCCCAAAGCTCAAATGTGCTGCAAATATTCTATGTCCTAACCCCACCTGGACCTCCATAAATTCTTCCTCAGCAGGGCAGATTGTTTTCCCTCTGTGAAATTCCATGGTATATGCAGTAACATTCATTTATAATATGCCGTATTTTGTCTTATAGTGCTAAATTTTGCGTTTATAGTCTTATTCCTCAAGCAAATTGCAAGATAAGGACTATAATTCAGACTCCTTGTATCCTCTACAACACTTGGCACTGGCTTTGAATATATTAGGCTCTTAATAAATATTTGTTGGTTGATTAATCAATTTACCACACCTGCTAATTGCAAAGTGACATCATTTGTCATTAACAGACACATAAATGGGTTACGGAAAAATCATGTGAATTTGCATATAATCAGATTAAACCCAAAATTTGCACCAGAGAAGCCAACCACCCTCTCCTTCAGGCCCTCCTCACATTTTATATCTACTTATTCCTCACTTACAATTCAGCTACTTGCTTGCCTTCTTTTCCTTTTCAGCTTTGTGCTGTTATTTAATATCTCACCAGTTGTGTAATTTCAGCTCCCAAATTGAATAAGACGTTCCCTCCAGTGGAACCCTCACCTTGACAAATAGCCAAATAGTAATTATTATTCCTTTCAGGGGTTGAGCTATGGAATCATGCCTGCAATATCCAAGGCTTGAGTGCCTAGAAATTTATGCTATACTTCCCTGTGTCGGAGTTTCCATCTGCGATCGTATTTCAAGCTCTCTCATTTTTTTTCAATATGATTAAGATAATTCCTTTATGAAGTTGGAAGCTCAGAGAGACATTCAGAAAGAAACTTTATGTTTCATATTTTTGCAAACTTGCTCTCCCCATTTTCTGTACTATCATTTTAGCCACACCGAGAAGGAAAATTAATTTTGCAATGGTCTCTAATTTTTTTCTAAATGTGTGACCTCCATATTAATAGGAGCCAGAGAGCTCATTCATCATATCTGGTCACTGTGAAACTGACATTTACAGGGTGGAATGTTTCTCGCTCAGGACAAATGGGTATCATTTGTAAAACATGCCGCACCCAATCGTGGGCTCCCATGGATCTCCAACTACATTTTTAAGCAACAATATAAACCGTTCCCCAAACTGAAAGGTCTTTTCAAATATTTACTGCCTACCTATGGAATTTTTATTCTGCTGGCTGCTGCCATCAATAATCCTGGGAGCTCAGAGCTAAGTGTTGTGTATGACCTCCAAGGAAAGTCTTAGTGAGGCAGAAAGGAGGAGGTTGGGTTCAGCATCCTGCATTCTTCCTTCTGTCAACTTCTAGGCCTATTACAGAACAAATAAGGATTGTAGAAGACTTATCCTTATATTTATTATGATAGCCTTTAATTCTTGCATTTGAAAATAAGGTCACTGTTTGTAAGGATTTTTTTTTCACATAAAAGGAAATATTTGTCACCACTTCCTCCATGACAGCTTCTGATTACTCCAGTCCACTGTGAACTTTCATCTGGCATCTAGCTTTTGTTACTCTAATACCCAATTGTGAGTTCAATCCACCTATCATTTGGTAATTTTAGCTCATGCTCCTAATTCTGCAGCACAGACCAGACCAAACTTCTGTCCTTGGATATCTGCAAACTTTTTGTTTGCTTATGATAAGCTCTGTCTTCACATGTTGTTTTGCCTCATATCAATGAGGGCACAAAACTAAACTCTTCAAATGGTTTCCACAAAAATTTACAGTCACTACACTAAGAACTTTGTGAGTTTCAATATTATTATTGAAAAGTTGCAGATTCCCTCCTCCGTCCCTTCTTCTCTCACTTCCTTCTCTCCCCTTCATTATTTTCCCCTCTTTCTCAAAAGCAAATATATCACTTTTCTTACCTCCTGCAGAATATTTTTAATCCCCTTCTCAAAATCTGGACAGAACTCAACTTCCTTGTTCTATAAGGACCCGTTGCCCTAATCAAGATTTTGTTCCAATAAAAAGAACTCAGAGAAATTTATGAAGTTGTAGGAGAGTAGAATCGCATTAATCTTATGTGATTCCTGGAGAATTCTTCTTCCTTCAATTACAGTTTAATTACTCTGCTCTGAACAAACAAATGGTTAGCCCAGGCAGACAGTTTACAGTGACCTGAATCTGTTACTAGTTACAAGTCTACCCTGAGGTCAGAGTTTAAATATTTTAATCCAGTATTGGACTTAATTGTAAATAAAATAGAAATATCTGCATCACAGGGATTTGTAGTATAACTCAACAGAAAATATACTCCAAATCAGTGGGTCATTTTATAGGGAAAATCTGTAGTAACAGTACATGTATGAAAGGGTGAATGCTAGGATTAAAAGAGTTAATACCTATAAAGAACTCTGGATGCTGTCTGTCAATCCCATCCCAAACACTCACTAACTGTTAGCTGCAGCGCTAGCGAGGCCCTGAATAGCCAAACATCTTGAATCCTCACAAAAACAAGGCAAATTGATGTTATCACCATTTCACAGAGTAAGATACTTAAGCATTAGGGATAATTAAGCAATTTTTTAAGTACTTGTAGGCAAAATGTAGAGGAGCTGAAATTATAATAAAAATATACAACATATATAATAAAAATATGATTCTTTATGAACTTAAGGTCTCCCGCTTTTTGTGAATGGCTTTTATAATTCGTAGAAGAATATAGATATACAGGCAAATTCACAAAACCTTAACGTAGAGCTTGATTTTTCTAAAAAGCTAACTCCTGCTTAACCATAAATGGGGACAAAAATTGACTATTCTCCATTTTTCAGAAGCTTCTTAGTGCCCTTCCCTATTCATAAAAACCTCCCAACTTATATCAAATCCCATGATTTTATCTGGACTCTTACCAAACATTGTACATTTCTAAATAATACGGATTTGCTTTGCTTGCTTGGGAATGTTATATAACTGGAACTAAAGAGCTCTTAATTGTTACCTTTGTCATAAATCAAATTTGAAATGTCTATAAATGGATGAATCACTCAGAGCTATTTTCTTCTATTGGTTTATTAAATTGCATTAAAGCAATGATCAATTAAAATTATTTGAATTACTGTAGTTTTATAATATAATTTATTTTCTGGTAGTGTAAGTCCAACCGTCTTGTTATTTCTTCTTCTAGAATGAGTGAACTATTCTTTACATTTTACCTGATCACATATATTTTAAAATCAGTTTATTAAATGCTACCAAATAATAATATCATAAAGGATTTGGGTTTTTTGTTTGGTTTTCAATTGTGTCTATAAATTAAGGATGACTGACATCTGTAAAATTTGAATCTCCCAATATATAAAAATTGAATATTTTCTGTTACTCTTGGATCATCTCAATTATCTCCCAATAATATTTTTTGGTTGGTTGTCTCTATAGAGATCTAACACATAAGTTGCTAGATTTATTTCTGGAAATTTAATGTTTATGCTATCTTAGATAGTATAATTTTAAAGTTTCACTGGTATGTTGTATACTGCAATATGCACAATACAATTAATTTTTCAATACTAATAACTTGTTGAATCCCCTTATTAAATATAATAGTTTCTACAGGTTCTTTTGGAGTTTCTGTATATATAATTCTATCATATGCAAATATTTATGAGCTTTACTTCTTCTTTTCACTTCTCTAGACATCATTTCTTGTTTGTGTAGTAATCCATTTATATGCATATTTATACATACATATGTATGTATTTTATTTCACTGCCTCAGACTATCCATATCTAATTCTCAGTTTCACAGGGAATGCTTTGTTTCAACATTAAGTATGGTCTTTATTATAGGTGTTTATTTGTGTGTTTGTTAGTTTTTTTATACAGATTATTTATTGAATAAAGGCAGTTTAGTTAAGATTAGTTCTTTTCTGATCTTAATTTGCTATTAGGAGTGGTTTTTTAATTTATCCATTTTCTCTATATGTATTTGTATAGTCATCATATATTTCCCTTTAATTTAAAAAATATGGCAAATATTGCAAAATGTTGATATGCCCTTACATTCCTGAGATTTACACAATTTATTAATGATCTTTTGCTCCTTTTATGTACTGTTAGATACAGTTTTCTAACATTTTGTTGATTTTTTAATTTGTATTTGTGACAAATATTGTTCTATACTTTTGTTCTGTATGAATTCTTATAAAGTTTTAGTATCAAGATTAGGATAGTTTAAAATATATTGTGGAATGTACCTTCTTTTCCCATTCTCTGGAAGAGTTGGCATAATGCTGGAATTATTTCTATTATAAAGGATTAGTAGAACTTAAGGAGGTAGCCATCAGGATCCAGAGGCTTTTTTCTTTTTGTTTTTTTTTTCTTTTCTTTCTTATAGAATTATTTTAATTATAAATTCAATTTCTTTAATAATTAATTATAAGACTATTTAGGTATTCCAATTCTGACTTAGTAAGTTTTGGTAAGTCATTAAATTTATCCATACATCATCATTTTCAAACTTATTAACATAAAGTTGTTCATAATACTCTGTTATTGTTTAATGCCCATTTTTGGAGTCAGGCCAAAGTGGGAATATAGAGGAATAAGCTCCTCCTGATCAGGCTTTTCCTAAGCTAAGTTTCCTAACTGAATTTTAGGGAATATAAGTAGATTTAAAAATCACTGTTCAAATGCGGAAATCCCTTCTGCTACCTATTCCCTTCTCTCCAATTTTCACCTAATGAGTCTTGCCAGTTTAAATCCTTAGCTCTCAAAATCTGATTTTGATCTCCACATTTGGCTTCATTGTGTTTGATGCTTACCCTAATCTCTCCCTGGCAGTAGAATTTTGAAGCTTCTGCTTTGGCTCAGGTGGCCTTTTTGGTCTAAGCATCTTCAGTTATCTCTGGAGGAAAGTCCCAATATCTCCAACTTCTGGCTGTTAAAACACACACCTCTAAGTCTAATCTTGACCCATGCCTGTATTGGGGAGGAGAATGTTGCTATTCTCTATAAAGTGCAAACTCCACTTGGGCAATATCTGTGTATATTATAATTTCCATGGTATTCCCAGCATCTACCATAATGTCTATCTAGATCAGAAAAATACATTAATTGGTGAAGTCATGAATTCAGAAATGATCCATTAATTGGGAAATTTGCCCTTTATATGCTACTGGGTAAGTTTATTTCCTTGGATAGAAACAATTTCAATATAGTGTATGAACAAATAGCATGTCTATTTTGTTCATCGGTTTATATCCATATCTAGCACAGTCCCTGTTCCAGTGTAAGTATAAATACATGCTTTTTGAAGGAATAAATTAATGGATATGCATTAGTTTTCACTGATTACTGCCTTTATAGAGATGGCTATCTATGTGGCTTGGAGGAAACAAGGACCTGGTAATTTATTCTGTGGAGAATCTTCATTAATCTTCTACATCTAAGCTTCTACATATTACTAAAGGAGGAAACAGAAAATGATATGTTTAGGATTTGTTATAACATATTTTTACTTTATCAGTATAAAAATACATTCTAATTCTACATGTTTGGGAGAGGAACATTTGTGTCTCCTGAAAATTAATGTCTATATGAGTTAGCTTTCACTGTAATACCAACAATTCCAAAATTTAGTAGCTTATAAAAACAATTATTTAGTTAGCTATTCTGTGAATTGCCAAGATGGGCTATTTTAAGCTAGATGGATCTTGTGACTGTGATCAATTTCAGGTTGACAACGGACTGGTTGGTCTAGCATGGACCTCACATATGACCTTTTAAATCTAGTCCACATGGTCTCTTATTTTCCATTAGGTTAGCACAGAATGGTCAAGATGATAGCAGAATTCCAAAAGGAAAAAGAGATGTATATAAAGCCTCTTGAAATTCAGGCTCAAAATTGCCCACATTTCTCCTGTTGTTTTCCACTGGTTAAAGCAATTCACAAAGCCGGCCCAGAGTCAAGAATGGGGAAACCAATTCCGTTGCTTTAATGGAGCAGCTTCAAAGTATTATGGTCATTCTTGCAAACTACCACAGTATTTTTCATAGTGAATTATCTTTTGGGTAGGATGGAAAACACAAATTACGAAAAGGTATTTTTAGTAAATGAATGGTTACCTGAGCTCAGCCATCCTCTACCCTGGGAGAAAAATTAGGAGCCCACCCTCCTTCTGTGGCACAGAACACAGAACACCACCTCCTATATCACCACATCCTCAGCCTCCCATCCCCACACGTTCCTATAGACTGAGATATCAGAATAGGTGTTAGAGAACCTTTTGGGAAAAAGAAAAACCGCAGATATTTTTCTATACCCTTCCTTGCCTATTATTCAAGTGGAAATTTATGTCCACTCAGAGAGTAAAAAGACAAAGTCTGAGCCTATTTGATAACCCTGATGGCTTCCTTGGTACATTTGTCTGCAGTATTGACTCTAAAACAACGACTTCTAAGCTTTGCTGATTATTAGATACATCTAGGGAATTCCAGTCACAATCCCATACATGCTGAAATATTAATAAAAGCTTCATGAATATAGTCAAAATGTCCATATATTTAAGTATCATTGACAAATAAACGAACTATGCTATAGATAATTCAAGTCATTGGTCCAAAATCAACACCCATCCTTGGAAGGATTGGCCATAGAATTCAAGGATCTGAACTCCAGGTCAATCTCTCAATTCATTGAGTACTCACAAGGAATCAAATTTGCTTCATTCATATCAGGATATTTTAATGAAATTCCAAATAATTCTGAGACCGTATCTTTGATTAAACAACATTAATGTGACATGATCCATGAGAATTCCAAAATATATTATCTAGAAGTAATCTGCCTTTCGTGTATATTGATTTTGTAATTTTCAATCTTTACTATGGTTCTATATCTAAATCTATTTTCAGGAAATTTACTATGATTGGCAAAATTTAATAGACCTATGATATGACATGCTATATTTATCATTTATATGGCATCTCTTAAATAGAAAAGACAAAATATTATAATTTAGGTTACTTTGGATTATTGTCAATATTGTCAGTGTTTGATAGAGCATTGCTCTCTCTCTTTTACACGTTCATTCTCTGTCCTTCAAGTAAAATTGCCCTTTTATTCATTTTTGCTCTACCCAAGACTGGCAGCTGATTTTGAAGTGTCAGACCATTATTTGTTTTTTTGGATGTTACCATTTATTGCAAGGAGGATAAAATCAATGTGACATTTCCAGAACAATGATAGATGACAATAGTGAGTGGTCTTTAAATGCGGAAGACTAATTTTTAAAAATGTCACCAGTGTACTATTTCAGACTTTGTCAAAGATAAAGCAGTAGAACTTATAGACATAAAAACTAATAATATTTCACCATGTTACTTGCAGATAAAGATGCTATACTTACATTGTTATAGGTCTATCTGAATACTGCCCTAGTACTAGCTAGAATAACTACAGCCATAATATCATAGAAGTCCATTGATTTGGGCAATTCAAAATGAAAATTATAGATGTTTTGTCTGAGTGAATGTGTGTGTGAGTTTGTGTGTGCCTGTGTAAATATGACATGGAGAGGGGAAATTTAAACCTGCAAACATGGAAATATGTTATATGCTTGATTTTTATCTCTCTTTATCTGCATAATCCTAGGCAAGCTACATACCCTCTCTTTGTTTCTCTATCCTCATCTTTCAAACAAACATATCACTAAAAATTGATAATGCTACCTCATCATCAATGCCCAGTTGTTTATTTCTACATTCCCATTTTGATATTGTTGTTGTTCCTACTTTCTAATTGGTCTTTAAATTAATTTCAGGTAGTTCCTGGTTTATAGTTCACCTTGTGTTTCAGTGAGTCTAAAATAAAATTGTGTACATTCTGTGAATTCCTGGACTGATAGTCAAGAAACAGTTCAACAGGAAGCCAGGAAGGAATTTCACAGTTCTTGCTGGTGATTCATTTTTAGAAAGCTGACCTGTAATTTGGAGGAATTAAGTGCAATCACAATATTGGATTTGCTCTGTAAAGATCCACCACATTTTGAGGGGCCGGAAGACATAGCAGGAACATAGAACAAACTTATGGCAGAAAGGAACTTTCTGTTAGACTGAACTGCAAGAATAAAAGAGCAAAAACAAAAACAAACAAACAACAAAACAAAAGCCAGAGCAGTAAAAGAGCAAGAGGAGAATTTCCTGTCCTCCATATTGACAGGGGATGGACACCTTGTTGATGCCCTGTTACCACTTCATCAAGAGTTTTCTACCACATGAATCTTAGGGATTTCCTAGAGATAGAGTTTTTTATGTTACATAATTCCACATGCTGTGTAGAAGCTATTTTGCTTTCTGGAATTTTAATTTATGTAAGGGAATTTTAGGTAGCGAACTATAAGTTCTAGGCAATGTCTAGGCATCTGCTGACATCCATAAACTGGTTGATCCATGAAATATTGTTTGTGAAAGAAAGACCTGAGTTTGAATTCCAACCCTAAAACTTATGAATTTTTTGATCTTGTGACATTTACTTAGTATCTTCAAATCTCTGTAGCCTTATCTATACAATTTCAGTAACAGTACTAGTGTCTTGGAATATTGTGGATACATACAAACACACACACATATGCACACACACTGTGCTTGAGGGAACTCCCAGGAACCAAAATGTCCTTACTGCATCTTTGTTCTCTTCCCATTCTTTCTTCCTCTTCCTCAACCTTTACTGATTTTTGTACAGCATTTTTTTTAGCTTACAAATCTGTCTTATAGGCAATTGTACAAGACTGTTGTGGTATTAAGGGTGAATAGAGATGGAGAGGTAGCAAGGAAATGGTGACCTTGACCTCCACAGTCTTTATTGCCACTGCTACCATATCACACTCATCCTTCCTCTGCCTCACCCCAACCACGAGGCTTCAGAGAAAGAAATATCTTTAGAAATAGAAAAGAAAGAAGGAAGAAGGAAAAGGAGGTGGAGACAGAGATGAAGACCAAGAAAAAGAATTTCTAGCCAGAATTTCTATCCCATACCCAATCATGGTGCCTCAGTTGGACCTGAGGAAAGAATCCTGTGACCAAAGCAAACATAACAACAAACAAAAACAAAAATAAAGACAAAAGCACATACTTCTTTTTTTATTCCACTTGGTCACATGTAGGAATCTCTGCCCGTTGTTTCTTACTAGTCTAGTTACGAGAACGATCTGTTGGTCAAGACAAAGTGTGCTAACGGTGAGCAAGCCAGACCAAAGGAAACAGGTTTGCTGTAATACCTACAGTAGCAACTGGAAAGCTTCCAGGTAGGAGAAAATTGGGAGGTTATTTTACCAACTAAAGTCCCATATAGCTTGAGTCACTGCTGTAAGTGTGCCCATCACACAAATAGTGTTCATTGTACCAGTTAGGTATGTTTTCCCCTCCCCCTCCCTTTCCTCCTTTCCCCTGTTTGATTTCCACTGAGTTTTACTTCCCTCTGTGCATATGTGTCCTCATTGGTTAGTTCCAATTTAATAGCAAGCATGCGTGGTGTTTGTTTCTCCATTCTTGAGATACTTCACTTAGGAGAATGGTCTCCAGTTCCATCCAAATTGTTGCAAAAGGCATTAATTCATCCTTTTTATGGCAGAGTAATACTCCATGGTATATACATATATATACCACATTTTGTCAATCCACTCATGAACTGATGGGTACTTGGGTTGATTCCACATCTTTGAAATTGTGAATTGTGCTGCAATAACCATTTGAGTTCAGGTGTCTTTTTAATAAAATGACATATTTTCCTTTGGGTAGATACCCAGTGGTGGGATTGCTGGATCAAATGGTAGGTCTACTTTTAGCTCTTTCAGGAATCTCTATACTGTTTTCCATGAAGGTTATACTAATTTGCAGTCCCATCAACAGTGTATAAGCATTCCTTTCTCTCTGCATCCACATCAGCATCTATTGTTTTTGGAATTTGTAATAAAAGCCCTTCTAACAGGGGTAAGGTGATTAATTTCATTGTGGTTTTAATTTTCATTTCCCTGATGATTAGTGAAATTGAACATTTTTTCATGTGTTTATTGGTCATTTATCTATTTTTTCTTGAAAATGTTCTGTTCATGTCTTTTGCCCACTTCTTAATAGGGTTGTTTTTTTCTGCTGATTGCTTGAGTTCTGTGTAGATTCTGGATACTAGTCCTTTATTAGATGTATAGTTTGCAAATATTCTCTCCCATTCTGTAGGTCATCTCTTTGTTCTGTTGGTTATTTCTTTAGCTGTGCAGAAGCTTTTTAGTTTAATCAAGTCCCATGCCATGCCATACATTTAAGTCTTTTATCCACCTTGAATTAACTTCTGTGAGTGGTGAGAGATGGGTCCTGTTTCATTCTTCTGCATGTGGCTATCCAATTTTCCCAGCACCAATTATTGAATGGGGCTTCTTTTCCCCAGTGTGCATTGTTGTCTGCTTTGTCAAAGATGATTTGGCTGTAGGTAGATGGTTGTATATCTGAATTTTCTAGCTCGAAGTTTCCTTCCTTATTTTTCAAAACAACATACCCCCAAAAGAGTCCATATACAAAAATGTCCAAAGTTTAGCTCATTTAATTCTTCAACCACTGCTTAAACTTTAAGGCTCTATTAATATTTTTGCCATTAAACTGTCATTTTTAATCTTTCTTCATGATTCTGGCACAATGCATGATAGAAAGAGGGAAAAGAGAATTATTGAGAGGCCTCTTCTGAGCCTTTTATAATCACCATTTTAGAAGTTGCCCCTCCCTAAACACATACTTCTGTGATTCTGCTGCACAACCTCACCATGTGGTGAGGCCACCCATTCATAAGTGCAGGAAACTGCTGCCTACCTTTGCTGCTGGTAATGGGTTGCATGGTGGCTCCATAAAAGATATGTTCATATTCTAATCCCCTGAACCTGAGAATGGTACCTTATTGGGGGATGGGATGAGGAGTGGCATGCTGGAAGGAGTCTTTGCAAATGTACTTAAATTAAGGATCTTGAAATGAAAAAATCATCCTGGATTTTCTGGATGAGTCTTAAGCTCTAAATCTAATGATAAGTATTCTTATAGGGAGAAGGCAGGGAAAATTTTGTGATAAAAGATGAAAAGACACAAAGGTGAAGAGGAGGCAACGTGGCCTTGGGTGCAGAGATGAACATGACGCAGAAATGTTTCTTCAGTTTTATTCACATAATATGGAGAAACACAATATTAGTTAGAAAGGACAGGGCTATGAAGAGGTAATTAGCAACCTCAAAATTTTAGGGGCTATAGCAAGCAAGCAAACAAAGAAACAAAAAATGTCTATGTCTTTCACACTCTATGTATTCAATATAAATCAATCATGGGAACTGGTTCACATCTTTTGACTCTAGGATTCAGGCTTTCAGAGCAGCTACCACCTAGAAAGTTGCCAGTCAGAGTGGCAAAAGAAAAAAATATTACCAGCAATTAAATGCTGCAACCCAGAAATTACATGCCACTTTGCCTTCTTGGTAAGTTGGTATAATGATTGTCATAGTTCATTCTTTTGGCCACTAAATATTTGGATCACTCTCTCTTTCATAAACAAAATACTTTCATACCTTTCCTAAAAAAGAAAATATGGAATTCTAATTATTAGGTTTCGAGTTGATAAGAGGTATTACATTTTCATATAAGTTGAAAAAAATGTGACTGTGGAGAGAAAATAGGAAAGGAGAGACTGAATAAGTCTCCAATTGTAGCAGCTTGGTTAGAGGAAGGGGAATGTTTGAAATTTGAGTACGGGGCTACTGATTTGCTTAAAATTCCCTGTGCCCAGGCACCCTCCAGATAGTCCTCATACAGCTGGAGGGTAGACACAACAAGTTGGATGAACACTGGTTCCAGCCAATGGAAAGGGAAAAAATATGTTAATTTAGGAATTTCCAGATAATGTCTTTGGTTTTCAATAATTAAAAGAAAAAAAAACCCACCCACAGATTTTAGAAGACTTAAATAATTTTTCAGAATCTCATAAGTAGTGATCTGAAAAACTGGCATACCCAAAAAAATTAGATTAACATAATTTTATCATGTGTATGTGTGTATGTGTGTGGGGTGGGGGGGGGGTAGTAAGGACTAAGAAAAAGATGCATCAACCTCAACTCTGAAAAGAAGAAGAAAAAACAAAAAGATACAGATATGTAGATAATAGATAATTTTTAGTTGTTGAATCCATAATTCTGGATCTTTTCTTTAGCAAAATAACTATCTTTCACAACTGCATCATGATTTCAGAAGGTATGGCTGAACACAAAGAACATTAGCAATCAGTTTATGATATTCATCAGATAACATAATGCATCAGTTTATGATATGATGCTATAATGCTATCATCATCATATAAGCCAAACGTTTATGCAGACCTATATTTATATGACTGGAAGAGTGAGGAAAGGTGGCATTTAAAAACTTCTCTTGAATTATTTGCGTTTTTATTAGTATGGATTATGAGTAAGCATGTACACAGCTTTTTCAGTTCCTCCATTTTCTCCCTGTATTATTGGGAATCCAGCACATGTCTGCAGACCAAGTTTTAGGGCAATGACTTACTGCCATGATATAAAGCATTCATAATTGTTTCCTTGAGAGTTGCAAGACCCTAGCTCCCAAGGTCATCTATTATCTGCACTTTGCCATCTGACCATTTATCTAGTGCATTGGGATTGTCACTTCAAAGAACTGACCTTGCATTTTGATGATACAACTGCATATGAAAAAGTAGAGAAATTTTTCTTTAAGGATTAGTAGATTGCAGGTGTAGAAATGTAGGAAAGTGGTATTAATTGCTTCTAAGCAAATGATTATTTACTTATCTTCAAGTTTCTATGGTATAAGTTTTAAAATAAACTGACAGGGTTTGACAGATGCAAAACTGCTGGAAACTTTTATTACTAGGTAAAGATGAATCATTTCTCTTTTTGTTGCAGGAAAATACTCTCCCCATAGGGGGAAAAATGAGCTCATTTCAAACTACAAAATCAATGGGCCAAAAAGAAAAAAAAAAGAAGTAAGAAAAATTCAATGTACCATATTTCATATAGGAAAATGATGCCACTGATATATTGTCAATAAGACATGCTCTTTGAACTTCTTTCTTTGAGAGAGAAAATTTTCACTGTATTACCCATAGTTAATTCATTTAACTTCTTTTTGTTGAATAAAGTCATTCGTGAGCTGGCAACATTATTCTTTATGCAAATGAAATTATTTAGCTTCATTAACTCAACTCTCTAATCCATTGATCTTCCAAGACCCACTAAGTGCCCCACCTTCTCTGTGTTATCTTACAGGGATAAAAAGTCCATTGAGTTCCTAGAGAGTTACACTGTGTCATCTAATATGCTGCTTGTTTTTAATTACCTTGTTTTGTTTACTAACTGATAGCATGTTCTGTAAAAATAAATGTGGAAAGCATCTCAGTTTTGAATTGTCCATGGATACTTAGTGTTGCCACAGGCTCTCAAAATAATAGAGCCCCAAAACCATACCAAGAAAAGCACCATGATTTTTCTAGTTAGTGTCCCCAAACTCATAAAGGGTCTCCTACCAAATCAGTTTGGAGTGAAAGCAGGAGTGAGCTGGGAAGGCCTGGAATGGAGCAAGCTGAAAGATTGTTTTCCTCTGAGCCCCACCCCAAGTCCCCCTTGATCTAATTAGAATGTGTCATCAAAGTAGGTTGAGTCAGACAATTGCTACATTATCATTGAAGGAGTGGTAAACTTTACCAAAAAATATCCTCTTCATATAGAAAAGTATTGCAGTGTCTGGCTCCTTCTATCCCATTCCCTTGTATCATTATGACATAAGGAACACACTACGTACAGATGCTTGTATTTAATCTTCTTACAGTCTATTTACTTCAGATCAAAGTATCCATCAAAATCTGAAATAATATATTTATATCTTTGCTTATCCTTTTATCGACTAAGACCCTTAAGAGTAGGAACTACATGTGGAAGGCTGAGGCAGGAGGATTGCTTGAGCCCAGGAGTTTGAGGCTATAGTGAGCTTATGAACATACCACTGCACTCCAACTTGGGCAACAGAGGGAGATCCTGTCAAAGGAAGGAATGAACTAAGGAAGGAAGGAATGGAAAGAAAAGAGAGAAAGAAAAGAAATTATTTGCATTTGCATATCCACTGCTAATTTAGCACCTGATGCCATAGCATCACAATGAAAATGTGGTATATAAATGACTGAATGTATACCTGAACAATTGCCAGATACATTAGAGCTTCTCTGTCTCTTTGAGGCCTCTCTAGAATATTTGATGAACTCACACTATGCTTCTATATTACATCCTTTCACTTACCTCCAGTTAATTGACTAGTTAGGCCTGTGTTTTATTAGAGTTCTTTCTGTTCCTCTCAAAGAGATCAAGATTGGTAACAGATGAAGCCTCATGAAGCTGTAAAAAAGAACTAATATATTGTTGTTTCTATTTGCCTAATTGAAACTTGTGAGAACAGCATCTTACATTCATAATTGGATTTTTTTTCAATGTTGTGCACAGGAACCCCTAAAAAGCTTTAGGATTGTTGTATAATTACTAGTATTTTCTGGCCTTATGGTATAAGGTAGTGCACATCAGAATGACTTGGGAAGATATTCATTATATACACATCAGTATCCAAAATCAGATCCTGGATTCAGACTTTCAAAAGAGTAATTTGGTCCTGTGCATTTTCAGAAAGCATCCAAAATGATTTCAATAAAAACTAACAGATAGACCACATTGTAAGTGAAACGATGAATGACCATATATTTTATCTCCCACTTTAAATTACACCTAGATACACTGTTCAACATAGTCCACATTATTAATCTTTAAAAAGGATCAAGGCTTTTTAATTTTATTTGGATGCTTGCTGTTGAGGGAAAGTCCTTGTTTTTATTTATCAACTGCTCTTTGGGGATTTGCATTATTTCTTTGTTTCAACAATTTCTAATTTTATCTTTATTAATTTTTCTCTATACCACTCTTTACCTTTTATTGTTCTTTTATGAATTAAATAATAAGTGTGTATATTTTTTATTTTTCTTCTTTCTTATACATATGCTTTTTAAAAAATAATTATACTTCAAACTGTATATGTATCTGAATATTGCTTTGGCTGTATAAAGCAGGTATTTCATATGTATTTTGATTTTGCTTCAAATAATGTTATTTTTATTTTTATTTCCAGATGTTTATTTTTATATTTTTTAAAATTCATAATGTTTTGTATTGAACAAAGCATTATGATATCAAATCTTTGGAAATTGTTGAGATTTCCTTTATGAATTATGTAAGTTCCATGATTTTGTTGAAAACAAAGTATATATTCTATTTTCTGTTTAAATTTCTACCCTATTCTTACTTCAGATCTACTTTATCAGTTATTCTAATTATGCTTTATAGATTTTTAAATTTTTCTTAGTTCAGACTTTTGCTTTTTATATCTCATATCTCAAAACTTTTGTTACGTAACTAAAGATGAGTTTAATGTTATTTGTGAATTGGAGTTTAATACATATAAACTATCCATTTCTACTCTTTTTAATACCTTTCACACAATTTTATTTTATTTTTTAGTAATATTACTGTTCTGGGCCTCTTTTTAATAATAGACTTTATGTCCTTTTACTTTCTTCTACTCCTTTCTAGCCTACATCCTATTCACTACTCATGCTGATTTAATATAGAAATAAATTCCACTTAATTACTTATTTTTCCTAGTTTTGTTTTCTATTGCTGTTATAACAAATTACCACAAACTGAGTGGATGTGACAATGCAAATGTATTATTTCAAGTTCTGTCTGTTAGAAGTCCAGAGTGCTCAACAGAGTACTGTGCTTGGAGACTGATGAGGCCAATATCAAGGTATTGGCTGGCCTGTGCTTCTTACTAGAGGCTCTGGGGAAGAATCCACTTCCAGGCTCATTCAGGCTGTCAGAATTCAGTACCATGTGGTGGTAGGTCTAGGGCCTCCATTTCATTGATGGTTGTCAGCCATGGATCATTCTCAGCCTCTAGAGGTTGCCCACCTTAGCTGGCTCATGAGCTCCTTCATCTTCCAAACTACAAGAAAGTGAGTGAAATCTTTTTCACACATTTTAATCTTGTTGACTTCCACTTCTGTTTCATCTCTCCTCCCTCTAGCTGGAGAAAGTTCTGTGCTTTCAAGGACTCATGTGATTAGTTTACCCTTGCTTACACTTGCAAAGTCCCTTCAGCGTGTAACTTAGCACATTCACAGGTTGCAGCGATTAGGGCATACATGCCTTCAGGGACCATTCTGGTTAGTAAAGTCCTTAACCTTAAAACCATATAGCCTCATCAAAAAACTTATAATTGTATTACTCTAACATTAATCCCTTATGTGTCTTACAGTTCTAATGTTTTAGCGAGTTAACCAATTACAAATCCTCACAAAATCTACAAGCCAGGACCAGTGTGATTACTCCTATAAGCAATGTTCCAATTCCCTTGAATAATATCATTTCCAAAATAAAATTACTCTTCTCATAACCCAATATATCACTAAAGTTAGGCCAATATTGCTGTTATTATCCATGCCATAGAAAAACTTAGTTTACCTCGTAGAAAGAATTGGAAAAAATAATGGAAAAAGAATGGCTTTATATTTTCAGATTTTCAGTCCTTGTGAAAAGTTTGTATAAACTTAAAAATCAAATAGGGCAAAACTCCTATCAAGAGGTTATATTTTCTATTTCAGTTGTGATTGGGGACATTTTTCATGGAATTGTCTAACAAATTGCTGTTATATAGAGATGTTATCTTTATTTCATGAAGAAACAACCAACATCTTTATTTGTTCAAATGAAGGCTTTTATTCTCTTGGAGTTTTGAGGCATAATATCATATAATTTGAAAATAACAATTCGCATTAACTCCTCACTCTCCAAATAATTGGATATACCTAAAATGTTATTTAAGTGTTATAAGCAGATGTTTTCTTGTTCTTATGTTTTAATGGTAAGGGCTGTAATATTTCTTTATTAAATATAGTGGTTTGAACAGATATTATATTATTCTTAAAATTTGGGGGAATATATGTAAATTTTCTCAAATGCCTTTAGAACCTGTTGAGAAGATAATATGTTTTTCCCCCTTTAGACATACTAAAATGATAAAGTATACTAATAGAATTCCCTTTTGCTTGTTGAAATTAAATTCTCTTTGGTCATTGTATATTATCTAGAAGGATTAATTTATTTGACAGTATTTTGATTACGAGTTTTATATCTATTCTACAGGCTTTTTCTTTTTAACTTCTATCTCAGCAAAATTTGCCATCACCTATCCAATCCATTTACTAAGTGTTGCTTAAATTAATGTGTGTGTGTGTGTGTGTGTGTATGTGTGTGTGTGTGTGTGTGTTTACTACTTGGATAATGACAAGCCACTCATGAGGGCAGAACCTTCATGATCTAATCACCTCTTAAAGGTCCCACTTCTCAATACTTTTGTTTTTGTCATTAAGTTTTCAACACATGAACTTTGGGAAATACATTCAAACCATAGCCAGATGTTATACTTCTTGAATTTTATTAAACCTGAGTTTGCCACCAATGTCAATATACATCATTATTTAAGGTACCTCCTAAGTCACTGCCAATTCATCTATTGTCTATTTTTTAAAAAAATATTAAAATTTCATTGTCCATTTAGTAGAATTGTTTAGATGTAAATGTAGATGTATATCCTATGTCTTTTTGTATATTCAAATGTAAGTAAACTGATTTCATGATTCCTAAAACATTTTCATAGTCAAACTCTAGTGCTTTTAAACCACTTTTGACCCTAAGCATCTATGTCTTTATTTTAACCACACAATATCATCCTCTGGACATCTAAAAATGTTAATGATGTAGTATTTCTATATAAAAAACCTCTCCTGCTTTCCCCAGGATTTTTGTCTAAATGATTAATACACATATGCTGATAATTTTGATGCTGACTTTTTATTTATTTCAGCATATTATGAGAGTACAAATGCTTAGGTTACACATATTGCCCTTACCCCACCAGAGTCAAGCTTCAAGAGTGCCCATTCCCCAGTGTGCACCACATCCATTAGGTGTGAATATACCCATCCCTTCCTCCCCCCGCCCACCTGCCTGACACCCGATGAATGTTATTACTAAATGTGCACATAAGTGTTGATTGGTTAATACTAATTTGTTAGTGAGTACATGTGATGTTTGTTTTTCCATTCTTGTGATACTTCACTTAGTGTAATGGGCTCCAGCTCTATCCAGGATAATACAATAGGTGCTAGATCACCATTGTTTTTTGTGGATGCTGACTTTTATTTCATCTTCTAACAAGTATTGATGGGAAGTATTAAGAGAATAACCAAGACATTATTTTCTCTGTATTCTTTAAAGTATTAGTTTTTATGAAAAATATTATCCCACCTCATGGATTTTATATATCCCTGCTTTTTGTTCCTTTATTTAGGTGTATTTAGGTTGTTTCTAAGTTTTTTGCAAGTGATAATAGAAAGAATATTATTTAATAAATCTTCCTAAAAACATATATTTGTGAAAACTTAATTGAAATTATGAGTTTATTCTGAATGTCTGATATTAAAGTATTAATACATTATGCATGTATACATGTACATATATGTGTGTGAGTACTATTAATATTTTACAATAAACTTCACATTTCTAATTAGCATGAAGGAAAGAGAGACCAATCTTATGAACTTAAGCTTGTTAGAATTTGCTGATTTTTAAGTGACAGGACATTGATAATCAGCATCTTTTTGGGGGTTCTTAGTAGGTGAGTCTGTGTCTTTTATTCATCTGGGTTACCTTTTGTCTATCATTCAGATAATGAGAATTTGCCAAAGACCGAACAATAGAACAATAGACAACTTTCTCCTCTAGTTCCTATTCATATTCATATGAAATTCATAAATTCTGTAAGCCAGTTTGCAACACTATTTCCACCTGCTTTCACTCTATAAAGCTATATTTGATCTACACATAAGAAAATGGGAATAGGAAATAACTGAGTTTGTTTTCCATCCATAATCTCAGTGAAGAATGAAAATCCCTATATTTTCTATATGTGCTGAATACGAACCGAAAGTTTTGCACATCATATCCTAAACTTTATAAATATAATACTAAGCTAAAGCCTCGCAAATATAAAGATGCAAATAATTATTATGTGTTTATTGTAATGACAATCCAGAAATGTTTATTTTCCAAAAGCTCCATTGAGTTATATATGAGATGATACATCAGTTTTATGCTTTTCACAATGTTTCCTCAGCAACAACCTTTGTTTATCAATATATCAATATTAGCCTAATTATACATGACTCTGGATAACTGCAAAGTAAATAAAGAACTTAAACATCAACAAAAGGATATAAAAGAACTCTATCAAGCTAAAACATATGCCTTACACTGTGGGCTACTCTGGGGTAATAGCCCATTAAGGGGAATCCATACCCAGTCTCTGAAGATGGCAATGGATTATTTTGAAATGAAAACAAAAAGTCATCTTTCTTGACATTTAAGAATCTGTTAGGTCTTTAAGTTTTGCTTCTTTGGGGAAAGTTTAAACAGATCATATTTATGACACATTGCTCATGTCAGCAGTTCCTTCTGTATATGATGCCCATTTGCCTCTTCTCCAAGGCAAGCTGCAGGCTTTGCTGCATCATAAGTAAGCTCTGTAAATTTGGGAGCTCCCCTATGTTATGTTCTAGCTAAGTGGCTCCCTACTCATAAGTACTGCAAGGAGATTAGAATAGCACAATTGCACATGATGTATCTACAGTTAGGTGTTACCCAGAATGATGGAGAACTGGGCTTCTCCTCTCTCACTGGAAGGCAAAGCCTCACAAGGACTCCTAAACCAACCCTTTCCAGTGTGTCTTCTCTGGTTGACTGCTTTGGCCACATGAGTAAGACCCTAAAGTGTGCAAATCATTGTTTTAGTGATTAGATTTCTATATCACATATATAGCAATAAGAAACTGGTTAGGTCCATCATTTCAATTAAATATGATTGAATGCATTGATTATCACTTGACTGGCTGACTGACTTATTCCTCTTTTTGATTTAGAAATTAATCCAATTAAAAGAGGATTTCATTGCCCCAGGCACATTATATTAAATTGTAATTTGGGAACTGTCAGTCTGACATCTACAGGGGAATGCAATAATATTAGTAGTTTATGAAAAGCCATAGCTGTCTGTACAATACAATCCTTACCTTTTACTAAAATATATTCTACACTCCTGGAGAGTCTTTTAACTTATTAATCTACCAAAGGTTTTCATATATGTTATCTTATTTCCAATAACAACAAAAACAAAAAGCCATATTCAAGAATAGGTAATTAGATAAAAAAAAACTAATAAAAAATTTTTAAAAAGGACTATCTCTTCACTTAAATTAAAGAATTAATACAGGTGAGATGAAATGACAAGCTAGTTTATGGTACCACAAGTGTCAATGTAATTCATTTTTTAATTTTGAATGCATTCTTCTTTTTGATTTTATTGTTTATCAACATAAATTAAAACTTTGGCAATTAACCATGCTGAAAAGTTAAAATAATTGCAGAATTAGAGATTTGTAGATTGAGGATATATCTGAGGAAAATCATCACTTTGAAAAGTAGTAACATTCATCTGGTGTAGGCAGGGGGGAGGTGAAAGATGGGAATAGGTATATTCACACGTAATGGGTACAGTGTGCATGATCTGGGTGAAGGACACATTTGTAGCTCTGATTCTGGCAGGACAAAGGCAATATGTGTAAACTAAACATCTGTACCTCTGTAATATTCTAAAATTAAAAAAAAAAAAGCAACAACTATAGTCGTTGGTGTTTCCTCTTGCCCATGGTTTCTGCCATGCAACAGAAATATGTGAATTAAATTCATCACATCATGGCAAAAAGATAAATTCATCAAGTTTTATTGGTATTTTTTCTTAAGAAAACATTTTACCTTCATCGCAGTGATAGAAAAATGACTCAAGAAAAATCATAGGTGTCAAGCATGGAAGTCGGCAGGTTGGGAAAACATCTTCAGCTTCACCATTTTTTTTTATGTTCTCCTCCAATGATTAACTTATGCCTCTACAAAAATCATCATTACAATACTGGACAGCTCTGAACTGAAACCATATAATGAGGGTAACTCCTGGTGCGGACCCACAAAACCAACAAACAGCTCTTAGCAAATTGGCCTTGATCAACTCTTGATTCTGCTCAGTTATAAACACTCGAATGTGGGGAGTGAGTTTAAAAATTAACATTAGGTATGTCCATTCACCTATGTGTCCTCACTTCATTCATAGCAGCAGGTGAACTCAGAGGCACCATCACCATGTGTGACAAAGATGAGATGGGGAAAAGCTGCAAGAACGCAGCATGGACCAGGAGGAAGATGGTCACTAAAGAATCTAGTAGAAAGAAATAGAAACTATGCCAGAGGACGTCTTGTCCAGGGAGTGGATGAAGAAAAGACAGGGACTCATGCTGTCTGTGAGAGGCACCTGAAATACACACTTCTCTTTGTACCTTGGGAGACTCCCCCTATACACTGCTATAATATCTCATTATATGCAATTTCTACTTTGTATGTTGCTTATTATTTTAAATCAGGGATGGTATGTATAATCTCTCTGACCAACCTCAGTGTATGGCAGCCTAAAGCCAAAATGTTTTATTCATGAATAATGTCTTTTTTTAATAAACTATAAAAATGTAAAACAATAAAAGTGATATATACCTAATAATGAGTGAACCAATAAACCCACTGGGCAACTTTGCTCTGCAAGTGGAAAAAATTGACTTGGTATAACAAATTGCAGAATTATTAATCCTGTTTGAAACCCTTTTTATATCACACCATTTACTTTAATTCTTACTAGTTTGACCATTATCATACATTATGCATTTTTCTTTGTACTTGTTGGGAGGGGAAGTGGTGACTGGTATGTACTCTTGAACTTCCAAGGCCTCCAAGCAAGTTGAGGGGAAGGCCCTGACCAGCTGGCAAAGGGAGATGAGAGGGATGCCCCCGGCTGTGGAGGTTCTTTTGACATCTTGATTGACAGAAACCTCCAGTTTTCCTCTGGAAGAATGTTCTTTCTCCAGGCAGGATGGAAGAGAAGCAAACATTAGAAATAAGCAGGTGGTTGCCTCCGGTGGCTTCTAGTAAGTTTATCACCACACCTGCCAAAAGATATTCTTCTATAATCAAATAAATAAGTAGGAACCATCTCAAATCCCTTGGATTATTAAAGGCATTCTTAGAAAGAAAAAACATTAGGTAAGCATGAAAACCTATATTAAAAAGTGAGCCTCCTGGACAATGATTATGTATCAATCATTAATAAAAAAGAATAACAATGTTAGCCTTCTTGCAAAGGATAGTAGCAAGGGGAAAAATAGAAACATTGAAAACCTACTAGGTCAATACACTTTGAGAACGGGTTATTAGCAATGCAAATATGAAACTAAGTAAACTTTCGTTGAGGAATTAGAATGGTAGGGAAATTAAGCAGTCTAGCTGTGTTCCATTACAAGTTATAAAAGTTTTGAGAGACCTAGACAACAACCACCTACTTTCAGCAGCACCTACTTTTTTGAGCCTCAGTCATGCACACCCTGGGTTTTAGGTTTTTGTCAAATGCATGGTGTGGTGAGCAACTCTGGACTCACTCTCTCATAGAAAGAGAAACAATGGGGATAATATTGGTATGGGAAAGTGGGGGCATGAAATATGCATCTGTTTCTCAGATCCTCAGAATCTTGGGGTAGAGGCTATCATAGGAGAGTATGGATAATTACAAAAATGTACTTCACTCAATTGCTTTTGACAGGTTTTTAGCACATGGTTCAGCAACATTTGTGCCTACAGCCCTGGGAAATTCAGTCCTCTCACCAGGATACTGGATGAGTGATCCCAACTTTGGTGGGTGTTCCCATGTTAAAGTCACTCTGTGCATCAGCACAAATGCACCCAGAGTGGGAAAAGTAAAAAATGCTAAGATGACCACAGGCTGGTTCTATGAGGGGCTTTCTGGAATGGAGTCTTGGAACTATTTTAGAGTCTATAGTTAGTCCCATATTGCTGTAGCCCATGAAACCTGTGCTACATACTGATGGGGGAGTGGGAACTGGAAGGATGAAGCAAGCAGTATCTCACCAGTCTAGATAGAGACAGATGATAACTAGAATCCTGGTATTGATCAGAGTCTTTCATTACATTCATCACACTCTAGTTTGTATATAGGTATGCTCAAATCTAGTCATTCATTTAGTCTCAGAAGAAATATTTACTGAGCATGTACTATGTGTTAGAAAATTCTGGACTATGGAGAAAATGTCATCACATAATTTATGTTCTGGTCTAATTGGCAGCAAAACAACAACTGAAACAATAACTCATAATTATATAATATGTCAAGCAGTGAACATGTCTATGTAACAGAAACAGATCAAGATAAGGAGTTTGAGTATCACAGAAGGATTATTCTTAATCAGAGAATAATCAGAGAACCAGAACCTTTGATAAGGAGGTGACAATTCAACAGAGACATGAAAACAGTGAGAAAATAAACCCTGCAGGAATTTTGGAGATAAGCCTATTAACCAGAGGTAAGAGCAAAGGTGGTGAAGCAGAACAAAGCTTGGTTTAATGGGGAATTGATCAGCTGGAAAGCCAGTGTTGCCCAAGCAGAGAAAGCATGGCAGAGAGGCTGGGGAGATGAGGTTGGTGGGTGGGCAGGATCACATCCTGCTGGGCCTTGTAGATAATCGTTCAGAGTTTGGATTTTATGTTAACTGTCACAGGAAACCATGGCAATTTTTAGGAAGGGCTTTGAAATGATCTGATGTACATTTTAAAAGGATTGCTCTAGCTACTGTGTTAAGAACAGAGACTAAGGGAATGAAGAATGAAAGCCAAGAGACCCGTTAGGAAGCTAATACAGTTGTATGGAGATGATGGAGACTTGTATTAGAAAAGTAGCTATGTAGTCAGTGTAGTTAGTGAGAAGTGAACAGATTCAGAATGTATAAAAGGAAAAATGAGCCTACATTTTTTTTTTTGCTGAGATGCAGAAGTGGGTGGTAGTGGTAGTAGGGGTTCACCTGAGTGAGGTGCCACTTGTTGAGATGCAGATAAGGTGCCACTTGTTGAGATGCAGATAAGCATTTGAGGGGTTTGGGAAGCAGAAGTTTTATTATAGGTATTCTGTGTTTCTGATGCTTTGTAGATATCTACATGGATGAATTACTCATCTACAAAATGGTTGCTTTTAAAAAATGAATGATAATAGGGATTCCAATAGTATTTTAGGATATTATCAGAATTATAAATTCAAATGATGCCAACTTGCACAAAATAATATTGCTTAGCAGCAAATATTCTAGTTATTTTCAGAAAGTAGAGTCTTCCACTTTTAGTGCCATGAAGAATGTTCTATTATCATCCACTCTCTCTCTCTCTTTCTCTCTCTCTTTATTGAAATGTAGGGGTAAATTAGATGGGGAAGAAAATTAGATGGGAAGGAAAATGTGCAATAATGTGCTGCCATCTCTGGACTTAATTCTCAGTGACCTGTCATTATTAAAATATGATGCCAGTGAAAAGTAGAGAAAAAAATTTATGGACTTTCAATTTGCAGATCTAGGTACATTGTGGCTAATTAGCCTGACCACAAATTTCTATGGGCATGATTGTCAATGTGCTGTGACTACACAGGCATTTCAATGCCACTTAATTTCTACTTCACCACCCCGATTTTCTCACACACACTTATAAACTCTCGCTCAATACTTTTGACAGTGCCAAGGATAATAAAACTAAGGCCCAAAGAGCCCTAGTGATTACATGGCATCCTGTACACACTACTACTGATTACAATAATTATGTTTAATCATAATTTTTTCTTTACTACTTAGTGAGTTCCTTTAAAGAGGAGAGTTTGTGGTTTTCATCCATGTGTCCCTAGAGTTCAGCACAATGAGTGACACTTAGCATGTGTTCAATGTATATTTGTAATATATGTGAATAAAGGGACTTGTCCATTACAAATGGAAACCCCATTTGGATGAAGGCATTGACAAAGAGAAAGGTAACACTATAACCCCACCCTGATTAAACTATCAATTTACTTTATATTTTAAGATGGAGCATCTCTAATAGCTGGGATTGGGAAAATACAGAGTTTGTCTAGTTCAATGACATTAATGGGGATTTGCATATTAGCTTCTGGATGTCTAGGCCTATGTTCTTCTCAAAGGTTGGCAGAGGGAAAAAAATAAGTTTTAACACACATAATAGGAATTATTCATATTTTGAAACTGTAGTGTGTGCCACAATCAGAATTGTATATTTTGGTGGCATAAATTTAATAAACATACTGAAAATATAAGTGAGTGCAGAAATAGTTAATAAGTTAATGGAGTCATACAATACTATGAATAAAAGTTCAAATCCACACACCACATGTCTGGTATGTATCCCTAATATTGACTGAAGAGAATAATTTCAGAGAAAATATAATATCAGGCCTTCCTGGATATAAAATCCTTTCCTGAATAGACATAGGGTCTGAGCTATTCTGCCATTTCTCCTATTCTTATGAAGCACAGAGTAGCAATTCATTCCTTCCTTATCTTACCATTGATCACTATCTTTCCCATGCCTCTTGCTTTCTGAAATATCGAGTCTTTCTGAATAACGAGTCTTGGACTCGTTATCTCTTCTTCATCCAGTGACATCTTTGGGTGAAAAAAGAGGAGGTATTTTCCAACTTCATACACACACATTCATACAAATGTGCATACACATACACACACACCATGCAATCTAATAATATTTAAGATGCAGAGTTGCTCTGATTTTCAGAATATAATTTGTAAGAAAGATACTACAGCATATACAACCATGTTCTACAGCAGCCTAAAAGGCACAGATTTACTCATTTTACTTTCTAACATTCATTGCCAAACAGCTGGGGGAGAGAAACTTAAACATCTTTATTTTCATGGCTTCCTTGGAAAGGTATTTATTTAACTTTCCAAAGAGACAGAGTTGAAGATGACATTCATTTTCATGAACCGCTGAAGATTTAAGGGCCTGAATCCATCCCTCGGTAGGTTTCATTTTTCCATCTAATAGTCTTATCTGTCCCACTTTGTCCACTATCAGGGTATCCCAAAGAAGGGACAGAGCTAAATAATATAAAGCAGTGACTCTGCCCCTGGACAGAGATGGTTTAGCACCTTGTACCACCAGCAGATCAGGTGATTTGCATGTATATTCCCCGGGATGGAATGGGCAGTTGGCAATATCTTATGCATGTTAATCCCGCATGGCACACTCACCTTCTCATGTGCAACAAATATATTTTAAAATCTTTGGTACATCAATCAAAGAATAGTCCTGTTATATTATTTAAGGAGTAATGGCAAGTACTGAGTGATACATTAGACCTCTAAACTTGTTGGTGGGGGTTGAGATTGTGTGGATATTGGGAAGTTTCCTCTGCTGGAAGGAGGAGGATACAATTCTATTTTGTTGCAGCAAAACAAAAATGTTTTATGGTTCTCAAAGTTCCTAAGGGGATCATGATTAAACTCTGGAAATTATTTTTTATATACATTATGAGAGGGCAGTAAGGGTAGAAGGGGTTTAATGCTTTCCTTTTCAGGAAAGTTTGTAGCATTTCAGAGCCTTTTGTGTCTCCAGTTTCAACTAAATCAGTATAGCCATAAAAAGGTACCTCCTCCTCTGAAAACCTTTACACTGGCTGTTTTAAAACCTTCTGCAGTGTGTAACATGAAGAATTTAAGACATTTTATGTGCTTGGACAATGAGTGTAGATGCAGAGCTTTATAAAGACTAGAAAGGCACATGAATTAGTAACCTTATAATTTTATCAACTCAGTAAGAAAGGTGGAGATGTGGATCACAGCAAGAAAATTCATGATCTAGCTTTAAATCCCTGATTTGGAATGCCACTCTCTTGTCAGAGAAAAGCACAAAGCCAGGGGGGAAAGAATATGTTGGGGTTATTTGTGGATTAATTTCAGAACAAACATTCTGAAACACTGTGATGTATTTAAACTGCGTTTTTCTCCCAGTTACTTCATGCCAGTAGAGCACGAAACATGTTTGAAGACATAGCGAAATGTACTGAAATATTTCCAACATCTCTGAAAAGTGATTTTGTTTGAGTGAAGCTATTTGCTTTCTTTTCTCCCCCTGACACTATGCCCTCCTGTTGCCTCAAGATGAGCTTAACTTTCTCTTTCCTTTCGCCCCATGCAAAACACTCACAGAGCACAGAACATATCCGAGTTCTCACTTGGTCTCATATCTTCCTTGTATTGGTTCCTCTCCGTGGAACTCCTTTCTCTCTCCCTTAAATTAAACTCACCCATCACTGCTCTCTAAGGTCTTCTTAATTATAACCAAAGGGCCACACATCAAATATATACTGACAACATTCTATATGTAAGCACACAAGTATATATTTGCAAGATACTTATTGTAAAACAAGATCTCAAATTATACCTATATAGATACATGTATATATCTGGAGGAGAATTTGTCTTTTATATTCTTTGTAGCACAAAAATCCAAGAAGGAACACAAATATTCTTTATTATGTACTTGTTGATTTATAAGATTAATTGTTCTATATGTCATTCTCATGTTATTATATGAGGAAAATCCCCTTTTCAAAACAGGGGCTTTTCTTAACTTTTCAAACATGCTGAGGACATTAGCATATTTGATTGATTCAGAAAACAAAACAAAAATGTAACCCCCACACACAAAACCACATTTTTCTTTGATATGTTACTTTTTGAAAATTCAAATGGAGAAAATATCAAACTAGGTTGAAATCATGTTATTAATGTGCTGTTTCACATCATAGAAGGCTAGAGTATGTTTGTGCTAATTGTCACCACCAAATCACACTGGCAAGATGAGTTACTGGGAAGGTGGAAATATTTTGATCATGCATGTGAGCCATGGTTTACACTGGCCCAGCTGAAGTTATGTCTGAAAAAGGAGCACATGTTGACATTTATGAATCATTTAGTTTTACTTTCAACATTGTATCCAATGAGATACCAGAATAACAGTACTTCCTGTGTTGCAACATTTATACCATAGGAGGAATGAAGTTAATAAATGTGCTTATTTCCATCCTTACAATGTACTAGACGTGTGGGCAGGGGGTTGGAGAGGAGTGAATTTTGTAAAATCTTTACTTACACAAACTTGAATTTGTGTTTGGTAATTTATACCAAAACAAAGCAAAATCTTATGTATCATCTTAGATTGCCAATAATATAGGCAAGAAAAGGAGCCATACAAAATTGGAATAATCTTGAAAAAAGTATAGAGCCTGAAAATTATCAAGCTGGTTTATGGCTCACAGCAGAAGACAATGTAAGCAAGGCTTCTGTCAGATGATATCTTACACTCCATAGAATGTGTTATTTGGTTCAATTTTTCAAAGCAAATCATGAAAAAAATGTCCAGTATTTCATTTGTCTGCATTTTTATGACAGTGTAAAACTATGGTGAGCTAGAATGTTTTCTATTCAAATGCTTTAGTCACCATTGCCGATATCCTAGGAGAAAAATATCCATTTCGTTTGGAAAAAGATGTTTTATTAGAAAAATATATTGGAGGTAGAATTCTACTGGAACTGTCGTAGGAAAGCATTTCTTTTTGTAGATTTCTCTGCAGGCAGGAAACCCATAGATAACTGTATACATTTAAGATATATTTGAGCACTTCTGTTCAGAGGACCTCGCTGGTATTCTTTGAACACAGACCTATCCTTATTTTCAAGGTAAGATATGAGAACTCTTACACCATTTACCAATAATGACCTTACCTTCTTAAATCTTGTATTTCTGGGCTTGCTGTCATCACAGGTAAGGCTGGCATTGATTGTCTAAGGTGACATATCAGTTCCTATGTCAAAGGTCATATGAAAACTTTAACTTTTTTAAATCCATGCATAACATATTTTAAATTTTCTTAGTTATTTCAAAATTAATGTAAATGTTAAATTATCTAAAGCTATGACAAATTGTTTAAAAAGTTGTCAGGGAGTATATAAAGTTTGTGCAATATCTCATAGTTTTGATTCACATGGAATCAATGAATAATTGATGAATAAATATGAATATCCAAGCGAAAAAAATTCAGATTTTACTTTTAGTATAATTACTTTTGATCTTTTTATTTGCATATATTATTATATGTCTTTCTTCAAAAAATGGTCATTTTTTAATAAAAATTAGAGAAGGAGAAACAAAAGTACCAAAAGAAAATTTTTAAAATGATGATAACTATTGAATTTTAATCCATAGAATAAAATAAATATCCGTGAGTTCATACTCATAAATCATAAGTGCTGATATTTATTTATATATTTTTAAAAATAAATAAGTGAAAGATAAAGGATGGCTCTTTCTTAGAACAGAATTCCAATCAATAAATATAGAAGGGAAGAGGGACATAGGAAATCACTGTTGGACATAAACTACAGTAAAATTTATCATAGATACTGAAGTCTCAAATTAGTGGGCGAAAGTTTAAGGTGAAAGAATATACACATCTTTGAAGTGTATACCCCAATTTTTAACTGCAGTGAGAAAGATAACTTCATAATACAGAAATCCAAAAGACTCTACCTTAATCGAGTGACTAAAATTAACATCACCAGTTCATTTTTAACATCATGAATGTCTTGATAATGAGGTACTAGAAAGAACACAGAATAATTTCTGGGGTTTTGGTGCAAATGACACTCTACAAAAAAGACACCTGTACTCAAATGTTTATAGCAACACAATTCACAATTGCAAAGTTGTGAAACAAACAAGTGCCCATCAATACATGAGTGGATTAATAAAATGAGGTATATGTAAACCATGGAGTATTATTCAGCTTTAAGAAACAATGGTGATGTATTTTCCTGGAAAGAACTGGAACCCATACTACTAAGTGAAGTATCTCAAGAATGGAAAAACAAGCACTGCATGTACTCACCAACAAATTGGTATTAACAAATCAACACCTAAATGGACATATAGGAATAACATTTATTAGGTGTCAGGCAGGTTGGAGGGGAGAGGAAGGGATAGGTATATACAACCATAATGAGTGAGATGTGCAACATTTAGGGGATGGTCACGCTTGAAGTTCTAACTCGAGGGGGGGCATGGGCAATATACATAACCTTAACATTTGTACCCCCATAATATGCTGAAATAAAAAAGAAATAAAAATAAATTAATTAAAAAATAAAAAAAACATATAATCTCATTCCAATCATGATAAAACATCAGATAAATGCAATTTGAAAGGCAGTCCATAAAATAACTGCTTGGTACTCTTAAAAGTGTTAAGATCACTAAAAACAAAGAAAGGCTGAGGAACTGTTACAGATTGGAGACTAAGGAAAAGTATTGATAAATATAATATGGAAGCTTAGATAGATCCTTGAACCAGAAAAACAACATTAGAGGAAAAAGTGGTAAAATTCAATAGTATCAAGTCTTGTAGTTTAAATAATAGTATGATATCAATTCTAAGTTCCAGATTTTGGGCATTTTGCAGTGGTTTTGTAAAATGTGCATGTTAAAGGAAGCTGGGGAGAGGTACATATAACCTCTTTATAATCTTTTATAACTTCTCTAAAGCTTAAAGTAGTTCAAAAATATTGTGTTTATTTGAACTATACTGTTAGTGCAAAAATATAGTACTCTGTGTATGTGTGTGTGTATGTGTACCACATACCATTCACCAACATGCAATATACATTTGTTTCCATTTTACTGGGCAGGAGTTCTTATCTTTCATTAGATTTTGTAAGTTGATTTTAAAAGTTTTAAAAATCACTTTTTTAAAGTCTTAAGATAATTTGATTGACTTTACAGAGCAACTTTTCACATTCTCCAATACTTGTTGATCTTTTCCTCAGCCCTTATTTTTCTTCAAGTAATTTCTTGCATCTGACTTTATGAATTATTAAACGTGGTCCAATGAGGGAACTACAGATCAATTTGCATTTTAGTTTTTATATTTCCCAGAATGAGTAGGAGTCTAAGAATACATATGGCTTGAGAAAAGACCAAGTAGATTCAGAACAAATACTTTTGGTGTCAGAAAGCAAGGACTCAACTACTAATCAGAACACATAGCATATAGTTCTGGCTCAACCTCCAATTTGCCATTTATCCACAAAATCGCTTAGGCCTTTCTACTTTACTAAGAAACTTCCAGTATCTTGTAATTCTTCAATATGAATGAGAAATGAGAAAGAGAGCAGTGGTAAGTATTCAGTAACATCTGGCTGTATTTCTATTTGGTATTACGAAAGACAAGCTAAGTCAGAAACCAAATTAATAAAGACTGAGGAGACTTTCTAGTTGGTTTTCAGGTACAGTCCGCAGTGCTTGTTTGTAAGCAATAAGACAAGTGAGCAGTTTGGGTATATGTCAAAAGAGGAAGGATGTTATATGTCAGGGTGAAGAGTTTTTTGAGACTGACCATTTTCTGGAACAAGTGAGAATTTATGGACTGCTTTTATGGCTCAAACTATTTTAATAATCCTTATTAAAGATGCTGTCATAGCAGACAGCTTCTCAGTCTCTCCTTTTGGTCATTCTCTCTATCAGAATCAAGAGATTGACCTTGACTCAGGTTGATGGCCTTGACTGTGTCATCATCTCTGAATCTACTGAGTGTCAAAATAGGTGTTGACTTCTAAGGTTTTATTCTCACAGCCTGTTTTGTTATCTGGTTGGATGATAGTCTGCTATACAGTCCATTGAGATAACAGTTGCCCAACAACATTTAACACCCTGAAAATGACATATTTGATGACTGATTCTTACCTTTAAGAATAGTCCTAAATTACATGCCTCCAGGTTTAAGAGTAGTCTTTCTACAATGTGTCTTCTAGTAAACAAAATTTCCTGTTTGAAGATCATGAAAAAACTTCATAGGATGGTCTTGTGGAAGGGCAGCTTTGATCTTTTAGTAATAAAGTTGCTATAATAAATGAGTCCCTTGTATTGTTTTGCCATGTCCACAGAGCATGTCAACAGAGCAGAATCTAGGATGGGAGGTTACATACCATATGTATCTATCTTCCTGTCATAAATTCATAGGGATATAATCCATGTGCCCCTGAACAGGTTGGTTGGATGGCACAAAAGCTACAGGCTGTGCATAGGCTAGAAGAATTCAAGAGTTTCTGGAAGCTTTGATAATTTTAGCTTAAAATATTGTTTTTTTTCAACCTTTTCAGTAGATAGTGGGTGCCAAGGGCAGTGTAGCCTTGAGGAAGGGATAACACTTTTCAGAGTTCTTCAGTAATAATTATTGTATAATGTGTGCCTCCATGACTTGATATAAAAGTCTGTATGCCTCAAGTTAGAATCACAAAGTAAAGGAGCTTTTTAGCAACCATGAGGCTGTGGCTTATATGCATGGAAATGCTTCTACTCATCTGTAGCTCGTCATTAAGGTGCTTACTAATATATAGATTAATTGATACACGTCTGGTAAAGCCAGAGTCATAGTCCATGAGGAAGATTCTACATTTTCCACTGAATAGTTGTCTATCTTTCATAGGCTTAAGAAAATCCCTAACAATGGCTCTTAATTGTTCCCAGGACTGAAGTTTTATTGTGGAGAACATTCCATGTTCATATGTTAAGAGGATTCATGAATGGAATTGGCACAAGTGGTAAAAATCTTATGAAGAAAAGGTTCCAGGAAAGGAGATGGAGATGATGGGCCTGAAGAGTTGGAGGCACAGCAAGAAGTGCCAGGTAAAAGGAAGTTTGGGTACATAGGAGGGTATGATTTTAATGAGGAAAGCTCTCCCTTGTTTAATATCATCAAAATATTTTAGAGAAGCTAATTTAGAGTTGGAATTTCACCTAGAAGCTTCCATGTACAAATTTTACTTATTGGGCATAAACAATTTTATTCCCTTTTTTTCTAAGTTTGTTTTTCAAATGAGTGATTTTTATTATATCAAATCCTCTCTAGAGTATCATTGAAGACCCGCTTCATTGACATTCTCTAAATAGCATTGATGAAATTTTGTAATTTAGAGAAGTAGGCACAAGAATCAGGAATGTAATGAGTACAGAGAGAAAGCAGGAGTTTTTTGTGCAGGTGGAGGAAGTTTTGATGAGACGACCCCACCACAGCTGGTTACAATAAGTGGAAACCAGTGCTTGTGCATCTAGTATCTCATGCCCCAATGTTATGGCCAGTCACCTCTGAACACAGATCCCACATCCTATATATCCTAGCCTCACCCTGTAGGTGTAAAATCAAAGAGAATATTCTTTGTGGATTAAGACCAAGCTCTTAGGATGAAGAGTCAGATTGCTAGGAGACTCTCATCCAGTTTCATTGGTAATCAACAGCAAAGTTTGCCTTCAGAGGACATGGGTCTAAAGGAAACCACAAACTCCCCAGTCAAGGTAGGTGGCTGGAATAGCAGACTCAGACCTCATGACTTTTCTCTTTTCGGTTAAAGAGCATTTAAAGGCACAACAACTAAAGGCAAATCACCAAGAATATAAACTCAAAAGAGAACTTCCAACAAATGCAAATACCCAGGAATTAAAAATAAATAAAACAGCAGAATAAGTCTTAGGGGGGAGAAAAACTGTACCCAGTGAAGAATACTTACTGTTTTGAGCAATTGAAAGAGGAGTTGAGGTTCAAGAAACCTGGGTGGGTGCTACTGCTGCTCAAAGCCAAAGTCAAAAGCCAGCCACAAGTAGACATCGTGGGAATTCAAGAGTGGCAATGAAAGAACTGTCAATGACAAAAGTAACAGAGACAAAATTTAAAAAGGCCATTTATTCATAAACCTACTTCCATGGAACTTGTCTTGAATCACTTTTGTTTAACAGGAGTTCAAAGGTGTTAGATAGGAGAATAGGTTTTATAGAGTAAAAGGAAGAAATACTGAGATGGTCTCTAATTGACAAGCCTTTTATTACAATGGATTGTTAGAGCAGGGGGAGAATTTTTGATAGGTTTTCAGGAACATTCAGTTGTCCTTGATTGGCTGCAGGAGGGCAAACAAGCAGTTTGGGAACATGAAGAAAAGAGAAAAAAGATTATTGTTATAGCAGAGGGTTTTCTGTGGCTAACCATTTCCTGGAACAAGTAGGAGTTCATAGGGTGTTTGTTTTGCACTGCTTTCCTACTATTGTAATATTAAATATAATTACAGGGGAGAAGTAAACATCCATAATATCAACTCCTTCATTGAATTAGAACACACACATACCTTTTTCTTTAGGCTATATCCATTTTTCCATCCATGTGAACTTGTCACATCCTTTCTAAATTAAAGTCTTCCTTCCTTTGGATTAGTTTTCATATGAAAAAAGGATAATCTGGTTTTCAGGACATCTAGTTAGCTCTTCTCCATATTCTAGGAGTTTGTACAGACTTTTCAAATAGCAATATTACCAAGTTCTGAGAAATCCTATGGCCACAGCTACCTTGCCTAGATGCCTTCCAGCCCACTTTCAATCAAAACCAACCTGATCATAAATAAAAGAATGAGCTTTGCTAATGTGCTCACTAAATACTCTATCTTAAAGTGGTGTACTCTAAAGGCGATATTTCTTGGACTGAATATGCCTTTCTGGAATGATGAAGCCCCCAAGTATAATGTCACAATATGATTTATTCACAATACTATTTTACATTTATTATCATTTCATAATTTGTTTTTTGCTTTTTTTCTAAATAAACAGAAGTTTCCTTAAACCATTTCCTCTCACAGTGTTTAACAAAATACCATCTATCCTGGCAAAAAAAAAACAATGTATAAATAGAAAAATAATGTAATAATGTTAATTGTTGTTTGTTGCTACTTTTTTCTTTAAATTAATATGATAACTGGCTTCTCTCCCCTTATTCAACTTGATAAAATAGATGACTGCAATTAATATTTTTTTTCTGTAAAATGGTTTTTACCCCTTCACAGTTGAATTCTGTTTCTCTAGTCTATGTTAGAAGTAAGTTTTTATAACCAAGGTTAGAGCAGAAACTAAGTATCAGGGTTGTATTGAGACTGAATCTTAAGTCATAGTTATTGGTTTCCAGTCTTTTAGCTTAAAGTTTTGTTTTCTTTTAAAAAATAAATGCTACTTTTAGAAGTAATGTTTTAAGAGAAAGCATAACATAATATTTAAGAGACACACTCTTCAGCCACATGGTCTGGGGACAAACTTCATCTCTTTGTGCCAGTAGAAAGTTAGTCAATGTCTCCTTAAGTTTCCTCATTTGCAACAATTCTATCCATTCCTACGTGGTAGTAAGTTGACCTAGTTAATAAATGTAAATAAAAACAATGTGTATAAATTGCTTAGAAAGTGGTTGACATGTAATAAGTGCCTGTGGAAGACATTAATTCTATTCTCTATCATTTCTAAAACTTCTCTTTTCAGCATATACAATAGGACTCCACTTACTGCTCCTTGGATGTCAGCCTGGTTGCATAACTTTCTTTGGCTAATGCAATGTGAACTCAAGTGAAATGTGTGTCTTTTATAAGCAGACATGTCTTAGAGCCAGTGAAGAATCTCTTTATTCACAAAAATCATTGGAATATATGTTGGCATACTGCATACTATAAAAGTAAAGTGACCAGGAATGCAGAGCCACAATCTATCTGGTTGGCTATCCTAAAGAGTTACACAGCAAACTCTGAGTGATAAAGAATTATTATTATTTTTCTAATCAGACCACTAAGATTTCAGAATTATTTGTCACCCCAGCATTATCTCTCCTATCATAACTACTGTTTTAATAAATAAAAGCTACTATTTTTATTTACAGAGTGGGTTTTAAAAGAAAATGTAAACAAAAAGAGAAAGACGAGTGGATAAGAAGTAATAAAAGACGAAATAAAAGTTTGGGACTTGGAAACATGAATTTCCTTTATGTTAAGATGGTTCCCACTGCTTTCTGCACTTGTATTCTATTCAAATTATGTCATCCAATTAGGAATCAATCACTCAATCAAGAGAAATTGTTGGGTGTTATATGAACCAAGTGTGTTCTGCCTTGCTAGATTTTATTTTCCCTCAACCTGTGTTCACTAAAATCTACTCTTACTGCCTTCTCCCTGTGCTTTCTTTACCAAATTCATATCTTTAGGAGTTTATTTAGTTTTATTTCTAGGTGAAGAAAATAATGTCCTACTCACAAGCCAGTAATTGTTCACTGGTAACAGGACAAATTCCAAACTCCTCAACCTGTTTTGCAAGGTTTTTCAAAACCTGCAACCCTCAACTTGCCTTTCAAATCCTATTTCCAGTTACACCCATTCCACCTCTTCTCACTTGAACTCACACTTGTTGCAATAATCTTACTAGTGATAGATGATTTATATTCCATTTGTGCTGGCTCTTATTTTAATGTCTTTTGTTGTCATATATTTGATGTTTCTATCTTTCTAACTATATCAGTATAATATCACTTTATATGTCTTTGCATATCTAGCACAATCCCTTGATTTAACAGTTTTTTTAATTTTAAAAATATATGTCATATCTATATTAATTGAATGAATAAATGAATATGTTAATTAATAAATAAGAGAATTAATGGATTTAAAATTTTCCATAAAGTCTTCTGATCACAATAAAAAATTTTTTCATAATATTGACTAATACTTTACCCAATTTGAAATTTACATCCCATTCATTAAAACATACATGGCATTCATTTTTTGTTCCAGTTACTCCCATTCCACCTCTTCTCACTTGAACTCACACTTGTTGCAATAATCTTACTAGTGATAGATGATTTATATTCCATTTGTGCTGGCTCTTGTTTTAATGTCTTTTGTTGTCATATATTTGATGTTTATTTAGTTTTATTTCTTTAGGAACAATTTGGGACAATATTTAAATGAAAGAAATTGCTGAAATATCCGTGAGGTAAGAAATAAGCAAAAATCACTGATTCTAAGAGATATAAGGGAAGATATAGTTTCTTAAATTTCAATCCCTAAAGTCATATCAATTCAACCTGAAGTATGTCAATTGATCCACTAGTCATATACTTGCATGTATAGCAGCATGGAAAATAGAACTTAAAGGTTTTTATTCCAAGCCTATGTTCCCTTAGCAATACAATATTTTCTTTCGTAATTGTTTTTTCTTAAGTTTATACTATTGATTATATTTGCCAAAGCCAATAGTTCATTTGATTTTAAAAAAACCTTGAGCAGCTAATATGGAGGAATTTTATTCTTGTTTTACAAATCAAGATATAAATTCGAAGTTATCATAGTTCTTGCTAGAATATCCACAGGTAATATCCACTGACCATCTTAATCACAACATCTGATATTTTGAAATAGGCCTGTTGTTTGTCTAACATGTCATTCTGCATAACTTTCCATGAAGAAGTTTTTCTATCTTAGGGTTCAAGGGGAAAGATTTAGCTTCTGGAAGACCAAAATTCAGAATGAAGCCTGCCCACAAAGACCACTCTTCTACAACTTCAGAAATTAACTACAGGAAAGGTTGAATTTAAAATATTATATTGGGTGCTTGTATTACATGATTGTATTATTTGGGGTTTATTTGTGGAAGTCAATTTCCAGCTGTTGTCCACCTAGGAGGAACCACTAGGGCTGCCTCTTCATCTCTCAGTGAATCAATGTAAACTCAACAGCCAAAGAAGATGGAATGAGGAAGGCAATACTGCCGCAGCAAAGATGATATAATACAATCAGAAGACAATTGTGAATAATCTCTCTTTCTTTGAATCAACCATGCAACTGTTCCTCTCTGTTAGCGCATGTAATTGAGAGTGGAATATGTGTGCGGAGTGACTATTTTAACACTGAAATACATAATTTCTCAAGTTACATTGCTTTTGAAATAAATAAAGTAACCACATATAGTCACCAACACATGTATAATAAAGAATAATCAAATTCCAGTTAGACTTAAAGACGTGGTCTTCCAGAAACTACTCAATAAAAGTATTTGTTCACTCCTTCTGAGAGCACATTGAGGAACTAGAAGTAACCTATCCTTACTTGTTTTGTAGACTAAATGAAAAAAAAATAATTTCTTTCAACATGTTCTAAAAATGTGAACTTTAGACCGTGGGCATTCAAAAAATACTTATGTCATTTTTTTTTCAAATTTTCTATACCTCTATCTGTCCTCTTACCTTTAAGTTATAGGATGTTAACTTCTTATCTTTCATGTGTTAAAATTAGGCTAACACCCCTTCAATCAAGGATATTGTAGATGAAACAAAAACTCTTATAACACATGAACATGATTAATTATAATTTAGTCAAAAGAAGTATGCTTTAAACAAAGATTCTTCTACCCCTTTAAAATTCAGAGATTTATTTATGATATCTGGATTTAATTGGCAAGTTCCACAGTGCTTCAAAAGTTTAAAAATGAAAGGGGAAAAAAAAAGGAAAAGCAACAGCTCAAGGATGATTTTGCATAATTTCACACAACAAGCAGGTGTTTGCAAGATCAATTTACAACAGGGACCACAGTACCCACCTAGCTTGGATGACTTCCAACCTATTTCCAATTAAAACTTACCTAATCATAAATAAGAGATAAAAGCTTACTAACCAGCACAGTAAATAATAGATCTTAAAATAATATATTTGAGGCTATGTTTGGAGACAGTAAATGAATTCCCTTCAGGTTAGAAAATGTTAGAAGGGGATTTCAGGTCAGGTTCTCCAGAAAGCCAATAAAATATTGTCTTTTTCGGTATTGACTCTGATATTTTACAATATAAAGTGCTGAATCACTAAGAAGTTTACAATGTGGGCTGTGCCTTGGCAAACACTGCAATGAGGGATGTATTTTTCAGCCCCTATGAAAGGTTCAATTAACATAGTTGACTGGCAATAAATAGGTTTGGAATGAGCAGCATCAAATAGCTTGGTCAAGTTGGGCAAAAGGACAAAGCATATAGAGTGTTTTAGACCAGGGGGTCCTCATATTTTTGGTTCCTTACTCAAAATAGGAGTTCTTATTTTCATGGAGTTCTTGTTATTTTCATTATTTTCAAGGAATGATGTTAATGATAAAGAACTATAGAAGAAACATATGGAGAAAATTTGCCTGATTCTTCATAGACTGGAAAAGAATTTATGGAAGTTGGAGGAACAATAAGAGCATAAAGAGAAAGAAACAGAAGGAAAGAAGAATCTTGCAACTTCCACATTTCTTCTATTATGGATGGAATTGTGTCCTCCAAAAGAGATATGTTGAAAATAATTAAGCCAACTATTTGTAAATGAGACCTTATTTGGAAATAGGATCTTTGCAGAAGTAATCTATTTAAGAGGAAGTCTTTAAGGTGGGGCCTCATATAATATGACTGGCGTTCTTGCAGGAAAAATGTAAACACACACATAGACACAAATGGGGTGATGATAGAGACAGAGATTGGAGTTATGCTGCCACAAGCTAAGGAATGCCTAAGGCTACCAGATACTGGAAGAGGCAAGGAAGTATTTTCCCTTAGAGCCTTTAAAGTATGACCCTGATAACACCTGGATTTAAGACTTCTATCCTCCAGTACCATGAGACAATAAATTTATGTTGCTTTAAGTCACCTAGTTTGTGCTGTGTTGTTACAGTAGCCCTAGGAAACAAATGCCAGTAGATTTAACAGTCTACACAATTTGGAAATATCGGCCTAGTGGTCCACCCTACCTGACTAAAGCATTTTATTATTTATTTTATTTTTCATTTTATTTCAGTATATTTCGGGGTACAAACTCTTTGGACACATAAATTACCTTTGCACCGCCCAAGTCAAGTCTACCCATCCCCCAGACAGAACGCACTGCACTTGTTAGGTGGTAAATTTACCCATCGTCTCCTCCCTACCCCACCTGCCTGATACCTGATGAATGTTACTTCCACATGTACAATAAGTGTTAATCGATTAGTACCGATTTAATGGTGAGTACATGTGGTGTTTGTTTATCCATTCTTGTGATACTTCACTTAGAAGAATGGGCTCCAGCTCCATCCAGGATAATACAACAGGTAGTTCACCATTTTTTTATTGCTAAGTAGTACTCCATGGTATACATCTACCACATTTTATTAATCCATTCATGGACATGGGTTGTTTCCACATCTTTGCAATTGTGAATTGTGCTGCTGTAAATATTTGAGTGCACATGTCCTTTTTATAAATGTTTTCTTTTCTTTTAGCATTTTAAAGCATCTTAATTCTGCAAGACTTGGCTTTCGCTGCTTTAAAAGTATGAAATAACAGGCTACCACCAAACAACATTCCAGCACTGATGTCTCTAGAGAGGTTCTGCTCTTTCACCTTTTTCCAATAAGACTTGACAATTGAAGGCAAAGAACCCAGACCCTTTGTGTCAGCCAAGTGCCATCTTGGGCACATAAATATTTGTGTGGTGCTATCTTGAAAACAAAAAAAATTATTAAATCAAGTTAATTTAAATAAGAGAAAGATGTTATACAAGGACTAGAAAAGTTGAGATGCAAATTAGAGGGTGGCGAGGCAATCTAGAGATTGGCAACAGTGGAAAACTACTACCAACTAAAGGCCTGAAGGGACACTTGAAGAGGTGGTGTTACCAGAGCTGGGGCTACCCAGTTGAAGCTAGAACCACAGAGGTCCTAAAGAAGAACTGGAGCCATGAAGGAGGAGCAAAAGGAGAGAGATGTTCTAGCTACTCCCTTTCTCTCAACTATCCATCTCTGGCCAGTGCCTCCCATTGAAAAACCTACCCCGAAGACAGCTGAGTTTGGAAAATGTAATATTTAGTGTCAGACCTCGATTTGGTAATGAATCAGGGAATAGATCTGAAGGTAAATGAGTAATGAGTAATGAGTGACACATTCTCCTTTCCATAATGATCTTGCTGGCTCTTTAATCTCCACATTAATTTATTCAACAAACACTATTGAATGCATACTTTAGACCAAGCATTGAAAATTTTCAATTATAAGAAAAAGAACATATATATATATGTACACACACATAAGTACATATATGTATGTTATATATATGCATGCTATACTATTTATTATGGTATATATGGTATGTATGTATGCTATATATGTGTGTGTGTATACACATATGTATTGTATCTTCCCTCATTGATTTTAATGTCTAGTGAAGAAGGTAGACATTAAGTAAATAAATATACTTAAAACATAAATACCTAGGTGTGAGATGAACAAGGCTCACTGTTTATGACAGGAAAGGAGAGGTATTTTGGGAGTAGGTTAACTGTTAAAACTGAGAGGGCACTGGGGTGTCAGAAATGTCCTCACTAAGGAAGTGATTCCAAAGGGTGAATATGGGCTATCCCACCAATGGTTTAGCAAAAGAGCTTTCTAAGCATAGGAAAGACTCTCAGCTGAGAAAATGTAATAGTTTTCTGTGTCAACTTGACTGGGCCATGGGGTGCCCAGATATTTGTTCAAACATTATTCTGGCTGTTTCTGTGAGGATGTCTTTGAATGTGATTAAAATTTAAATCAATAGACTGAATAAAGCAGATTTCCCTTCAAATGTTGGTGGGTCTCATCCAATCAGTTGAAGGCCTGAATAGAACAAAAATTTGACCTTCCTCTGAAAAATACGAAATACCTTCTGTCTTACTGCCTTGGAGCCGGGACATCAGTTTTTTAATGTCTTCACATTCAAATTGAAGCATTGGCTCTTCCAAGATCTCAAGCCCACTAGCCTGTGGACTGAAATTGATGCCATTGGTTCTTCTGGTTCTCAGGATTTCAGACTTGTGCTTGAACTGCAGCACTGGTTCTCCTGTGTCTCCAGTTTGCCAAATGTAGATCTTGAGACTTGTCAGTTTCCATAAGTGCATAAGTCCAGATCTTTATAATAAATCTTTTAAAACTATCTATCTATCTATCTATCTATCTATCTATCTATCTATCTATCCTATTGATCCTGTTCCTCTGGAGAACCCTGACTAATATATAAATAAATTGGGAGGTTTGAGAAACTGAAGGAATGCTAGTGTCACTTAAATGTGACCATGTGAGACAGAGGCATGAGATGATTCTGAAGAAGCAGGTGAGACCCAATCATGTAGGATCTGTGGGCCCCAGTTTACAGTTTGGATTTTATCCTACATATAATTTAATCAAGGGAGTGAGATATGAATCCAATCCAATTTTTAAGAAGCATTTCTGGATGCATTGTTAAGAAGGAATTATAGGGAAAGGAGATAAGGAGTTGAAACAAACAGACCAGGTATGAGATACTGCAATTGTCCAGGAAGGAGATGGCGCTGGGTAAAACTAGAGTGTAGGATGTAGAAAGAAGTGAACAGAGTTGCAACATATATTTCAGGAAAAAATAACAGAACTCAATGCATCCAAATGGACTTCCTATAGTCATCAATGTATACTCAACAATTCTTTTTTCTGCAAAATTTCTAGGATTGCCAGTTCCTCGAAAACTCTGAAGTGAGTGCCTCTGGGAAAGATGAAATACTGTTTTTGTTGCATGTGGTACCAGCTTCCCAGCTGATCCAGTCTATTTAATTAGATCATTAGTCTTATCAGAAGCTTTTTCTGGACCAGCCAACCATATGACTGACTGCATTTAGTTTGCAAATAGTAGAATTTTAATAAATATTTGCTGGATTGAACCAAATTAATTTCTGAAATGTATGCTTATGTAGACATCTATGCCCACAAGTCCTTCCATTGAAAAAGATCATCAGTCTAAGGGCCTGCACATTTCACAACAGGATTATTCAAACACCCTGGTTTCTATATAATGGTAGAATCAAACTTGCAACTAAATGCATTTTATTTCAGGTCTCTTTTGACTGTATTCAACCAGTGAAGGATTAGCTATGTTTGAGTATTATCAACACCAAATATCACAGATGCAGTAATCTGCTGAAAGTGATAACTAGCTTCAGAGCCCCACATCCACCCTGTTCCTGTATTCTCATCCTTGCCCTTGCTATCATTCCCTGTTCTTGCTGCCATTTCTCATTTTTTTCCAGAATTAACTGCAGACTTAATGATAAAAACCATTAATACCATCTCTTTCTCCCTATACATTTATAATTTTTATATATCGCATGTACAAATTGCCTTGAAGAAATGAAAGAGTAAGAATAAAGTAGAATTAACCACTCTGTGTAATAGTAAGTTACCAACTGCTAGCGTATTTGAGTACATGCTGAATAACTACCTGTTAGGGATTTGGTGGAGGATATTATTCAATAACAAGAAGTCTGTAGAAAATAACCTTAACTTTTTACTTTAAGACCAAGGTTTATGATTTAATGATTGAGAAAAATTAAGCAATTCAAGTTGAAACTTAAATAAACCAACATGTTTATATTAGCTACACCATTTGTTAAGGAATAAAAAATAAGGATGGAGAGAGGGATGAGGCATTTTTAATGTACTAGTCCAAAAACCTACCTTAATAGCTCTCTCTGTGTAAAAATAAACTTGATAATTTACTACTAAAGAAATTTTCAAAGGAAATAAATTCGGTCTCAATAGAAATTTGTTGAACCCATGACTTGTAGGAGATATATTCAGATAATTGACCTCATTTAATCTTGAAAGCAGCCCCGATAAATACACATTACAATCTCCATTTTAACCCTGAAAAAATAAGCTAAGATTGCTTAAGGAACATCGTCAATATCACGCAGCATGTAAATTACAAAGCCAGTACATGAACTAAGAAGTCACATCATGCCACAGCTGTCTCAAATACTTTATATTATAAAAATAGTTTTGACATAAGTCATGTTATTTAAAGTAATATAGTTTACATATAGTGAAATATTTTGTTTCAAAGTTATATAAGGTAACAGGCATTCCAATGTAATCTGACCTGATAAGGGATAGAAAATTTCCATTGCCACAATTCAATGGGGAAAAAAAAAAAACCTAAGATTAGTATATTCTATATAAGAATTAAAAGTTAAAACTTCAGAATTTCTGTCTTATCCTTAAGGACTTTTTTAAAAAAGTTTATATTGATTGCCATTTTCATTTGAATGCCTTCTTAAAATCTATCATCTTGCTAGGTGTTTTCTATTCCATCTGTTCTTTGTTTTTTTTTATGTTGTTTGTTCCCCTTGGGGGTCAATTGAACATTTTTATTATTCTATTTCATTTCTTGCATTGACTTATTATTTATACCTATTTTAGTTTTTTAATAGTTACTCTAGGGCTAACATATTTTTAATTAATTTAAGATGACCTTCAAATAATGTCATACTGCTTCTTATGTACTTTGTAAGGACTTTGCAACGGTGCATTTCAAATTAACTCCATTTATCTGTGTAATGTGGCCACTGTGTATTTTCCTTTTACATATGCTACAAACACTAATAGTTACCACTTTTGTTTAGACAAATATATTTTAGAGTATTTACAAAAGAAAATTTTATTTTGCCTTTATTCATTTCGTTCACAGTCCTCTTTATTTCTTCTATAACTCCATTTCTATCATATTCTTTTATCCTAAAGAACTTTCCTTAATATTTCTTGCAGAGTTAGACCGCTGCCAATACATTCCCCCAGTTTTGTTTGTTTGAGCAAATCTTTATTACTCCTTCACTTTTGAATGACATTTTTGCTGATTAGAAAATTCTGGGTTGACAAGGTTTGGTTTGGTTTGGTTTTCTTCATTTTTTCTTTCAGCATTTTAAATATGTCCCTTCATTGTCTTCTTATTTGCATAATTTCTATGAAAAATCAGCTATAATTTTTTCCCTTGTTTTTCTGTTGGTGATGTGCTCTTTTCTCTATCTTTTCTCAGGATTTGTGTGTGTGTGTGTGTGTGTGTGTGTGCGCGCATGTGCGCACACGCTTGGCTTTCACTGTTTGAATATAATATGCTTAGCTATGTATGGAAAGGAGGATTCCAACTAGATGTATATTAGAGCACCTGATATTGCCCCATAACTCTTGGGGTTTCTTCTGGGTTTTTTAAATACATTTTTAATTGTATTTTTCTCGAACTCTGTATTTTAGCTTGAGTAATTTATATTGACTTATCTTCAAGTTTATCAGTTCTTTCATCAGCTGTGCTGAATCTGCTGATGAAGCCATTGAAGATACTTCTCATTTTGAGCTTTTTCATTTAGTTCTTATGTAACACAGTAATGTAACATAGTAAATACTTAGATAAATATTTTTGTAATGGATAGAGATGAACACAACTTTCTTAATGCTACTCATTTAGTGTGTAGGTATATTTTAATATAGTTAGGAGTAGCACTCAAATGTTTACTGAAGCATAATGTATAATTGCAAAGATGTGGAATCAATCCAAGTGACCATCAATTCATGAGTGGATTAACAAAATATGGTATATGTATACTGCTGAAAACTACTCTGCCATGAAAAAGGATGAATTAAGGCCTTTTGCAACAACCATTTGGATGGAACTGGAGACCATTACCCTAAGAGAAATATCAAAAGAATGGAAAAACACACACCACATGTACTCACTATTAAATTGGAACTAAGTGATGAACACGCATATACACAGAAGGAAGTAAAACTTAGTGGAAATCAATCAAGAGGAGAAAGAAGGGGATGCGCAAAAACCTACCTAAGGGATACAATGACCACTATCTGGCTGACAGGTGCACTTATAACTTTAACTCAAGCATAACAAAATTAATACATGTAACCAAAAACATTAGTACCCACATAATGTTTTGAATGCAATAATAATAATAATAATAATAATAATAATAAAGAGTTCTTGGTACCAAACAGACTCACTCTTTTAGCCTTTATTCTACCACCCTCCTTGTACTCACATTTGAACAAGCCAGAAACCACACAGCCAGGTACTAAAATCTTCCAAAAACACTTGCTTTTCCCTGTTCCCTGGTTGCTTATCTCTCTTTTCTCTGTGAGATCATGCAATGCCTGTCAGTCACAGTAATGGGGAATGGAAGAACTGAGAGAGACTGTTTATCTAAAGAAAGCAGAGCTGCTTTGCTTTGGTATCTTCCTTTTTCCAGATAGTGTTTTGTTTTTGGTCATCATCTGATGACCTTGTGGTTTTCTCTGATTTTCATTCATGTGCCACACACACAATTTTAATACAAAAGCCAAAGGCAGTCTACAGGTCAAAAACACTTCTAGTAACAAAAAAAAAATTATTTTTACCAAGAGTTTTCTCATAGACAGGGACTCAAGAGATATGGTAGATTTGGCCACATGATATATAAACAGGGCTTTCTATTGTATTCTTTTCTTCTAACAGGAACTAGAAATGACTGACTCAGTAGCCTTCATGTATGAGTTTTGTGAGCTTTATCCAGTAATGAGAAGAGATTGACCCTGAGTCATCTACACCTTCTCAACTTATCTTTTTAAATTTTTTTAAAAGGAACAATATCTTAAATTCTCTCTCTTTTTTAATTTCAAAATATCAATGGAATACAAATGTTTTTGTTGCACAGATACCTTTTATAAGGCTTAAGTTGGGGCTTTTAGTGGGCTCATCACCAGAATATTATTCATTATACCCAATAAGTAAGTTTGGGGACTGCAAATTAATACAACCTCAATGGAAAACAGTATATAAATTACACAAAGAAATAAATGTAGACCTACTGCTCAATCCAGCAATCCCCCTACTCAAGAGAAAAGAAGTCATTTTATCAAAAAGACGCCTGCACGCCAGTGTTTGTTGCAGCACAACTCACAATTGCAAAGATGTGGAATCAACCTAAGTGCCCATCAATTTGTACGTGGATAAAGAAAATGCAATATATATAATTCTCAACCTATCTTTATTTAGTGTGACCCCTGTCATTTGTAAGCTTTGTGGTCAAGAATGGTATGTTTATATTCGTGAAAGAAAGAAAAACTAAACTGCTACCATAACAGGAATTAAACTGTGACTGTTACTTCATTAGGCTCATAAAAGTTTCTTCAAAATGGGTATTAAAATGAAAACCTTTTAAAAAAAATCAAAATGTCAATCTGGTCAGAGTTGTCATCATGCCCAGACTGTAATTTTATTTTTGGTTTTAAACAGCTGTATGGCCTCAGACATTTAATTAATCACTCATTATTCATCAAAACTGATCAAATGAAAAGAAATATTTATCCTGTCTTCTGTGTCTTAAACATTTTATCTCTATGATGCTAGAAATTTGGCTGGAGAATAAAATGTGAAAAACACATATATTTCAAGCACATATGCCTTGTAATTTGTATATTCAAATTCCTATTCAGTTAATCTTTAAGCTATGTATTTTTTGGTAATATTGACATACAGTTTGAAGCTGGGTATCAGTCTGGATTCCCAGTCAGTTTATTTCCCAAAAATTCTAAAGACTCCTAAGAAAGTAAATTATAGGTCTAAAGCTCGATTTAAAAATCTCAATCCCAGCCAAAGTAAAAGGGAGAAAAGTAACATAAATAAATGAAAAGCTAGATATTTATTATCAAAGAACTATATAGTTTGAGAAAACTTTATAGAAACTAATAGTTGGAAATTTAAAATGCTACATTAATGGAATTTCACAACTGTATTCAATTTTCATAAGCAACTCAGAAACAGAAGCAAATTAACCCAAAAGGTATGATCCTGCCATATTGAATGCACTCTTTCCAACAACACTATCACCAATGTTATTACCTTCTGGTCCCAAACCTGGTCATAACACTTAACATTTTGTTATCTTTGATGGAGCAAAAGAAGCAATTTCAAAGGAAGAAAAGTGAATAATAGGTGGAAGTCATTTGTGTTGACAGTATTGAGGCATGATATTTATAGACAAACCCACCCCAAATGACCATATTTTGTCTTAAGTATACACACTGTAAAGATAAACCTCCCCCTTGCTTTCCACCCGAGCCATGCTTGACGGGCAGTGCCAATCACTTCATGGAGCTTGTTGATATTTGCTGTAATGGCGGAAGCTCTGTGAAGTTTGTAACAGAGTGGCAGGTAGCATTTTAGTTTCTTGGTGGTTTTCCTTAAATAAGATCAGATCTAGTATTAAATGGGCATAATCTAGAGAAAGCACCATAAACTACAATGAGAGCACCCTCAAGCCACGTACCCATCTACACTGAAAATGCAGTAAGTTGTCAGGATGAAGAATATTTTTATCACCAGTTGCTGAATATAAGACTGATAGTAAAGAGGTGAACACTTTTCTTTGCATTTAGAGAAATTTGATTCCTAAAATTTGATTCGTATTTGGTATTTACCCACAGGAAAAAAAGTAATTTTATCAAAAAGACACTTGTACAGGAATGTTTATAGCAGCCCAATTCACAATCACAAAGGTGTAGAATCAATCCAAGTGCCCATCAATACATGAGTGGATTAATAAAATTAGTATATGTGTACCATGGAGTAATACTCAGCCATAAAAAAATGGTGAACTAATACCTTATGTAACAACCTGGATGGAACTGGAGACCATTCTTCTAAGTGAAGTATCATAAGATTCAAAAAATAAGCATCACATGCACTTCTCATCAAATTGGTTAACTGATCAACACTTAATTGCATATATAGTAATAACATTCATCAGGTGTTGGGCAGATTGGGGAAAGAGGGGATGGGTATATATACACCTAATGGGTGCTATGTGCACTGTCTGGGGATGGACACACTTGAAGCTCTGACTCAGATGGGGTAAAGGCAATATATGTCACCTAAACATTAGTATACCTGTGATATGCTGAAATAAAATGAAATAAAACTTGTCTGAAAGGTGATATAAAATGTAAATATATATTACCATATATATCTAAGTTTTTTCTAGATTTAAGTACTAATTTTTATTGTCAAACCAAATATCATATTTTTTAAGAAAAAAAATGAAGTTGAAGGACAAGAAAATAATGGGAAGTGAGGCTAAAAGGTAGTCTAGAAATACATTGTGAAAAATTTTGACTTCCATTCCAAGGATTCTCTTTTTAATATAAATCTGCATCTAACGGGAAGGATCACTGGAGAAGAATTTTTGGCTTAATTGCTACTGTGTTCTAAATATGAAATCTCTTCTCTTATAAGTTCTGTCAAATAAAAATAAAAGGCACCTACAACTTCAACATCTATAATAATTTATTTCTTCACAGTTTTGATTATATTTTTCTGCTCTGTTTGCAAAGAACTTCTCAGTGACTCTCAAATTCTACTGATCTTTTGGAGTCTGCTTCAATATTCAATTCTGGCAGAAAGCTGATTTCTTTTCCAGATGTCTTCTTCAGAATGTAGCGCCCACCTCCAATATGTGCACTGACCAAGGAGTAGCTGTTTGTGGAGAATGTGGAAGGAGCTTGGATATGTGGACTCTGAGATTCCCAAATGTAAACTTGGTCCTTCTGGTTGTTACGAAGGCTTATAACTTTTAAGTACTTACATATATGATATGTGGGTCATCATTTGCATAATTGTCTTGGGCCCTACAAATGTTAGGTTAGTTGCTTCTGTGAACAATCAATAACTTATTATATAATATTTATTCTTACACTGCTTTATATGATGATTTGACCAATGTTGTTATAATATCTGGTTTCCTCAGGTGGAGTTTATGCTCCTTGAAGGTGGAGATTATACGATGAAGAATCCAGCAAAATGTAAAGCATATAATTCTTAATAACTACTTTTCTGAATTGAGAAGATAAAATCATTCCATCAATCAATGTTCTAAATAGTATAATTGTAGACTGTATTGATGTTTTATTATACTAGGAACTTTTCTCTATTTTATAAATAGATAGGAACATTTCCTAGAAAGATTGCTTTCAAGAAAATTCCTTATTTGTTTTTTTAAAAAAAATAAACAAGCTTCCTCTATTATCATAGGGCATTGAAAGAGTAGAGAAGAATCTTAATAGTATGAATCATGACTTCCAAATGTCAGAAGAATAGCACATATATTAACATTCTTTTCAGTTTGATGAAATGAACACTTAGATTAGTAAAGACATGGTTTTTATTAAAATTCAGCCTCATTATTCATAATAGATCCTCAGTTTCTATTAGGATTATTTTATGTATAACAAGAGGATCTAAGTACCTCTGTAGGGTCATTTCAGGGACATTTTGAAGGACTCTTTATTTCAGCAATGTGTCATGATGTCTAAAAACTTACTTTCTCATTTAACAGTTAATTATTGCCTTTTCTGCATGTTCTTTCTTAACAATACAAACAGACCAGAGAAAATTACACTTCATGATATTGCTCTTGCCTTGGTTTGGGTATGCTTATCATATGCTGTGAACATCTTGAGGAAATTAGACAGCAGTGTGCTCACCTTGCAGCCATTCACAGGCATTGACATCACAGGATATATACAAATGTGGTGGTAAGTCCAATAAATCATGCTGTGTCTAATTTTAATATTTGAGGTATACATGAATATCACATATGTGACTAATAATTAGAAGTGGTTTTTTGTATAGCCATGGCAAATAGGCCCAAGAAAAGCAATCTTAGCATGGTTGATGATATTATAGAAACTGGAAATATACATAGTATCTTACAATTAATGCAACCAAAATATGATCTCATCAGTGTGAGCAAAACAGGAGAGTTGCCTCCCTTGTTCTAGGTATTCCAGTTCTATTGATGTAGCCTAAGACCAGAATTCTCTTTCTTTATCTTCTTTCCCTTGCCATCATAATTACCTTGTCCTCCAGTCTTTTCATTAATATCTCTACCTAAAGTTCGAGTATACCCCAGTTCCCAAGATATTAAGTAGTTTTTCAATGGGTTCTACTACTAAGATGTACTAAGATTCCTTTTTCACAGATAATAACAAAAGAATTTTCAAGTTATTTCCTGAATTTCTTTTTTATTTTATTTTTAGGAACATAAAAATACATAAATCTCTTTTATTCTCACACGTACATATTTTCTTCTGTTCCTTTTGATGATCCTTTAATATTTTACTTAAATTTTTTGATGCACTTTCATTGGTGGCGTGATGGCTAATTTTATGTGTTAACTTGCAGAGGTGATAAGGCTCATATCCCTTGAAATAGTTGCACTTGCTTACAATATAGTTTATATTAATGTCCATTAGCCCTCCTACACATACATTCAGCCAGGTATCAGAGGTTGCTTCAAAAACTGAAGGTCTACCGCAACTACAACTGAGTGATAAGAAAACCTACCATTTTGCCTTATTCTGACGATCACTAGGGACTGCAAACTTTTCCATCTTTCTTGTCCTAATGGCTTATAGAAAAAAAGAAATATTCCATCTCTAAGAAGATCACTACAAAGTATTAAGTCACCTGAGTCCAAGTGATGAGCTGTATTTTGCTCCTCCATGACTGGAAACCTATATGTTGGTTATTTCCTGAGCCATTCCTTTCCTTGCTTTTCCCTTATACTACTGCCTGGCTGTACCTTCCTGCCTGCTTAGACCACCACAGGTAGTTTCTACATTTGGGTCATTTTCTAAATAACTACCTTGCCCCAGGAGGAAGGCACCACATCAGGTCTTAACTAACTACTCATCCTTCCTTGACTATGTCTCTTGGAATCAAGCATAATGCCTAGTGTATAAATTCAGAGAGCAGCCACTTTTTAAGAAGTATTTTGCACATTTGGCACACATTGAGCATGTGGCTAATTAAAGGCCTTTGTTTTTACAGCCTCCCACCCTTATGATATGCTTTTGTGGTTTATATTTGTATTTTAACTAAATGATTTTGCATTGATTACATTTTATTTAGCGAAGCATTCCAGCCTGTCAAGAAGTTTCTCTGTCTGCACTTTTACTATCTGTCCTAGCAAGCCTTATGCCTGGAGAAAGAACTCAGTTGGATTTAGACTCAAGTTGTATGTCCACCCTACTGACTAGCTGTGAGCCTTCAAAACGTTACTTCTCCTCTGTGAATTGTTTTTCCTTGTCTTTAAAAGAGGAATAATGCTGTAAACTCCAGAAGGCTTGTCCCGAAGCTCATATAAGATGGCATATTCATAACACTGACTGGAATAACTACTTAATAGTGAAAAAAGCAATAAGCCAACAAAGATACAAACAAGATAGCTTATTTCCAAAACTCTATACAATTCTACAAAATATGAATTACTTTCCTGATTTTAATGATGACAATAAAGTGATGTGTAGCTTCACAGTGGGGATGTAATCTGAGAAATGTGTGGAGTAGTGATTTTGTTGTGTGACCATCATAGAATGACTTAACAAACCTAGATGGTATAGCCTACTAGAGACCTAGGCTACATGGGATAGCCTAAGGCTCCCAGGCTACAAATCTGTGCAGTCTGTTACTGTAGGCAATTGTAAAACAATTTTAAGTACTTGTGAATCTAAACATATCTAAGCAGAAAAGTACAATAAAAATACAGCATTATAATCCGATGGGACCATCCTCATATGTGCAGTCAGTCATTGATCAAATCATTGTTATGAGGCATGTGACTATACATCCTTTGGCACTAAGGCTTTCTCTTCTCTTTCTTTGCACTTGTTCTACTTCCTTGCAAATATTACCACTCTCACCTTTGGTGTTACTGCTTGCTCTTTTACTTTTCAACCACTATTATTCCTTAAATTGCTGTGTCCCTTAAGGAAAAACTGCAGACTTTGTTCATCCTAGATTCCATCTCTCATCAATCTGAGCTTAGTTAGGTGGCCCTCACTTAATGCTAGAACAGATGGCTACTAGATTCTACAAGAAGAGAAAGGATGGGGAAAAGATGCCAAAGTAGGCTCAAATAGAGTATTTTAGGAGCTTAACAGTGACATATCTAATGTCATATGTTTATTAAAGTCTAGCCTTACTTATAGTCTTCTTGTGACTTTTTCTAACACTGTGAGTTTTGACAAAGATTCTTTATTCGACCAAATGTTAGCCTACTGACTTTTCTCCTAGGCCCATCTGTACACTTTCTTATAAAATCCAGTTTTAGCAAAGAACACTACTAAATCAGTTTAGCAGGAACCTCCCACCCTTGATGTCTGATCACCTTGATATATGGCTGGGTTCCTCAATATCCATCATGCTCCATGTGATGTCTAAACATCCTGGCCTGTCTTCAGCAAGAATACTGTGAGGTTGGTTTAGCCAGAAGCCTTCTTACCTCTGATGTTTTCTCTTAATAATTTTCCATCCACTGGCCCCCACACTACTATTTGGCTATCAGTTTCCACTTCCCTGTGTGGCATTTGGTGTTGAGCCCAATTTCTCTGCAGAGGCCCTTTGCAGTGGTCCCTTTACCTATCACAATGGTCCTGAATAAAATCTTACCATGTTCTTGCAAGTATCATTGAATAAATGTTTCTTTAACAGGTAATAGTATCAACATTTCCAATATTTTTACTTTCTAATTGACACACATCACATCTCTCATAATTGAGAATCCTGCACGAAAACTTTTTCAACAAACAGATAAAGGTACATCTGAATGAATTATGAACCTGAGTGTCTTCCTTCATTGTGCTGGTACCTTGTCCACATTCAGAGATTGTGATGAAATCTGTGTAAATGACTTTGCCTTTTTTTTTTTTTATTCAGTGTACATCTTTTTTTAGAGTATACAGTATGCCTGCACAGCCTTTGAAGATAAAGAATTATTTTCTTAAGTGAGCATTAATGAAAGGAGAATGCATCATTCTTCTTCAGCCGATGGACTGGAAATTGCTGACAGCAAACGTTAATAAAGCCACATTAAATAGAGAGAATGAATTTGGCAGTTAAGTGAATGATTCTTAGGAGCAGGGAAGCCTTATTTTGTTGGATGGCTGGAGAAATTGACATTTATCATATACACACTGACATTAGAAATAAACCCAAAGAGCACTGCTTCTACCCTGCCTCCATTATATGTATAGATGGAGAACAAAAACGTCACCTGGGAAACGACTAACTCAAATCTTATTTTTTGTCATTGTTGTAGCTATTTGTTTCAAAATGTTTTCCACATGAGAGCCAGCAATCCCTCCCCACCCTGAACTATCAAATTCCAGACTACAAGTTTTCAACGGCAGCCAATCTGGAGAGTTGCATATATCTACCCCTCGACAGCTGCATTATGGAACTAAAAGAACTGCATCTAAATTCATGAGCCGATAAAAAGTAATCTGGCTAAAGTCTTTTTTTATACCAGAATATACAATGATAATCACACCCCCTTGAATTACAAATGTTCCATAACCATTCAAACTGGTACTGAGTTACTGACATTATTTGAAGTAATGACATAATAAAACACTTTTTAAAAGACAAACCCATAATTTACTTACTTCTCGCTTAAAGAATGTTTCAGAAATTTTCTGAGATCATAATTGATTGAGCATCATGATTTCATAGACCATCAAAGATTTGAATAGGTTTTAATAAACGAGTAGAATTAAAGTTGCTATAGTGTGCTAGCAATATTTATTTTCCATCTTCTCCCAGCCTTTTGTAACAAACTAAAATTATGGCTAAAAAATTAATTAAACCTTATAGCGACCCAAAGCTTTTTTTAATTACCTAAATTTTTTGGAAACAATGCAATAAATCACAAATATCTCTATGCTCTATTTAAATAGTTGTTTTAGGGAAAATTTGTAAAAGTTCTCTAGTTTAGACAAATTAAGCATCTTAATATACAAAAGCATGGATTTAATATATTGAAGTGCAAGAGAGAATATCAACAGAGTTCTCTTAAACCTCCACATGTTTACAATCAGCAATTCAACCTTAGTGTTAAATTATCTTTGGAAATGGCAAGTCATGGTTTGGTATTACTAGCCACAGAGTGTTGGGGAATTGCTCAGGGGCTGTGTTGAATTCACTGCCTGGTTGAGCTGATCAATTGTGTAGAAATATACTTAATAATTGTGATTCCCTGGGATTTATTTTATAGTTTTAAGCTGGAAACTTCAAATACTCTTTCTTGTCATTCTAAATAAAATCAATTAAACAAATTGTCTTCACCAAAGTGTCAACTCTTGCAGTATATGCATGGCTATAGTGAACAACCTGTGTCATATTAAAAGTAATAGGAGGTAAGTGCTTGATATAGGTGGACCTCGATATTAACACCAATAATGTGAAAGTTAATGATCCAAGATCATTCATTAAAAACAATAATAGACATATAAAAAAAATAAATATAAGAAGAGCTGGCATCAGGGATTTTGAGCAAGGACAATTAAAATATATAAAGCAAATTTCTGCTCATGCTCAAACTCTTTTTTTGAGTAGTGCCAAAGCAATAACTAAGGCTTAAGAATGCTCAGAGACCTGATTAGATATGACTTGGGAGAGAAAGGCAGAAGGAATCAAGATAAGAAACTGAGAGTAATTTTTTTGAGGCCAAAATGAAATAGATAAAATACACCAAGGATAAAATTTTTACAAAGGGCGGTCAATAAACAGTATAGACCTCAGATGGGGCAGCCATCAATGTTGCCATCTATTAATACTTTAAGCAAGATAAACTCTCAATTTCCATTAAGCTATCCCAAGGATTACAGGTTTCACTGACTGAATAAAGACCACTTAAAAGAGCCAAGTAGAAAACTGACCCTCTTCCTAAGTAAATAATTAGAAAAGATGAATTTTAGCCATATAATGGTAAACCATTTTTTGGAGACATAAGCCTCTGCACACTGCAATTTCTTTGAGGAACACCAAATCCTTTATCAAGAAGTAAACATCAACTACCATAATCTATATGCAGGGGTTGTCTGGAAAGTATCCGGCCATGTAATTTGTTCTTGTTATATTAACAATGGCTTGGTACTTTCTGGATAGCCCTCCTATGTCATGTAACTGAACAGGGGAAATGAAAAAGTGGACTCTAAGATCTAACGAAAACTGGAAGGCATGGATTTTTAGAGACAACCCAGTCCAACTCTCCCATTTCACAAATAATGTAACTGAGCCTCAGCCAATGAGATGAATATTAATATCAGAGACAGGACTGGATTTCATTTGGGTCACTGTTCCAATCATGGAATTTACAACATAAGATTGTAATCGAGTTTTCATGCCACAATGCAATCACCTTCCAGTGTAGGCATTCTTCCAAACAAATCATAAAATCTGTGAATTACTTAAATATTTGTCTTGTATTTATTTTGCATTCTGTGTGGCCAGTAGTTAGTACAGTGATGAATGTAAAATAGAATTCTCAATTATTCTTCAGTGAATGATGCAAAGGAAGGTAGAAGACACCAAGAGACAGGTGTCAGGATGCACAGAAAACAAATGCCAATTGAGAAAGGAATAAGGAGAATAAACATGTTCATTCAAGTAAACATTAGGCTCAAGTCTAGCAACTTGACATTTCAAGTAGAGGTTTTTAATTAGTAAATTGGTTTTTAACCAAAAATTTTGCATCCACAGCCCTTCACCTTCTAACCCACCTTCTAGTTCTTTATAGATGTGAGTATGGAAATAGTCTAGTCGCAATTTTCTTTTCTTTTGTGGGTGTGGCAGTTTTAGATGTCTTTGATGTTTTCCCAGCAGCCTGAACACATGGGCTGTCTAGGGACTGTCCCTGAGACACAGCTGAAAACAATGGTTGAGAGCACAAGCTCTGGACTCTGAATCTGGCTGCAAATCACAACTCAGCAACTAACTGTGCACTCTGGGACATGTTACCTTAAACCCAGTGCTTCACGTTTATCACCTATAAAATGAGGATAACAGCACTTGCCTAATGGAATTATTATGAAGAATAATATTCATGCAATAGCACATTATAAGCTCTCAATGAATGTTCATTCCCATTTTTCAAGGACTTGTAAAGTCTTCTGGAATTCCAGTGGTAACTTTCATCATTCCTACCAGAAATTTAAATTTATAAAATAAACTTTCTATCATTTCCAAGGATTTCAGCAAGTGAGATGGTAGATTTATACCTTCAGTCTACCATCTTGATCCACTTATTGAGAGAGAAGGGACAGAAATCATTCAGTCAAACACTTTTATGTTTGTTTGTTCATTTTTGCCAGATGAAGGAATAAGCCCAGAGACATTCATGAGTTGGTTAAAATTACCCAATTAGTGACAGAGCTTTCTCCCATAAGATGCAGTTTCTTATCAGGATCACAGTAAATTGCTGAATCCAGTATCCAGTTTTTATTAAACATAAGGGATTGACTAAAGCAAAATTCATAAATCAAGTTAAAGTGAGAATAACTCTGGACTTTTGGGATTTACAGAGATTGAGTTTTCATTTTATGGCACTAATATAGAAAAATGAAAACCTTAGGTGTTCCTGGGTGTCAAGAGCATTGACATTGTGATGACAATTGGAACCCTCTCATGGATTTTGCTGGGAAGAGGATTATATACTGCTTTTATAGACTTTTTCTGCATATGAGATTCAGAAAGCAAGATTCTTCACTGAAGAAAAAAAAAAAAAAACACTGGGTAAAGATAAGTTGAAAAGGAATAGATAACCCCAACTGAATTCTAAACAGATTGAGGGTTCTGTGGAAAAATAGATCTGGCATAAACAAAATGGTGAGAATTTGACTTCAGAAAACCCTACAAGGCAGGTGGTATATGTTTTTTCAAAAAATGGAGGTACTTCTGAATTTATTCATTTCTATATACAACTAGTATTTCTCTGTACCCCGCTCTATTTTGTCTTAGGTGATCCAAGTTGTATATAAAAGACATTTATATTTTTATGTATAAATTTTAACAGATGTTTAATAGGTATTCACTCTGTACACAAGACTTTGCGGAATACAGAAAGATGAAGGGAGTTTAGGTCAGTGGGCAAAGCATTGTGCTACCAGTCAGAAAAATCTGAATTGTAGTCCCAGGACTGCTAGAATTAACTCAAAATACGATATGGGCAAACTATTTCATGGCTTCTCTGGCCTTCAGTTTCCAACTCTATAAATTGAGGAGTTTGGATTACTAATACCCATTTCAACTCTAATGTGTGATGAAAGTTACAGTGGCTCACACTGTAAAGAGCAGTGTTTTTTAAGCCAGGAACTCTATTTCTGGCCCTCTAACTCAATTATTGTGTGACCTTAAATCAGTTGTTTAACTTCCAGCAGACTCTTTTTTTCTCAATTATAAAATGAAGTGTTGAACTATTTGATCTCTAAAGTTTCTTCAAGGTGTAAAAATCTATGATTTAATTCATGACCCTGTCCTCAAGGAGCATTCCATCCAGTTAGAGAGACAAGACATGTACATAAAAAGGTCAACAGCAATATCAGCCCAAAATAGAGCAGATGTCACAAGGCAATGGATGCCTTAATGCCAAATAAATGTGGCAGATGGTAAGTAATATAAATGTGAGGCAGGAGAGATTATTCTGGCTTGAAATAGTAAGAAAATCCTTCATAGATGAGTCATTCTAGTAGATTCCTGAAGGGTAGGTTAGGTTTACCATAGCAGAGAAGCTGATGGGGATCTGGGCATTGTGGTGAGCAGAATCCCAAGGGTAGGAAAATATATCTCGGAGATGAAAAGAGATCAGTATGGTGTCAAGAGGGGAATGATTGTGTAGATAATTTGAATGCTTAATCTTAGGCATTTTTGAAAATGGTGTTTAGAAATATCATCTGCAAGTAATGTGTAGCATGGACACATTTTTCTCTTCTTGATTAAACAATTTTATATTCAGTACATATTAAAGCCTGTGTTTTGCATGGGAATGGGACTGGATACAAAAGATGGAGGTTACAGCTTTATTTGTCAATTGATCAAACATCTAGTATGCTTCCTGCATTATTTCTACCAAATACTTAAAATTAACTTTTACCACAAGGTATATCTAATCCAAATGCCATTTTCAGACAACTTCAGAGAAATGCAAATGGCAAATCCTTTGAGGATGGGAAAGTCTACTTTTTGAAGCAAATTGTACTAGGAATTTATATAAAAGTATTTGTCTGACAAACAAAAAGGTCATGAAGCCCTGGGGTTATGGTTGTGACTTTAGAGCCAGTAGACCTGCAGTTTTACATCACAGGGAATGTCGTAAAGCAATGTTTGATAATGTTGGTAGAAAAATCACAGTGTTTGCATCAGTTTCCTGAGAAAAGATTCTCAAGCTCATCTGGGAGGAGGGCAGCATATTTTTTGAATGCCATATGCTGAAGCATGGTTGTAGCTTGAGCAGATGCCGCACAGGATAAAAGCATTTTATGCACTTCTCTTGGATAATTTGTCTAATACATCTCTGGCTCCAAATCAGGCCCTTGATTCAATAACCAATCTCAATCAGAAATATCAAAAGTTTTCTCCTGCCCTAGAGTATAAATTGAACTTCCAACCTCAGAAGTTGTCCATTCCATTAACAATGTATTCAAATTACTAGCAAGCATTTAACGAATGCTGAATTTCAGAGCAACAGCATGAAAACTGGGAGAGCCTTAGGAGTTGCTGAAATGAAAGGGCTCTTCTCTTAATTTCAAATATCAGAAGACTTGAACAGTACATGGCATCTTAGCCATCTGAGCTTTTTAAATGTGACATTGGCAGACGTACAATGCTCAGCTCTGTGGTACCTGAATAATTGAGGCTTTGAAACATCAAAGTGTTGACACCTTCAAATGCTCAAGTAGCTTTATTTGAGAGATTCTTCTCACAAAAGAAGACTAACTCTGCTATTTAAGATCAATGCATTTCTCAGAAACACGCTGTCCCCACTTTATATTGAAACAAGCTTGTTTACTACATATTGACTATCTGTGTCCCATGTGCAGAAGGTATTTGATTAAATGCATTTCTTTGTGATAACAAAAAACCCAGCAGAATTAAGAATGACTTTTGGGGGTCAGGCAGGAGGATGATAACGTTACTTATTCTCTAAGCAGTAAATTTTTCTGCAAGACTTATGTCATTTCAAGGAGTCAGGATGAGAATGAGAGGATAAGCAAGGTCTTATAAACTGTCATATATTCAACAACAGCGATAATAAAAACATGATTCCTGGATCAAATGGTAGTTCTGCGTGTAGCTCCTTGAGATATTTCCATATTAGTTTCCACAGAGGTTGTACTAGTTTGCAGTCCCACCAGCAGTGTATGAGTGTTCCTATCTCTCTGCATCCACACCAACATTTATTGTTTTGGGAATTTTTGATAAAGGCCATTCTCACTGGAGTTAAGTAATATCTCGTTGCGGTTTTGATTTGCATTCCCCTGATATGATTACAGATGTTGCACCCGCAATTACTGGCATCTACCCAAAAGAAAAAAAAAAAGACATTCTATAAAAAAGATATCTGCACTAGAATGTTTATAGCAGCACAATTCACAATTGCAAAGGTGTGGAAACAACCTAAGTCCCCATCAATACACGGATTTCTACTCAGCAACAATAAACAATGGTGATTTAGCACCTCTTGTATTGTCCTGGATAGAGCTGGAGCCCATTCTATTGAGTGAAGTATCACAAGGATGGAAAAACAAGCACCACATGTACTTATCATCAAATTGGCATTAACTGATCAACATGCATGTGCACATATAGTAATAACATTCATCACGTGTCAGGCAGTTGTGGGGGCAGGAGGAGATGGGTATATACACACCTAATGGGTGCAGTATTCATGGTCTGGAAGATGGACATGCTTGAAGCTGTGACTTGGCTGGGGCAAAGGTAATATATGTAACCTAAGCATTTGTACCCCAGGAATATGCTGAAATTTAAAAAAAAAAAAATGGGAGTGTCTGATGGAGCCAGGATGCTGAGGAGGACAGAAGGCAGAAGTGCAGGTAAAGGGTTAATGAGTAAATCCATCCTCAAGTGACAAATTTCACCAGAGCAAAGGGTATCAAATAACACTTCACATAATGAGCCAAGCTAGTGGGAGATGAATTTGGAAGAAGCCATGTTATAACAAGAGGGCAGTCACCAGTTCTACATGTAGGACTGGACCTAGGTTTAGAATAGGAATCTAAAAGAAGGCCTTTAAGAGTTAGCTGTTAGAATTTATCACCAAAAGTAATTAACTACTTGCAGAGACAAAGTTCTACTCCACCCTTCATAAAAAAATATTAAAATCCATTTTCATTTTGCGAGTTATGATATGGATAAGTATGTATAAATGAAAAAACTGAATATTGTTTTGATAATCTGTAGAAAACTCTACCCAAAAACTGAACACCCAGAAACCATTTTGGTGTATGTTTTGGTTTGTTTTTTCAATTGCAGAATATTGTAAGAGTACGAACATTTTGATTACATAAATTGCTTTTGTACTGTTTGAGTCAGTTACAAGTGTACTCATATTGCAGATAGTGTGCATTGTACACATTAGGTGTGAATTTATGCATCCCCTCCTTCCCCCTCCCACCTGCTTGATTTCCAATTAGTGGTATTTCCATATGTGCTTGTAAGTGTTGATCAATTAGTTCCAATTTAATGGTGAGTACTTACAGTGTTTGTTTTTCCATTCTTGTGGTAATTCACTCAATAGAATGGTCGCCAGCTTCATCCAGGTTAATACAAGAAGTATTAGGCCACCATTTTTTATGTCTGAGTAGAACTCCATGGTATAACTATACCACATTTTATTAATCCACTCACATATTGATGGGCACTTGGGTTGTTTCCACATCTTTGCATTTGTAAATTGCACTGCTATAAACATTCAAGTGTAGGTGTCTTTTTCATAAAATGTCTTTTTTATTTTTTTGCCTTTAGGTTAATACCAAATAGTGAGTTTGCTGGTAGTTCTACTTTTAGTTCTTTGAGGTATCTTCATACTACTTTCTATAGAAGTTGTACTTGTTTGCAGTCCCACGAGCAGTGTGTAAGTCCTGCATCCACCCTAGCAGTTGTTGTTTTGGGACTTTTTGATAAAAGCCATTCTCATTGTAGTTCAGTGATATCTCATTGTGGTTTTGATTTGCATTTCTCTGATGATTAGAGATGTTGAATGTTGTTTCATGTTGTTGACCATTAGTCATTGTCTTTGAAAAGTCCAGAAACCATTTTGAATACTACTATAGAGATTACCTGAATTTAATCATGGGAACCCAGGGATCTACTAAGCTCAAATGAAGAATTCTGGCCTTTTGGAATGGTTGCTGCTTTTAGAAACAGTAGAAAAAATATGAGTTAAATGAAAGTTGGATCAGATATAAGCAAAATGTATAAGATAGAGAATTGTGAGTAAATTAAAAATGCAATAATAGAATTAAAATCTATATCCAGTATAATAACAGAGCACATTTTCATCTAAATAACACAAGGAATTGCAAATTCAAAATGTTTATCATAATATCCATCATTCCCTCCTTTTTTTTTTCATGAACATAGCCAGTTTCTCTTTCTAATTTCCTAATTAATTAGCACTTTTATTAACTTCTCAGTTCTTACTGTTGTAGGGAGATTTCTCGGTATGGAGAATGTGCTTTCTTACGCTGTAGTAATGCCATGAAATACTAAATTGAGGGCATATTCCAACATATAAAAAAAAAACCCTCAAATAATGTTTTTATTCTCAGTGCAGAGACTATTTTCATCAGTGTTTTAAAATAAGGGGTGTGAAAGACAGAACCCCAACTCCCCAAGACAGATATTAATATCATCATCTAAATTCTTATCTAAACCATATAAATTCTTATCTAAACCATCACCACAAAAATAAAGTTTATCCACACAGGCTTTCCAGCTTCTTTATGGTTGCTTCATTATTAATCTAATCTCTACTGATGCCCCACACAGTTTGCTAGATTAGTGGTTGCTCCCAAATGATTGGCTGTCCACCATCATTCCTAAACAAACTTTCTAGCCTTATACTTCTCTTCAAAATGAATAGCCCAGATGAGCTTGTTTGGACTATTTAGAGTTCCACAGAAGACAGCAGCTCTCCCACTCCCATTCTTGATTCACATGACAGCAACTGCTTAGAGTTCATTGCCTACATTTCCCATAAAAACATATGCAAGTTTCACAGACACATATTTGACATTTCTGTTTCCTAAAACATACATCAAATTTTACATTTTCCATGAGGTCTCTCCAAGTCAGCCCAGTTGAAATTAATCTTTATTTACTTTGAAGTCCATAGTACATAACTCCTGTATTCCTATTCCATTTGTTAAATTCTATCTTTCATTGAGTTACAAAACGTGAGTGGCTGTCTTTCTTAGTATTATTGTAATTCTTTTTCACTGAGGAGATGCTTTTTATGCATATGCTAGTGGAGGCCCTTCTTGCTTCCATGTGAATATGCTAGTATTAATATGCTAGTACTAGGACTTCTACAAATTAATTCCTGTTCTAGATGCTAGGACTCTGGCAGCTGCCCCAAGAAATAAGAGCCAATTCAATGACTTTAGTTCTTTGCACTCTACTTCTTTTCCACTGCATTTTAAGAGCTGAGTTCAAAGAGCATTTCCTACTGACCTACAGTAACAATGAAACCATGGAAGCATTCTGTTCTCTACTGAAATATCCTACCTCAAGGATGCTATTGGCAAACACATGAGATACCCAATAGACTTGCCAAGAGTAACACAGGCTGAAATTGTAGCATCAGTGCACTACTGCATATTATCTATAGGAACTAAGCATTCTTTTCATTATGGTGAGTAATTAGGTGGTAACACTTTTATTTTTGTAATACTTCTTCCCAAATACATAATATGTTATGTTTTATGGAAAAAGTGCTGACATTAATCAATAGTAGTTTTAGTTTTCCTAGATTAAGAACTATTCACAAAAGAATTGGCTTTGGAGTATTGGAGGTTACAGAACACATTGTCACAATTATTTATTTACTATATCTTCAAAGTTGATTGATTTTGTCATGGTATCTTACTTCCATTCATCGCAAGCCGAACATAATACTGTTATCAGAATTGTAGTATGTTAAAAATAGGCAGGCCACTGAGTAAAGGATATAGTTCACTAACTAGTTCAACCTCTGTGGAAAGCAATATGGAGATATCTCAAAGCGATGCAAGTAGATCTATCATTTGATCCAGCAATTCCACTACTGGGCATCTACCCAAAAGATCAAAAGTCACTTTATGAAAAAAAGACACTTGCACTCGAATGTTTATAGCAGCACAATTCACAATTACAAGGCTGTGGAAACAACCCAAGTGCCCATCAATTCGTGAGTGGATTAATAAAATGTGGTATTTGTATACCATGGAATACTACTCAGCTTTAAGAAACAATGGTGATATAGCACGTCTTGTATATTCCTGGATACAGCTGGAACCCATTCTACTAAGTGAAGTATCTCAAAAATGGAAAAACCAGCACCACATATAGTCAACAGCAAATTGATATTAACGGATCAACACCTAGGTGGACACATAGGAGTAACATTTATCAGGTATAGGGAGGGTGGGAGGGGGGCAGGAGGGGATGGGTATATACAACCAAACGAGTAAGATGTGTAACATTTAGGGGATGGACATGCTTGAAGCTCTTACTCGAGGGGGGAAGGGGCCATGGGCAATATATATAACCTTAACACTTGTACCCCCATAATACACTAAAATAAAAAAAATTAAAAATAATTTTTAAAAGACCCAATAAAAACAAATCCTATGCCTTGAATTTTCTGAGAGAGGAGTTGACAGAGAGAGAGAGAATTTTGACATTTTAAATTTCAGTGTTTTCCCCTTTCAAATAACTCTTTTCTCCTAAACAAGGCCAGGCTTGAATTAGAAAAGAACTGAGGAATCCAGCCACACATGATAGACACATGAAATCCAGAATGTTTTTCACTGTAACATTTTAAGACTTGACACTGCCAAACTTGAATAGGAGTTTACTGTGCAGTCACATATAGCCTTTCTTTTATGGATGTCAAGGGTACAATGTTGCCACCTGAATGATGTCAAGGTCAGCTTGAAGATGTTGAATATCTTGGGAAGGCTATCTGTGCAGTAAAACTGAATGCTGAAGAACTCACTGTAAGCAAAATTTAAAAAGAGTTTTCCAAGCAAATACCACCAAAGGGAGCAGGGGTAAGGCATTAACCTTAAAACAGAAAAATTTTTAAAGAGATAGGCACTTGTGCCTGTTTCGAATTTATGACCCCTAACTTTTTTGAGCATATCATAGCCCCACGACCACCCTCAACATGCTCAAAAATTGATCATGGAATGAAACTTTTTTTTTTCTTTCTTTGCTTTATATACAGAACACTTCATGAGGTAGATAGGGCTAACCTGGGGCGGCAATAGGGGCTCTGTAAAGGGTTAAAGTTTTGCTCTTCATCTTTGTGTTCTTTCTACTGTTCCATTTCCTCATATATACCTGCTGGATACCCTTGAGATGTCCTGAAGAAAGCTATAGGAAACCAAAAGTATTAATATAAAGTGCCCCTCCCAAACAGCCCATTGTATTTAATAGAAGAGTCTAGCAAGAGCAAGACTTAAATTGAATATAACTGCATAGTAAAATTTTTATCTCTTTTGCATTTGAAAAGTAAAATTTTCCCTGGAAATACCTTTTGTAGTGTGTAAGGAGAAACTTTCAGAAATTTTCTAAAACTGCAATAACCACTGCTGTCCATGATCTCCTTATTTCAGGAGGGAGGTGGCGTTGACTGCCCCTCACCCTGTCTGTGTCTTAGTGGGAGGCTCACTAAGGACTTGGTTTGAAGGCCTGTATCTGTGGAAAGGGAGTGGAACACACATTTGTAAACCACCAGCTTTAGGTCTCTTTGCTTAGATTTTTTTTTTGTCTGTCATATTTTTATAAATGATAAGAAGAAACTTATTTTCAATATCAAATATAAACAGACCAACAACTGTTCTGTAATATATTTCCATCAGAAATAATAAAAGAGCTAAGAATCCACCTCCCTTCATCTTTCCCCTTTGCTCTGGCTGGTTCACCATGTGGTCTCTGCAAATGCTGTTACATCAAGGCAACTCCTTAGTCATGTCTTAACTTTGGGGATAAATTTGTTAAGACAATTAAAGCATACCACCTTTATGGCAAAAGTCAAAGCAATATGGGTATTATTAGCTGGATATTATTTGGTGCCACATTTGAGAAAGAATGAAAGACGACTGTGACATTTGACCAGTAGATATTGTTTCAGTGTCTGGGATTTTTATTTAAGGACTTTTTTAAAAAGAGTGAAAATATGGTATTATCTTGCCCACAGAGATGGGGCACTCCTGGTCTATGCTGGCCCCTACATATTACCCATGTAGGAGAACATCTGGTGCATCTTGGAGTTGTGTTGTACACATAAAGTACTTATAAACTTTATCAGATAACACTGATATGGAAAAATCCAAAGAAAATACAAGACAATAAACAAAACATCTGTCAGTTATCATTAGGCAATGCTCTGAGTGTCTTATGGGTAAAAGACATTTTAAAAGTCACTTTTATTAGAAGATTAGAGGAAATGTAACTTCAGCTCAGTCTTGTGTAATTTTCGTTTCAATCACTGAAAATAGTAATCTGGAGAAATGTCCAACCTGAAATGATTCTCTTTCTCTTCAACAGAAGTAATGGACCCCTCCTCTGTGCTGACATAATATTAGTTGGTAAGTTTTTCATGGCATATATCAAAGTCTTACCTTGCTGTAGTTATTTTCTATTTGATGGTATAGATCATTTCCTACTTGTATTATTCTCCATGGTAGATAGCCTTAAACATAATGGATACGTCACAACACTTATTGAATGTTGAACGATCAATTTACGTGGTCCCCTTGTGGCAAAGTGAAATGGAAATAGCAGAGAGGCTAATACGATCCATTTTGCATTTTGGCATGTTTAAGATATATGTTAATATTTATCTTAAACAATATTAAACATTCAATGCTGCTCTGTGTATAGGTCTGCTAAGAAAGGCCTTTACCTATTTGGATAAGACCATAGTAGCAATGGTGGTAAAATGGAAAAATCTGGATCTGGGGCAGGCGGGCTGTCTAGCAAGTGGAATCCAGTGGGGTTTTTTTTGTTTGTTTTGTTTTGTTTTGTTTTGTTTTGTTTTGTTTTTGAGACAGAGTCTTGCTTTGTTGCCCAGGCTAGAGTGAGTGCCGTGGCATCAGCCTAGCTCACAGCAACCTCAAACTCCTGGGCTCAAGTGATCCTGCTGCCTCAGCCTCCCGAGTAGCTGGGACTACAGGCATGCGCCACCATGCCCAGCTAATTTTTTCCATATATATTAGTTGGCCAATTAATTTCTTTCTATTTATAGTAGAGATGGGGTCTCGCTCTTGCTCAGGCTGGTTTCGAACTACTGACCTCGAGCTATCCGCCCACCTTGACCTCCCAGAGTGCTAGGATTACAGGCGTGAGCCACCACGCCCGGCCGCCAGTGTGTTTTTATGCAGTTAAAACAACACAGAAAGAAAGAATGCTTAGAATTAAAAATCAAAAGAAAAAAGTAGCTTCAGTGGGAAGCTGAGTTGAGGTTGTTTAGCCAGAGGAACAGGAAAGTTATGTCACAATCTAATAAGGGGGACAGTTTAATAAAAGCACCTGCAGTAATGTATAATATTAGCCAGAACCTTAAGATGACCTGAAGAGGGAAGAACAGAAGGAGAGGCTGAGCTGCATTGCCAAGTTTTGAGAATGAACAAGTGGGAATAAAACTGGAGTATATGGGAAATCTGGGCCCAGTGGTTTCCAGGTGAGCTGCTACTATTGACAAGATGAATGTTGTTAGAAAAAGTATCTATTTTCCATACACTCAGTTCAACTGTTCATAAATATCTGGTTGATGTAGATGGGCTCCAAAATTACTTTCAACATTAGAATTGTTTGAATCTATAACAAAGGCAACATGTTTTCTGCATCCTCTAAAAATTAATTCTGAGAAATAATGCTATCTAAGGTTAATCAAGTAGTTAGGTTCAGTTTCTGGAAAAAAATATTTCTAGAGGCTAAATTTTAAATTATACTTTATAAGCAAATGAAAGTTATGCATCATAAGTGGTTCCCTTTTTATCTTAGTTTCTGAAAAACTTAGAAATTACATCAGATCTTAGACATATTAGAGCATAATGCAATTTCTAAAGACACTAGGAACCCCTTCTCAGGAAGCTTCTGCTACTGCTTCTCGAGATAGGATTTTCAATTTTCAAGTGTACGTGTGTGTCTGTATAGATTATGTTTAGTTTTAAAGTGTCTCTATTTTAATAAAAATATATAAATATAAATAAGTGAATAATTAGTGATTAATAACCTATCATACAAAAAGAATGAATCAAAAAAAATTTACATTGCTACTGGTGCTTTCTATAACTTTTCTACATTTTACCATTTTTCATGGTGATGAGTTGCCTAATGTATTAATGAAGTTATGTTTTCACAAAGGACCTTAAATCCAATTTCTGATTCATAGCCATTTATCTCTAAGACACCATGAGTAAGTCAAAGCTCTAAATCTGCAATGCCATGAATCACCTGATGCAAACCTATTGGAAATACAGAGCTTTAAAATAAAATACAAGCAATCTTCAGATGGACGATTTCTAAATATAATTTTTCGATAATAAAAAAATTTGGTGTTTGCCCCAGTCACCAGTCTTTGCAAATAGCCCTTCTTAGCACATTATTCCCCACTCTGTAGCTCTATTTGGTTACAAATTGAGGTAACATGTGTAAATATGACTGGAAGCCTCTGTTGCCAGTTCTTATACTGGAATGGTGTCCTTTTTAATTTGGCAATTTGGCTTGCAACTTACGTAGACTTCTATTCATGCAGTAACTATTCTTTTACTTGGAAGTGGTTACATATGACTGACTTGGAGAGATTCCATGCCAGGAAGATTAGTTTGCTGGATTAGAATAATTATTTACTCACCCATTAATTTCTTTTCAGAATTTTGGGTCAAGTTATTTTGAGTATCATGATATCAATATAAAATCTGTTGTCTGTGCACATTTCTTATGTTAACCATTTTGTTTGAAAATGCATACATTATTTTTAAAGCTAGATATCTTAGAAAATATAATTTTCGTGAAAATAATTTATTCAATATATTTTCTTCTAAAGAAAATTATGCACATATATATAGACAACTCAATTTATTAAACACCTATGATTGGCCTTAGGAGGTAGGGCTCAGGAACCAAAGTCCTGATACCAAAGAAGATGTCAGAAGAAAGGAACATGGCCACATCAGGGACAAGGGCTGAGTAAACTAATCAGTTCATATACTTAGCATGGACTTTTAAATGATAAAATTATAGCAGATCTTATATAATTTCCACAAGTAAGACCGGGATACCAAAATCCAGAATATTCTCCATTCTCCAGGAAGAAGGTACAATTCTAGCCTCCAAATCTAGGATGTTTTAAGCTGAATAGAAATTTTAAAACCCATCTCACCAATAATGAATTTGACCTTAAAATATCAGCTGACTAATAAAAAGATTTTTAAAAATCAACAAAACTGGGCTGGGCGCAGTGGCTCACGTCTGCAATCCTAGCACTCTGGGAGGCCAAAGAGGGCGGATTGCTCGAGATCAGGAGTTCGAAACCAGCCTCAGCAAGAGCAAGACCCCGTCTCTACTATAAATAGAAAGAAATTAATTGGCCAACTAATATATATAGAAAAAATTAGCCGGGCATGGTGGCGCATGCCTGTAGTTCCAACCACTCGGGAGACTGAGGCAGTAGGATTGCTTGAGCCCAGGAGTTTGAGGTTGCTGTGAGCTAGGCTGACGCCACGACATGCACTCTAGCTTGGGCAACAGAGTGAGTCTCTGTCTCAAACAAATAAATAAATAAATAAATAAATAATCAGTAAGACTGGGCAGTGCACAATGGCTCACATCTATAATCCCAGTGCTTTGGGAGGCCAAGACAAGATGATCACTTGAGGTCAGGAGTTCAAAAGCTGTGGTGAGCTATGATAGTGCCACTGCACCTCAGCCTGGCCAACAGAGCAAGACCCTATGTCTGAAAAAAAAAATCAGTAAAACTGGTTGATGTATCAAATCAATTAAAAGGGTTGATCCGTAATCCCTCAAATGGCTTATTGACTTACAATATGCTCACTCTTCTAGTTTTCATCTTCTCCAAATAAAGACACAACAATGTAAAACTTACTAATTGAACTGATTGTACAGTCTGAAAAAAAAAGTCTATGTGTGTATATACATGGCATTTTATCTCCCTTAACAGAAGAGTCCCAGCTAAAATAAAACACCTTCTTTTCCATCTTTTTAATTTCAAGAATATTCACTGGATTTTCATGTTTCTCATATTTAGGGGAGATGTATAAAAAATAAACTGAAGGTGCTCATTTTCAACACAGTTGATATTATTGATTAGCTGATAGTCAGTCCTGAGGCATTATTTTCATTGTGCAAAATAAGCATAAAAATACTACAAGCAATTAATTGCCTGCTTTTCGTATCATGCTTTGCGATGGCCTATCAGCCTTTTATTAATATTAATGAGGAGAATTAGCACGGAAGATCAGGGAGCCACGATAGCGCCAAGAACCTGTGAGGACCCTACGGCTCTCATGCTTTATTATTTTTTAATCAAAGTAGCTGACTTGAAGGCACAAAATTAAAGAACTGAGTCTTTTATGATTCCACAATGATTCAAATTAAAATGATCTATACTTGCATAATTCCCGTGAACCATTTTGTGCTTGTTAAAAACAGTTAAAAATTGCATAAATTCATGATTTAAGGGCTGCAGTTTTCTTTCCTTAATGAACAGTCCACTTTATGTGTTTCTCCCAACTCACTCGTGTGGACATAAAGCAAAAGAGGGTGGGCAGAGGAGAATTTATGTTTGTGATTTACGCTAACTAAAAAAGATATGCTAATTTGTTACTATTTCCAGGCTTCCTAGAAATGCTCGGCATTTATACACAGCTTCACTGAATGCCCTTGGAAAACCTGTGTAAAGGAAGGGTGCTGGGAGAGCCCATTTTTCAGATAGAAACACAGAAGCTATAAAATTGAGGGAATTTGTTTCCAATTTTTCTGTTCTACTCGCAAACTTAGAACTTCTAAAGGGTATTTGAATGCACCCACAAAAATGATTTTTTTTTTCTTTCAACCACTAACAATTATTGTCTCTAGAGAATTTATATATTTTTTCAAATATTGAGGTCTCTGTTAAAATTTTGTGTGAAAATTATCATGCTGTACAAACGTTTAAAAGCACTAACATATGTTAAATAAATATATAAACAGAAATCTAGAAAACCATATTTTGCTTGTAGTCACTAAAAGGGGGGTTTCTTGTATGTTCAGAGAGGACAAGGAGCTCTTCATCAGATAAAAGAGAGCTCTAGAACATAAATGTGTTGGAAAAGTTGGAAAGTGAGTGTCAGTTATTTTTAAAAGATAGCTCTCTCTGGTATTTTTCAAAGTGTGGACCTTTATCAACCAAAGAACTTACTCAAACAAAAGAACAAAAGAAACAAAACAGACTTTTGGATGCCCACCTTAGTCCTATGAACTAGAATCTCTAGAAATGTGGCCTTTGCATTTTTAACAAGTGTTTTAAATAATTCTTAGATGAGAAATCAGGGTGAGATAATTGACTTTTTTTAAAGTCGTGGTTTTGCTTTTCTTTTTCTTCTCTTTTTTATTGTGAATACAAATATTTTTTTATTTTTTTATTTTTTTATTTTTTATTTTTTTTTATTTCATCATATTATGGAGGTACAAATATTGTTAGGGTTACAAATATTGCCCCTGCCACCCCTGCCTCCCCCCAATGTGTCCAATCCCTGGGTGGTGTATACCACACACCTTATGTAAGCATACACCCCTTTACTCCTCCCCCTTCCGCCTGCCCACCACCTGATAAAAAGGTGGGGTTTTTTTTGTTTGTTTGTTTTTGACATTTTGGTTACATTGTATATCTTTGCCTCTCCCTAAGAAGGGTTGGAGTTATGCCCTTCCACTCCAAAATGCTCACCACATCCCTAAGATTGGGTCCCTCCCCCCCGAATCCCTGGTGAACATTGCCATCATTTGAAAACCATAGTTTTAATCCGTCAGTACCAATTTGATGGCGAGTAGATGTGGGGCCCATTTTCCATGTCTTGAGTCTCCTCACTTTGGATAACGGGCTTAAGCTTAATCCAGGATAGCATAAACGGTGCTAGCTCACAGTCATTTCTTAGGATTGAGTAATATTCCATTGTGAGCATATGCCACATTTTAATTATCCACTCATGAATTGATGGGCACTTGGGTTGTTTCCATGACCGTGCAATAGTGACTTGTGCTGCTATAAACATTCGGGTGCAGATGTCTTTAGAATAGAATGTCTTATGCTCTTTGGGGTAGATGCCCAACAATGTTATTTCTGGGTTGAATGGTATTTCTATTTCTAGCTGTTTGAGGTATCTCCAAATTCTTTTCCACAAAGGTTGCACTAATTTGCAGTCCCACCAGCAGTATAAGAGTGTTCCTATCTCTCCGTATCCTCGCCAGCATTTGTTGTTTTGGGATTTCTTGATATAGGCCATTCTTACTGGGGCTAGGTGTTATCTCATTGGGGCTTTGGTTTGCATTTCTCTGATGATTAGAGATGTTGAGCATTTTTTTCTATGTTTGCAGGCCATTATTCTGTCTTCTTTGGAGAAGTTTCTTTTCATTTCCATTGCCCATTTCTTGATGGGATTGTTTGATTTTTTCTTGTTAATTCTTTTAAGTTCTAGATAGATTCTTGGTTAATGTAGTCATAAGAGGAATCCTTATCTATGTCTAAAGGGAGAAAAAACTGGCATAGCTCCCCTAAAAGTAGAGTGTGAAGTGGATTGATCTCCACAATCTTGGCCTCTTTCTCTAATGTACCCCCAAATCCCAAGACAACTTCTGGAGTCCTAGTCATCCTCTATTCCAAAGATTTTCTCCCTCTCTTCCCTGAATCCTGTTCCATCTTCTTCACCCTGCAGTGACTGGTCATAGAGAACATAGTGACAATGTCTGACTTGTCTTGATTTGATTTTAATTATTTTAATTATACCATTCCTCACACCAGCATTGTAGAGGCCATTTAAAATATTCTTGAGTGAAAGTTCCGTATGTGAATTCTATCCTGGAAAAGAAGTTTACGTCATCAAAGACACACAGTTTATTTGTTGGACATCTCCAAGGATGGTCTTTTTTCTCATTTGAAGGACCTTATCTACCTCCTGTCAAAATTCCATTTGCTTTTCTATAAACCCATTTGTTCTTGGTGGACTCTACACAGAATAGTTAACTCTGTTTTGGCATTTTACACTTACATTAGAAAAATAAAAGATGTGCATGATATCTTATTCTAACAGACCAAGGTTTACAGTTAATTTAATTCCACTAGAAAAATCTCTTGCCCCAACTTGAGTTCCTCCCTAGCCCTTCTTCAAAAAACAGGCTCCAGAAATGTGTTCTATCTTTTCTTATTCCAAACTCCAGCACCTCCTTTCTGGTTTAGATCATTCTTCAACTGTGCTGAGTGAGAAGGGAGATGCAATTGCTAATTCTGCAGTACCTTATCCACTGAAATTATAAATGAAACTTAAACCAAACTGGCAAAAAAAAAAAAGTTTTCACTACTGACAGAAAAAAAAATGTTTGTAAGTGGATGTAAATAAGTTCATGTGATTGGTAGTGAATGATGTCTAGACCAAGAGCAGCTACAGGGAATGTAGTATAGATATCAAACTGCCTGGAATTGGCTCCATGACTATAAAAGGACTTCATGTCTGTAAAAGGTTTAGCACAGTACCTAGTATACATGATATATGCTCTTCATTATACCCTTATTACTATTATCATGCTTTATTATTACAGTAGACACTTTCATAAGTGGCTTCCGCCTTTTAAATTAGCCAATGCTTCTCATTCCCCTCAAACATATGGACTAATGCACACTACTTGCAGAATGGCAGTGGCCAGTGAGTTACTTCCTAAAACTATCTGTTTTTCTGCTCCTACCAGGTGAGTTTTACCCTTCCCAATATCAATTTGAATTGGACCCCAAAAGTATTTATGCCATCAGTTTTATTAATTTAATGCAAAAACTTTCCCAAAAGCTTGAAAAAAATCATAAATCTACTATATATATATATATTTAAAATAGACTTCCAGCTATAACTGTCATTCTTGATTTACTAATAAACTCAGAATAAGAGGATGTCCACTCTGTTATTATCATGAGAACACTGAACACCTGGACAAACATCCCAAGGGATGAAGGAACTGGAGAAAAAGGAGGATAGAAACAAGCAAAGCCTTCTTCAGAGTGGCAGGACCCACACTGAGATTGCAAAACCCCACTTAGGAAAAAAAAAAAGTTTGACTTTGATTATTCTCAAAGGTATCATTATTGTTCAGTTATCCATCCTAGATTTTTTTTTCAGAGTTCTCTGGCCTTAACAAACAGTCACATTATAGAAAAGTAAGATTTTATTTTTTAAATTAGCTTTTGTGTTAAACTTTTTCTTTTAGAAACCTGGGAAAAGGTATTATTTTATATTGTGCTGTGTTGCATTGTGTTGTACTGCATTGTATGGTGTCATATTGGATTTATCTCCTACAAGATTCTTGTCTAAAGTTACAGGTGAAAACACACCCCTGGATTGTGTCTAAGATGGAACTACCCATTTCGTGGTCTCTACCCTCTAGAACAAGGTGGATGAATTGGAGGGCTCAAACAACGACCAACCAGTCTGATGTGCAAAAATTCAATGTGTTGCGAAAATCAAGAAGAAAAAATCAAATAACCCCATTAAAAAGTGAGCAAAGGACTTGAACAGAAACTTTTCTAAAGAAGATAGAAGAATGGCCAACAAACATATGAAAAAATGCTCAACATCTCTAATCATCAGGGAAATGCAAATCAAAACCACAATGAGATATCACTTAACCCCAGTGAGAATGGCCTTTATCAAAAAATCTCCAAACAATAAATGCTGGCGTGGTTGCGGAGAGAGAGGAACACTCCTACACTGCTGGTGGGACTGCAAACTAGTTCAACCTCTGTGGAAAGCAATATGGAGATACCTTAAAGTGATACAAGTGAATCTACCATTTGATCCAGCAATCCCATTGCTGGGCATCTACCCAAATGATCCAGTGACACTCTACAAAAAAGACACCTGCACTCGAATGTTTATAGCAGCACAATTCATAATTGCAAGGCTGTGGAAACAGCCCAAGTGCCCATCAATCAAAGAATGGATTAATAAAATGTGGTATATGTCCACCATGGAGTACTATTCAGCTCTAAGAAACAATGGTGATATAGCACACCTTATATTTTCCTGGTTAGAGCTGGAACCCATACTACTAAGTGAAGTATCCCAAGAATGGAAAAACAAGCACCAGATATATTCTCCAGCAAACTGGTATTAACTGAGTAGCACCTAAGTAGACACATAGGTGCTACAGTAATAGGGTATTGGGCAGGTGGGAGGGGGGAGGGGGGCGGGTATATACATACATAGTGAGTGAGATGTGCACCATCTGGGGGATGGTCATGATGGAGACTCAGACTTTTGGGGGGAGGGGGGGAATGGGCTTTTATTGAAACCTTAAAATCTGTACCCCCATAATATGCCAAAATAAAATAAAAAAAAAAAAAAAAAAAAAAAAATAGACTTCCAGCTATAACTGTCATTCTTGATTTACTAATAAACTCAGAATAAGAGGATGTCCACTCTGTTATTATCATGAGAACACTGAACACCTGGACAAACATCCCAAGGGATGAAGGAACTGGAGAAAAAGGAGGATAGAAACAAGCAAAGCCTTCTTCAGAGTGGCAGGACCCACACTGAGATTGCAAAACCCCACTTAGGAAAAAAAAAAAGTTTGACTTTGATTATTCTCAAAGGTATCATTATTGTTCAGTTATCCATCCTAGATTTTTTTTTTCAGAGTTCTCTGGCCTTAACAAACAGTCACATTATAGAAAAGTAAGATTTTATTTTTTAAATTAGCTTTTGTGTTAAACTTTTTCTTTTAGAAACCTGGGAAAAGGTATTATTTTATATTGTGCTGTGTTGCATTGTGTTGTACTGCATTGTATGGTGTCATATTGGATTTATCTCCTACAAGATTCTTGTCTAAAGTTACAGGTGAAAACACACCCCTGGATTGTGTCTAAGATGGAACTACCCATTTCGTGGTCTCTACCCTCTAGAACAAGGTGGATGAATTGGAGGGCTCAAACAACGACCAACCAGTCTGATGTGCAAAAATTCAATGTGTTGCGAAAATCAAGAAGAAAAAATCAAATAACCCCATTAAAAAGTGAGCAAAGGACTTGAACAGAAACTTTTCTAAAGAAGATAGAAGAATGGCCAACAAACATATGAAAAAATGCTCAACATCTCTAATCATCAGGGAAATGCAAATCAAAACCACAATGAGATATCACTTAACCCCAGTGAGAATGGCCTTTATCAAAAAATCTCCAAACAATAAATGCTGGTGTGGTTGCGGAGAGAGAGGGACACTCCTGCACTGCTGGTGGGACTGCAAACTAGTTCAACCTCTGTGGAAAGCAATATGGAGATACCTTAAAGCGATACAAGTGAATCTACCATTTGATCCAGCAATCCCATTGCTGGGCATCTACCCAAATGATCCAATGACACTCTACAAAAAGGACACCTGCACTCGAATGTTTATAGCAGCACAATTCATAATTGCAAGGCTGTGGAAACAGCCCAAGTGCCCATCAATCCAAGAATGGATTAATAAAATGTGGTATATGTATACCATGGAGTACTATTCAGCTCTAAGAAACAATGGTGACATAGCACATCTTATATTTTCCTGGTTAGTGCTGGAACCCATACTACTAAGTGAAGTATCCCAAGAATGGAAAAACAAGCACCAGATATATTCTCCAGCAAACTGGTATTAACTGAGTAGCACCTAAGTGGACACATAGGTACTACAGTAATAGGGTATTGGGCAGGTGGAAGGGGGAGGGGGGCAGGTATATACATACATAATGAGTGAGATGTGCACCATCTGGGGGATGGTCATGATGGAGACTCAGACTTTTGGGGGGAGGGGGGGAAATGGGCATTTATTGAAACCTTAAAATCTGTACCCCCATAATATGCTGAAATAAAAAATATATATATAGAAAAAAAAATCAATGTGTTGTTGTTGTTTTACTTAAGATTTGAAACCAACTATGAATTAGTCCAGAGCCAGAAATAGTGGTGGGCATTCACAGAGCTTCCCTGATAGGTAGAGGTTGGGAAACTCAAGCCAGCTCCCAAAGTGGTACGTAATCCATAAACACTGAAGAGTCTGCTCAAACTAGGCCAACTGCCTAATGCATCTGAGGGCTGACAATACAAATAAACTTCATGATAAACACTTAGGGCCTACCTCAATTTTTCAAACAGCATTTTACATTTTGATGAGGAAAAAAAAATCTGAACTGAGGGCAAAGCAGGGAGAGCAATGGTGGTGGGCAGGCTACATTTTTCATCTTAAACAGCATGCTTTGCTTTAGCCATTTCTTGAATAACAAATCCTGTAACTGAAATTCATGCTCGGAATGCCTTAAAGGGATGCAAAGGCACGTTGATTTTTCAACTTAGAAAGCCATTCTGCTTAATTTGGTCTTGTTAGGGGTGAAAGGAAGGTGAGACATCAGGTGTGGATAAAATCCTTTCATCTCTCTATTCGAGGTTCCAGACCTGAATCTCATTGTAGGGTAAAGGCATGTGAAAAGCACATGTGAATTTCTTGGAATATTCCCTTGGGTGGCATAGACTTTTACTCACTGTTCATAGCAAAGACTTCTTAAGTCACAGGTTATATTGTGTGAATCACTGCACCAAAATCAGAGTCTCATTTGTACCACCTCTGAAGATCAGTGGATTTTTTTTTCATTTTTATTATTTAAAAATACAACTAACAAGATTATATGTGAAAACTACCTAAAATCCGGCTACCCTTAGATAGTTATCATGAACATTTCACAGCAATCTTTCACACATCCTCAAAAGGGCTAATATCACACACATTGTTATTCTCTGAATTATTTGGCTTTTTTGTTTTGCTTACCTTCACAGGCATTAACTTTATCTGCCAGGTAACTATTGTTTACTATCTGTCATATGTTCTCATGCTCCCCATAACACTTTATATATGCATTTATGTATGTATGTAGATAGAGATATATAAACACGCATACAGAATTGTTCTTTGTTATTGTTTCTTCTATCAGAATGGAATATCCTACTTGCATCTTTATTTCTTTTCTTAATAAAAAATGTGAATATTTTTCTCAAGTCAAGTGGTTGAAATTTAATTCAGTCATTTAAATGATTCAATAATACTCCATCTTAGGAACTTATCACAATTTATTAAATCTTGATTTATATTTGCTTATACAAATATTCATTTTGTTGGCAATATTTTGTCACTAATGGGACTTTTATTTGTAGAAAATCGATTTCTAGCAGTGAATATCTAGGTTGAAGAATTCCTATATATTAATGATAAGAAATATTACAAGATTATTTTCCCTGCTTTGTTTTTCACCGTAACACTTATCTTATATCCTCCATCCTTTACTTATTTATGTTCTATTTCTCCCACTAGAAGAGATAGTTCCATAAGAACTCAAGGTTGGGTCATATTCATTGCAGTATTCTCAGTGCCTGGTACATACCAAACCTGCAATTATGATTTGTTGAATAAATAAATGATTGGTTTAGAATTGCTAAAACCGTGATGATTAAACATCATTGTTAATGGAGGACTTCTTATTTTATTCCTCATTAAACGAAATTGCATAGTTCCTTCATGAAAGAACTATGATAAAAACAATTTATAAAAGTTGACATGCTTTGCCTCTGTTTCTGTTTGCCTGGATTTTTTTTGGTTTGTTTTATTTATTTATTTGTTTATTTTTTCAGTTAAGAATGACTGATGAATGTCATGAAATTACTTTTCAATACCTGCTATTTAATTATATTTTTCTCCTTGCATTTCCTTATATATTGCACACACTGATTGGTTTTCTAATACTGAATCATTCTTGCATTCCTGGAAGATAAAATATCTGGACATAGTATTTTATATACTATTGCATCGTATTTTTAATATTGTACAAAGTATAGCTTCATCAATACTTCTAATTAGGAATGTTTGGTAAGCTTATTTTGTTTGTTTTGGTGTTTTATTTTTGTTAAATTTTTGGATTAGAATTATACTGCCTTAATAAAATGACTGGCAAGATATCCATTTTGTTATAATACCTACAATATTTTAAATATTATTAAAATTATGTAATCATTAAAGCTTAAAATTCATGGTAAAACTGGTCTTTGACCATTTTAATTGGAAGATCTCAATTAAGCATTACAGTCTTTTTAAGATGGTTAAAGGTAATTGGCATATATAAGTTACCTATTTTTCATAATTACATTTTGCTGATTATTATGTTTCTAGAAAGTTGTTTACTCTTTCTAAGTTTTCAAAGTTGTTGCCATAGAATTGCATGCATCTTATTTTATATATGTGGTTTTTATGTCCTTTTTCATTCTAAATCGTACTTTGTCTGACATTTTTTTCTTCTGTTTCCCCAGAACAGGCTAGAGAGGAGCTATTGAACTGCTCTTTTCAAAGTTCTATATTTTAAATTTAGGCACACACACACACACACACACACACACACATATATGGCTTTCTATATGTCCCTACATCTGGAGTCTATAGGACGAACAAAAAGTCTGTACCATTAGAAGTTCAAAGATAATATTATATTAATGTTTATTTGTGTGGGCACATCTGATATGCATCCTTAATTAAAGTTGTCTGAAATCATTTGTTCACCATTTAAATCAATGGGAGAGATTCAGTTCCTATATAGTATTTATATACATATATATCTCAAACAAATGTTCCTACTTGACAAACTCAGCTTCCTGATCCTTTTCTGTGAAGGATGCTAAAGAAAGTGAGACATGGGCAAAAAAAATCACCCAAAGCTTGGTTAAAACACTGAAGATGATTTTATTATGCATAATTTCCAACAAAATGCCATGCTTCCACATACTCCATTAAATGCACAAGTAACACCACACATCTCCATAAAAAATCATCATCTCTTTGGAGGTGTGAACCTGATAGGATGGCTTTTGGGGTCATTATGCCAACAACTTTAAGTGACAGGATTTGCTGGACTCATCATAGTGAATTATTTCTTATCTATTTTTAATTTTTGTGGAGAAATGAGGATATAGTACAAATAATCTGTAGGTTTCATTTTGGTGTAGAAAAAAGTATTTAATTGACAGAGAAAAAGGGTATGGAAAGGGTGATTTCATTTTGCATCAGTAAAAGTAAGGTTTTATTGTTGAGAATTAAATTAACAGCACATGAAATTGGCTTTTCCTAAGTTCATATTTTTTGAACAACAACAACAAAAAAGACTAAGGAAAGAGGAAGCAACTCCTGACCAAAGTAGAGCTATAAAGCTCCCACCAATGAACACAGTTATTGCCTTTTCCTTATTTATTCAAAAAGGAAAACAAGAAAACTTCTATAATCCCATGTTCTTGTAAGATTTCTTTCTTGGAGCCTGGTTATTCTTTACATCTGTATTACTGTGAGGTTCTGTCTGTGGAGGCAGCCTAATTTGTGGTTTCCACTGTTCATCATTCCTCTTTTTTTTTCTATCGTTGTTGTATTTCAAAATACCAAGGGGGTACAAATGTTTTAGGTTATATGGATCACGTTTGTAATACTTGAGTCTCAGCTATAGGTGTGCCCATCACCCAAATAGTGTTCATTATACCCATTGGATAGGTTTTTGTCCCTCCCTCCTCCCCCTTCCCCATGGTTGATTTTCAGTGATCTTTACTTCCATCTGTCCACATGTGTGTTCATTGGTTAGTTCCAATTTAATAGTGAGTACATGTGGATTAATAACATGTGGTATATGTATACTATAGAGTACTACTCAGCCATGAAAAAGATAAATTAATACCCTTTGTAACAATCTGGATGGAACTAGAGACCATTCTCCTAAGTGAATTATCTCAAGAATGGAGAAACATCACTCTTCTTCAGCTGAGTCTCTATACCTTGTCCCTTCTTTAGTTGAAGCATGCTGCTCATTTTATGCTATGGCTTTCTATGCAGGTAATTTCTTTAACCCTTGCTTGGGGAGGAGGATGTCTGTTTGGCTCTGCAAAAGTCTGTGAGAATATCAATGGGTGGGTGTTTCCATATAGTAATTACCACCAACATAACCAAGTAAGAAGGCAATGTAACCAATGAGGAGCACCATGCATTAAAAATATAAAAATAATTATATTGTGGAATGTTTTATTTTTATTTTTGATATACATAAATAAAATCAACCACCTATCCCAGATAAATTTTGAAAAAAATAGTTTTTACAATGCCAATTTTTACATTCTCAATAGACATCAATCAATATTGCAGTTAAGATAAATGTTTATTATAAACAAAGCAAAAGATCTTGGTAGCGATATTTTCAATATGACCAGGCAAAGCCCAGGCAAAAAAAGCAAACTAAGTAAGTGGGACTACATCAAACTATAAAGCTTCCGCACGGCAAAGAAAACAACCAACAAAATGAAAAGGTGACCTATGTCATAGGAGAAAATATTTGCAAACCATATCTGATAAGGAGTAAATATCCAAAAGAAATAACAAACTCATATAACTCAATAGCACAAAAACAAATAATTTGATTATAAAATGGGCAAAAGACCTGACTAGACAATTTTCCAAAGAAAATATAAGGATGGCCAACAGGTATATGAAAAAGTGTTCAATATCAGTGGTCACTAGGGAGATGCAAATCAAAACCACAATGACGTATCCCCTCACACCTGCTAAGATGGCTATTATCAAAAAGACAAGAGACAATGAATGCTGAGAGTATGGAGAAAAGAGATCTCTTGTACACTGCTGTTGGTAACATATATTTGTATAGCCATTATGGAAAACAGTATGGAGGGTCCTCAAAAATTAAAAGTAAAACTGACATATGATCTAGAATCTCACTTCTGGTATTAATATATATCCAAAGAAAATTGATTCAGTACATTGTGGAGATATCTGTATTCCCATATTTGTTGCAACATTATTCATGATGTTCAAGATATGAAAAACAACCTAATCCTCAATGGATGAATACAGAAATGTGTTACACACACACACGGAGAGAGAGAGAGAGAAAGAGAGAGAGAAACACGGGAGCATTATTCACTGCCCCCTAAATTTATACAAATAAAATAAAGTATAAATTAAAATGGAAAACCCAGCACCACATGTACTCACCAGCAAATTGGCATTAACAGATCAACACCTAAGTGGACATATAGAAGTAACATTTATCAGGGGTCGGGAGGGTAGGAGGGGGGCAGAGGGGATGGGTGTAGACAACCACAATGAGTAAGATGTGCAATGTTTGGGGGATGGACATGTTTGAAGCTCTTACTCGAGGGGGGAGGGGGCATGGGCAATATAAGTAACCTTAACACTTGTACCCCCATAATACTCTAAAATAAAAAAAAAAGATTATGTGATCTTAAATTCTGAACCTTTCATTTAAGAAGTAGTGGATGTAATCTGACTATTAAAAAATTATTTCTATCTCCTATAACTAAGTATACATTAAAAAATGTTGGAAATAATAAAAATAAATAATAAATAAATAAATCTTATTTTATATAATGGTTATGCTTTTCTGGAGAACCCTGAATAATACAGCAGTTATTTGTTTTTTATCTGCTTTTTGATCATATACAATTCTTCCTACATTAATAATATATTCCTTTTTTATCACAAATATATGATTTTTCAATTACAGCTTTAAGGGTAATTTACATTAAGAAGTAAAATAAGAGCACTAAATATAGGTTCAAGAATATTTTGAATTTTGTTTTCAAAGTTTTTATTGAAGGTTTTAAGTATTATAGATGCAAACCTCTAGACTGATATTAAGGAATATTTTCTTATATTTCCAATTCTTTAGTCATACTCCTAAGTTAAATATTTAAATGCTAATTTGTGGCATTTTATGACTAGACATACACTTATGAAATAATTATTATTCAGGATAAATAATGTTTTTTGGATTAAAGTTTTACAAAATAAATAGGTGCAAGATGCAGAATTCATATATATATAGAGAGAGATTTGGAAATAAAAATGATTATTGATTTTTAACTCTGTGATATTCCTTCAGATAGTATTTCTGCTGTTTCTATGGTTACTATTTTAACATTATTATTGGTAATGTCTGCACAAATGCTTATACCTTTAATTTTAATTTCAGTAGGGATTGCTCTCTATGTCATCCCATCCAAGGTGACTTCAGAGATTATTAATATGAATTGTTTTTCTTAGAAAGAAGTGAACATTTGAATGTTAGATGCCATTATTTATTTTCCTAAAAAAAAAACTGAAGAAATTTTTAGAACCATTATTTCATGACCCAATGAGTGCTTCCTGAGGCACAGGGAGATGCTGCTTATGGTTTCTGCTATCTAGTTGCATGTTCAGATTGGAGGATGAAAGAAAAAATCACTGAGGCACTTTCCTTTAAATATCTTTTCACAGAAGTAGAAATTCTTCCAGATAAGAAACTGAAAGTAACATGATACTTATTTTTCTACTAATCAAATATTACTTTGGTATATTAATAAAATACTTTGTGTTACTTATATCATTGTTTGAATGCTATTAAATAAATGGGATTTATAGCAATCTATAGATTGCTTTGGGCAATATGGACATTTTAACAATATTAATTCTTCCCATACAAGGTCATGAAATATCTTTCCATTTTTGTGTGTTTTCTTCAACTTATTTCATCAGTGTTTTATAGTTTTCATCACAGAGATCTTACACTTCTTTGGTTAAGTTTATTCCTAGGCATTTTATTTTATTTTTAGGTGATTATAAAAGGGATTACATTCTTTAATCGTTTTCAGATTATTTAATGCTGGTGTATAGAAATGCTACTGATATTTGAATGTTGATTTTGTACCCGCTACTTCACAGAATTTGTTTATCAGTTCTAACATTTTTTTGTGGAGCCTTTAAATTTCTCTAGATATAAGATCATATAATCTACAAAAAAGTATAATTTGACTTCTTTCTTCCAATTTGGATGCTATTTAGTTGTTTTTCTTGTCTGTTCTAGCTAGAACCTCTAGTACTATGTGGAATCAGAATTGTGAAAGTGGGCATCCTTGTCTTTTTCCAGATCTTAGGCTGTCAGGTTTTGACCATTCAGTATAAAACTAGGCATGGTTATGTCATATATGCCTTTTATCATGTTGATGTGTGTTTCTTCTATACCCAGTTTTGACAGTTTTTATTATGAAGGGATGTTGAATTTTGTTAAGTGTTTTTTCAGTACCAATTGAAATGATCATATGTTTTTTGTCCTTTGTTCTATTGATATGATGTACAACATTGATTAATTTGCTTATGTTGAACCGTCCTTGTATCCCTGGGATGAATCCCACTTGATCATGATGAATACTCTTTTTAATGTGATGTTGAATTCAGTTTGCTAGTATTATGTTGAAGAGATTTGCATTACTTTTCATCAGAGATATTGGCCTATAGTTTTGGTTTTTCATTGTGTCTTTGTCTGATTTTGCTATCTGGATGAAACAGGTCTTGTAGAAGGAGTTAAGAAGTATATTACGTCCCCCTCAATTTAGTGGAATAGTTTAAGTAGGATTAGTTTTAGGTCTTCTTTGAATGCTTGGACAAATTCAGCAGTGAAGCCATCACGTCCTGGGCTTTTGGTTTAATGGGAGAGTGTGTATCTAATCTTTATTATTTCTTTTCTTCTGCTAATTTTGGGTTTGGTTTGCTCTTGTTTTTCTAGTTCTTTATGATGCATCATTAGGTTGTTTATCTGATGCTTCTCTACTTTCTCGATGTAGGCATTTATTACTATAAACTTTCCTCTTATTACTTCTTTTACTGTATCCCAGGAGTTTTGAAATGTTCTGTTTTTATTTTCATTTGTTCAAGACAGTTTTAAATTTCCTTCTTATTCTCTTCATTGACCCACTGGTCATTCTGAAGCACATCGCTTAGTTTCCTTGTGTTTAAATATTCTCCAATGTTTCTCTCATTATTGACTTCTAGTTTTATTCCATTGTTGTCAATGAAAATACTTTCTATGATTTTAATTTTTTAAAAATTTTTAAGACATGTTTTGTGGACTGTCATATGGTCTATCCTTGGGAATGATCCACGAACTGAGGAGAAGAACGTGCATTCTGCAGCTGTTGGATGAAATGTTCTAGAAATATCAATTAGGTCCATTTGGTCTATAGTGCAGAATAAACCCTTCAGTCCAAAGTTTCTTTGTTGATATTCTGTCTGGATGATCTGTGTAATGCTGAAAGTGGAGTGTTGAGGTCTCCAATGATTACTGCATTAGAGTCATTCTCTCTGTTTAGCTCTTATAATATTTGATTTATATATCTGGGTGCTCCAGTGTTGGGTGTGTATATATTTAGAATTGTTATAACCTCTTGCTGAATTGACCCTTTTGTCATTATATAATAACCTTCTTGGTGTCTTTTTACAGTTTTATCTTGAAATCTATTTTATCTGGTAGACGTATATAGCTACTCTTGTTCTTTTATTATTTCCATTTCTATTTTTAATTTACTATTTTTTTTCTTAAAACATTTTTATTAAAAACTAAGGCATAAACATACACATTAGCCTAGGTCTACATAGGGACAGGATCATAAACATCACTGCCTTCTACCTTCATGTCTTATCTCACTGGAAGGTCTTCAGGGGCAATAATATGCATGGAACTGTCATTTCCCATGACAATGTCTTCTTCTGGAAGGCTTCCTAAAGGATGTGCCTGAGGCTGTTTTCATTATCACATATATACATACATATATATGTGTGTGTGTATATATATATATATAAAACAATATATATACAATCATATATATAGTCAATCTATATATATTATATACTTTAAAAAAGGATAGCATATAGTAAATACATAGTCATTTATTATCAATTATTATTTACTGTAAATAATTAAATGTGCTATACTTGTATATAACTGGTAGCATAGTAGGTTTATTTACATGAGCATTACCACAAATGAGCAATGTATTATACCACCATGTTAGCACAGCTACAATGTCACTAGGTGATAAGAATTTTTAGCTCCATTATAATCATTATACTGTAACCACACTTGTATATGTACTCCATTTTTGTCCAAAATGTTATCATGGAGCACATAACTGTATACATACAATGATATATTCGCCTTACAAGCATGCAATAATATGGATGAAATTTGAGGACAATGTGATAATTGAAACAAGCCAGTCTCAAAAGGACATGAACTATGTGATTGTATTTATATGAGATACCTAGAGTAGTCCAGTTCATAGAGACAGAAAGTAGATTGGTGAAAATGAGGGGAATGTGTATTCTTTCCATCAACATAGTGGTTATCAGCACATGGATGAGAGGCATGGGTGAGCATACTTCAGAAATACCAGGGCTTCCCTTAGTCTGCAAGCCAGGAGCAAGGAAGAGATGGTCAGACCTGCAGTTGTCACCCAATACCCAGGAGACAAATCATAGGATTAGGAAGAACGGGGGAACTATGGCTATTTATTTTCATTTGGATAATAAGAATAAGAAGAGTTGAAAGAAACTATTTAAAAGCTTTCTATGTTTTAAGGAGTATCATGGTTATTTTACATAATCCCAACATGGCTAATATATTTCAGGAGTGGAATATATCATCTCTCAGAAACATAAATGTACCCCCCAAATTTCCACCCTAATATACAGTCTAAAAATCTACCATTAGGACTTGGGGTGTGTGTGTGTGTGTGTGTGTGTGTGTGTGTGTGTGTGTGTATGCCTATAGAACTATCTTCTAAAAGGATAAACATTATAATTTCTTATGAATTTAATTTACTTCTTCAATTCTTAGTCTTAAAAAAATGCTCTATTTTACTTTTATTAATCTTCTCATGAGAAGAACAGTCAGCTTTCTTTCACTACTAAAACCAGACCTATTTTCCCACATAAAAATGGAGGTGATGGCCCATTTGGTACAATAGGATTTCACATAAATACCTACCTTATTTATTTTGTAAATTCGGATATTAAAATTAGAGAAAATTGGATAATTAGAGTAGAAGTGATGTAGAGGACAAGTTATAAGCACAAATGAATGAGTATTCAAGAGGAGTAAGAAAATTTTACCTGCTCCAGAGTCATTTACATTGTTGAAACTAAGTAGACTTACTTTAATTGCTCAATCTAAAATAAAAGCAGATTCCCTACACTAAAAATACCATGGGCAATATATTTCTAGAGTGGAGAAAGAATGGATATAGCATAGTTGTCAGTTTGGAGACCATTATCAATGTTTCAAATTGTTGAAACTGTGGTTCTCCAAACCAAAAATTCTGTTCCTACCATGGGATTGAGGCACAGCTATAGGAAGGCCCTTAGGTTGTACCTGACATCCCGGCAACAGGTGAGAATAGTCTCACAGATAAAATCTCAATGCTGGAAGAATCTTCATAATTGCTTCTATCACAATAAAGTAAGAGCCTGAGAGCATTTTTTTTTTAGTTTTAGCATATTCCGAGAGTACAAATGTTTAGGTTATATATATTGCCTTTGCCTCACCTGCGTCAGCTCCAAGTGTGTCCATTTCCTAGAGCATGTAAACAATGATCTGTCCTGACTCACAGAGCCTAGGAGCTGGGTCATAATTGTCTGCATATGCTTGTCCTTCTACATATCCACTTTTATTGTATGTGCTCTTATTTCTTCTCCTATCACTTTACTAAGTAGCAGATATTTATCATGGAAAGGAGCATCCTGCTTAATTTTCTATTTTAGAAGACATATTAAACTGTAACAACTGAGCTGGCTGTATTTTTTTTCCCCAAAGACAATTACATTTTTAAATATGGGAACTAAATCTACATTACAGTTGCCCCCCTGTTACTTCTGAAAATGAGAGTATTGGCAACTAGAAAGCTGGATGCTGTACAGTCCATGGACAGCATTTGGCTGTCAGCCCTCTTTATATCAACACGATTTAAAGATGTCCTAAATATGGCCACCTTATTGGCTACTGCAATATTCTCTGGTATTCTGTTATATATGTTCATATCCGCTAATGATACCGTAGAGTCGGTCTTCTCTTTATTTATACCTATTTGTTTGTTTGTTTATTTATTTATTTATTGGTTTTCCTCTCTATACAGGAGTTTCATGGAAAAAGACTGAATTATACTTGAATTATACTTCTCTTGCTTTATCTAGCAAATGTTCCCATCAACTTGCAAATCATTATGTTAAAGAAGTAGAATCTACTAATGTACAAATGCACACAATAGTCTTAAGACTATCACCAGTGCAGAGGATAACAAAGAAAAATAAAGGTACTTCGCAAACTAACAGCAAAACCTACCTATATATAAAGTTGAAATGATCATGAAGAGTTATTAAGAAACAGAGAAACTGCATTATCTTCTGGAAAACATTTCTTGCATTGTCAAATTGTTTTGCATTGTAATTGTAATGTGTATATTTGTTCTTGGCTTTTCCATTGAAAGAGTCAAACCATTTGGCATTCTGTATGAGACATAAATGTATTAGAAATATGCAACATTTATTATTAAAATATATAAAGGAACAAAGGCTAGGATTAGTTTTCCGCTTCTCTTTTTATTTGAGGGCCACCACTAGGACATTTAATATGGGTTAAACCAGATTCATAAAGCTCTCACTAGACAGTTAACACAAAGGACTAAGAGCTTAATCAGCACATATCCTTTAAATATATTCAATAGAGGAATTGAACTGTTCATTGCATTATAATTTATAGGGTTTTTGTTTTTGATTACATAAGGGAAATGCATTTTTTATGCTTTAAAAGCATTCTTTTGTGATGTCAAAAATGTATTACATTATTGTTTAGAAAATGGTGTTTCAATTTGGTAGGGAAGTCTAAAATCAACAGAGTGGAAAAGATAACACGTAGATTCTTCAAAATCTTGCCATTTGTGACTTTTTTTTTTCTCCAAGTTCTTTTCTTTTGGTTAGATAATGGACACAGCTTTGCTGAATGGAACATTCCAATTTTCTAAGTGTTTAAAATCTTATATTTGTGGAAAGGCAGTTTAAACCGTATTAAAATAAGTAGCTACTATCTCAATCAGGCATAAGGAAAGAAAATGATATCGAAAATAAAGTTTTTGAAATTCTCTTTTTTTTTTTAACATTTGGTAGTAGTATAAAAGTAATTCAATCTCCACTTAAATAATACCTGAGGTAACTATGTGGATCGGCTGTTCCATCAAAGATGATTACAGAAAATGAAACTGCTAAAGAGGCAAAGCGGCTCTTCTTATAGTAAAGTTTCTCAACATATTAAGGGAGGATCATTTTCTGAAGTGAATTCTCTTTGTTACTGTCTGGTTTACCTCCTTCCTTAAATGGCAGCCTGTTTCTCTCATAAGCAAGTCCCTGTGGCTTTGTCTCCTCTGTTTATCCCTCTCCTTGTTGCCCTGTACACATTCATCACATTCTTAACAAAGACAATAAAAAAAAAAATCACCACTTATTCTGAAAATACTGTGAACTCTTATCAGTCAAAAGGAAAAGGACACAGTACTTTCACTGGGAGTTTGTTGCAATGATTGTTTTTGTAGGTCAGCCAAAGAGGGAAAAGCTGGCTTTGAGACAGTAGCCCTCATTGTTCAGAGGAGAGCTCACATGGAGATAGAGTTATCATTCTGAGAAAGAAGAGACACCCAATCATACAGTTCCCTCCCTTTCTCCTTTCTCCAAAGAAAAAAATTTGCATATACAAGTTTCCTTCTGAGCTTTGTCCAAGGCAGCTTTTGACAGATGCTATCTGAAAAAGTGACTGGAGAGGGAAAACTAGAACATTAATCAGGCATTGCAGATGCAGGTTGGGGCAAAGCAGAACGCTTCTCTTCAGATGGGAAGATGGCCCTGAGGAGATGTCTGTCCCTTTCCAGCTCCCGAGGACTTTTCTAGAAATTAATTTGCTCTATGAACTTTGGCAAACTATGTATATTTTCTGTAGTTCCACTTTCTCATCTAAAATTATTTATAAATATTTTCCATATTGTGGGGCTCTTTTGAGAAACAGAAAAAAATATAAGATTTGAAATTGGTTCGGAATATATGAATCCATGAAGATAAGCAATTAATGTCCTTAGGAAATCAACAGAACGGGACCCAAAAGTGCTATCTTAAGCAGCCCCACAATGGATTTTTAAACAAGATATTCATATACAGTATATTTTTCACACATATAATACTTATTTAGATAATCTCTCTCAATTCACATTTGTTTTACCAGATCTGTGTGAAAACTGAGATAGATGTTCCCTAACTTTTTAGATAAATAATGCAGAGAAACCAACCTCTACCTTGCCTTCTTCTGATGTCACGCCATGTGTGCACCTTTTTTAATTACAATAATTATCTTGTTATAAATACAACACATTAGTCTTTAGAATAGAGTTTTTCAAATGTTTTAACTAAAAAAAATATTTTTCAATTATTGAAATATTGTAATTGGCTCCATAAGGTTTTTGTTTTTTGTTTTTGTTTGTTTTTAACAGTGTTTTTAGCTCCTTCATATATCAAATGAATGTTCAGTGTTCACATTGTGACTAGGGCTAGTAGCTTTAAGTGGCCTTGAAAGTGAATTTTATCTCAACACTGATAGCTCAGCAACTGCAGTTTCAAAGTAGGCAAAAAATAGAGATTCTCAGGAAGAATTGATGACCAAAACTTTGTAACTTTGTTCTACTAATGCATACATTTGAATTTTTTCCCCATAAACAGAGGAACCTCCTCGCATCCATGAGATAACTATAGATACATACACCACCTGTTTTTCCAAACAAGACAAGCAATACCCCCATCACAGATTGTGCCCAAGGACCCAGTGAGCCTATGCACATAAAACTGAAACAATGACAAATATTAACTCCTGGCTCATTATAATACTAAAATCCCCACCCTGGGAAGGATGTATCCACCATTTTTTTTTATCATGGGATGTATGTACTAGCATGATTTCTCCATGCACTTGTGTGTCCTGCACTCTACCCCAAACACACACATAATTATGCTCACCTCCCTCTGCATTATTCATTTCACCTCCAGAAAAAAACCCTGATCCTATTGACCAAGAAGGCAGATTTGAGGCAGTTCATAGCTCCTTCCTCCCAGATGTTCCGTCCATTGTAATAAATCCTTTCTTCCTTGGCAATCCTTGTTGTCTCAGTAATTGGCTTTCTGTGTGGCGAGCAACAGTGAACTCCTCTTTGTGGGTTCATTAACAATATCTCATGCAAATCTCCCAAACATGAGACACAAAGTAAATGAAATTGGCATCTCATTAGCACAAATAGATTTTATATATTAAAACATAGCATTTATTTTTTTTTAAGATTCAGCCATTGAAGAGCAATATTGTTTAGATGAGAACAATAACTAAAATATTTTTAAATCAGTTATTAGAATGGCCTTTTTTTAAATTCCACCTCTTGAACAAACAATTTCAAACTTATCTACCTAAAAGTAAAAACTAATTTGCCTCATTCTCTGTCCTCCAGAATTTGGCCTTTTTCTACAATTATATTCCAACATGAATCTTTCAGGACTTAGAGAGGCACTCGATAGGTCCATACACGAAGCATATTCAATTTTTAGTCCTGCTGCTCTCCATTTCCCATAAAAGAGAGAAAGTAAAACATTTAGATTTTACCTTTCTAAAATGGCTATTGTAGCACTTCATAATTTTAATAAAATAGCAACAAACATTCACCAAGCTCTTAGTCTGTGTCAGGAACTATTCTAAGTAATTTAAAATTAATAGTTCTTTTAATTTTTTTTAAAAAAGCTATATTAAAATATAAAATGCTTATTTATTATAAACCTAAGTGCATTTTTATTCTATTAATAAATGTGCACTAGACATCATGACCTATCTATAAATAATCTGAAATATGAACTAGAGAAAAAATATTCACTAGATAAATCAAAAAACACTTTAAGAAGAGTCATGTGTTTGATGAAGAAGTTACTGTCAATTTTGGGGCATAACTCATCAATTCTCTCAAAGAATTGCTTAACTGAGGCAAATGCCAATCAATGAATTTGTCAATCTTATGAACACAGCCATAATTAAAGGCATTAAAAATTACATTAGATCCTTACTATTTATAGCCTTTGCATCCATTTATTCATGCTTAAAAGTGAATAGAGAGATATTGGTATGGAAATCCATATAAAACCTTCAGATGAGTCATATAATCAGAACATTTGGTATTATGCTACTTAATAAACAGTATTTTTGTATCGGTTACAGAGTACATATGTATATTCATATGTCCGCATGCATATACACACTATATGACTATGTGTATTTATCGTGTGTTTATACATATGTGTGTATATATGCACGTATGTGTGTGTGTAATATCTATGGCTAAAAGCATATTTATTTCTTCTATTACTTGGTTGGATACCTTAGGACACATTTTGCTAAATGGTAAGATCCTATGTATATTGATGTTTAAAACATATAAAGTTTTCCTCAAAATATAACTGTATTTGAAATAGAAATTAATAAATGAATGAATACTTGGAATCTATTCATTGGCAGAAATGAACTTCTATAAATTCATGTTCTTCCTGTGAGTAAAAGTGGGAGAAATTTTTATGGGAGATAACTGTAATTTTCAAAATGTCTAGCTGCCATCATGCATTGCAAAATGAGGATGACCTTTATTCAGGGGCTGAATGTTCCTCAAAGCACTCAGCCCAGGTGACTCAGTCATGCTGTTAAAAGCTGATAGGAAGAGCCCCCAGAGGCAAGGTCATTATCTGATGTAGAGCACTTCCTATCTGTGCTGCCACCTTTATGTGCACATGTGCATGGAAAACCAGAAACATAGTCCTATGAGAAGATAAGCTCTCAGATAAAGTTTTCTTTGTAAGAAGCGACTTTTCCAAGCTACTTCAAACGACTGGCATGTGGTGCATTTTGAAGATGGATAGTCAGCTGTGCCCCCACAGCTGTGAGAGTCTGGCATACTAGCTCTCTAGCCAGCTAGCAGGAAGACAGATACTGTCATTTGGGGGGAATGGATCACCCACAGATGTTTTAGAGGAGAAGGAGGAGGGTCTATGTCCTTTGGCAAGCTCATCAAAACCAAACTCTTGTGTACAGACTCAGAAAGAACAGGAATCAATGCCCAGCCTGTCATCACATTACCAGGCATACTTTTACACTGCCACCTCAACCATTCTTAGATGGAAAATAAATTGTCTGAGATGAAATTCTTTGGCCCTGAAATAGATTGTACAACATATCTCCACATGAAGGAAACCCAACATACCTTAACCTTTTTGAACATCAAAGTTGCTTAAGAGCAACTTCCTCTATAGAAAGCCAAGACTCACTTTTCCAATCTAGAAGTATTCCAAACCTAGAAGTATTCCAAATCTAGAGTTAATGTTGGCTTAACAGTAGTTTTTTTTTTTCCTCTCCACATTTTGCTATAGCAGTATGAAATCTGTTTGAGACGCAAGTATATGCTTGATCTCTGTCATTCTGTTTGCCAAGGATTGCCATGTCACCTAGAAGAAATGACATTTTGAATGAAAAGATTCAGTAATAAAGAGATGTTGTAGAAAATTCTTCATTAAATGAAAAAGCCCAGACAGTATTATTTTCATAGGCCATTTTGTCCATTTAATAATAACATTTAATGATTGCAGGTAATAGCAACACTATAATAACAGTGTCCAATGCTGTTTTTGTTTTTTTTCTTTTCCCTACTGACTGCAGACTTAACTACCTTTTGACGTTCTTGAACTGACCAGTGGCTTAGAGGCCAGGGGCCATTTTGACTAGCAAAAATGTGTTTTAATAGAAACATGTCTTGTCAGTTCCTTTTGTTTACGGGGTCTCTGCTCCTGCAGACTATTTGCTCTTACAATTGAGCATAACCCAAATGCAAATACTCCATCGCCAGCTCTACAGATTCTTATAAGTCCATTGCTCCATAGCTGCTGAGGTATTTCCTGGGCCCAACAGAAATTCCCAGAAGAGGGAATGTGATTGGCTCAGCCTAGCTAATAGATTAGCTTTTCTTATGTCAAGTGTCCTTTTTCACTCCATTCGCATGTGGCCAAGAAAAGAATAACATTTACTAACATGGCTACTGGAACCTATTTTATAAGTTGAAATAGATAATAAAGAAAAGATGTGAGGGTCAGTGAGACATCCTTAACATACCCTTGTTAGATCCTTCCTTATCAAGCTAGGTCAGTAAGTAGCAGGATAAGCAAATAATAAAATTCCAATTGCTTGTTTCTCTAGATTAAGACAAAATTGTCATTATTATCCATGTATCTAGTTTATCCATACTTCATGTTAACTAATTTCAAAATCTAGATGTTTCTTCCCATAGGGTCTAATTATTCAGAGTTTTCACACTTGTCAAAGTTCATATAAATGGCATTATGTCCTTGTATCCCCATACTTTGTACAACGTCTGACACATAATGGATGTTTAATGAATGCTTGAATAAATGAATTAATAAAATTTTTCAATGAATTTAACACACAGTCTTGAGTGTGTTTGTAAAGGCATTGAGCCATAATGTTCTAGAAAACTGTAAGAAAATTTCTTTCCAACAGTACATTGGAGACATACTGTTTTTGTTTTTATTCTATTCAGCAATAACCATATATTATTTTACTGTCTCCTCTAAATTTCATTGCAATGTACTTTTATTTGAAGAGGGTCTGTACTATTATTTCGTTCTTAGTTTTTTAATTTGGAGTGTTGTAAGAGGGATCCTCCACATATATAGAGGGTTATTATACAATAATAAAATTTGCCTTAATTTTTCATTTAGATATTGAATATGTATAGCTATCATATGATTTTAATTCTCTTCTTTTTACTTTTAGTATCTGAGGTTTGAAGTTTGATCTGTTTCCTCCAAATGACAACCGGTGATCAGGACTTCAGTTGGAATATTTAATTGAAATTTCAAATGTGTTTGAATGTGCTTTTATATAAATTATTATGACTTGGGTTTCTGTTGTCTGTTATCAGTTATACTATACAAGGTTAAGAACATATTGTTTACTATTATGTATCAAAATATACTTTAATGCTTTAAAACATTTTAATTATATCATTGCCAGATATAACTCTGGCAAAGTTATATCTATTCTACTTTGCCAGAATAGATATAAGATCATATCATCAGCAAAGAACAATAGTTTGACCTTTTCTGCCCCAATTTGGATGCCCTTGATTTCCTTCTCTTGTCTGATTGCTCTGGCTCAGGTGCGGTGCACACCATCCGGGGATGGACACACTTGAAGCTCTGATATGGGTGGGACAAAGGCAATATATGTAACCTAAACATTTGTACTCGCATATTATGCTGAAATTTAAAAAAGTAAATAAATAAATAAAATAACATAAAACTTTGCCAGAATAATTTAACAAAGTAAATGAAGTGAAAATGTCTCTCTTTTGATGGAGCCATTTTATTTTAAAACTGAGGTATTTATTGAGGACAAAGCTCTCATCCAAGGATAAAATGATTAACAAAGGAATTTGTTTTACAAGCATCACTCTTCTTAGATATTCTAAGGAATAATGATGAGACGAATGCTCCTGCTTTGAGAAATAAGCAGGGTATTCAACCAGCCTGAGAGTGAATGCTACTCCCATGATGTCACTTCATGTACAATTCATATGATTTGTTACTGCCTGAAATATAAATTCCAAAAGTCCTCAGATTGATGCAATTTTCCTCAATCTGGAACTATTCTATTATACCTTTCCAACTCTGTAGCAAATCTTCCACTTAGAGAAACCAGTCTTTTCACTATCTCACATACAAAGCTCATTCCAAACTTGGGACATTCATCATCACCTGTCATCTTCCTTTGCATCTCCTATCACATTTCAGAGCCCAACTAAATTACTTCACCTAAAGGCAATGGTTTGGTTGCACTTCCTCTCTCTTTCTCTCTTCTTTTGAAAGAGTGAGTAACATTATTTCATAGGCACAGTAAAGGAATGACTGTTCCAAGTACTAGTGAATCTTTTGTTATAACTATTATGTTTATGAATGCCTTCTTTAGATAAAAACATGAGTTATGATTGATAAATGGTATACTGAAAGAGTTAACCTCTTGAAACTAACATAATAATGAAGGGCAAGTTTCCCCTTCCCACATCTCCCACTAGCATCAAAAACCATTTATTATAATACTTAGTGTCTACATCAGATATAGGTTTTGAATGATATATGATCTAAATGAGAAGAATCACTTGTTTTAAAACAAGTGATCATTTCCCTTAAACTCATAACATTAGTTTAGAATATCTTTGGCAAATTTAAAATGCTCAGTTATTAATACAGAGAGGAATGCTTTAAGAGTGATCATTAAAGTTCTTTTAAATTAATTCTCCATGCCTGAAATATTTCTTACAAGGACCATAGCTTAGCTGAATTGCCACTGTGCCTTGTTGAATTACTATCGTTCATTTTCTTGGAATTACCTCCCTCTTGACGTTCACATAGACCAAATTCATTTGTCTTTCAAAGTTAGATTTACTTCACAAATACCCTATGAACACTTTTGTGGATTTTGAAATTGCTTCATGGTTTTCTGTAGTTATTTTGGGCTGTAAAGAGCTTATTTGAAATTATTGTTGTACAACTGTAGAACTAGAGGAGATGTTAGAGATTATCTAGTCCCATTTATAATTTACAAGGAAAAAAAATGAGATTCTTTCCCAAATCACTTTCTGTTTCATTTATGGTTTGCAAAAGTCAACTATTTTAATATGATACCTCAGTTTTACTTTTAAAAATGATTCTCTATGAGAGGGTGTGGAGCAAGATGGCCAAATAGAAACCTCCAGCAATAGTGTCTCCACAAAAACACCAAACTCAACAACTATCAGTGCAAGCAAGCACTTTCAGAAGAATGAAAAATCAGGTGAGTGATCCTACTACCAAATTTTAACACTATATCAAGAAATAAGGAACTGAAGAGAGTAGAAAAGACAATTGTGTATCACCTACGCCACTTCATCTCCATGCCCCTACAACCTACCAAAATGAACCAAGGAGAAACACAAAACCTAAATAAACCAATAACAAGAAATGAGATGGAAGCAGTAATAAAACGTCTCTCATCAAAGAAAAGCCCAGAACACAATGGCTTTACTTCTGAATTCTACCATGTATTCAAATTCCAACTCAATAGGAAAAAATCAAATAATCTGATTAAAAAGTGGGCAAAGGATCTGAATAGACATATCTCAAAAGAAGACACACACATGGCCAATGGGTATATGAAAAAATGCTCCACATCATTAGTTATCAGAGAAATGCAAATCAAAACTACAATGAAATATCATCTCACCCCAGTTAAAATGGCTTTCGTTAAAAGGAGGTAATAGCAAATGCTGGTGAGGATGTGGAAAAAGGGGACCCTCTGTAGACCACTAGTGCCAATGCAAATTAGTGCAGTCACTATGAAGAACAATATGGAGGTTCCTCAGAAAACTAAAAATAGATCTACCATATGATCCAGCAATCCCATTGCTGGATATATATCTGAAGGAGGGGAATTCAGTATATCAGAAAGATATCTATATTCTCATGTTTATTGCAGCACTATTCACAATAAACCAAGATTTGGAATCAACCTAAGTGTCCATAAACAAATGAATGGATAAAGAAATTATGTTACATTTACACAATGGAATATTATGTAGCCATAGAAAACAATGAAATCCTGCCATTTGTAACAACATGGATGGAATTGGAGAATATTACGTAAAGTGAATTAAGCCAAGTACAGAAAGACGAACCTCACATGTTCTCACTCTCATATAGGAGCTAAATATTAAAAATAATTGATCTCATGGAGACAGAGAGTAGAATGATGGTTACCAGAGACTGGGAATGGTAGCTGGGAGGACAGGATAAAGTAGTGAGGGCTAATGGGTGCAAAAATATAGTTAGATAGAATGAACAATACTTGACTGCACAACAAAGTGACTATAATTTAAAATAAGTAGAGAAAACTTTAAAATAATTAAAGAGTGGAATTAGAATGTTCATAACACAAAGAAATGATAAATACATGAGGTGATGGATACCCCAGTTACCCTAATTTGATTAATTCACATTGTATACCTGTATCAAAACATCACATGTACCCTATAAACAACTATTATATAGCAATAATAATTAAAATAAAATTTAAAAAGACTCTCAACTATATTTATTTCTAAAATTATTTTTATGAATATTGTTGTCATTCCTTGTATGTATATTACATATACATATTGTACATGTATATGTGTATATATGTTACATATACACATATATGATGTGTATGTATATATATGTGTGAAGATACACACACAATTATAAGGATTTTCCTGTCAAGTTAGGGTCAGGGTACCCATCAGGTTAGTTAGCAGTGAAAGTTCCATCTCCCAACAAAATCCTCAATCCCAGGCAACTAAAAGAGACAATCACTCTATATCAGGTTATTTAATCTTCTTTGTAAACATAATTTAAATGTCCCAATTAGAGTACTGAACAACCTTTTATTTAATCATTCTTCTAATGCTAAATATTAAGATAATTTCCAACTGTCCATATTTCCCTGGTTTTTCTCAAGTTTAAAAGTTATAAACTGAAGGGCATGCAAGATCTAAGGGCAAAAATTTACCTCCTAGACCTAAGCTATCTAATACACAAGACACATGTGGCTATTGAACACTCAAATTGTCACTAGTCAATTGATCTTGGCTGTATATACAAAATGCAACTTGACATCAAAGATGTAATGCCAGAGTAAGAATGTAAAATATCTTATTAGTATTTTTATACTGCTTATGTGTTGAAATGGTTATAGTTTAAATATATTAGGTTAAATAAATTACATTATTAAAATTAATTGGTTTTACCAGAAAAATTATAGATGTGAAGAACTGATTAGGGGTTAACATGGATTAAGGATGTGAGACAGGGTGGTTAGAGGGAGGTGGTTGTGGTTACACAAGGGCAGCAGGAAGGATTCTTTAGGTAAGAGAACTCTTGTGTCTTGACTGTGGTAGCGGATGCATAAACTAATGTGTGATAAAATTGTATAAAACTAAATTTACACACACACTCTTAAGTGAGGACAGGTGAAACTTGAGAAATAAGAGTAAGTTTGGAGGATTACATCAATATCAATGTCCTGATTGTGATATTGTACTCTAGTTTTTGTGAGATCTTATGGGGGGGGTAACTAAATAAAGGGTATAGGAATCTTAATATATTATTTCTTACAACTGCATGTGAATTTGCTATTATCTCAAAATTAAAACTTAAAAATTTTTACTTTTTAAAATTTTTGATGTTACTACTAAAAAAACTTAAAATTTCATATGGGTCATGTATTATATTTCTATTAGATAGTGCTACCTTAGAAAAACCATAGATTTCTTACTGCCAGAAATAACCCACATATTTTTTTGAAATAAGTTATCCTTTCTTTATTCTTTACCATCAACCCAACCAATGTTATGAAGAGATATATAATAATTTCACTTCCTATCAATAGATCATTATACAATGTGAAAGGGAATATCATAAATATTACATTCAGAGGGTACTTGACATTGTCTGTCCCTAGGATTTTTATCAATAAGTCAGGAAATTTTTTTGTTTATTTTTCTCCTAAAAATTCTAGAAAAGAGGGACCCTGAAATCATCTCTGTAGCCTTACACCTAAACTCCTATATAGCCCATTTGATACTCTTGCAATTTCAGAGCCTCACTCCTCCTGAAAACTTTCATCCTGGCCCCATCTAGCAGAGTTAGCAAGATTCTCTGAGTCAGTGCCAACTCCTGAGGTAGGACGTTAATCTTTCAATGGGAAAAAGAACAGAACACTATTTTGAGAAGGCTCAAGTCCTGCTTTAAGGCTTGAATGCTAATTTCTCCAATTTGATGATATTACTACCCAAAAGCTTCCTATTCATTTTATTCTTTGGATTGATCTGCACCATGAGATGCTAGGTGCTTTGGTATTTACAGTCCAGTAGTTTTTCTCATTAAATGGCCATATGTCTTACCATTATCTCACAATATGATTCTTTTCAAATTTCACCTCTACCAGGGCCTTAGATTATTTGAATATTTCTTATCAATATTCCCATTGGGACTGAACAGGCCTACCTCTTCAAGTTAATTATTTTATGTCTCCTATCAAAATAAATTCTTAGATCTCCCTTATACATTTTAGTTGAAACTGACCAGCCTGACTGTGATTATTCCTCAAGGATCACCTATGTTTTTATATACTTGTAAATATTTAAAAATTGCGTCTTCTCAGGCATGGCATATTCTCAGAAACATTGCTCCCAGCCAGTATATTTATTATTTTGAACAATAAAATTACAGCATTATAAATGCAAAGATCCTGGCTCATTATATTATTTGACTAAAAGACATCAGATATAATTTGCTGATTCATCTCAGGCATATTTTAATCTTCTCTTTTTGTTACCATTATAAGGCAAAACCAAACAACACAAAATAAAATAAAATATAACCAAACAAATAACAACAAAAAACACTATGGCAAAGCAAAGGAAATGTAGATTACATTTGCATCGTTTAACGAGATTTAAGGCTTACAGAGTTCCGATTTGCATCAACTCTACAATAAGATGGAAATGATATAAAGTTTATGCTACATCTGCCAATATGTGTACAAAATTTCAAGGTGTATACAAACTGTCAAGGCTGTCTTAACTTGGCAGCCTTTTGTTTTTTAAACTCTACAGGTACCCAATAACTGATTAATTCCAGATATTCAAACATCTGGTTGGTAATGACACCCTTGATTAAACAGAGAGATAATTTTGCCCCATGAGCCATTAGAGGCACACACCTGGCCATCCTTGAGTAAAATAATACCCAATGGCATGTGCTTTGCTAGAAGGTAAGGTGCCACAGAGGACCACGAAGATTGAGTACATTAACAGGCAGAAACCCTATATAAGAGAAGAGCAGAGATGTTATGGGGTGGGGTAGAGGAAATTCACACTTGTCGAGAGTCAGGCACTGAGCTAGAGATTATAAAGGTTTTTGTTCCTCATTTAATCCTCTCAATAATACAATAAGATAGACAAATTTATATCCATTCACAGATAGGGAACTGAGCCTTAAATTAAACACAGAACCCAAATAGCATTTATGTCATTTAAACTCAATTTCTGCCAGACTCTAAAGCTTGTGTTTTCTCTACCACAAGATCTGGTGGGAAGATTGTTATGAAATTCAGTCTTCAGGAAAGACAGAAGATCCCTCTGCTCTGTGGCTGTGAAGGAAGTGGTAACAAGGTAATATACAGGTGACTGGAAGAAGTAATTGCACAACACATGGGACCATCTAGTCTAGCAGACAGGAAGTCCCACCAGCAGAAAGAAGCAGAGGCAATGACCTTGTCAAATGTGGTAGTGTGTTCTGTCAACTCCTGTCTTTCTCATCTTGCTAGTTTTATTCATGGATGCTTTTTCCACCTCAACTAGATGGGAAATGAGCAAAAGGATGTCAGCAGCCTCAGCATTCTAGACCATGGACCCTGTAATTATTCCCTTGGCCAGAGGGTAAAACCTTTGCCTTTGTGTGTGCACAAAGTCACAACCTTCATATACTTCCCAGCCATTTTGATTCAGCTCTTAATCTCGTTTTCTTGCTTCTCCCTCTATTCTAAGAGTAGAGGTTTTGACATTCTGCTGAATTTTCATTAGCCTCTAGTCATATTTGATCATGCCCTTCTCTCTAACCTAAGCCACTGTTTCCACTCATAATAAAACATACAGCATCCCCATTGGTTTGAGTTTGAGTATAATTTACCCTTTGGACCTCACTGTGCATTGAACTCTCTCAGATTAAGTAGAATTCACAAAATTTGCACACTAGTTGGCTACCTGAAAGGGGCCACATCTATAGTTAAACTAATTTTCTTATTCATCATCATGCCCCACTCAACCTCTATCTTTTCCCTTCCCTGCTCATGTGGCTGAGGTCCTAACACTCCATGCAGCCACACCTGAGCAGACAAAGAAATGTCAAAATGGTTCAGCTTGAAGTATTGTGTTCAAGAGAGACATGAAAGAAGACTGCCAGCAGTTAGCTGTAACCTCCCTTCAGTGTCCTCTGACAAGACACAGCAAATAGATTGCCATTGGCAAGGCCACAGGCAAAGTTGTTAAATTTTTGTCTTTAAGGTTTTAGGTGAAGTGATCTTAAATGCTTTCAAGTGGGAATTCCTCAGTAGTCTATTTTTTTCTTCTTCAGATATTTAGGTGAACACATTAGCCAAAAGACTTTCAATAATCCTTCTTCTTAATGTAATGAGTCCTTATAGTGTGGATATTAACAATACTCAACATTTTAGGGGGAAACAGTGTCTCCAAGAAGACTACATGTGAGATTTCTTATGAGTCTCATGGATGCCCCCTGCTTTAACTTTACTGTGTTTCATTTCTTTTTCCTTTTGCTATTTTGGTTCCCACACTGTTATCTTGCAATTATTTATCCCTGCTTCCCCTGAGCTCCTGTCTGCAATTTGCCTGTTTTACACTCCCTGCCCACTTTGCCTTAATCCCCTTGCTGTGATACTCCCTCCCCTTTCCCCAAGTCAAAGCTATGAGGTTTTAGTCATGGCAGTTCATCTATCTTATCATACAACTCCTCTTTTTGGAGTGGACAGGCTGAGATAAAATATGGCAAAAAATGGTTGGAAGCTAAAGCGTCTCCAGGACCCACGTCGGTTTCCATCCCAGTTCTCTGCACCTCTCACTACTGGTTTCTTTGTCTGTATCTTTTTCCTCTTTGAAATAAAGATAGTTATATACTTCTAAGGACTGAATTTCTTTTCTTCATTCATCCAAGACAATCTTCCTATCCTGAACATACAGATAGTCTTTTTTTCCTTGGCTCTGTAAAATGAATTATTTGATCTGAGAGTCCATAATGAATTTTTCTTGGTCTTAATTAGATCATTAAACCAGGGGTTGAGATCATAACATGTCATCCTAATGATATCTATTTAATCAAAACGTCCATTTGTTTTCATTACACCAAGTTTAGAAAGCAATTCCAAAGTGCTTTCCAGGGTGTTAATTGTCTTTTAGGTTTCTTTTTTTTTTTTTTCCAGTGGAGGTGAAGAATGTGCTGCAATGGACAACAAAAGAGTGATCTTATTAGGTCACTCACTGAATCTCCTTTCTGTCTCTCAGAATTCTTCTATCCTTCAATATTCATCTCAAACGCAACATCTTTAAGAAACTTGGATAAGGGTTGCCTATGATTTTTACACACTAGGTTTATCTATTCATCAGGAAAATGGCTGGCAAAGAAAACCCTTTCCAGCAGAACAGACCTTAGTGTTCCTTTCAGAACTTACCTTAGTTGGCAGCACATGTAGCTAGTTCTTCCAGCAGAGAGAAGGGGGTGTGGCCAAATTGACTGAGAAATGAACTCACACCAATTACAGCCAGGAGATGACTCTTGGTTATCCTTATACACTAAGGCATGGTATATGCTCTAAATCAGGGTTTCTCAAAGTTTTGGTCACAAATCAATAATAGCGTCACCTGAGAGTTTGTTATAAATACAAATGGTCAGTCCCACACCAGACCTACTGAATCCAAAACTCTGGATATTGTTCCAGGTGATTCTGAGTGTAGGCTAGAGTTTGACTATACATTTTTTAGAAGAATGGACCTATTAATCACCTCCTGGCTATTTAGAGTGTTAAATATGCCTCACTACACACACCCACCCACCCACCAACACACACACACACACACACACACACACACACACACACTATACATATAGAGATATTTTTAACACTAGCTGTCAAGGCTTCTAATTATCACCACTTCCTGTCATTCCCTTGTGTAGTTCATTTCCTTTGAGCATAGGCTGGACCTAGGGATTTGCCTATGATATATAAAACATGGATATGGTTAGGTGCAAAAGGCTGTGATTTCCATCTTGCTAGCACTCTTTCCTTGGCCTTTCTTGCTTGCTTGTTCAGGCTGCAGTCATATGTGGTGAGGAACTGAGGGCAGCCTCTGAACAATGACCAACAATGAACTGAGGCCCTCAGTCCGCTAGAGGAACTGAATCCTTCCAACAACTACATCGGTGACCTTAGGCCTGTCCTTAAAAAAAAATTTCTTTTCTTTTTAAAGAAATAGGAATTTTAATGCATATGACATACTTAGGATATAATAGTAGGCAATAAAAAATAAAACCCCTAATTCATAGAGTTAAATCTCAAAAATATAATGATATAAACAGTACAAAGTAAGAGAACAGTGCTATCTGCTTATCAGTAAACAATCATAGAAGAAGCATTATCTATGAGCCAAGCATTTAATCTTCATGTCAACCTTAATAAATATGTATCATTAACCCTATTTTCCAGATAAAAAAGTAGTAACTGATTTAGACTAGATAAAGAACTTTGCCAAGAAGGTATACATACAGCAGAGCCAGGTTTCAAATGCAGGTTGTCAGGCTCCAGACTAACCATCCTTAACCACGGCAATATTCTAACTTCCTTATGTAGAAAGGTAGTTATCTTGTTCCCAACTGTGCCTATGCTTATATTTACCTACATAAATGTATATACATGCATATATATTTTTCCTGATTTTTTAACAATGAATAAAAGGATGAAATTGATTGGAAATCAGCATAGAGAACAATGAAAGAGTAATTCTTGTTTCTTTGCTTATCTACCCCAGGAGACTTTTCAGCTGTTTTTCATGGGATTTCTCTTTGTTAGGGTATAACTCATTGCTGTACCTGTAAATATCCTCTCCAATAAAAACAACAGAAAGAGACATTCACCCATAAGTTGAGATGCTTCATTCAAAGTTGTCTTCCTCTAAATACAAGTTCATTCCCATATCCCATATCCCATATCCCATATCACATATCACATATCCTGGTCTCTATCAGAATCACCTGCTTAACTTGTTAAAACTACCAATGGCTAGGCCTCAAGCCACCTGTGCTCATTCCACAGTTGTGAAGTGTGACCTGGGATCTGAGATTCTGCTTGTCTACTGATTCCCCAGCTGATTCTTGGACACCAAGTTTGAGACCTTTATTTTTGACATAAGAAAAATGTTTTAACAGTTTTTCACAGTTGTTTTAGCCACAAGGCATATGAACAAATTAAATTAATATCCAAATTAAGTGTAGAGAGGATTATAGGACTTGTTATTATAGTCAAGATTATACATACTTTTTTTCAGGACTAAGTTACAGGTACTTTATAATCCTTTCATTGAGATACAAAATATTCTGAAGACTAATTTGAGAAAATCAGATTGCAAGATTGAGAGAAAAGCACCTACTGTTAATTAGGGGTTGGTTATATTTGGTATCACTTGGACTAATTGAAGTACACTGGTCTTTGTTAACTGGGTCATCCAGGGGTCAAGAGAACAGGTGGTTGAGCACAATTTCATAAGCACCTGTTTAATATTTGGCTCTATAATTTCCCTGAAGTTGATCGAAGTGGGGATATGATCATTACCCAAAGATTGTTTAGAGAGATTGAGCCTTGACTGATGAAAAAGGAGCTAATTAGAAACTCACCTTTCCAATCTGGAAAGTTATAAAGTTTAAATAAGATTGGCAAGCAATGTGCTGCCCTGATAAAACTGGTCTTTCACCACTGTTCTTGTCCCTCCTGCAAGTGAAATTTTTGTCCACATTTTTCCCTAATTAAATTATCTATTTTCTCTAAGAGAGCATACACTTTTGTATTCTATTCCCATTTTCTCCTTTTTTCAATAACTAGATTTATCATTGTCACAAATTATTTTAACATCTGAAAAAAAATTACCTACATGGGTTACTCTGATGCATATGTGGATTAAATTTTAACATCCCTAATAGGTTATTTGAAAAGAAAATCTTCAGAGAAGTCAAATAGCTTTGATTTAACAGTTTGCTATCCATAACATTTACCAAAATGTAGATGTTATGCTGGGAATAACTTTAATAGTGAATAATGTGGTTACTTTTTAGGACAGAAAACTGTGTAATTAATATATAATAAATAATGAAAAGTCTGGAGCCACTTCCAAAAATAGTTTCGCAGTTTTTGAAAAATTAAAAAAATATACATACGATTTGACTGAGCAATTGTACTCCTGGGCATTTATCTCATAGAACTGAAAACTTATATCTGTACAAAACTCTGCATAATTGTTCAGAGCAGTTTTATCTGTAATAGCCAAAAACTGATCATAGCCAAAATGTTCCTGAATGGTTAAACAAACTGTGGTAGATTCAAACTATGGAATACTGCTCATCAATTAAAAGGAGTGGATTCTTGACGCATTCAATAGCTTGGATGGATCTTAAGATTACTATGCTGAATAAAAAATATCAAGCGCCATGAACTATGTGTTCATTTATATAACATTCTTGAAGAGATGAAAGTATAGAGATGGAAAACAGATTAATGTTTGCCATAGGTTAGGGATGATAGAGGGAGGGTTCGAGTGTGACTCTATTGGGGTAGCATTAGGGACATCTTTGTGGTGATTGAATAATTCTATATCTTGATTGTGGTGGTGATTACATGAATCCATGCCTTTCATAAAATGACAGAACTATACACAAACATGGTACTAATATGAAATTCCTGGGTTTGATATTATGCTACAATTATATAAAATGTAACCTTTGGGAAAAACTGGCTGAAGGGTACATGGAACCTCTCTGTACTATCATTGCAACTTTCTGTGAATTTACAATTATTTCAAAACAAAAATTTGAAAAATAATCAAAAGCTGAAATATTGTAGGGGAGAATAGTATGCAACTAATAATGGAATCTCAAAATATATAAACTAGTACTTGACAGAATTGGATGGAGATATAGACTATTACACAATCATAATAAGCAATTGTTAACACCCCATAATACAAATGTTTGTACTAACTAGACAAAATAATCTGTAATGATCAAGAAGATCTGAACATCCCTAAAAACTACCTTTACCAAAGTAATATTTACAGAACACTGCATACAACAGCAGCTGAATACACATACTGTTCAGGAGTACATAGTACATTCACCAATAGTAATGTTGGGCCATAAAATACACCTCAATAAATTTCCAATACATGATGGAAACTAGTCATGAGAAATATATTCTTTAGGTTCAATAACTAGATATGGAAACATTTTATGAAGGGAATATAATGAAAGTATAGCATATAAATATCTCTGCATGTGTTTAAATATTAAGTAAAGAAATGACTGGCAGAAGAATATATTGAAGATTTACATATTTTTTCCACTGGAATTAATATATTTTTTAAACAAGCAGCATACAATATGTGATTTAAAATAGCAAATCATAATAAGTTGTCCTTTCTGAATAATTAGAACAAATTAGAAATGGTAATATTATTCTGCTTTCATCAACTCCCAAGTAAGTTTTAAAAATAGTCACCATGGTTCATCCAAAATTGCTAGGCTGTAAACAAGGAAAACACTGAAAAAAGTGAACTTATGTTTTTTAACTTGTTGTTAGAAAATCATATGTTAAGCCTCATAAATTATGGGACATTGAAAATAACAGAAATAAAGAAGAAAATCACAGTCACCACGGTTACATGCCTACATGGACAACTTCAACATCTAGCATCCCACCTCAGGGCTTAAGATGGTGACTGCTACATGGAAATTCAAGAATAAATGTCAATTATTTATTTTTCATTTATTTTCATATAATTGCTGCAAGACATATTTATTTAGGGTCAACTCATTGGAGATACATGAGAGAATCAACAGAAAAAAATGCTGCCTTATAGCACTTACATTCTAGTGGATTAAAGGTAGTAAATTTTATACATAGAAGGATGAAACTTTTCTCAATAGATTCACTTTCTTAACCATTGTCAAATCAAACAGGATGCAGAGTAACCAGCCTATTCAAGGAAAAGGTATGGCCAGCAAACTTGTGTAATGAGAAAATCTCTCAAGACAACCTGACATAGGTCAAATTCATGAAATTCACAGTAGGATAGAGTATATTTCCGGTAAATGATGAAAAGATCAGATGCTAATTCAAATCCACTGAAAGAAATCTTGACAGGTATAGAAGTATTTATATGGCTTTCCCATGGCCAAAGATGTAAATAAACCAGAATTTATACAGGGAAAGTTGTCTTCTTTGCTGTCAAACAATTGTAATGTATATTGAATTGACAGGTATTTAGAGACAATGTATTATGTGTTCAGGATTGAAATGAAGGGGCTGGGAGGAATAAATGTAGAGCATATTAATAGAATGTGATCTCTGATTAAGAAATTATATTACATTTTGTCTCAATGTATGGACACACTCATAAACCAATACTTCTTATTTGTTTAAGCAGCCATTAAAAGGCCATTTGTGCTGGGAAGACAAGCCCAAGATATTTTAGAAAAAGGGTTACTTTAAGGGTTGATGAAGTGACAAGTGGAAATGGGAAAAAAAAAATCATGGCTTGGTTGATCAGAGCAGAAATAGGATACTCCAAGATAATTATGTGTTACACCCCTTCATGTTGAAAAACAGCAAGAGAGAGAGAAAGAAAAAGAGAGAGAGAGAGAGAGAGAAAGTACTTTTTATCCTATGTAAGTAGATTTAGATCTGGATTTAGCATTCTAAATCCAGAGATAAAGGACTGTCTCTCTTAAGGATTCTTTTGGAGATGGAGTGGCTTAGCGAAGCTAATGAGTCTGGAACCAATGTCCAAATCTTCATTTCATTTTTTCCTTTTTGACCCTCATATGCAGACATTTACAAGCACAGGTTTTACATGGTCTTTATTACTTTTATCTTACATACAATCTGCCTACCTAAATTTCACTGCCCCCACCCATGAGTGCACTTACTCTTACTTTCTTCAGTATATATATGCATGTCTCCGTGTGTATTTTTAATATGGTATTATTTTGATGTTTCAATGAAAATAAGTGGTATTGAGCTTTAGATTTCAACCTAATTGTGCTTTTAGCACTCAATACTATGTTTTTAATACCTATATTTAATCTTACATAGCATTTCTTAATCATTTTTGCTCTTTGGTAGCCTGGGCTGCTTCCCAAAATAATCTTTTATTGGGGATTGTCAAAAATGGCGGATTAGGGATGACCTCCTGGCTCTCTACTCTTAGAGTGGGAGGTGAAGAAGGTGGCCTGAATCACTCGAGTGGGTAGTTTTCCCACAGGATCAGCTTCATGAAATTGCAGGGAAGCTTCGAGGGGCCACAGTGTTGGGAAAAGGAGGAAAGTGACTCAGTGTATTTGCTGTGAAGTTCCGAGAATCCGAGTGGTACAGTGGGGATTGGAGTGCAAGCTGGCTGCACTCAGCTGCAGCCAAACAGCTGTGTGATCCTTCCCACAGAGGGACGACTTCTCCTTCACCGACTCCCACACCACACAAGCAGGGAAGTGCCTGAAGACAGCATGAAGAGGCAACACGGACCTGCAGGCAGGTTGGAGAGGAGGCAGGAGCAGAAAGTAATTTGAAATCTCCAGGGCATGGTGCAAGGTTACCTTTGCTGGGAGATCTATAAACACCAGCGGCTTATGCCTCGCTTGTAAAGGGACAGAAAAGTGGAACAGATTGTTCATTTGACTGAGGTGTCTGGTGGACTCAGGCAGCCCAAGCGCTTCTGGGGAGGGAGCAGAAGAGGGGATGAGTGCCATCCTCCACGGTTCCTCCCAAGGGGTCTCCAGCGGCCCAATCCCCACTGCCAGGGTCACCCAGAAAGTTTTCACCCCTCAGCAGGACTTGCCCGTGGGACCCAGCTGCTTGAGCTTTGCTGGTGAAGGGTCAGAAGAGGGGGCAAGCCCCATCTTCCACAGATCCTCCCCAGGGGTCTGCAGTGGCCCAAGCTCCACTGGTGACACACGAAAGGGATAGTTTTCACCCCTGAGCAGAGCCTCTCAGTGGTCCCCAGCAGCTCAAGCACCGCCAGTGAGGGAGTGGAAGAGGGAAGGAGCTCGCTCCTTGGTGAAGCCTCCTGGCAGATCTCAGTGTCTCAAGTCCCACCAGGGAGGGGAGGGAAGAGTGAGAGAGATTGGTCCCCAGGTGGTGTCCTCCAGTGAGGCCAGAAAGTTCCCCATCCCCCCAACTGCCTCTGCCTTGCTCCTAACAAATAGAACCCTCCTTAACAGGGTGGAAATAGGAAAGAGAGCGATTTTCCAACTCTGATGCAGGACAACAGTACCCCCAGCACATTATGGGGTTTTGAGATAGGTGCTTCTCTCCAAAACTACAGACTCCACCCCCGAGCAGAGTAGTGAAACAAACCATTATTCAAGCTGAAACCAGAGGCTGGTCTTCTATCTCCTATTGCTTAGTATCCATTGCTGGCCTGTTTTTCCCAGACCCCTCCCCTAAAAGGGTTTAGTAACAGCCTCTCTAGACTGATACCCAAGCTGAGACACGAGCCCATATCCTGGAGGCGACCTGGAAGACAGGGTCTTCAGCCAAAGGATCAGCCCCCAGCCCTGGAAACACACAGTAGTGAGGGAGTCTGCTTTTAGGGCTAAGGCCCACCTGGGTTGCAGAAGATCCTTGTCCGCGACTGGTATTCCGAAGGATAGGGCCTGACCCATAGTATGCAGAAGCAGAGTTGCCAAGCAGGCTGCTCTCTTTTCCATGTCTCTCAGCAACACTGGGCAAGGCCTCTTCAACAACCCTGAGCCTTTTACTTCACACCATCCATATAAACTCCATCTTTGGAGGGTGGAGTAAAAAGAGTTGACGCCCTACTATAGCGAGACCATTTGGATCATCTGTTAAAAGCAGAATACAAGGGCTCATCCTTGGTATCCAGGAAGTTGCCAAATTATAGACTTGAGTTCTGAGAAGGAGAATATCAATAAGAATCCCTACCAATTGCACTAAAAGACACTTTCCACCAGGAGCTGCCACACATGTGCAGCGAATGATCTCTGAATAACTTCCATATTTTAGCTCATAATACAGTCCCTGCACCTCCGATCCTCAATAAAGTACCCAGATGAGAAAGAACCAGTGAAGTTTACAGGAAACATGAAGGAGCAGAGAGAAAAGTCACCTCCAAAGCAAAATACTCATTCTCCATCATCTGACACCAACTTACATGATATGAGTAAACTGACAGAGGAAGATTTCTGAATATGAATTGCTACAAAACTAAATGGAATTGAAGAGAAAATAGAATCACAACATAGAGAAATCACAAGAACAATACAGGAAATGAATGAAAGATTCTCCAGAGAAATTGAGACTATCAAGAAAAACCAAACAGAAATTCTGGCAATGAAGGAAACAATCAAGGATTTCCATAATTCAGTGGAAAGCCTAAAGAACAGGATGGACCATGCAGAGGAAAGAATCTCAGAACTTGAAGATTATCCCTATGCTCTAAACAACTCAGAGGAAGAAAAGGAACACAGAAACAAGAGACAAGACCAAAGTTTACATGAAGTGTGGGATTATGTTAAAAAGCCAAATCTAAGATTGATTGGGATTCTGGAAGGAGAAGAGGAACATTCATAAGGGCTGGAAAACTTATTTCACAGAATACTGGAAGAAAATATGCCAGGCCTGGCCAGAAATCTTGATATCCAGAACAAGAAGCACACAGAACTCCTGGGAGACTTGATGTGAAAAGGCAATCACCTTGCCAAATGGTTTTTAGGCAGACCAAAGTAAACGTGAAAGAAACAATTCTCCATGCAGCGATACAAAAGCAGCAAATGACCTATAAAGGTAAGCCTATCAGACTAACAGCAGACTTCTCATATGAAACCTTACAAGCCAGGAGGGATTGGATGCCTATCCTTAATCTTCTATAACAGAACAAAGCCCAACCTAGAATTCTTTATCCAGCAAAATTAAGTTTCATCTATAAAGGAGAAATAAAGTCCTTCTTAAACAAACAATCACTGAAGGAATTTGCAAAGACAAGACCATCCCTACAGAAAGTTCTCAAACCTTTGTTTCTAACCGAACAGGGCTGTAGACAATCCTCAAAGTAAAATTGTCAAAGAATTAAAGTTTAGATCTCAAACTACATGATGGCTCAAGGAGTAAAACAGAGCAACAATATGAATGGTAATCTCCCTCCAATTTCAATCATTTTAATAAATATAAATGGCTTAAACTGTCCTCTGAAGAGACATAGACTTGCAGAGTGGATAAAAATTCACAAGCCTAGTATTTGCTGTCTACAGAAAACACATCTAATGCACAAAGATGCCTACTGGCTGAAGGTGAAGGGATAGAAAACTATCATCCAGTCAAATGGGAGTCAAAAGAAAGCTGGAATAGCTATACTATTTGCAGATAATATAAGCCTTAAAATAGTAAAAGTAAAAAAGGCTAAAAATGGCCATTATATAATGGTGAAAGGGAAGATCCAACAAGAAAATTTAACAATTCTTAATATCTATGCACCCAGTACAGGAGCACCCAATTACTTAAAGCAACCCTTGTCTAATCTAAACACCAGGTTACATAACACTTGTCATAGTAGCAGGGGACTTCAACAATCTATTGAATGATTTGGATAGATCCTTCAAACAGAAAATAAGCAAATAAATAATGGACGTGAACAAAGCCCTTGATCAAAAAGGTCTTACAATCTCTATAGAACATTCCATCCAAAAAAGCTTGAATTTACATTCTTCTCAGCAGCCCATGGATTTTACTCCAAAATTTATCACATCATAGGCCACAAATCAGATCTAAAAAAATTCAAGAAAATAGAAATTATACCTGTATCTTTTCTGACCAAAATGGTATAAAATTACAGTTCAATTCCTATAGGAAAACTCAACCCCTCACAAAATCATGGAAACTAAACAATCTATAATTGAAAAATTATTTGGTAAAGGGAGAAATTCAGAGGGAAATCAAAAATTTCTTTGAACAAAATGATAATGGTGATACTTCTTACCAAAACCTGTGGGATACAGCAGAAGCTTACCTGAGAGGAAAACTAATACCAATTAATGCTCACATCCAAAAAACAGAAAGCTTAGATATTGACAACCTAATGAATAAGCTCAAGGAATTAGAAAAAGAAGAGCAAACATTTTCCAATCCTAATAGAAGAAAAGAAATAATGAAGATCAAAGCAGAACTGAATGAAATGGAGAACAAGAGAACTATATTAAAGATCAACAAAATCAGAAGCTGGATTTTTGAAAAGATAAACAAAATCGATGGCCCTCTGGCTAGATTGACAAAGAGCCAAAGGGAAAGGACTCTAATAAACTCAATAAGAAATGCAAAAGGAGACATCATAACATATACCACAGAAATACAAAACATTATATTTGACTATTATAAAAAACTATATGCCCCAAAACTACAAAACAAAGATGAAACGGACAAATTCTTGGATCCATACAACCTCCCTAAGTTCACCCAGTAGGTAACAGAATTCCTGAACAGACCAATCTCAAGCTCAGAAATTGAAGCAGTACTTAAAAACCTCCCCAAAAGGAAATGTCCCAGACCGGATGGCTACACTTCAGAGTTCTACCAAACATACAAAGATGAACTCATACGTATACTACAGAAATTATTCAACACCATTGAGAATGATGGTATCCTTCCTAACTCATTCTACTAAGCCAATATCACCTTGGTACCAAAGCTAGGAAAGGACATAACAACAACAACAAAAATTCCAGACCAATATCCCTCATGAATACAGATTCAAAAATCCTAAATAAAATTCTAGCAAATAAAATTAATCAGCACATCAAAAAAAAATAATAATTCACCATGACCAGGGGGGCTTTATTCCAGGGATGCAAGGCTGGTTCAACACACACGAGTCTATAAATGCAATTCACTTCATAAATAAAATCAAGAACAAAGACCATATCATTCTGTCAATAGATGCTGAAAAAGCATTTGACAAAGTCCAGCACACCTTTATTATAAAAACTCTTAACAAAATAGGCATAGACAGTTCATACCTTAAACTTATCAAATCCATTTATGACAAACCCATTGCTAATATCATTCTAAATGGGGACAAATTTAAATCATTCCCTCTTCAATCCAGAACTAGACAAGGATGCCCACTCTCTACTCTTCTATGCAACGTAGTGCTCAAAGTCCTAGCTATAGCAATCAGACAAGAGAGGGGTATTAAAGGCATCCAAGTGGGGCCAGACAAGATCAAACTCTCACTTTTTGCTGGTGATATGATATTATACCTAGAAAACCCCATGGATTCATCCAAGAGACTCCTAAATTTAATAAATAAATTTGGTAAAGTTTCAGGTTATAAAATCAATATACACAAATCAGAAGCATTCATATATGCCAAGAACCATCAAGCAGAAACTCAAATCAAAAACACAATACACTTTACTATAGCCCCAAGGAAAATGAAATATCTAGGATTATACTTAATGAAAGATTCAAAAGATTTATACAAGGAGAACTACAAAACACTAAAAAAAGAAATTGCAGATGATTTGAACAGATGAAAAAATCTACCTTGTTCATGGATTGGTAAAATCAATATCGTTAAAGTGTCAATATTACCTAAAGTGATCTACAGAATTAATGCAATCCCCATCAAAATACCACCAGCATTCTTTACAGATCTAGCAAAAATAATTCTATACTTTGTATGGAACCAGAAGAAATCTTGTATAGCCAAAGCAATCTTAAGCAAAAAGAAAAAACTGGGAGCCATCAGTCTTCCTGACTTTAAGCTATACTATAAATCAATAATAGTTAGATCAGCATGGTACTGGCACAAGAACAGAAGCATTGATATCTGGAATAGATCTGAGATACCAGAGATGAAACCATCAGTATATGGTAATATAATCTTTGATAAAGCCGACAAACATATACAATGGGGGAAAGAATTTCTCTTCAATAAATGGTGCTGGGAAAACTGGTTAGCTACATGCAGAAGTTTGAAACAGGATCCCTACCTCTCACCTCTCACAAAAATTCACTCAAGATGGATAACAGACTTAAACTTAAGGTATGAAACCTGAAGAATCCTAGAAGGAGATGTTGGGAAAACCCTATCAGATAGTCTAGGCAAAGAATTTTTGAGGAAGATCCCCAGGGCAATCACTACAGCATCAAAAATAAACAAATGGGATCTGAACAAATGAAAAAGTTTCTTCACAGCCAAGGAAACCATTCTTAGAGAAAATAGACAACCCACAGAGTGGGAGAAAATATTTGTTCTCTACACCTCTGATAAAGGTCTAATAACAAGAATCTATCTAGAACTTAAAAGAATTAACAAGAAAAAATCAAACAATCCCATCAAGAAATGGGCAATGGAAATGAAAAGAAACTTCTCCAAAGAAGACAGAATAATGGCCTGCAGACATAGAAAAAAATGCTCAACATCTCTAATCATCAGAGAAATGCAAACCAAAGCCCCAATGAGATAACACCTAGCCCCAGTAAGAATGGCCTATATCAAGAAATCCCAAAACAACAAATGCTGGCGAGGATACGGAGAGATAGGAACACTTTTATACTCCTGATGGGACTGCAAATTAGTGCAACCTTTGTGGAAAAGAATTTGGAGATACCTCAAACAACTAGAAATAAAAATATCATTCGACCCAGAAATAGCATTGTTGGGCATCTACCCCAAAGAGCATAAGACATTCTATTCTAAAGACATCTGCACCCGAATGTTTATAGCAGCACAAGTCACTATTGCACGGTCATGGAAACAACCCAGTGTTCACGAATTCATGAGTGGATAATTAAAATGTGGTATATTCTCACAATGGAATATTACTCAATGCTAAGAAATGACAATGAGCTAGTACCGTTTATGCTATCCTGGATTAAGCTCAAGCCTGTTATCCAAAGTGAGGAGACACAAGACATGGAAAATGGGCCCCACATCCTCTCGCCATCAAATTGGTACTGAGTGATTAAAACTATGGTTCTCAAATGGTGGTAATGTTCACCAGGGACTCGGGGAGTGTGGGGGAGACCCAATCTTAGGGATATGGCGAGCCTTTTGCAGGGGAAGGGCATAACTCTAACCCTTGTTAGGGAGAGGCAAAGATATACAATGTAACCAAAATGTCAAAAACAAACAAACAAAACATTTTATCGGGTGGTGGGCTGGCGGGAGAGGGGGGAGTAGGAGAAGGGTGTATACTTACATAATGTGTGTGGTACGCACCACCGGGGGATTGGACACGCTTGAATCTCTGGCACATCGGGTGAGGGAGGGGGGGCAGGGGCAACATTTGTAACCCTAACAATATTTGTACACCCATAATATGATGAAATAAAAGGAAGAAAAAAAATAACCTTTTGTTGAACTTTATGGACCAAAAGTACTTAACACCTCTAATGGTTATAGTGAAACACATAGGATTACAAAATAAACCAACTATACTGAAATGAAGTTATCAAAATATGAAAACATATGCTAATAGCAGTATATGTTTATTAGCACATTAAAAATATAATCTAATGATCAGTTTAAAAACAGCCATTATTTCATTATAATAAACAGGAGATGCAACATTTTGAGATGTTTAAAATAATATTAATGTGATTTGAAGATAAATGTAACTTCTGTTAGTGACAAAGTCAAGATAATACTAACAGAACTATAGTTTGTTGCTTTCATTCATAATTAATTAAAATGTGAAATTTCAATTAGAGTTTTGTGAATATGATGATTAATTTTTCCCCCCTCTAAGCTCATTGACCCTCTGAATCTATTTGGTATTTTACCCTGGGTTAGCAACTCTTGCTTTAAGTTCACTGATTTTGTTTGTATGCATCTCATTTACATATACATATATATCATGTACATGATAAATATATAATTTCACCCACTCGTAGAGTGGTGGGAAAATTAAATAAGATAATATACAATAACATTTATTGCATTGTTTAATACATTGTTTAATACATACATTGTTTAATACATTTAATACAATTGTATTGTAAAATACAAAATACTATATACAACTAAGAAAATACCACTTCCTTTTCTTAAATTTGGGCAGAAAACCAAAATTCTTGTGGAAAAATAGAAAAAAACCCAGTTTGGAATATGGCCACCATGCTATCTTTACATTAGAGCTTTATATTTGTCTCCTAAAGACTTTTGACTTAAATTTTGCATATAATCATTATTATTTAACTCTTGAGGATATGAAATCCCAAACTAGAAAATATAATTCAGGAAACTGCTAAATACAGGCAAAATGAAACATTTGAGAGTTATAACTGACATCCTGACCATGAAGAAGAAACAGGACACTCAGAGTTCAGGCATAAAAGCCACAAAATCCCAATAGTTTAAAAGCATTTAGTGTGAGCATACCCTTGTGGATAACAGTGTATCACTGTTTTTTTAATACAATATACATTCATAGTATTTTTAAAATTCTAATTCTTATCTCTGGCAAGATAATAGACTTTTTCTGTGGGTAAAATTAATGGTTAGTACCTTTAAAACAATACCAGAAAAGGCAAGTTATATGTTACCTTATGAAACTACTCCAACATACTTTAGTGCATTTCTATTTCAACTGCCTGCTTCAGAAAACAGTTGTAAAGAGTAATTGATATGTTATAATTAAAACATAATGCCAATGGAACTTGACAATTTATTTGGTAAAATTGAAACTTTCATTTTATCTATTAAAAAATCTAAGAAGATCAATAAAGGAAACTGGAACAATTGAATAGCCATATGCTTATTAATAATAATGATCTCAATCCATACTTCATACCATGCACAAAAAATTAACTTCTGGTTTTCAAAAACTGAAAATGGGGATAACACCTCAAATAATAAATACCTTAAAGCATTATTGTGATAGATGTATGTAATAAAATATGTAAAGTGCTTGGCATGAAGTTGCCTCAGTTCTGTCTTCAAAATGTCTTTCAAGTTTAGTGTTGCAATACTACTGCACTACACAATAATCAGGTACCACTTTGAATTATGATTTGTCGTGTGTCTTATCCTTCAAATTATTAGTGTCTTAAGGGTAAAAACTATGTCTTGCTTTATATCTCCACATTATTTAGCGTTCAATGGATTCTATAATAATTGAATATTTTTATTATGAAAATAGTACATATGAATACCAAATAGTCATTTGGATTAAAAGCATTACTTATTCACACACACACAAAAAAATCATGTATTTGACATTTTCATTAATTCTCTGCTAGGAAATGTCAATCAAGTCAGACATAATCAAGCTTACTCTCTTTTTTTCCTGCAAAATCTTTGCCTCACTGTCCACATCTTTTTAAAGGGGTAAAATCAGTTTTGAGCCTAAATCCAACATCACTACTACTGAATCATAATTTGGAAATATGAAAATGAAGTGGCCAGATGGCCAAATTCAGGTGTCACAAAGAGATTTGTAGAAGTGCTGATCAGAATTCAGTTAAAGTCCTTCAAATTAGTCTGCTAGCACCTGGGAAATCCTCAAAAATCACTTCATATATATTTTCACCTTAACTCTCTATCTTCCTAAAGACCATCTCAATATTGGGTCAGATTATGCATATTAAGTGATCTGTAAAAGCCATGTTAATTTAAGCTTTGAGCATTGTGCATTACAAATGACCTCCACCAGAAAATCCTCTAAGTCTATGAGTTTTTGACTCATCAGCTTCCAAAAAATTAGGTCAGGAATTGCTTAATTTAGAAATGAACTCTTCTCAATATAACAATAGCCCTTTAAAAAATGCTTAATAGCATAATATTACTGCAACAGATCTTAAAGCTCATTGAGTCTTTTCCTCCACCTGCATATAAAACCTTTCTTGAGAGAGAACTACTGTTCTCTTTTTATGGATCATCAGAGAACACCCTAAATCCTACCTTTGGCTTATCACATATTATTCTGCCATCATGTTAGTTCTATACACCTTCTTTAATTAATACCATCAAAATAAATACTCATCATTAACTCTTGAAGGCAAGGATTTAGTAGACCAGCCTAGACTATGTTCTGAACTCTAGTCTGACATCCAATGTCTTCAGCAATGGGATCCCATAACATCTTTTAAGCCTCATTAATTCATTATTTAACCAACAGTTATTGTATTCCTTCCAATTTGGGGGACAGTTAGCAAAGAACATACACAAGCAGATTTGATGTACACCCAACCTCAACTTGCTTAGAGTCCAGTGGAGGAGACAAAGGAGTACTCCAGTGAATTAAATACAATATTGGGCAAGCAGAAAGAATATATGAGTAAAAACAGAGTGTTGAAAGAGCCCAGAGGAAAATATGTAATGGAGGCTAGGGCTTCAGGGAGAGAATTTAAGATTAAATGCCAGCCAAACCAAATCCTAAATGTTGAATAGGAGATTATATAAAGGAGTAATTGTCAGATAACCCACCCAAAGAGATGAACGTGTGCAGAGGAATATATACCAAGCATGCTATCTATTTTGAAGATTATAATTAATTTAGAAATATTACAAAATGAAATACAATGTCCAGTGGGTCAAACAATGGTACTGTGTGTCAGATTGGATTCTCCAAACATAGCCCTTCCACAAACTTGCCACTTCCTGTATCAAGAGGAGTTGGCTATCTCCCATTTGCTGAACCTGACAAAGACTACTATTTGTGAAGTTTGTTTGGTGGGGAAAGGTTGTTGCCGGAATTAAGTTTAAACATGTATTTGAAGTAAACCAAAGTGGACTTATTCAGAAGTAACCTGGATATATAATCTATAAATCAGAGTGTACATTTTGGATGAAAATACAGATTGCGAAAACATGAACATGATAGTGGTAAATGATGTCATAGGAACGAAAGGGATCTCCTCAAGGCATTTCACAGTTGTAAAAGAGAAAAAAGCCAAGATGATGGCCTTGGAAACACCAACATTAAAAATGAAGACAAAGAGAGAAGATACATGGAAGAAACTGAGATGTGGCTAGACAAAAACCTAAAACAACAGTAAGAATTTGTTATCTCACAATTTTTAGGTCAGGAATTGGGGACTATGGTTCTGGATCTTTTCGTGATGTTGCTGTAAAGATGTCATCTGGAGTTGCAGTCATCTGAAAGCTTGAAGAGAACCAGAAGATCTACTTCCAAGATGGCTCACTCACATGGCCAGAAGGTTGGTGCTACCTTTCAACTGAGAACCTTAGTTTTTTCTACATGAATTCTTTCATGGGGCTGATTGGGCTTCCTGATAGAATGGTGGCTTGATTTCAAATTCAAATAGAGATAGGAAGTAGAAGCTTCCTGTCTCTTAAAACCCAAGACTATAAACTGGTAGTATCACTTCTACCAATTTTTTTTTTTTTTTATTAAATAGTCACGGAGGCCAAAAGTGCCATAGAAAATAATCTTTGATCATCTGTAATCTACCATATCTAACATTTGTACACTATTATTCATCTTTTCTAATCACAAATTGTTCCCAAACTAAATTATAAATTTATTTTAAGGTAGACACTCTCTTATATTTTGCCCTAACCTGGAAATAATATAATAAACACTTGTTTAAATGAACACAAGATTTTTATAAGTTTCAAAGGGATATAAGCCTCAAACATGACTGCACTGATATGAACATCCTTAAGAGTATTCATTCATCTTACTCCAGTTCCTCCTTATAAACAAATACAGGGGTGTAGGACCTGACAAGCAATTCATCAACCAAGAAAGAGGATGGGTTCCAGTTACATACAAAGGCATAAAAAGGGAGGAGGGGATGGTATATTCACACATAATGATTGCAGTGCACACCGTCTAAGGGATGGACAGGCTTGAAGCTCTGACTTGGGTGGGGCAAAGTCAATATATGTAACCTAAACATTTGTACCTTCATAATATGCTGAAATAAAAAAATATAAAATAAATTAAAAAAAATTAAAACTAGAGATTGCCCTGGAGCATATGAAAGACATTATTCAAAATTAGTTACAATATGATGGTCCTGAGAATATAAATTAAACTAATGTCAAGTTAGCCAGCAAATATTGTCTGACAAAAAAGAAAAAAAGGGAGGGCTATATTTGCACTGAGTTTGGAGATGGTAAAATCGCAAGGCCAGCAGGCCAATGATGCTAGAACTCAGGATGATAAAAAAAATAAAAATAGGAAGAAAATGTCAGCTAGAGATAAGAGATCATGAAATAAGGATTATTGGTTAGGCTGAGTGAAAAAAACTGAAAGTTACTAAGATCTGAAGTAGAGAGAAATTTTACTACTGAAGAAAGATGGTTAAGGAACTAGGAGTGAAATCAAAGAAGACAGAGTTTGAAAGTGTTATGGCTTGTCAAGAGAATGCCCTTATTAGGATATATTGGGTAAAGAAAAATAAGTATTTTGATAAGGGAAATTTTAGTTATATAGTTGCAGGATATCTTTTCTAAATCTGCCTTTATTTTTATTTGAAGCAAAAGATTCTTGAACCTCATATTTTGTCAAAGTAGCATTGTACTTGCATTCTTGTACTAGTGACTTTTACTGTTCTTTCAGCTAAAAATATAATTGTGAGATTTAGGCTCATATCCTAAATATGCTACTTAACTTGTTTGGAGATACTGGGAAAATATTCCTTAGCTCTTTGGCCTACAATTTCTGATCTGTAAGGTAGAATAATAGAGTCCTATCTCAGGAAGTGGTGTGAGAGCCAGAACCAGATTGGTTAAAGAATATGATTATTCTAGTAATCAACACATTTCTCATCTTTCAGATTCTTCTTCTCCTGCAAATTCCTTGTACGCTAATAGTTTGAAGATAAAATTAAGTTCACCAAATCAGAATTCCCAGCGCAGGATTCAGGGTTCTCCACAGGTTGATTCAATCCTATTTACTCAACTACAACTTCTACAATCTCAAACTAAATGTTCCATTGTCCTCCCTATGCATCCTGTGAATATGTGATGGTGCTCTTTTTGAATCTAAAATGTCATACCATGTACTTTAGCTTTAAATTATAGTCTGTTGGAATATTTAGTATCGAAAAGATCCATAGAAATAATTGTTATACCTTCCAATATTTTACAAAATTTTTTGAAAAAGCAAACAAAAATATAAAACAGAACTTAGTCGTATTGAGTTGCCCAAGGACAGTCATCTAGAATTTGCATCTTCTAATTCCAGGTCCAGTGCTTTTTCTATTTTATCATGAAGTTGATCTATATTTCCTGCAAGGACTGCAAGTAAATCTTTTCAAATAGAATAAAACATAGTAAAGTAAAATAAAATAAATACACTATCTGAGTAATTCTTAGTTGACCTTTCACTTTAGAAAGGTGACAAAATTATAATAAAGATCTACAGTTTTAAACGTATGTGCCTTGTGTGGCACCATCTACTGTTCCACTACCCCTACCCAAATCAACCTGAGATAATATTTGGCTATTGTCTATTTACACTGTTGCATGAATTTGAGCTTTAGGAATGTGATGTTGAGAAGAAAATATTTTGTCCCATGGTAAAGCAGTTTGTTTGAGAATGTTAAGTCTATTCCAGAACTAGTACCTTTACTGGATAATCCCTGGCCACGCTATCCTGGTGACCCTGCGTTTGGTCTTCCTTTCCCATTCTTAGTCTTCTGAAAGAAGATATTGACTATGTCATCTCTAATAAATCTTTGTTCAAAGGTGTACTATGGTTTTCCGTAGCCAATCTATGAGGATATGTGTCCAAACTGCATAAGCCTCCTACATGGGCAAATAAAGCAGAAAACAGGGAGAAGGAGGGAGATTTGGGACAATTTTCTTCCCAACTAGTAATCTTCCAGGGATGCTGAAGAAACGAACAAATAAATCTGTAAGTCCTACTAAACTCACCCAAAGCTATTAATGTTCTCTCAAATGTGCTCCTGCTTAAAGCTCTCGTTTTGTCATGGAACATTTACAGGTAAAATTATATATTGCTTGAGTTTAAAAATAAATTCTCAATCATGTTAATGAAGAGTCAGGGGTTTGTTTTGTAATAGCTCACTTCCTCCTGTGGATAGGCAACCTCCTTGATGCTGAAATTTCCAATTGTAATTATTATGTTTATGGATTAATTTGAAGCATATAATAACACATTCCTTTTCCTGAGCACCTGCCATTTTGAAAATCTCTCTTAAAAAATCTAATATCTGACCTAGAAGTTATATTAAACATGATGTAATCATTCTTTGTTGTCATTTTTCTTTAAGAGATGAGGATATTAAGCTCTGAAGACACTTAGGTAACATGGCCAGACACGGCAGAGTTGGAACTAGAAGCCAGGCCTCTACAGTAAAACCTTCAGCTTTCAAGACAAACTGAAATTACTCACACTTGTCATTCAATTCAATTCAGCTTACTCATGTCCTATCCCACTCTGACTCCAGCTGGGTCCTATTCCATCTTTCCAATCAATGTTCAATATTAACTATTTACCAGAAACTGGGAACAGACCAGTGCACTAATGAGCATTACCCCATGCTCTCAGGATTGCTAAGGTTTGAATCTCCATTTAACTTCTAGGAAGATTAAAGAGCAAATTTCACATTCTCTGAGACACTTGCATTCATGCAGCCACCTCCATTTGCCTCGTTCCATACCATTTCTCTATTACCAGAAGGCCCACCTATTGCCTCAGCTGGCTCAGACACTTACTCAAACTCTCTTTCTGTCACTTATACAATCCTCTTGATGGCAATTGCTGGCAGCTTTTTTTGCTCAAGATATTTCAGTCTGGAAAACGTTAAAAGCACGGAAGAGTGCCTTGAGCAACGGTGGCTGCTGTTAAGTGCTTTGGCAGTTTGTCAAGATTTAGCCACCTGCCTGGAAGAAGTTTTACTCACCAGCAGTTTTCACCCCCTCAGTCACCTCCCCACCTCCTTCCTCCAAAACTCAGACGCTCATCAACATTGGATTATTTCTGTATGGTATTCATTATGATCTTCATGAAAGTCAAAAGCATTTGACTCAAAAAACCACTATGGCAAAAAACCAGACATTTTTTAATCTCCAATTTATTTTCTTCCGGATGACTGCTTTCCAGCATTCCTTCAAACTCAGTATCTGTCTTTGCCAGAACACCTGATGGTTATGTAAGGATAAGTCCAAGTGCAAACAGATTCATCCTCTTTTCTGATTCTCTTCTGCTCCCCAAAGAAGGAAAACACATAAATAAATAAAAATAAAAGTACATGGATGAAAAGTAATTAAACAAAATCTCAAAATCTATTGGAAAGAAATAAATTGGACTGATGCTGAAAAATTCTCCCCTCTTGTCGAACCCCATGCAAACATTTTGTTTATTTCATTGAAAAAAAAATACAGAGGAGCATTCTCCTTGTAAAGCTGTAGATACTGGAAGTGAACTATATGAAATTTCAAAGAAAAGGGCAGATGCAGTTTGAAGCTTGGAGCTCTTGGGTTTTATTAAGAGAGAGCTGAACAACAGAGGCCAGTATCTTACAAAAGCAAAAGTAAACATTTTAGAGTCAGACCATTCAGCAACCCTGGAAAATTAATTTGTGCTGTGTAGAAACACAACAAATGCTCAATGCCAATGGCTCTGTACGTAGAGAATTGGTTCATTAGTACAGCTGCAGAAGCTGCACCAGCTCCTCAGTGGGCCATCTACATACTTGTACTCATGGCCACGGTCTCTCCGGGACCAATTTCACAGAGATGGGAAAGAGGAACAGAAGAGAGGTGTAGTCTAAAAAATAAGTTTTGTGGCTTCTGTATGCCAGGAATAAGAGAAAGGGAGGGTGACATTTGAAAGCAGGCCAGAAAAGTGAAAAAATAATATTTTGCTTCCTTGAGTGTTTACTTCCAATGGTCATTTTTACTTTGAGAATGTACATTCCTTGAGCAAAGGAAGCACACGGAATATTATCATTTCATAATTCCCAGTTAAGAAGATGGACATCTTCCATTTTCAATATCAAGATAGTGAACCAAATGTTTCAGGATCACACATGCAACTGCAGAAGTTAAAGGAAGCAAGTGAGTCCAAGAATGCCACTTCCTTATTCTACAGAAGACATCTGATCTCCTTGCACAGTCTCTTTGTGTCTATGGTGGAGCCAGAACAGGAACTCAAGTGTGAGACCTGTGCTTCCTGAGTGTCGCTTTGACTTTCTTATCCTGTCTAGTGGGCTGTAATGGACCCACCCAAATTACATGTTTGCAACAGCTAGTATATTCTTTTTAGAGAGAGTCTGCTATCTAATGTGTCTACCTTTCTGTCATCTGTCTTTCCAAACCTTACTCACTTTTTAAAACTCAAAGAAAGCCACACTCCCTTCTTTAATGATTTCACCGCTCAGTCTCCCCATTCCAAACACTCCTCACATAATGGGTAGGTGCTGCCTGTTTCTCCATCATAGAAATTGTAGCTGGAGAAATTGTGGCTGGAAATCTTAATTTCCTACCAGCTGCTGTCATAAGGGGCTGGCTTCTTGGCTCCCCTTACATCTTCTTTTCTTCCTGCTTTTGTTACCTCTAGCTGGGAATCCCTTTTCATTCTTACTGTAATTGGAAAACAGTTTGAAACATTAAGAAAACATAATCATGTTTTCTTCTCCTCTTATCCTTTTTCCTCTTCTTTTCATTTGACTAGTTTTCCAATTTCATTGTTAACGTGTTCGGGGTAGAAGCTTAGAGTAGCTTACAGATGTTTTGATTTTTTTTCCCAGAAAGTTAAATCCTTTAGCGCAGGTAAAAAATTTTCAAAGATCAAGTGATATAAAGGTATAGTCTGAAAGAAGCAGAAAGAAAAAAATGTGTAAAAGGAATCTACTTTCACCCCCACTTCCTGCAGTAGCCTCTCCCAAGCCGTGACGGATGCATAGAGAGAATTTTATGGAAGTTCCAAAGCAACGAGGCTGTAGTCTCTGAATCTGGGTGGCACTGTTGGTTAATGGCAAGATCTCCTAATTGGAATGGAGGTAGGACATGTGGGCATTGGGTATAGGGTTCCCAGGCTCAGTCAAAATTCTCTGAAGAGATTGGTACTCAGAAATAATGGATGGCTGGGAGATAACCAATATAGACAGATAGATGATTGGGTGTCAGTGATTTCCCAAGCCCTCAACCTGTGGCTAAAATCAGAGACTCCTACAAAACCTTAGGGAAACTCTAAGAACAACTAAGTTAAATTTTTCAAAACATGGGGGAATGGTGAATCATATTTGGAAAAGAATTTGAGTTACAGAAAAATAAAGATATTTCTTATACACCTAAGGTGGTACTCTGAAAATCTTTTCTGTATCTTATCTTGCCAGAATTTGGAGTTAATTTGGACTGGCAGGGCTGAATTGAGTATAACAGATGATTAGGACAAAAGGGATGCTGGAAGGACATAGCAAATCCCTTAACAAGATCTTATTAGCAGTGTGGACTTGGGTGTCCTGGTCTCGACATTCGTCCCTTCAGCAGCATTTGTGACCTCATAGAACTCCCTCATCCATTTCTAAGAAATTGTCCTATGAAGCTCTGTAATCTTGGGCAGTACCTTAGTTTCCTTTTCTATGCACAGGGATAATAATTATACTTATCTTTTAGAATTATTGTAAAGATTAAATGAATGAATACATGTAAATTACCTGAAACACCACTTGGCACATAGTATGCAATCAATAAATATGAATTGTTATTTGTTTTTATTTTGTTGTCCCTAAATTTCCTCCTTTCATGGGTTGGGATGGCATGATTGGCTTCTGTTTGGTCTTTGAAATGTAAATCGTCCTGCAAAGATTTAGTCTTTTATCTCTGGGGTCTAAGCTACAACATGAGAAAAGGCAATGTGGGAAAAGGAGATGTGGGTAAAAGGGGAAAGAGCCTTTTCTTGCACATCTTCCTTGCTTGCACATAAATAGTTGAAACAAAAAGACCTCAAATTTTAAAAATTATTAAAGGAAGAATACAATTTTTTCAGAGATGGGATAAGAGGAGATAAATGCTGTGAGATCAATTCTGGGGATTTACAAGAAGGGAAACCCAGCCTTCCTTTGGGGTACACAGATGAAAAAAAACCTAGAACCCCTAGAATCCTAGATTTGGCCAGGCCAAGCCATTCTTCAGGATTAATACAGACCAGAAGCCTCAATTTCTCAAGACTTCTCACCTTAATGCTCCAATGCTTCCCCACTGCAGCTCCATACCTATTTCTGCATGTCTATGACACCTGCCTTGCTGAAGGTTTCAGTGCAAATGAGAGGGGCTCTAAAGGACTTACAGCTAAGGTAACTCCCCTTCTACCACAGCATGCAGAGACCCATTCCTGTAGATGCAAATTTAAATTCTGCCTGCATTATCCCATAGAAACATTGCTACACTTTGTATTTAGTTTCCATAGTGTTATTAGGACATTACTATAGTTCAGCTACATTATGACTTAAACAGGCTTTTGTGAGTGGCTGGGGAACCAAAACACCATGTATAAAACACATTTCTACAGAAAAAAATGTTGCCCAACTGCAAAAATGGACTTGTAAATCAAGCTTCTTTTCAATATATGGGAAGGGAACTATTGGTAATAGCAGGTGTTATGTTTTTATTTGAATTTATCATATTACAAACTCAATGCAATGTACTAAAAGATAGATTTTTCTGAAATTTCTTTATAAGATCCCCCTAAACATATCCTCCAGCATTTATACACATGTCCAGCAATTATTTTTTCCATAGATGTTCAATTAACATCAGTTGAAACTGACTTATTAGGCTTGCCAGAGCTGGCTTTTCTGAGAAACTGCTCTTTGGATCACCAAAGCAAATTTACTTGTCAACTAATTTTCTTTGATTAAAGTTTGTTGTTTTCCAAAGTTATTCTCCTTCTTTCTAATAGCCAAACGGAAACAAAAACAACAGCAACAACAACAAAAAATCATGTACCATATTTGCTAGGAACGACTTGCAAATGGCACAGACAGCAGCAAGCCTTGTGTAATCTGATCAGTGGCTGGTGTAAGGAACCAGTAGGAATTACCTCTAATGACATTTCATTTCCTGCTTTTTTTTTTTTTAAAAAAAAGGGCAAAATCATCATGGAGGTCACTTTTGACAAACCTGTTTGTTTTTCCCTTCTCGGTGTTTGTCTCTGCAATTGAGACCCAACCTCATCGTCCTTTCCTCCGTTTAACACCAGCTCCCCTCCTTAACCTTTCCCTCCTCCTCTTTCTTTCTTCTTTTCTTTTTTGTTCCCCTCTTTGAAAACTCTAATGACTAGAATAAACCAAAATGTCAACATTTGCAATTCTGGAGCTTCATTTAAGCAATAAAAATAATAATTAAAAGGGTAAAACCTCAGAGAGATTTCTTCATTTTATATGGTTTGCCAGCAATGATACACATTCAAAAAAAAGCTAGTAAAAGAATTAATTAGAAACAGCCAAAGCTCAACAAGCTCTGCAAGTTAATGAAGCAGAGAGGAAAATGTCATCTTTGAGACCCAGAGCTGCATTGGCTTGGATAATATCCACTCCTGCCTTACTCTCCTAACTAAACCTCTTTTAATCTCTCCTCGAGAAATCAATGCTAATGACACGGATTTACCAAGAAATGACAGCAGCATAATACCACGAGAGCTGCTCCCATTTAATGTAACTTAGTTCTGATGGGAACACTCAGAGTTTCATTTTGACAGCAAGTTGTTGTTTTGCATGTTTCTTATGGGACTCAAAATAATGGAAGAGCTTTGTTTTAGTTTATTTTTATTCCTTCCATTGAGTTTATTTTTTTTATATTGTTCCCTCTAGCCCTCTCTCCAAAGCAGTTTTCTCCTCTCTGGACACAAGATCCCCAACCCTGGCACCCTCACCCACATTCTATAATCCAATCCAGGGTTATTTCTTCTATCTTTCTTCAGAATGGTTCTCTTATGGCTACAGGTGGTATCACAGTTTAGATCACCTTCCTTTTTGTATAAAGATAACATGCCTACTTCTACTTACCTGTGTTTTTATATCGTTAGTCTATTTGTTTGGTTGCTGTGGCCAAAATATATAGGAAATTTTAAAAATATGTCTGGAATACAAAAGCCACCTAAAATCTAAGGCATATCATTATCTTATTATTAAAACATACATGCAAAGTTCACACTAAATAACAGTGTTGTTCATAAGCACATCACACTACCAGAGATACATCCTCCAGGGTCTTGTACTTGGAAAGAATTGGAGACATAAACAACAGAGTGTGGCTGCTTGGCCACTTACTAGGTGAGTGACATTGGAAAGCAGCATCAATGCTTCTAAAGCTTGCTCCGTAACAACATGTGAATAACACTCATCATGCATTTCTCAGTGTGCAAGAAATAATGAGGACATGTAAGGTGCCTGGAACATATTTGGTCCCCTTATGACTCTGCTTCCTTGTTTCTTCCCTTGTCTAATCCTTTCATCTAGAGTTACTAAAATATATTTCACCTCCTTTTTGCATGAGAGTCCATCAGTCTTTTGCACATGGCCACCATAGTCACAAAGGCTTTTTTTTTTTTTTTTTGGAATAAACATTTCAGTAGAAGTGTTAAACATCCCTCCAGTGACAAAGATAGCACTGCAAGCAATTTGTCACTGTTCCTTTTAATTTGAAGCTCCCCAAATGAAAATGATACTTGTATGGATGGATAAAGTAGTATAAACTGTAGTGCTTAGCTCTATAGTTTTTCTAGTAATATAATCAAGAGAAGATTAGAGTTTTGTGGGGCCTAAAATAAAAATTGGAGGTGTTTATTTTAACAGAAAATGTGCAAAATTGAGTACAAGGCCATGGAAGAGGTCCTGAAGCTTAGCTTCATTAGTTTCACAGAAAAGACAATAAGATCCCCTGCCCCCAGTACACACACATACACACACCACATATGCCTCTGTCCAAGGGGATTTGGGGAACCCTTAAAATTCAGTTGCAATTTGAATTTATGCAGAGAGGAGAGAATAGGTAGGGGTATTTCTAAATATACTGAGATAAAGGTTCTGCCACTTAGTGAAATGGAACCTGGAACTTTCTTAACAGGAATTCAGTCCAGTTTTAGAAGAAAGCGTAAAGCTATGATCCTGGAAAAACTGGACATGTGAGTATATAGCCAGAGATTCATGCCTGCATAAATGATTTCATATGTATATAGATGTTTAAATAAATGCAAAGAGAAAATTAGTAGAAATGCTATTGATGGAAAGGTTCTGAAGAAATGATAAGGTTGGAAGGCTGTTAGTTAGTTAATGAGATCAGGAAGAAGAAATTTTAGGCTCTTAAAGGATAAGAAGAGTCAGCAATGCCAAGACACTAGAAAAGGGAAAGCTCAGACAAGGGAATGTGAGCATGGAGCCCAGAAGCATGGAAAGAGTGAGGATACTTACAGAGAAGACGGCAAGTGGTAGCAGATGAGTTTGGAAATGTATGTCTCAGTTACTCAACAAAATATGAACATCAGAAAGCAAAAATGGCCTTTTTAAAATTTTTTTTTATTTCAGCATATTATGAGAGTATAAATGTTTAGGTTGCATGTGTTGCCTTTCCCCCCTGTAACCTCCCCCCTCCCCCATCCGGAGGAAAAGCTTCAAGCCTGATCATCTCCCAGATGGTGTACATCACACTCATTATGTTTGTATATACCCATCCCCTCCTCCCCCCTCCCATCTGTCCAATGTCCAATAAATGTTTTATTCCTATATGTCCATTTAGGTGTTGATCAGTTAATATCAATTTGCTGGTGAGTACATGTGGTGCTTATTTTTCTATTCTTGGGCCTTTGTTTGTTATGTACATTCTCATTGAATTCTGTTAGAATTTATATACTACTTACCTTTCTGTCAGAAAGTGAATGAGGGGGAAAAACTGATAATGGATTTTGAAACCATGCACACATTTATTCATAGTGAGCACAGTGAGCACTTAAAGCATACAAACTCTAAACTAATTATCTCGATAAACATGCATTAATTTAAATCAATGTACTGAAAATAGTTGCCATACCTCCAATGGTTCTCACAAAATTGGAACATGGGAATTGTTGGTGGACATCAGTGTTGTTCAGTTCCTTTCTCACTTTCAGTCTTTTGGCAACACTTTTCCTCATTGGTCATGCAGCCAAAATTCAAAATTTGAAGGATAAGGGTCGGTCCTCTTCAAACTACACTAACTATATTTAACTTCTATCAGTCAAATTTGGAATTAAGGGGTTGCCTTTTCTCTTGATCCATCAAGGTGGGAGAGCAGATGAGTTGCAAGGGTGTTTGCTGGTTTTGCTCTGGAACAAAATTTAAAGTGTCCAGAGGGAGGTACTCCAAACAACATGTGGCAGATACATTGCTGTCTACCAAAGACTCAAGCTTTTCTTTTATGGTATTGGGTTGTTGCTAGTTAGCAGTTATCTTTGCAATAAATATATATCCCAGTCCCCTCACTACTACCTTGTATCTCAAGGAGGGGTTAAGTAGTTTTCTCCTATAGAATGTGAGCATATTAAGTAATGTAATTTCTGAAGCAAGTCAATTAAGAAGAAACCATGCATTCTCTGCCCTAAGGCACTGGCAGAAAACACAGGCCCATTGGTTGATGGAGCCCACACTGTATTGTCACATGGCAAGAAACTGAAGTCAGTTGTGTTATGCCACTGAAATTCTAGTGTTTGTTTGATATAGCGGCTTGCATTACCCAGCTAATACACGAAATCCTCAAAATCTTTGATTTATGGCAAACTGAATTAGCTATGTATCTTACTAGAGGGATAAATACATTTGAGGGTTTTATTTGGTTTGTTTTTGTTTTCTCTTCCTGAGTGATAGAAGTGGCAGAAATTCTTCTAGAGATGGCTGAAGGTAGCTCCCACTGAAAGATAGGTATACAGTTTATTGGAATCATTTTAGAGGGTATTCTTAGAAATTAAATTACTCCAGATTCACTGAAATTAGTCTTCCATAGCAGGACAATAGAGCAACATGCATAGCACAAGGAGTTTAGCAGAACTCAGGTTTCTCCTGAGAACATGAAGTGACAGGAAAGAAAAAGGATGAAATTCTGGGTCTAGGATGTAGTTGATAGTGGGCCTGAGGTGAATGGGGTCCCATGGGCCTGGTTGTACCTGGAAATGGAATTGTTAACTATGTAAAAGAAAAATCAGAGCTCTAGGATTGTCCTCCCTGTAAATGAAATGACAGCAGCATAATACCACGAGAGCTGCTCCCATTTAATGTAACTTAGTTCTGATGGGAACACTCAGAGTTTCATTTTGACAGCAAATTGTTGTTTTGCATGTTTCTGATGGGACTCAAAATAATGGAAGAGCTTTGTTTTAGTTTATTTTTATTCCTTCCATTGTGAGTTTATTTTTTTTTTATATTGTTCCCTCTAGCCCTCTCTCCAAAGGAGTTTTCTCCTCTCTGGACACAAGATCCCCAACCCTGGCACCCCAACCCTGGCACCCTCAAAGCCATGACAACCTGAGTGGTAGGTACATCAGCAATGGCACAGCACCGGCTGGTAGACAGTGTGATCCACTTTTAAGAGCAATACCAAGTCACAGCAAGAAACTCTGGCAGTAGCGCACTGCTGGGATTACAATTTCTTTCCAAGATAAAGTAAAAACCAGCTATAGACCCCTTTTAGGATTCTGTATTTCTGTTGGTGTTGGCCAATGGTTAAAAGGAAGACATTGAACTTTTTGCCAGTAAGGTAGTTGGAGGGTGCAGTCATTCATATATTTCTTTTGTAAATCAAACGTGGAGAGAACTTTTAAGATGAGATCTATTTGGAGATTTTCAACATGCAATATGACTAGTATTTGTATAACAACTTAGAATGTATGAAGGATTTTCACAAGCTTTATTTTATTTGACCTTCTTGACAACTCAATAAGGAAGATGTTATCCCCTCAATTTTATTGATAAGGAAACTATGGGTTGTTGAGATAAAGTAACTTGCTCAAGATTACACTAATACTAAGTGGTAAAGGCACAATTCAAATCAGAGGTCTTATCTAACCTGTTATCTTAAATTTTTGCCTTAAAAACCATGATGTAACCAACTGTAATCCAATTAAACAATGCAGCAGAATTTACCCAGAAGTCTCATTGCTGCTGCCTTGCAGCCGACTTTGCAGATACCTTTCTCTACAATCTCCTCTAATTCGTAGCAGAGAGCAGGGTACAGCCAACTGTACTCCCTTTCCTAGCTGCATTTGTCATTTTCCAAGCTATGGCTAACCTCTAATTGCACTAAGCTAAGAAATTTAAGAAAAATAAAGAATGGGGGGGGGGAAAGTGTGAAGAGTAGCTTCTACAAATACTCATACGTACCCACATACACATCTCAGACATAACTGGTTTAATACAAAACAAGCTGTTTGAATTCTAGATTAATAAATAATTGATGATTTTGTACCCTTGAGTAAGTTCAAAATAAACACCTAAATACTTACGTACAGTTGCTATTATGATAGATTCGGATAAAGTACATGGGCTAGGGAAGTGATTGAAGGAGTAAAAAGCAAAATCTTTTTTTTTTTTTTTAAATCATAGGTTTCCCTGCTCAAAAAGGAAATCAAACACTCACAGGAGCTTTGTGCTGTTGGATCCTGAAAAATCAAAACACTTTACGATATTCAAGTTTGCTTCTTTAGTGCTTTATCCATAGCCCCTTCATTCTGAACCTCTCTTCAAAGAAATTACCTCTAGTTTCTTCACAAGCTAAATAGCTAAAGAGCTTGTATTTTCTCATATAATACTAGTGACTAAAGCTCTGGGTGGAAGATCCAGGACATATCCAGAAAAGTTGGATTTCTTCTGTGCCAAAGGGCCAATGGAAACTTTTTCTCCTTATTGAAAAAAAAAAAAAAAAAGTTTTGTTTCATATTTATGTCACAGTATAGTCCCCATGCAACAATTTCTTCAAATAGTGACCCTTTGGGAAATGATGGTCATGAAACTAATTTACAAAAGCATGAGATAAGTATTAAAATAGAAACTCTGAAGGTTTTAGCCTCCTGCAGGTTTGAAGGAACTTGGAGTAAATATTTACCTTGACTTTTCTGCCATGGAATTATTTTGTGAATCTTACCATGAAGAAGATGACTTTTTTCCAGTTATTCTCAATAGCATTTCTCTCAGGGTGATCGCTGCCTTTTCTCTTTCACACTCTAATGTTATATTGAAAATGCTGTAAGCGTGCTCACACACTGTAGTGAATTCAAAAGGGTACTTATGCTAAGAAACAAAAGGCATTCTCTTCCCCTATGGCTCCCATCACCCTCACTTGGGGAGTTGATAAATTGCCCCTTTATGGAGGTTTTAACATAAGAAATATAAAAACGTGGGGATTTTTGTGATAGGGGTTGAGAAGAAGTCTCGGCTTAATAAAACAAATCTTTTCATCTGTGGCTATAGGACAACTACCCCATCAACTGCAAAATGAAAAATCTAGGTTTGTCAGACTGCTTTGTCTATAAGTTGCCAGACACCCAGGTTAATGGATTTTTTAACACTGAATAGATTGGCTGTCTTGAAGTTAGGGGCACCAGTGTACTGTCTTTGGATACTTGATTTTCTTGTTCATATGTTCATCACTTAGACCTCAGCACAGAAATGTGTAGAATTGTGGGTCTACTGTGTACTTGTTTATGTACAAATGTTTTATCTGTGGTGTGTATGTGTTTGTATTTGTATGCTTGTCTTTACCTTCCTATCGGGCTTCATATTTTCTTCTTGATACCCCTCAAGCAATCTCCTATGGAAATGAGTTATTGAAGCAGTTCAAAGAAATAGTCACTTTCTAACCAAACCAGAAATTTAACTATACTGCTTTAATATTCAAGTTAGTCAGTTATAGTTATTAGGATATAATTTATCCAAATATGAATTTCTCTGTTTTGCACAGAGAAGGAAAAGATTTTTCTAAAGAGATTGACTCTTCTTTAGATGATTCCTTCTTTAACCATTAACACTCTTTAGCTTTTTAACTACAAGCACATCTACCGTCAGTATTAAAGTGACTTGAGTAACCTAACACAGACAAGTTTCTTGACACAGAGCCCTTGCTCTTTGCCTAGTATTCCAAGTATGGCTCAGAACAAAGCAACATGGCATCTACCACCACGATGACATTAAAATTGCTTTTGCAAAGTCCTTCAGTGGCTTCATCTTGCATGAATGCAGTAGATTTACCTTTCATGTCTTTTTTGCAGCACTTGACATTGTTGACAACTCCAATTTTCTTGGAAGGTTTTTTCTCCCTTTGGCATCTATGTCTCCAAACTGTTATATGTTTCCCCCTCTATCTCTGTGACTCCTACTTCTCATTCTCTTCATTTTCTATTCCTATGCTTACAGCTTAAATATTATTTTACAGTCCTCCTTCAGTATTGCTGAGAGATTGGTTCCGGGACAACTTCACATAAGAAAAATGTGTAGATGCTCAATCCCTTATATAAAATAGTGTAGTGCTTGCATCTAACCTATGTACATCCTCCCCCTCCCATATACCTTAAATCTTCTAGATTACTTATTACACCAAATACAATGTAAATGCTATATAAATAGTTGTTATGTTGTATTTTTTAGTTTGTATTATATTACTGTACTTTTTGTTGTTTTGCCAAATGTTTTAATACCTAGTTGGTTGGAACAAACAGACGTAGAGGGCCAACAGTACTGTGGATTTTTTCCTCTTCTTGTCGCATACTAAATCATTTCCCTAGATAACCTCAATTCATCTCGTATTGAGTCAATTATTACCTTTATCATTATTCAAATATCTCTTCTGAAGTCTAATCATTCTGTTGTCATAGAATTTTAAAACTGGAATGAACTTCAGAAACCATCTATTAATTCTCTTTCCTCTTAATTTTTGTTGATTTTACAGGTAAATAAACTAAAAACTTCAGATTATAAATTGCACACCTATTAATTCTGAGTCGAAGTTTAGAACACCTTACACATTAGTCAGACTGCAAGTTTTATAGGATGTCTATGACGTTAAACGTGGGTCTATTTACCATCTTTCTTAACTTCTCAGCACGGTTCAATTGATTAAATATTGACCACTTCCTTTTTCTTAAAACATTCTCTTTCCTTCACTTTCATTGATTACACTCCTCTATTATTGCAATATTCCTGATCATTGCTTCTTATCCCCTCCTGGGATTTTTCTCCACTTCATAGCTAGAGTGTTGGCATTTTTCAAGGCTTAGTCTAGTACCTTTTCTTGTGTCACTCATGGTTGTCCTTGTCTTATTATTCTTTGAACTATTATTCTTTGAAGCATGATCTATCCACTTATACAAAGCAAATACGTTAAGGTTTTCTTTGACATCTTCATTTTCTTCATTCCTCATATCTAATACATCAATGATACAGTTGATTTTAGGGCCTGAAAAAATATTACAACTGACTCTCTTCTCTTTATCTCCATCATCACTACCCTATTTCAAGCCACCAAAATCTGTTTCCAAGACTCCTGCGATGGCCTGGCTGACACAGGTCTACCTCCACCTCAGCCCCTGGCAATCCATTCCCAGCAGGGAGGTTCAAATAACCTTTTGAATACCAGCTCCATTCACATACGCACACATTTATACACCACTATTATGTAAACTTCAAACCCTTAAATAGCTTCTATCACCTTTATGACATAAACTGAAATCCTTAACATGTACAAGTTCGTTCACAGCCTACTTCCTCCATCCCCCTTAACATCATCTTGCTATACCACCTCTTATATTCTTCTTTAAGTTTTAGTCACACATGCCATCTTCTTCATGACTCAAAACTTTTTACATTTTGTATAGGGCTTGCAATACCTGCCCTCTAGCCTTATTCCTATTATCTTTTAGTGCTATTCGGTAGTATAACTGTTAGGGTGATTAAAAATGTTGTCTGGAGTCAGGTGGACAGTATGCATATTACAGATTCATACTACCTGATAGCTACGCAACTATGGATAAATTACTACTATTTTTGTTCTTTTATCTCCTGACTTGAAGTACGTGGATAAAAATACTAATCAGTTCTTAGGTTATTATTGTGAATATTAAATAGATTAATTCACACAAAGTGTTCAGGAGAGTGCTTGATATCCATACATACTCAATAAAAATATATATTAATATCATTATATTTCTCTCCATCATATATCATCATTTTGAGCATCAATCATCATCTCCATTTAAGAATGATTTCCTTTAGAAACCTTCCTTGCCCTCTAAACTAAGTCATATTTACCTCTTTATAGTTCTGTTTTATAGCTCTTATCAGAGTTGATTAGATTAAAGGTATATTTTTCTCCGATAAGCAAGTTGATAGCCATATCTTAGCATATTTCGGGCACATACTAGATGCTTCACAAATATCTGATAAATAAATGAATAAATAGTGTATTATCTGTATTAGTTTGTTTTATATTGTTTTAATAGAATATCTGAGACTGGATGATTTATAATGAAAGGGGGTTTATTTCTTATAGTTGCAGAGGCTGGATGGTCTAAGATCAGCCAGCCACATCTGGTTGGCCTCTGTTGAGGGCCCCATGCTGCATAATGACATGGCAGAATGTATCACAGTGCAAAAGGGGAGCACTGAGAGGCAAATTGGCTTTTATAACAGACACACGTTTGTGATAACTAACCCACTCCCATGAAGATCCATTAATCCATTAATCTATGAATGAATTAATCCATTCCTGAAACCAAAGCCCTCATGACCCAGTCACCTCTTAAAGGCCCCACCTCTTAATGCCATTATATTGGAGATTAAGTTTCAACATGAATTTTGGAGGCAACAAACATTCAAACCATACCACTATCTAATACTGACAGTGACATACATTTTCAAGCCAATGCTATATCTATATCTACATCTGCAACATTGCAAAACATTCTGATCAATATACCTCAAGAAGTTTCATGTACAGGAAAGTACCAATAAATAAATAAATAAATAGAGTAATTTTTGATTATATGAGTACTGGTATTTTAAAACTGTCTCTGTTCATATTTCATAAAATCATCAAATAAATGGACAAAAGAAATCTAGAATTGAACAGAACACTGGCTGAGAAGGAGCCCTCATATGCATTAAATCTTGAAATAAAAATATAATAAATATTAGAAGTACTACTTTTCAGGATCTAGTAAGCATATGTAAATCATGTAATCCAAGAAGTAATGCAGGTTAAACACACAGATTTAGAAAATTTTCTAGTGTATAAAATTTACCGGTAGATGGTAAAAAATAAACAGATAAAGAAACAATGAATATTTAAAATGTGTTCTGATGGTCCCATTATGAACTGTCATACACCATCACAAATCATGGTGAGATGCTCTGATAGTATTTTCAAAATTTTCTTGTTACACACAGAAACCACTATCTTGGTTTAACCACTATCTTGGTTAACCACTATCTTGGTTAACCACTATCTTGGTTTAACCACTATCTTGGTTAGAAACAAATTGCAATATGTACCCACAAATATATGTATATCTATTTAAGCATATACTTATATAAGTCCTATGGTAATATATTATATATATCATAAAACAGTTGCCAAAAAAATTGAAATTTGAAAAAGGCATGATTAAAAAAATTAACTTACAAGTTTTAATTGTTTGTTTTTATGCCATAATAGCTTGTATAGCAAATTTCCTGGGCTAAGTACCACACTTTTCAGACCCCTGGGCTGCCATAAGAAGCAATGGGCTCAGATGTGTCCCTGATATGATCTACAATTACTTTCCTCTTCTTTTATTTTTCCACTTTCAAGTCACTTCTCAGCAGAATCGTATCCAAAGATGTTAATTCCTTCATTTCTTTCTTAGCTATTTTCTCACTTTCTACTTGTCTCTGATGAAAAAAGTCATTTAAACTTGAGAGCTGTGGTACGTTTTATTCAATATCAGGAATTTATTAAAAAGTATCAAGCCTGTACTTTCTTCAAATTAAGATACTTCTTGTGGTTCGTTTCCAGTGATAGGTAATCCCCATATCAAATCACTTGGCTGGGAACATTGGTATTTGATAAATACATTTACAGGGAGCACTTATCTTCAGACTCCACTCTCATCAAGCATTGTCCCACCACAAAATATGATCAAAGATTAAGGACTCTGGGGACTCATGGGCTCTGAACTCATCAGCTTCGAATCCTACTATAAATTATCCAAATGAGGCACTTGGCAAGATTCTTAACTGATTGTGCTATTCGGAACACCTCCATTTCAATTAGAGGTAACCATGATACATGACAGCAAAGAACAAAACTAATAATTTTCACCGATGTCAGGGAAGGTTATAGGACGTCAGGGAATTATAGCAAGTGTTTCAAGAAATGCACATTCACGGCAGCCTTCTTTGTCCGTGTGTCTGCTTCTTGAATGAGAAGTTTTATTTTAGTTTCCTAGTTCATAGTAGATGGATTAAGAATATATTCGCATAAAAATCTGGCTGGCGGGGAAAAATTGCATGCTAAGGATTAAAAATATCAATGCTAAACCCCCAAATTTTAAATCCTTCAGGAGACTATATGTCTTCAGTTTTAATCCTGACTCTGGGCAAATAATACGTGGGCAGATGAGGCTGCTAACTACATGTACAACTCAGCGGAAGTCAAAAGACTCCTGGGTCACAGATATCTGCTCCTCCTGAACTGGAAGCAATCTTGAAATCCCCGCTTAATGTAACATCATGAAGCCAATTGTAACTGGATGTAACTGAGCAGTGTAAAACATCAGCTAACATTCTAGTTTCTCTAACTTGTACAATTACCCTAAGGATTAGCTTCCTTGAACTTTTTTTTTTTTTTTTTTTTTTGAGACAGAGTCTCGCTTTGTTGCCCAGGCTAGCGTGAGTGCCATGGCATCAGCCTAGCTCACAGCAACCTCAAACTCCCGGGCTCAAGCAATCCTGCTGCCTCAGCCTCCTGAGTAGCTGGGACTACAGGCATGAGCCACCATGCCCGGATAATTTTTTCTATATATATTAATTGGCCAATTAATTTCTTTCTATTTATAGTAGAGAGGGGGGTCTCGCTCTTGCCCAGGCTGGTTTTGAACTCCTGACCTTGAGCAATCAGCACTCCTCAACCTCCCAGAGTGCTAGGATTACAGGCGTGAGCCACTGCGCCTGGCCTAGGATTAGCTTCCTTGAACTTTTGAGGTTTCCCTGAATAGAAGACTGATCAGTTCCTTTCAAAATGCAAACTCTAGTAATTGAGGAACTAAGTATACCACATATCAATAGAAAGAAAGTTGATTCATTGATTTCAGCATAAATATAAAAGTAATAAAAACCTGTTTTTGTATATTAACTGGGCTAATACCAATTTTATGGCTTGAGCCTCATTTTTCTTGACTCTAATTTAAAATAGCACACTCCCTAATTTGCCCTCCAAATAGGGCTATTATGAGGATTTATTTGTTTTCTTATTAATTCATTGCACATGCATTGGGTAGCTAATAGAGTAGTCCCCCCTTATCTGTTTTACTTTCTAAGGTTTCAGTTACCTATGGTCAACCACAGTCTAAAATTATTACATGAAAAATTCCAGAAATAAACAATTCATGAGTTTTAAATTGTGTGCGGTTCTGACTAGTGTAATAAAATGTCACATTATCCAGCTCCATCCTGCTCAGGAGATGAACCAACCCTTTCTCCAACACATCCATCTTATATTGGTATCTGCCCATGAGTCACTTATTGGCCATCCCAGTAATTAGATTGGTTGTCACAATATCACAGTGCTCGTGTTCAAGTCACCCACATTTTACTCAATAATGGTCCTAAACAGCAAGAGAAGTAATGCTAGCATATTGTTAAAATTGTTCTATTTTATTATTTTTGTTGTTAATTTCTTACTGTGCTTAACAAATTAAACTTTATCATAGCAAACACAAAAAATAACTTGTTTCCAAAACTACAAAGTATGTAGTATTCTCCTAATTTTACTGATGACACTACAGGCATGTGCTGCATAATGACAGCGATATGTGATGACAAATGCATCCTTAGGTGATTTTGTCACTGTGCAAACATCATACAGTGTACTTACACAAACCTAGATGGTATATTCTACTACACACCTAGGCTACACATTATAACCTACTGTTCTTTGGCTAAAAACCTACACAACATGTTAGTGTACTGAGTACTGTAGATAACTGTAACACAGTGATAAGTATTTGTGTACCTAAACATATCTAAACATAGTCCAGGTACAATAAAAATATGATATTCTAATCTTATGAGACCATCGTGGTATATGTGGTCATTTTTGATGGAAACGTCATTATATAATATATGCTTGAATAGGTAAAACAAAGTATACAGAGGGTTTGGTACTATGCACTGAAGCTCCTGGAATGTGTTGTGGATAAGAGGGGACTACTGTATGCAGAAAAAAATTATTATTTAGCATGGAAGAATATAAAAATGAATAAGATGTTCTTCCTCATCTCAAAGAGTTCTATTGTCTAGCAGAAAATATGTTAAATATAAACAGAAAAAAAAAAACCCAAACCAGGAAAAATTGGCTCTTCCTGATAAAATATGATACTAACAGCACTTGATCTCTGTTTCATTTCTCCCCCAAATCCATAACTCCAGACTAACCATGAGAACAACAGACAAAACCCTAACTGAGGAACATTCTAAAAAGTCTCTGACCAGTACTCCTCAAACCACTAAGGTCATAAAAAGCAAGGAAAGACTGAGAAAAGGTTGCAAATTAGACTAAAGAGATGTAATGACTTAATGCAATATGGTTATAGAGTGGATTGTGGAACAAAGAGAAGAAAAAGATTAGTGAAAAAACTGGGGAAATCTAGAAAAAGTCTGGAGTTTAGAGCAAGTTACCAATACTGGTTTCCTCATTTTGAAAAACGTGTCATTGATAATGTCAGACGTTAACATTAGGGAACACTGGATGAGGGTCACATGGGAAGTTTCTGTAATACGCTTGGAGCTTTTCTGAAAATACAAAATAATCCAGAACTTTGAAAATATAAGACAAAATAAAAAGCACAATAATACAATGCAAGATGTGTCAACTGCCACAAGATAGGGAAAACATTCTGTCAGATTTTGTAAGTGGGAAAACCACCTCTATGTGAATGGAAGATGAATGCTTTTGTAGCAGTTTGCAAGACCTATTTCAAATGCTTACCCCAATCATATAACACCCTCCTTTACAAACATAAGCCATCTGCCATTTTTTTTTAATCAGGATGAAAGGTCCACTCTACATTTTTCTATGAGAGTGGGCTTATAAATCAGGGCCCTATTCTGAGTGTCCTGCCTTAGACATACCAGAAAAATGTTTTAGCAAGAAAGAGATTCTGTGTCTTCCTAGCTGCAAGTGACATACCAAGGTGGGGTGGGGAGGGTGGTATAGGGGCTGTACCATGTGGGCACAAATACGTCTATAGACATTCTAGAAAAATAATAAAAGCCTGATTACAAGTTGATATGTTTTCATTATCATTATGTACCAGCAATTTAAAACCATATCAAGGATGAAATGCTTCTTTCCATTAGAGTGGACGACTTTCCTTACCATCCTACCACCTTGAAAAGTCCACTGCCAAGGCATCCTGAAATCTCACATTCTTCAATGTCAGTCAAACTCTTTTTTTTTTTTTTTTTGCTAAAACTAATTGCTTATCATAATAAAATCCATCAGTTTTTTGTGCTAAAAAATCCTTTCCTCTCAAGGAGTGAAAATATGAAGGTGAAAGTGTGAGGAAGTGCCAGAGTGCTTCTCTGTGTTCCACTTGCAGGATCCCTCTCTGTGTTCCATTCTAACTGGTTATATTTTCCTGAATCTCATTTGGCTTATAATACCAACCAAAGTTGCAAGAGCAGCAGGCAATTCCACACCCTGCTGCCTCCTCACCCTGTCTCACTTATTAGAAATTGAAGTATGTACATGTTTAAATTAGCCAGTGTCGGGTAGAGGAGGAGGCCACATTTAGTGGCAGCCACTAGTACTATGAAAAGCATAAAACAGACCCACATTATAGTTGTTGAAGAAAGTGAAAAGAGTAAAGGGAGGTAGAAAATAGTATGTGTGTATATCTTAAAAATTATTTGTCATCCTCAATCAGATGGCACAAAGAATGATGAAAGGATATTTCCTGAAAGATTGATTCCATCAACTTTGAGTAATTGATAGTAATATGAACTTTATTTTTTTAGAAAATGAGGATGGAGATTTTGAGTAGGAAAACCATACTGCTGCAAATGAGTTCTAGTCATATTGATCGATTCCTTTGAGATTTTTTTTTAATTGTAAGTAAATAATGATAGAAGAAAATTCAGGACATTTTTATAGTAAAAGAATAATGACAATAGAAATTGAAACAATGTTTTAGATCTAGGAGACACCATACAGGTAGAATAAATAGAACTTAGTAACTACACAAGATGACTTTCAGGTTTTAAGCATAAATAACTATAATAAGGGGGAAAAAGGCAGAGGAAGGGACTGTTTTGGATTGAAGATTATGGATTCAACATTGGAAGTGAAAACTTAAATTAGATAAGATCAAAGTCCTTTAACAAATTAAAATAATTTTACGAATGTGAGTTATTTCTCAACTTTCTCTTCTGTGATTTACATATCCCAATAGTGTATACACTACATGAGGGAAAAGTTCATTTTATAACAAATGGGTGGAATAGCAAGTATTAGGTCATTAAATATGAAATGTCTGATTTTGAATCAAAGTTTAGCTTATCATATCTCAAACAAGAAGCAGTACAATTAATCAAAGTATGCGCCTAAACTATCGACACAGTTTTGTTATCTTAACAGTAGCTTGTTTATGCCAGCAGCAAAGAAGCCTGAAGAGCAAGAGGCAATGAAATCATGAAAGGTGTTTTCCATAGCTTGTTGAGAATTGAATATTTTTTTTGCAAGAAGTGATCCAAAGCCTGGAAGAAGTTGTAGTCAGTTGATGCAAGGTCTGCTGAATATGGTAGATGACAGAGTGTTTCTAAGTCCAGCTGCTGTAGTTTGAGCAGCATTGTTTGTGCAACATGTGGTCCAATGTTGACTTGCAAGAAGTTTGGTCTGTTTCTATTGACCCATTTTGGCTGCTTAATCATAAGCAGCCTCATCATTTCCTCCAGTTGGTTGCAGTAGAAATCAACTGTAATAGATTGGCCAGGTTTCATGAAGCTGCAGTGGGTAATACCAGTGCTGGACCACCAAATAGACACCAATGGCATCTTTTGATGAATATTTGGTTTTGGACTGTGTTTTGGCACTTCATCTTTATCCAACCACTGTGCTGAATGCTTGTGATTGTCAAAATGAATACATTTTTCATCACATATAACAAAACAGTTTAGAAATGCTTTGCCTTTGTGCCGTAACAGAAAGAAAGGCAAACTTCAAGATGATTTCTCTTCTGCTGTTCATTTAATTCATGCAGAACCCATCTATCCAGCTTCTTTACCTTGCCTATTTTTTTCAAATGGTCCAATATTGGTGGAATAGGAATGTCAAACCTTGCTGTTAATTCACACATAGGTTGAGATGGATTTGCTTCCACTACAGCTTTCAGCTCGTCACTATCCACCTTGGTCTTGGGTCACCCACATGGCTCATTTTCAAGATTAAAATTTCCAGAACGGAGTTTCTCAAACCATTGACATACATGTGCGTTCATCAGCCACATCCTTCCCAAATATTAATGTTTCATGGATATTTCTAGCTGTCTGAGCTGCATTAGTTCCACGATGGAATTCATGTTCAAAATTAACATGAATTTTTGACTTATCCATGGTTTCACAAAAAATGTTCTAAAAAAAATGTGAAGATAATCACAAGCCAAAATGTGCATTTGAAAGACTGAGGATGTACCTTCACGATAAACATAAAACTAGAAGTGTCAAAGTGAAATATAAGAGATACCAACTGTCAAACTTAGTACTTAAGGAAATCACATATTTCATACTTAATAACCTAAAATATTTTAAAGTTATGATATTCTATTTGTTAATTCCTAATGATGTTGCAGTTTTGCTCTATAAAATCCTCATTGCTATGGTTAAAATTGCCCTACCAAACTGAGTTGCCCGCACTCCAGTGCAGCAGATCTGGGAATTTTTTTTCTTTCAGCCTCCAATCTTCTAGGACTATGCCTCTATTTACAATTGTAAAAATATCAAAGGGCAGATTTCAGTAAAGGACAGCTCCTCCTCTTTGCCCATCTATATCATCAACCATTGTAGAAGGAAACTGAGAAAGGGGATTAATTGACGGCTTTTAGAGTTGTGGTGTGAGGTCTTTCATGATATTTTATAAAAGCCCATGAATGATCTGATCATCAAAACACTAAGAAAGCTACACAGCTCTTTCATTAGATAAATAGATCAACTGGCCTAGCAAAGGAGTACAGTGTCTATTGGTAAAGTCAACACAGGGAGTCTTAAATCAGTTACCTAGATTAGACAGCCAAAATATATGTGTATATATTCTGTGCCCTGAATATAAGGTACTTTCTTCTCTTTACACAGAAAGTGCTGAAAATATGTTCTTTGATAGTGAGAATATAAAGAAGGTAACTATGTATTTCATATCTTCATGTTAGCTAGGGAGAAAAAGTTTAAGTCACCTACTGCGTGACATAAGAAAATATATTACACAATGCAACATTTCATGACATACTTAGACAATTGAAAATGTTAGTTTTATGAATATTTGGTGGGTAGACATCTTCTTTGTGCTTCTTTTAATCACTTCTCAGTATCTCCCTCAGGCATGGACATGGTAATGTTTCACTACATGATTGCTAGAGAAAAAGAGTGATTAGTTACTTAGCATTCCCTCCAGATTGTTATCACTCCAGTAGTAAGAACATTAGATCTGAGAAGTACTTCTTATATTTACACAGTTTATAGAACAGGTAATAATAATAAAATATTATCGATTAAATTTGCCTCTATTGTCATTCATTGGGGCAAGTGTAGACATAGGACTGAAATGTTATGTGTTACCAGCTTTGAACCGCCCGTCCCGCTGGTACTAGAAGATGATATCTTAAAGAGGTTCTGGGAAAAGGGAAAAGAGATAGCTCTGCAAATATATTCTAAAGTGGACTAACATCAATAAGATGTATGTCTTATCTATTTTAAGGCATAATACAATGCAAAACACATCATCAATTTATTTGTAGTTCTATGGAAAAAAGGGAAGCACCAGCACATAAAACAAACCTATCAATTATAAGACATTATCTGCTTTCAGATTATATGTCCCTCCAAATTATTTTTAAATGAAAAATGTTTCATGTTATATTTTCTCAGCAACCTTATCTAGAAGAATAATACCAGCACATTATTAATCAATAACAATTAAACCTAAGTGTTAATTTTTCCAAAGCTCAACCCTTGCCCTTTTCTACAAATATTGGCCATGTTTGGTTGTCTGAAATCTACTGGCTTTGTAAGGAAAATTCAGGTTTTTGTAACTTATGCCTTTGACCTTGGTAGTGACTTTGTGTTGTTAGACTTCTCAAAGCTAACTAGACTCCAGAGCCTGCACTATTAGACCTTAGACTCACAGCACAGATTTTGCCAAATGTGCAAAAATAAATAAATAAAGGCCCAAGGCCGTTGAAGGGTGGGGGATGGGGAGAGAGGCATAAATTGATGGCATGCTTTTCCCGAGTCTGGGCCACATTCAAACTCTGCTCAGCTCCACTCTCTGCCACATGCCACTGTGCTTTCCCGTCCCCCGTTCATACAACTACTGCAAATGGTATCATTTTGCAACTAATTTACTCGCTTAGTTTTGGCCATTAGTCATTCCCAATATCCTCAATCTGCAGGTAATTTTCCACATTATTAGTTACCCACCTGTCTTATTAAACTGGACTTTCTGAAACCCTGTGTGCCTGCATTTTCTGCACCTTTAGATCAAGCAAATAATTGCCCATACCTGGATGGAAGAATTTAATAGGAAGATTATAGTTGATTCCAAAAGTTAATAACTATAGCATCTGGTTTCCCTTTTTAACATTTAAATGACAACGAGGATGCAGTTTTTGAGTAGGAAAATCATACTGCTGCAAATAAATTCAGTGTTCATAGAGAGAGAGAGAGAGAGAGAGAATGAAACTGAGTCAGCTCACCAGAGTCAAAATCTTTTTATATTTTGTGGTCAGTAAAATGTAGATGGGCAGAAGGTAGGTTTGAATCTTTTCACTAACATACTTCAACTTCGACCCTCTGAGGCCCATATTGATCACATTAAGATAAAGAAAGATTTTTCATTGATAGGAAACTTAGCTCCCCAATAAAGAAGATGGCCAAGCCCTGTGCTTTCACACAGTATCTCTGATATCTTTGGTTGCTTTGAATGAGAGACTACAGCTGCTTTGAGACATCTTCAGCTCATTTTTATTCACATCTCCATAAAACCATCTGCACAGGATGCCTTTTTAAATATTGCTGGGTGAAACTCAGGACATTATTTTCTAAACCAGGTCAGGAAAATTCAGCACAAAAAAACCCAAACTTTCAGCACTGAGGGCCAGGATTGCAATTTGCCAGGAGTCTAAGGAGAGAACCTCATTTGCAATTAAATTGACATTCATTTTTATCAAAAATAAATTTGTCTGGCCACAATATTTGCTTGGAGTTATAAGTTTGATTTTTAGTTTGAAAAGAGCTCCATGTTTGCCAGTAATGAAAACAGAAAGCCAAAATATTTCCAAGAATCATCATCACACATATTTTTCTTAAGCAACACAATCATCAGACTCTGAGTCTCCCAGGACCTGATATGGAATGGGTAAAATGGAGAAAATGACAATTACACAATCTTCATATTTAAAGTACATTTAAGTTCATTCAATCATCAAATTTTAGAAGTCCTTGATTTTCTGGACCTTAGCCCTATTTCTTCTAAATACAAATGTTCCCTCCTTTGTTAGTAAGGAATAATCAAGAGGAAAGCAGATCTACCTAACAGAGAAGAATCTATGATGACAGTATACTTTAGGATTATAGAATTTAACATACACTAGTGATCCTATCCAATGGCTCATGTAAAACATAATTATTATTCTCAAGTATCATTTACTCACCTGAACCTTTGCACATCTTATTATATGTACCGTAGATTTGTTTTTCCTCCTGCTCTTGCCTTTAATTGTCCTTTTACACACTTCCATGTCTGCCTGATTGGACTGTAAACTCACCGTGGCCAGGAATCTGGAACAGAGATCTACAACTTGTAGCCAGATGCCAAATTCAACCGGCCATCAATTTTTATAAATAAAGATTTACTGGAGTTCAGCAACAGCTATTTGTTATGTCTTATCTATGGCTGCTTTTATTCTACAACATAGTTGAACAGGTATCTCAAAGATTGTATGGTCCACAAAGCCTAAAATATTTACTTAGTAGGTTTATACCAAAAAAAAAAAAAAGTTTGCTGATTTCTTGTCTAGACTTCTTGGTATGCTTTCAGTGATTGTTGTAATGCTCTACTTCTAGGCACTCAGCATGCTCTGAGGATACTTGCATTTTAAGGGTTGTTAAGCCCAAATACACCATCATTCCCTAAGGCACATTCATGACCACAGAATATTAAATATTTTATTTTGCTAAGTGATTTCCTCCAATGTTTAAGGATTATGGCTAAACTCTAAATCCTAGCCTGGCTCCAGTTGGGGAGAGGGGTTACAAACAATGTCAGAAGTGCCAATATCAGTATAACTTCCCAAGCCACTCGCTGAAGCAAATGTCTGTGTGAAAAAGGGAAGTAGGGCACAAGAACATTGTCAAGATGGATCATAATCTTAACGTTTGGTCCTGGGATATCTCTGATCTTGTCCTCATAACCTCTTGTCAATTCAGCAATTTGGTCTCCATACATGAACATTTTAAAGATCCTCGAATCTTTTATAAGACATTTTGTCCTCCCTTACAGTTCCCACCCATACCATGTCTCATAGAGCCTGAAGATGCACATACAAGAGATATTGAAACAACGTCCACAGTCACATCTAGAGCCTTATTTAGAAATATCTGGAAGCATTTTTGTTTATTTCATCACAGACATTCTAATTCTACTGAGATGGAAAGTGAGAAAGAACCACAAATATCTCATCATTCAGATTCTTTTCATCCAAAGTGGGTCTCAGGCTAACAGTGAATGTGAACATTTGTTCAACCAAGTTCACATCACTTGTCTGGGCCTCTCTGGAATAAAACCCCAAAAGTAAGACAAGCAGAGTTCTTATGGTGCTAATTACACAACCCAGGGAAAGCAGCTGCAATGTTCCTCATGCCAGGGAAGATGTAAGGGGTAGGAATGTTGAATTTTGTCCCGTGTTTTTTACAGCTGACTGTTAGACTCTTCCATTCATTATAACCTAAAAGCCTTGACGTTTGAAAGGTTTCTGCTTCACAGGAGTTCATGACTAATTCTCTTTTAATTATTAGAAGTCAACACAACTAATACTATAACTTAATGCATACAATCTGAGCTTGTTAGGACATTTAATTATTTGGCAAATATATAACAAGGAAATAATTAGTTATAGGACCTTGTTTAGATGTTGTTACACTGTGTGGTTTTGTTAATTGATGGGTATGGACATATGTCTAGAGTTTGCAGGTATAATCTTGTCCTTCCCACATTCATAGCTCATGGCAGGCAGTGGGAACCTGGGAGAACGGAATGTGTGTTTGTCTTTCTGAAAGTGCCTATATAGAAGGCCCTCCCTTCTTTAAAATAATTGCACCCTTACTTCTGACTCTCATTCTTAGAAATCTTTTTCTTTTTCCAACTCTTCTTAAACTAAGGCAACCTGTAGCCAAGAGGCCTCTGACATCCTGCCAGCAGCCCAAAACTGAGCAACTGTCAGCCAAAAGCTAGGAGGAAAAAGAACAGAACTTCAAATGAGAAAGCAGTTGTCTTGAGCCACTGGGAATCCATTGGAATGGAACCAGATGAACTAAAATCCACAGGTCTGTTTCCTGCATAAACAGGTGAAGACAGGGCTGGGAGAGGTGTGAAAATAGTTCTTCAGCCACACTCGATAATCTACAGTTCCCAAGGTGCCCTCCTACATCTGTTCTGCATTTTGGCAGAAAGGTATTTCCAGGCACTGGCAGTCTGCAGTATAACAGCCATTTTTTATAAGGAGAAAAGTAGGGAAATCTTGATTATTTTCCCATCCAAAGTTCATGTAATATAATTCTTTTGAATATTTTCATTCCATTTCATTTTCAAAGGAATTTAAACATAGTTAAGAAAAGTAAATTATTATCCTCCAATTTTTACCGAGTGGAAATTTTTAGCTTAAAAAAAATGGGAACTTGAAAACTGAAACTCAATTTAAGGGTAAGGCTGAGAATTTACATATGCCCTTTTATCTATAGTCTTATGGGAAAACATTGTAACTTGATGGGAAAATACTTTCTATTTTCTTTCATTTATTTCACTCAAAGAAAGGAGATAGAAACAGAGATAAAGAGACAGATACGATATCCTGTGCTAGAGTTAGGTGAATGATATTCAAAGTGGGTACTCATGGTCTGTGTCCTCCTGGATTATAGAGTTATGCAGACTTGTAGTTGGTAGTTCCCACAAAAGTGCCTTTATGGAGGACAGTCAGCAAAAGAAATACTGCAATAATATGGTTGAAATGATTGAAACATTAACTAGGACATTAGCAGTAAGACTGGGGAGGAGGAAAATAATTCAAGAATATGTCTTCATGTTTTCCCGTTGTATAAATAATACATGTTAACACACAGTCATTGTAGGAAAAGTAGTAATACATAAAAGTTAAAGAAAGTGTAAATTTCTACATTCCACCATCCAGTAATAACTACTTAGTATGACTGTGTGCATGTATTTCAGTATTTGTGCCTTAAATAGGATTATATATGAGTAGGAATTGACATGACTTGAATATCAAGTGTGCAGATTGAAGTAGAGAGACTTATCAAAGATAATTTGTTATTATTATCTGAGTCTAAGTTTTAAATTACATAGATAACATCAGTAGGCCTTTCAAGCATTATTTTGTCCTTAGTATTGTAGGACCATAATATCTATAATTCATCTAAAGTGAAATAATAGCAATACTAATGGCAATAATATCAAATATGTGTTCAATGTAGTTTTTGCCAGGTATTAAGTTAATGATGTTTTTTTCCTTGTTTCATGTAACCCTCACAATAACCTCATATGGTAGATGCTATTATGATCACTCTACAGGTGAGAAAAACCTTGACTTCAAGTAATTTACATATGAATATATGGCTATTGAGTGGTAAACTTTTATTGCCATGTGGTTAGTACTACTTCAGAGTCCAAATTCTGAACTACTATTTGAAATTGCCTAGCATATACATTATGTATATTGTTTCCTCTTTTCTTCCCTTCATGACTATTTCTTAGTATTATTTTGTAGTTTCTCTACAGTGACTTTGTAAGTTCCTTTATTTCAATAACCATATTCTACATTTTTCTTCTTCTATACTTCCACCATACCTGAGAAAAGAGAAGATTTTGAAGGATTTATCTATCACTGGCCAAAGCTTGAACATGGCTGGGATACCTACAGAGAATCTAAGAATTTCAACCTTGAAATTTTAACTACTGGAAAATGTTATTTTTAATTAGTGTCTTATCTTACTCCTATCACTATATAGCACAAAGTGCAATAGAAATCTGCAAATTTTCCTGCAAATTTAATCAATGAAAATATTCATACTTAAGCCAAGGTATGGGATACATAGAATTGTGAGAAGAGTTTGCTCTCACTAATCATGTGTTGTTATTTTGTATTGGCTCACATAACGCAAAACTCATAAGGACTGAAACGGAGGCCTTTTCTCTTCTTCCCTGAATCTGTTAGTGCTTGTTAGATGTAAGGGCAGTGTCTCCTTGGGCTCCTGTCCAAAAGCAGGGTCAGTAATAACCCTCCCTAATATTGTGGCAAGAGGGTCAGAGGGGTGAGACTGTATGAGGTCAAATACCCCATTCCGCTGATGATCACTTTTGTAGTGCCCAAAGATGCTCATACAAGAATTATTAAGTATAGAATTATCACCATCTGATGAATACGTGTGGGCGTGTCAAGCAAGTTTCCCAGATCACTTCAGAAAATAAATATTTATTTAGGTCTAATCTCCACTGCTAGACTCTCATTCTTGGATGCCAGTCGACATGGGCGGGCCCTTCCCTTTGACTCATTACCCTGAAAATAAAAGCACCATGGCTAAATCCTCCTACAGGTTACTCATGTCGGTGCCTTGACTACTCCCATCTGAAAACACGTCTTGCCATCCAAGAGCCTGTCACCTCCTACCTTGACGACAGCTGCTTGAGTTGGGAGCACACTATTTAGTAGCGCGATGCTGATGAATACTGGGAGGAACAGTGACAAGCCTAAGTGCTGTTTTACACCCCATTTAACCAGGGGAGTCACATCTGTTTATCCTTTTTCAGGGGAAGCACAGGCTTAGTCTTTGTGACAAGGTCACAAGTCCAGCCCTAGGATTCCTTGTGGGGAGATAACCAAACTTCTTCAGACAGTCAATAACAGAATGCCAACTGTGAGTTCTTCAGATAGAGATCCAAGGACACAATTTTGTCTGGCTAAGATGGAACAAGACCAAATAGGGAACAAGCTCGAACAGTCCTCCTTTGTCTGCAGGCTCACAGTCTGTCCTGCTGTTAGCCCTAAAGTTCTCATTTGGCGGAGAGCCATGCTTTTACTTCGCGGAGACCGATATTTTTTAAATGCAGAGAGGTATGCCACTGACTAAAGGGAGGAAGATAATGTCTTTCGTTTTCCACATTTTGTTTAAATATATGTTTCTCAAGAGTCAGATCTTTATAATTTCTCACACTTAGGGCTGAGTTATTGAATGGACCTTCATGATGCTGCACAGTGACATTCTGTATCTGTAGGGGCTCTGGTGTCGAATAGCCTGGGCTTGAACTGTTCCTCTACCACCTTCCCAGCTCTAATCTCTGGCAAGTTATTCTACTTTTCTGTGCCCTGATTTCAAAAACAGGAGCAAGTACCTCTGAGGTTAGTATGAGAATTAAATGATATGGTGTTGACGAAGAGCTTAAATTATATCTAAGAGTCCCTGAAATAAAATAACTTATAAATGCTATTTTTATTATTATTAATAAATTCACTTTTAGTACTTTACCTTCACTAAAGTACTGTGGTAAATAAATTTTCCCAATCCAAAACAGATGTTATTGCTGATTTGAAATAAAGGATAGGTTAGTATAGTCAAAAGTGTTATTCCAAGAGAGAAAAAAAATCTTAAATTCCAATTATTTTTCTGTTACTAATTCCATATGATTTGGTTTTTATGTAACGTATTAAGGAAATGCATTATGAATTTAGGAAGGGCAGAAAAACCACCTTAACTAATCAATATACTGCTTAATTTTCTAATTTGAGAATTCCTCCATTAAATAGTTGTTTTTTTTTTCCTTTAGGTACAGACTTTATGATATGAACTAGTACTTGCTCTAAGAGTATCAGTTTAAGCTTTACCAGTTATTCTTGTACATAATTGCTAATATTATTTTACTACCAAATTTTAAAAGGCAAAAAAAGAATACATTCTTGGTCTTCATACTTGGGGAAGAAATGGGATCTCAATCGATAAAAAGCAGAAACGAGAACTTCCTTTGTTAAAGAAAATTGTACAATCCACAAACTTATAGGGGTCTGTTTTTCCCTGAACATATCTAGTAAATGCCTTTTCCCAGATACTATACTGAATGTACCTCCCTGACAGGGTTAGAGCGGGGTTACTGCACTTGAGAGGGCTATTTTTAATCTCCCTGCTTTACCACGGGGTCGGATGATGCAATAATACCACAGTAGAATGAGAGAATTCTTCAGGGCTCTTTCATCCAAGGATAGGAGGTGCTTCATAAACATTAATTAATTCTCCTAACACCTCTGTGAGGAGAGAATTCTATTTTTTGTACTAGTTAGACATGCTAACGAAACCACCAGCACTTAGACAGAATCCAGGCTGCAGAACAAGCCCAATCCCTCTGTATTAAGGAAAGAAGTTCCCCTAATTGGGTTCATGTTAAGGAAGGTGAGGAAAGGGACAGAAATGTTAAATGTGCCACAGAAAGGAGGCACAGCAGGACTCATAAATCCAGGGACTCCAGCATCAGAGCTGAGCCTTCTCAGGGCACCCTTGGTCAAATGCACACAACCGGGCGGCAGCATCATAGAGAAACAATGTGCTGAATCAAAAACGAAAGCGAAGAGAAAGAAGGTAGAGTCCAATTTCACAGCACATTATAAAATAGCTTTTCCATAACCACCAGCAGTCCCTATGCCTTGGGAACCCAGGATATTGCTATTGAATATAGCCTGAAAATTTTTCTCTCTTTTAATTCATTTCCTCATATAATAAGGATTTATTTTGGAGATTCCTGCTTCCTCTTTTTTCTTTCATTCTCTTTCTCTGTTACCAAACATTTGTCTTCTCTATAGTTAAGTTTTAACCATTGGTAATGTCTAGTCAGTATTTATGACTTTCAGAAGTTTTCCTAAGAATCTTTTATATATTTTAAGAAAATATCTCCTGACTGGGATGCTAAATTTGACAGAAAATACTAGTAACTGTTGTCTCAGTTGTGGCAGAGGTGGCTAATGCCTATACATGAATTGGTGTCTCCCAAATGAACTAATAGAAGTGCCGTGGTTCAGAACTACACTGATAACCTTACCTGTACCAATTCCTACTTTAGCAACTAAGCAGGAGAGCGGGGAGGAAAAATAACTACTTGCTAACAAGATAAAATAGATGTATGCCTTTCTTCTCCAAATTTGAAACAAATGAGAAACAATTTTAAGGTTTTTTTTTCTTTTTTGATCCCCTCTTAAGTTTTTACTTGTAATATATATATATATATATATTTTTTTTCAGTCAAGAGGCATCAATAGATTTCAGAAAAGACCAGACTAAGTATTTGTGGATTTTTTAATTGCTCTTTTCAGTTTTATAAATTTAGCTTCCTATATATTTCAGCTGTGTTGGTTTGTGTGTACACATTTAGACTTGCTATGTCTGCTTTGGGGATTGACCATTTTCATTGTATAATGTTATCTCTGTCCCTGGTAAATTTATTTGTCCTGAAGTCAGCTTTATTTAATGATAATAGAGTCATTCCTATTTTCCTTTGATTAATATTTGAATGGAAAACCTTTTTTCTATCCTTTTACTTTCAATCTGCCTATATTCTTACATTGGAAGTGAGATTCCTGTAGATCAAATATAATGAGATTTTATATTTTAATCCATTCCACCAATCTCAGTCTTTTAATTGGTATATCTAGACCATTTGCGCTTAAAGCGATTATCAACATGTTAGGGCTTAACTCTACCATTTCATCTATTTTTTTTGTTTTGTTTTCTGTTTCTGTTTGTTTTCTCTCATTTCTGTTTTTCTGTCTCATTTTTTCTCTATCCCTATGGATAACTTAAACAATTTCAGGAACTTTTTTTATCTATTGTTTTTTTTTCTTTAATTTCACAATATTAGAAGGGTACAAAGGTTTTGGTTACATGATTCACTTTTGTGCAGTTTGAATCAAAGTATAAGTGTGCCAATCGGCAAGATACCATGCATTGTACCACTTAGGTGTGTATTTACCTGTCCCCCTCCTCTCCCACCTGCTTGGATTCCATCAAGTCTTACTATCGTACGTGCACAGGGGTATTGATTTATTAGTTCTAATTTAATTTAGTACAGGTTATATTTGTTTTTCCATTCTTGTGATACTTTGTGTAGAAGAATACTTTCCACTCCCACCCAGGTTGTTACAAAAGGTATTGGTTCACCATTTTTTATGGTTGAGTAATACTCCATAGTATACATATACCACATTTTATTAATCCACACATGTATTCATGGGCATTTGGGTTGATTCTACATCTTTTCAGTTGTGAATTGTGCTGCAATAATCATTCCATTGCACTTGCCTTTTTAATAAAATGACCCTTTTTCCCCCTCTGGGCAAATACCCAATAGTAGGATTGCTGGATCAAATGTCAGGTTAGTTCTTTGACACATCTCCATACTATTTTCCATAGAGGTTGTGCTAGCTTGCAGTCCCACCAACAGTGTATAAGTGTTCCCTTCTGTCTGCATCCATGCCGGCATCTATTGTTTTGGGACTTTTTGATAAAAGCCATTCTCACTGGAGTTAGGTAATATCACATTGTGGTTTTGATTTGCATTTCTCTGATGATTTATCTATAGTGATTTTGAGTATATCTCTTCATATAGCTTTTTAGTAGTTGCTTTACGCATTCCTTTATTTATAAATATCTTATTTCTGTCCATTATTGTTATAATTTTGCCAGTTTGAGTGCAGTATAGAAGCCTTGCCACCTTTACATCCCTTTACCTTCTTTGTTTATAATACAGTTGTCTGAAATATTTCCTCTACATACATTTAGAACCATATTAGACATTGTTATAATTTTTGTTTCAACCATCAAACATAATTTTCAAACCTCAAGAGAAGGAAAGTCTATTGTATTCACCCATATTTTTGCTTTCCGTGTTTTTTCTTTCTTTCTCATGTTCCAGCATTCCATCTTTTATCATTTCTAAACATACATTTGTTTAACCATTATTTTACTACAAGCTTGATGGTATCAAGTTTCCTTGTGCAAAGAGAAGACAGCACAATGATCTCTCAGAAATGCAGGTACCAGAGGTTTCACTGGATAATTTTTCTGTTTGGCACAAATCTTGCCTTTTTTGCTCTAAGGACAGTGAGTTTGTGAACTTTCTTCATATCTTGTTGCTGATAGACATAGATACTTTATTTCAGGGATGCAGCATATGTAGCCATAAATATTAATCTAAATCTAGTTATCCAATCCTTACTCATTAATTCTGGCAGTAGGTTGTTTGCCAGTGTAAGTGTTTAGTTGTGAAGTAAAATTTTAAATCTTCTCCCCCATTGGCTGTTTGCCTCCATTATTTTTGTTTGTTTATTTGTTTGTTTTAAGGGAAATTAGCAATAGGCACATCTGCAATAGGCACAGCTGGCCACATGCCATTTTATACTTAACGAATAACCTAATGCTACAAAACGTGGCATTTTGATGAGGAAAGACTGACTTAAAGGCTATTTAGAATGAATCAGTGCATATTCAGAAGTGATGGCTCTCATATCCAGATCAAGGGCATAAAGAACAAGTGAAATTTGCAGTGAAAAGGCTAGTTGTTCAGGAGAACTTTCTAATAAGGAGAATCACCACATCGTCTTTATCAGATCAAATCTGTAAAAGCAGTATGCAAAATGAAGATGATTTGGCATAGGGTTTAAATTCCAGGAAAAAGAAAAAAGAGTCAGAATTTTACCTAAGAAACTCACTCATGTATATAATTAATGTCAAAATCCAAGAAAACCTGAAAATCTTTGATACAGGGTTATAGAAAAACTCCAAGCTGAACATTTTTTCATTTAATTAAAGCAAAACTTATTTAAAAAAATTGATAAAATTATGGCTGCTATATTCTAAGAAACACAGAGTTTGGGAAAACTCATGTAAAAGTACATAAAACAATTAGAGATATTAGAGCAATGCAACATAAATAAATTCTGATTTTTTAGTTTATCACCTTGAATATTGAAAGGAAACATGATAAAATTGTATAAATTGATGAATATTGTTATGTAATTATATATTCTGGTTTATCATTAACATAAATAGAAAGTTGTAATAATATATATGTAATATAATAATTCAATGCTTTGATTTGGAGATTTGGAAATGTCACTGGGAGGATATATAAGTTAATTTTTTTATTCTATGGATACTTATTATGTACATATTGATTAGGTCCTAGGGAGAGAGGTGGTGAACAAAACAACATTTTGTGACATCCTGGAGCTTACAGACAATATATAAATGAAGAAATCAAACACAAAATGTTATTTTAGGAATTGGGAATTGCTTTAAAGATAAATGAAGCCAAAAAAAGGAGATAGAGATAAAGAAACTATTTAAATATGATGTGGCATAAGGCCTCTTTGAGAAGGTAATAATTGAACAAAGACCTGAATGAAATAATAGCAAAAATAGAAGAGAGAAGGGGAGTGATGGAGAGAGAGAGACAGAGAAAGAAAGAGAGAGAGAGAGAGAGAGAGAGAGAGAGAGAGAGAGAGAGAGAGAGAGAGAGAGAGAAAATGAATGCACAAAGGCCGGAGTTAGGAGAATGCCTGTTTTAGGAAAGGCAAGGGCATCACGATTGGAGAGGAGTTAGGAAACAGGAATGTGATAGACAACACTAGCAAAGTACTAGGTCTTGGAGGCTGCAGGGAAGATTTTGGATTTTATTATAATAGTAATGATAAGTATTGGAGATTATCAACAAGGGAATGCTATGCTTAATACATTTTTTTAAAGAATTGCTCAGGCTTTGATAATTAAGAAAAAAATCCTTGAGTGAGGAGACTATTAATACAACCAAGGAGACCAAATAGTAGCTGATGCTGAATTCCAAGGAATAATGATGGTGTCTTAAACTAGGTTGGTACAGGTTTAGTTGAATAAGCTTGGGTGGAGTTAAGATATATTGTATCAAGATGAAGCCTAAAACAGTTGCTGATATATTAGAAGTGTCCTTCAAGAAAAAGAGGAATCTAGAATATCCTTAAGATTTTTGGCTTACATACCCAAGAAAAATTAATCCCTACAAGTGTTGTAATCAATAATAAATCATTAGATCATGAAAATTATCTTGATGGTAGGATACCCATGGTATTAAAAGGTAGCATTTTAAAAGGTTATGGTTTTGAAATCAATGCATGAAGAAATATAATTAATTTATCAATCCTGGAAATTACTTCTTATTTTTCATTGTCTTGTTTTAAATAAATGCGATTTAATTTGCTTTCCTTAATTAATTAGCTTACAGAATTGTATGAACTTCTCCGATTATGTCAAATAAGTGCAAACATTTGTTATTTATAGCTTTTCCAAGTGTGCGAATTTGAACTCTCTTAGATATGGAAAAAAAAAAGTTTTCTAATTAAGACACTAAGTTCATTTAAAATATTTGATAGCAGACATGTCATGCTTTCTTTATCAAATGTTAAGAAAATGTTAGATGTTTTTTATAGAATAGTTAAGCTAATCTTATTTCATAATCTAATTTTATTTTCCAGAGCACATAGTAGAAATGTACAATAAGTATCCAGTTAGATTTTATAACTTTTTTTCTCCCCAGATGTGGACATTGAGGCTCTGTGAAATTAATTGCCTTGTCTAAGTTAATATAATAATTCAGTGACCAAGTAAGACTATGTAAAATCCAGGTCTTTTGAGTCCAACTCAAGTGATCTTTTAAATATATTGTTTCAAATTAACAAACAAGCAAATAAATCTCAAGTATTCCTCTCCAATACAACATCTTACATTTTATCTCTTAAAAGAAAGAACAAAAATATTCGCAAGAAAAGAAAGAGACCTATGGGAGAGCACCAATTTTAATCACCTTTTGAAGACATTTAAGTAGTTATCTTTCCAAAGGCAGGATAATAGATTCACAAGATATTCATTCTCTGTGATGTCTGTACATCCCTTACTACATTTTTTCTAGCATTGTTTTCCTTGGTTGATTAATATATTTTACATATTGTATTGTGTTCTTCTGGAGGTAAGAGAGAGAGTCTATGTAATTTGTTCATTTAACTATTGGTTAACTACAAACTTTTTACTAAGACCTATTTTATGCACTGCAAAAATGATTTTATAAAACACAATTTAAAGATTTGATTAAGAACCTCAAGGACTTCCATTTTTGCTGAGATATAAGTCCTAACAAAGAGACAATAGCTAAAGGACAATTAAAAGGATGTACATGTGCAAAGAGTAGATGATGATGCTGATATATTGGCAAAATGTTTCAGAAAACAGAAGGATTCGTGAGAACAGATAAGGTCAGATATGAATTAATGAATGAGATCTCATTTAAGTTAGCCTTTGAAGCAAGCATGGGTAGGATTTGTCCTGATAGACAGTGAGGGAGCAGTGGGTTATTCAGAGGAAAGGAGTCAATATTAAAAGGCATTAGAATGAATGTGACATGTGTAGGAAACAAAGACCATTTACCTTTTGATTTTCCTTAAGGGTACATGTTGAAGAACAAATGGGATTTTTATACAGGGATCTTGTGTCGAGAAACCAAAGCTCATCTGAACTTGTTCAAATAAAACTGGATGTTCTTGAAAGAGTAGATGACATTTATATAGAAATCAAGGAGAAAAGATAAACCTGGTGGACTCTGAACCTGAAACTCTGAAAGTAGAAACTCCATGTAACATCGATCATCATGGCCCCAGTGATGATGATGATGATGATGGAGATTATAACCATTTATTGAAAGGTCTTATTTAATATACTCTTTATTAAGTCATTTACAGGCATTTTATTTACTTAAACATTTATAAAACCCTCTAAAAATACATTGTTATTTTTACCACTTTATTGAGAAGAAAGGTGAAATTTGGAAAGGTTACAATGTCAAACTTCAAAGCTCAATTCTTAATTACCGTTGTATTCTGCCTATGCTACTATTTATCTCAACCAACTGCCCACATGAAACTGCATTTCTTTATATTTTAATTCAAAATATAAAAGTGGAATCTAATGACTCCAAAGAGAACCAATGGTTTGAGTGTCTTTTAATGAGTTTTCTCACCTGAGCAGTGCCAGGGTAGTCAGGCTTTCCCTGCAAGAGGCCCTTTCCCTGTGCAACAATCAATCCTCCCCAGAACTATATCTTCTCTCTCAGCTGAATCTTCACAGCTGGGTGTTACCTTTTTTCTCCATATTAGTAAATGCTCTCTTTTACTTAGAGTATTTAGTCCATATCATTTATAATGTAATTATTAATATGGCTAGATTATTTTTTGTTTGTTTTCTGTTGGTTGCCTTTTTTCTCCCTTTCCCCCTTTTTCCTGCTTTATTTGGGATTATTTGAATATTTTTTCAAATTTTATTTTAACATAATTATCACCTTTTTTGATATGCCTCATTTTATTTTTTTTTAGTGGTTGTTCTGAGGATTACATTGCATATCCTTAATATTTATCAGACTGGAGTTACTCAAAATATAGACACTTACATTAACATGGATTCATTTAACACCCTTCTGGCATTGTATATTCTGTAATTGTCAAATATATTACTTCTATGTCATTATGAACAGCCTTTGACAATATTTTTTCTTTAAATATTTTCATTTATGGAAATTAATATCATTGTATATTTACATATACATATTTATGAATCCAAATTTTCCTTATTTCTTTCTGAAAATCCAGTTTCCTTTTGCTATCATTTCCATTCTCCTTGAAGAATTTCTTTTAACATTTCTTTTGGGTCAGTCTTCTGTCACCAAACTGCCTTAGTTTTCTTTTGTCTAAAAATATCTTAATTTTGCCTTTATCCTTGAAGGTTATTTTTCTGGGTAGAGAATTCATGGTTAATATATATATATAGCACTTTAAAATTAATGTTTCACTGTCTTCTACTCTTCATAGTTTTGGATGAAATATCTGTAGTCATTTTATTATAATTCTTATTTTCTGTAGGTAATGAAAGTGCCATTTTTTTCCTACCTGATTTCAAAATTCAATGCTTATATTTGGTTTTCAGTCATTTGACTATGTTGGCCCAAGGCATGGCTTTCTTTTTATTTATTCTGTTTGGATTTAACTGGACTTTTAAAATCTATAAATTTATATGTGTTACTAAATCTGGAAAGTTTTAAGTAATTATTTTTTCAACTATATTTCCACCCTATTCTCTTTCCTCTGTTTCTGCCACTCCAACTTCAATTATATGAGTTTTTTTTTTTAATATTGCCTCACAGTTCCCTGAGGGTTTATTCATTTCTTTAAGGCTTTTCTTATTCTTTTTATTTCAGATTTGATAATTTTTAATCTAAACTTGGGATCACTGACTCTTTCCTCTCTCTTTTCCATTAATATTATTAAGCCCATCCAGAGGATTTTTAATTTCGTTTTTGTCAGTTATAAATTTTTCCTTTTTTAAATTGTTCTATTTTTTTCCTGGGACCTTTTATGTTTCATTAATTCCAAATCTATTTTCCCCTATACCATTTAGCATTTTATCCTACTTGCTTCCTTACCTGATAATTCTAGTATCATCTCACAGGTGCCCTCTGTTGACTGTCTTTGCCCTTGAGAATAAGTCACACTTTTCTGTTCCTCATGTATTCCATAATTTTAGATTTTACCCTGGATATCATGGTTATTAAATTGTAGAAACTCTGGATTCTGTTCTACTTCTCAAAAAAAAGGGCGATTTTTAGCTTTTCCAAGAAATTAACTTAGCTAAAACTGCAATATCTGCCTTACCTTTCATGGGCAATTCAAATATCAGTTGAATTCTTCTTATTAATTAACTGCAAGTTGCTTTGAATTTGTTTCGTTTGTTCATGGTTTAGGGCAGGCGTCCTCAAACTACGGCCCGCGGGCTACATATGGGTGTTTTTGCCCATTTGTTTTTTTACTTCAAAATAAGATATGTGCAACGTGCATAGGAATTTGTTCATAGTTTTTTCTAAACTATAGTCCAGCCCTCCAACAGTCTGAGGGACAGTGAACTGGCCACCTGTTTAAAAAGTTTGAGGACCCCTGGTATAGGGATTAGTCAGATATTGGAACAAAGTTTATACACAGACATTGGAGTTCAGCTTTTCTGTTTCCCTCCTTTAAGATATTTTCCAATCTTTACTTTGAGATAGCTATGTTGACCCTGGCATTTTTGTCTGGTTCTTTAGACCATTAAGACAACAGATTTTCTATGACAGTTCTAGCTACTCTGGGCCACATTGCTCCATGGCCAAGATCTGCCCTCACATTAAATCTGTAATAATGGGAAACTCATCCCATGACCCTATTTTTCTTCCAAGTTTATATTATCACCAAAATCAACCTGCTTTCCTTCATGCTTAAGAGATTTCAGGTTGTTCTTTTCGTATGTTTTTCAGAGTTTATAGTTGTCATCCGTGGTCTGCTAAGAGCTGACACCACTGTACTGGAAGCAGAACCATATTTCCCTTACATTTAAATCCCATCTTCTTATCCATTGTACAGAAGCAAGTATATTCCCTCAGGGGCAGAGAAAAACAAATTAAACTTCGTCAGCAAATGTTTTTTTTAAATACACTATTTGTCCTTAGAATTTGGATTTTGAAACTTAACAGACATAAATTAACTTTCTTGGTCATTAATGCTTATGATGGTCTGTAGTAGCCTGTCTTTTACAGGAATGGATAATAGCAGTTTTAAAAGTTGAAGGCATTAATAATAAACATCATGTAAGAAAATAATTTGTCATTTAGAAACATACCCATGAAAATATATTAAAATATCTCCACTACACCATTGCATATGGGATGAGGTTATAATGTAGTGTTAATTATGGAAATATTATGAATAGAAAAAAACTTTTAGAAAAATTAATAGCATAAGAATGTTGTCATAAAAATGTGTTGATAGAGAAGGAGAGAGGTTCTGAAGTAACCTTAAGATTTACTTTTATAATGTAAAATAGAGGTCATATTTACCATGATATAAGCTTTTGAGAGAAAATAAAAACTTTGAGGAGATTTTTTTTTTAAGCAATGATTTCGACCTAAGTTAGAAACATTCAAGAAGGTATGACTTATAAGCAGATGAAATAGAAACCTTTTGCCTATGGATCTTAAAACTGATTAAGTTAAAAAAGGGGGGGGGCAATGTTTTTAGCAACCATAGGTGTTACAAAAAACAAAAGTTTTAGAGAAAATAAAGAAACAAAAACAAAAAGTCAAATGTTAAAATGGAAAAAGTGCTGGTCTAGGATTTGGAATATTTGATATCCTATAATCTTACATTTGTCTCTGAGCTCTCATTTTCCTATCTGAAAAATGAGCATTTTGGAAACATATATGAAAAAAAGGGAAATAAACTAATATTTACTGAATAGCATACCTACTAATCATTCTTTTGATCTACTTTAAAAAAAAAGCCTGGAGTCTGGATACTTTTTATTTCTTATTTTACCCTAATAGCAAAAAGATTTATTAAAAAGATATTGTTTGGCCCATATTTTACAAGAAAATTTTGATACCGAGAATCTAAGTGATTTTTTTAAGATCAGCAACTAATAAGGATATGAATCCCACAAGAAGTTCATGAATCCTGATCACAGTTTCCTGAGTTCCTCCTTCCATCTAACACTGCCTGTTTCTATTCAAGGTGTAACCAGTTAGAATTAAATCAGAGACATTAAGAAAGAAAACTGAAGGGAAAGCTCAGATTTGTGAGCAGAGAAGATTTCTCTAGTCTCTGGGGGATTAGAATCACCCCAACTTAATTTGATTCACAATCTCATGTATTTCTAATTCATTAAAATATAAAATAAGAGAGAATTTACATTGGCACCTTTCCCAAATGCATACATTACCATTTATCATTAAACTATCTTTTCTTTGTCAATTCTTGAAATGATTTTTTTTAAAATTCTGAATAGTTTTAAACTAATTTGCAAACTTTTATAACATCCTTTATAAAATGATACATTAAAAACTAAGTATGTTTCATATAATTTCTCTCTTTCATCAGTTTATTTTATAATGCTTAATCTGATAGTTTATCTCCCAAGTATTCATTCTCTTCCTTGTTCATAATAGCATTGTTCTCTCTGCTTCCCCTTTCATATCTTCTGATACTTTGCTGCATTCTGTTAAATTAAATTGGATAGTAAATTCTTAATTTATCAATTCTCAGGCTGCTTAGAGTTCTTTTAAAATCACGTTTACAAAATAAATTTTATATCTTTCTTCCATCCTAATAAGAACTGATTTGAAATTGATTTCACTTAATATATTTGAAAAGGTTGGTAACCCTTCTCATTGTACGGTTTCTGTACACTAAGGATATTTAAATATATGAGATACAAAGTTGACCATTCTTCCATAGACTTACAAGTCTTTTAATCATAGTTTTGTTTTCTTCTACTGTAAACTAATAAATAAATGTCTTTAATATCATCCATTGCCCTACCTATTTTTTGAATTAAATAATTCTGGACAGGAAAATAAAAATGTCTGTTCTGTTGTACAGGTTTGATAAGTGCTATGACAACCCTCTTGCTGCCCAAGGTTGAAGCCACAGCTATTTTATCAGAAATGTCTCCGGATTTGAGGGATTTTTATCCACTATCTGCCCTGTCACATTGCCCTTTATTGCTGTCTCACCCCCTACTCATTTTACCCCATTTTCCCAACTTTAAATCCCACTGTCTAAATTCCCCTCTGCCCAGAACTTCAGACTGATGACTCTCCTGAACTTGCTGTGTTTCTTCCTTTGGCCCTGTGAATTTGATTGAGTGATTCTCTAAAGTGAGCATGGATCAACATGTGTGTACATGGTGCATGGATGTGTGAGACTGAGTGTGATGGGGGATGGTATTGAAGTTAACAAATCTAGGCTCCATGTGTCTGGAAAGAAGAATCAAAATAGAAGCCTCTCTCCAGAGAAATATATGAATATATGATCAAATGAGAAGTGGAGAGAGAGAGAGAGAGAAAAGAAATAGGAGGAAAGTAGAGGGAAAGAGGGATTCATATTGAGCTCCTTATCTTTTTCATCAATTTGAGAGGTGACCTGGTAGGTTCTAGAGAGGAATTGAACAACAGATGGAAAGAAGTAACTGGTAGATATTTACTTCTCTTGAATAACTGAAGTTTGCTTACTGGTCATCATTTTGTTTTGAGAAGTTGTAAAATGTCAGAATATTAGGGACATTGCCATTATTTGAAGACAAGTATAAAATATCCAATTTCACTTCTTAGTATTTAAACACAACAATCTAAATTTATTTTTGTATTTGAATCCTTGTGTTATTTATTAGTGGGAATGTTTAAAGATAAATATCTTGTATCTCTTTCAACAATTTCTAAGCTGCATGGAAACTTCGTATTTTAAATACTATTTCCTGAAGTGGAAAAAAGTCAGGCTAAGCAAGTTTAACTGATCAAGAAATCATTTAAAGCAGTATGTAATGTTAAATCCAAATCTTCCATTAACTACAGAACATTAGAACATATACATATATGTCTACTTATACATGTAAGTATATATATTACAAGATAGACATCTTATTCCATGTGGAGACTATGTATTTATACAGTGTAATGCTAAATTTTACTTTTAAGTGGAGCATACAAGAATTGATTAAAAATGATTTTTATGGAGTTTGAAAGCTTATAAAATTAAAAAGTTTAACTTCAAACAAAATTTAATAGCAAGCATGATCTCTTTTCACTCTGGTCTGTGATCCAAAGTCATCAACAAATGAAGCATTTTTTTTCTTATAACTTTCAAATGGCAAAAGGAAATAAAGTTACCTTTTATTTATGAGTTATCATTTTTCCCCTCTATATTTTGACAAACAACATGACAGAAAAATGATTAAGTTTCTCATTTCACAATGTGACTTCTGTGTTATTTATTGTCAAAATAAAAGTCACTTTCTGAATCAAAGTTTTTAATCTTTTTTTCACTTCTCAATCTCGAAAAATGTTTTGTCGGGAAACTGATTTTCGTAAATACCTTTTTTTCCCCCTAATGACAGGTAAGTCCTCTTAAATGACTCATTACTAATTAGTTCAGAGCAACATTCCAAAAGAATATTTTATTTTTGGAACCTCATTTTATTGATTTTCTGCTCCAGTAGCGTGACTAATGCACATCACAGTTAGAGCTCTGCAAAATGTTTGCAGCAAAACCCCAAACCAGGTGATAATCACCTGATATTTACCTGGTTTCTTCCCTTTGTTATCAACCAAATCATCAGGCTCAATTCCTGAAAAGACTCTTGGCTTTTACAAGCATTCCCAACAATGCCGAGCATTCCTCTGTGTCAAGATCATTTCTCTTGCAAATTCCCAAATTCAATCTCAAGATGAAATGAGATGCTATGGTTTTGGCTGTTCTTTGCTTTTTATTTTTGGTTCAGTGATGCCTGAAAGTCAAAATAAAACTGAAGTACAGGCCCTTGGGAACCCAAATGAGTAATTTAAATGAATTTCAATGAGTCCAGCATGCTGAGTTTTAGCAGCATCGGCATTGCCAGAACCACAAAGTCTTCAGAACCTACAAAGGATGGCAACTGGGTTTAAAGATCAAGGTGTAGAATAGTATATAGTTTTGTACATAACAAGCTGCATCTATAGGATTCTTTCTCTTTGTGACTCTATTTTAAGCTTCTCATTTTCCTGGATTGCTGCTTACCTTGCTGCACAGGAAGAATAAACTGTGTTTAAATTCACCAGAAAGATTATCTTATGATGTTTCCTTCTCCATATTTACTTTCATCCAGTAAGAAAGTCAGAAAATTTTACTACAACAACAAAAAATTCAAATGCCTTTTATTCAATTTACTTATCATAAAAAGTTTACAATAAAGAAAATGAAAAACTAAAATGATTTATTCAAAATATAATGAATCTGATAAAATATAATATATAATCATTGATTTAACAGTCATGAAACTTTGTATCTTGGTGGAAAAAAATATAGTTGGGAGTAGAAGGTAGGATTGATCATGGAAATCATTGAAAAACTAATGAAAACAATGGTTTCTTTCAAGAAAAAATATCCTGGGCACATCATGCAAAAATATCTATTATTTCAGTGGATTAATAAATTCTAGATTAATAATGCTTGTCCTATAGGGAAAATTCTATTAATACTGAAATCAACTGAGATAGTTTATAGTCCCCATTCTGTCAATGATTTTCTGTTCAAATTCAATATTCACTTACTAACACTAAACCATTTTTTTAAAAAATTAAATATACTTTTAAGTTCTGAATGCACCTTCTTATATAATGTTCATATAGTGGAAATGAATCTGCAGTATTTTGAAAAGTATGAGGCTGAGGAATCAAAAATTACCTATCACATTATTACATTGTACACTATTTGGGTGACAGGTACAATAAAAGCCCTGACTTTACCATTCTACAATTCATCCATGAAACAAACAAAAAACCCCTTGTACTTCATAAATCTATTGAAATTAAAAAAACAATATTTTATACCCAGCTGAATTATCTTACATCAGCAACAGTTTTAAATACATAGTAAATGCATAAAGGCTGAAATAATTATCATTCATTAATATTTTAAAATGCATTACTTTACATACTGTAGGCCTGAGATTCCCAAGCTTTTCCAGTAATGACAATCTATTTCCTCAGTATATTTTTCACAGTACCCTTATCAAAATAAATATATAATTGGTCCATTTATTAAGCAGTTATATACAAACAACTGAAAAAGCATTTATGTTTTAAAAACTTAGTAGCTGCTTGAAAAAAATAATATACTTACAACAACCAAAAAAATACTATTTCATTTCATTCCTAAGTAGCTACCATGACATACGAATGGAAATTTTGCATCTCATCTGTGACACAACTTCTCCAACCTTAGTCAAATTAGACTTGCCACTACTTTCATTTCCTGTGGCATACAGATTGACATGTGATATTTGCTTTTTAATCACAGAATCCATGGAAAAACACAGCTTTATGAAGATATGTATGTGATTTAATGTTGAAACTGTCAACTATCTCAAGCTGGTAGATCATGTAGTATTTAATAAATGTTACTGTGTTTCTCTTGAAAATTTAAAATAATGAGGTGATCCTGTGAGCTAGTTGTGGCACCTTGAGCAGTATAGTATACAGTTATGTAAAAATGTTGTAGACAAATGAGTACAGAATAAATATGTATAATAATTCAAAAACAGACATTACTTTTTAGAATTATATACGTCTAACTTGCACTATATCAGTGTTCAAACACATGCAGAAAAAGTTCCAGGATTCCAGGAATAAATGCACCAATACATTAAAACTATTCTTTGGAGGAGCATCTATTTATTTATTCTGTTATTTTCATATTTCCAACATTTTTATAATATGTATATATCTTTTATAAAGGAAAATATAAATTTATTTTAAAATAGAAATGGTGAAATATTAAAAATAAAAATATTTTCATTGATTTCTATTCTCCTTTCCTATTACTTTGTCTATATCTTTTTTCAACAGTTTGACAAAAATAATTATCTCATGAAATTCAATGATATGTTACTAATATCATCAGATGGGAAACAGGATATTATAATGAGGATCACAGGACAGAAGCAGTGTTTGTAGTCCTAAGGGATATTCAGGATAGATATTTAGGTATTAATAATAATATTAAAAAAATCAAAGTGACCTAGTGGCTTGTAATAATAATAATAATATTCTCTGGAAAACAGTGAAGATTTAAAAAGGATCAGGAAAAACACAACTGAAAGGTAAATCAATTTAGAAACAAAAGCTCAAGTATAGGGAAAGTAATAACACTAGTTCAGTATCTGATACTTTTTTCTGATTTTCTTTATGGAAACAACTTTAAATTTGTTTACGTTGTAATTTTTCTATGGCTTAGAGATACTTATAAAAATAAATAAATTAATAAAAAGCATGCATGCACTCTAGGAGGCTGAGACAGTAGGATTGCTTGAGGTCAGGAGTTCGAGACCATCCTGAGAAAGAGCAAGACCCCATCTCTACTAAAAGAAAAAAAAATTAGCTGAGCATGGTGGTATATGGCTATACTCCCTGCTACTCAGGAAGCTAAGGCAGGAGGATGGATTGAGCCGAGGAGTTTAAGGTTGCAGTGAGCTATGATGCCACTGCACTCTAGCCAAGGTGACAGAGCAAGATTCAGTAAAAAGCATGCATAAAAGAATATTCAGTTTTATAAAATAAAATGTAGAAGAGAAGTGTTATTGTCATTTTTGTACAATAATAATTTTAGGAGTATGGCCCTTATGCTCCATTGGTAAGGCAGCAGAGTTGCCCCCTACTCTGTGCCCAAACAAGGATATTATACTCGGCAGAGACAAACATTGATCAGTCTCTAGGAAGACAGTTTTACAGTTTCCCCAAATCCTAGGATTTCATGGCTTAAAATTTGCCCAAATCGCTATCCCAAATATCCTTTAAATAACAAACAGTACGCCTCCCTTGTTCTGTCCTGTGGTCCTCATTATAATATCCTGTTTCTCATCTGAAGTACTGTTAAGATATGCACTGAATTTTATAATGAGACAAATTTCATAAAATTATTTAAAAATAATGTTTGCTTTTAAAATATAAACAATTAAACTAATGAGAGAGGGGAAATGAGCAAATCTAGAATGGCCAAATGTTAGGCTTTTAGGTTTGCATCTAAGAAAAAGGAATTTTGGCATGCAAATGGAAATAAAATTTCTTTTTTTTTCTTTCTTTTTCTTTTTTCTCATATGGCTTAATTTCTTAGTACTACTTTCCTTTATTTGATATCATAATGTAAGTAATGTTTGCTATGCAATTTGCTTTCATTTTAGCTTGGACTTCTTTTCCCCTGGGTTTCTAATTTCATTTCCATATGTGGATTGTTTTACCACCAATTAGTGCTAGATGACATGAATGAGGATTTCTTCTTAACAACTGTTCTCAATTCTTTTTGAGCCACATGAACACATTAGCTGCCAATTAGTCTGAATTCTACCCTCATATTCCAGACCCTTATATCATCTTTGCTATAAGAAACAATCAGTGACTTTTTGGATGGCCAAAATTTGAGACAAATGAAATTAAAAAATAGTAACAACAAAAATTACTAAACCACAATGAAATTATTATTTCTGTTTTAATATTGGTTATATATAAAGGCATACCTTGGAAATGTTGTTCATTTCCAGGTTCATTTCCAGGACCATCACACTAAAGTGAATATTGTAATAGAGTGATTCACTCACATTTATTTTGCTTTCCCAGTGCACATAAGTGCTATGTTATACTATACTGTAGTCTTTTACAAGCACAATAGCATTATAAAACAATGTGCAGACTATAATTTTAAAAACACTTAATTTCTGAAAAATGTTAATGATCATCTGAGTCTTGAGTGAATAGTAATCTTTTTCTGGTGGAGGATCTTGCCTCGATATTGATGGCTGCTGACTGATCAGGGTGGTGGTTGCTGAAGGTTGGGGGTGATTGTGGCATTTTCTTAAAATAAAACAATAATGAAGGTTGCTATATTGATTGATTCTTCCTTTCACTAAAGGTTTCTCTGTAGCATGTGATGCTGTTTGATAGTATTTTCTCATCAGTAGAACGTCTTTCAAAACTGGGGTCAAACCCGGCTGCTGTTTTATTAAGTTCATTTCATATTCAAGTCTCTTCTGTTATTTTAGCAATGTTCAAATCTTCTTCACCAAGAGCAGATTCCACCTGAAGAAATCATTTTCTTTGCTCATTTACAAGAAGAAACTCCTGATCCTTTCAGTTTTATCACAGGATTGCAGCAAATCAGTCACATTTTCCAGCTCTACTTCTTATTCTATTAATAGTTCTCTTTGCTATTTCCACCACATCTGTAGTTATTTTGTCCATTGAAGTCTCAAACCCTTCAAAGTTATCCATGAGAGTGTGAATCATCTTCTTCCAAACTTCTGTTAATATTGATATTTTAACCTCCTCCAACCAGTCACTAATGTTCTTAATAGCATCTATAATGGTAAATCATTTCTGGAAAGTTTTCAACTTTCTTTTCCCATATTCATCAGAGGACTCACAGCTATAGCCTTATGAAATGTATATGTTAAATATTAAGACTTGAATATTGAAATCACTTCTTGATCCATTGAGCTGCAGAGTGGATGCTCTGTTAGAAGGTATAAAAATATTAATCTCCTTGTACATCTCCATCACAACTTCTGGGTCACCAGGTGCATTTTTAATGAGAAGTGACATTTTAAAAGAATTTTTCCCCCCTGAACAGTAGGTCTCAATAGTGCACTTAAAATATTCAGCAAATCATGCTAAATAATCAACTTATTGATTAATAATTGTGCTACAGTAAAAGTTCAAGTGTAGGTATCTTTTTGATAAAATGACTTCTTTTCCTTTGGCTAGATGCCTAGTAGTGGAATTGCTGGATCAAATGGTAAGTATACATTTATTTCTTTAAGGAATCCCCATACTATTTGCCATAGAGGGAATACTAATTTACTGTGCCACCAGCAGTTTATAAGCATTCCTTTCCTTATGCATTTACACCAGCATCTATAATTTGTTTGACTAGTTATAATGGCCATTCTGAGAGGAGTAACGTAGTATCTCATTGTAGTTTTAATTTGCATTTCCCTGATGATAGTGATATTGAGCTTATTTTCCCCCCTATATTTGTTGGCCATTTGTCTATCTTCTTTTAAAAACCTTCTGACCATGATTTTGCCCACTTTTATTTAATGGGGTTGTTTGGGTTTTTTTCCTTGCTTATTTGTTTGAATTCTTTGCAGATTCTGCTTATTAGCCTTTTGTGGAATGTACAGTTTGAGAATATTTTCTCCCATTCTGTAGATTATCTATTTACTCTATCGATTATTTCCTTTGCTGTGCATAAGCTTTTTAAATTTAATTAAGTCCCATTTATTTACTTTTGCTGTATTTACCTTTGGAGCCTAAGTCACAAATTCTTTGCTTTGTCTGATGTCTGTAAGAATTTTTCCTATGTTTTCTTCTAGAATTTTTATGGTTTCATGCCTTACATTTCAATCTTTTACCCATCTTGAATTAATTCTTATACATGGTAAGAGATAGGGGTCCTTTTTCAGTCTTCATGTGGCTTTCTAATTTTCCCAGCACAATTATTTACTAGAGCTTCTTTTCCCCAGTGTATATTGTTGTCTGCTTTGTTTAGAATCAGTTGGTTGTACATAGATGGCTTTATTTCTGGGTTCTCTAGGGATACAAAGGAAGTTTTCCTCTATTATTCTCTCAAATTGGTTTTCCATGCTTATTACTTTTTCTTCTTCTCTCTCAGGGATACTTATAATTCTTATATTTGTTACTTGTTCATTTTGCATAGTCCCATCATTTGTTCTTTTTTTTTTTTCCTACATTTTTTTAATGACTGGGTAACTTTGAAATCTCTGTCTTCAAGCTCTGAAATTCTCTCCTCTGTTTGGTCTAGTCTGTTGTTAAAGCTTTCTTCTGTATTTGGAAACTCCCTAAATGATGCTTTGGTTTCTTTAAGTTTTGTTATCTCTTTTCTAATGTTATGTATCTCTTTAGTGATTTTTTTTTATTTTAGCATATTATGGGGGTACAAGTGTTATGGTTACATATATTGCCCATGCCCCTCTCCTGCCTCAAGTAAGAGCTTCAAGGGTGTCCATCCCCCAAACATTGCACATCTCACTCGTTGTGGTTGTATATACACATCCCCTCCTCCCCCTCTCACCCTCCGGACACCCGATAAATGTTACTCCTATATGTTCACTTAGGTGTGGATCTGTTAATACCAATTTGCTTGTGAGTACATGTGGTGCTGATTTTTTCATTCTTGAGATACTTCACTTAGTAGAATGGGTTCCAGCTGTATCCAGGAAAATACAAGAGATGCTATATCATCATTGTTTCTTAAGGCTGAGTAGTACTCCATGGTATACATATACCACATTTTATAACCCACTCATGAATTGATGGGCACTTGGGCTGTTTCCACAACTTTGCAATTGTGAATTATGCTGCTATAAATATTCGAGTGCAGGTGTCTTTTTCATAAAGTGACTTTTGATCTTTTGGCTAGATGCCCAGTATTGGAATTGCTGGATCAAATGGTAGATCTACTTGTTTCGCTTTGAGGTATCTCCATATTGCTTTCCACAGAGGTTGAACTAGTTTGCAGTCCCATCAGCAGTGTAGGAGTGTTCTTCTCTCTCCACATCCACATCAGCATTTGTTATTTGGGGACTTTTTGATAAAGGCCATTCTTACTGGAATTAAGTGATATCTCATTGTGGTTTTGATTTGCATTTCCCTGATGATTAGAGATGTTGAGCATTTTTCCATATGTGTGTTGGCCATTATTCTGTCTTCTTTTGAGAAGTTTTGTTCATGTCCTTTGTCCATTTTTTGATAGGATTGTTTGATTTTTTTTTTCTTGCTGATTTTCCTGAGTTCTAAATAGATTCTAGTTATCAGCCCTTTTTCGGATGTGTAGCTTGCAAAAATTTTTTCCCATTCTGTGGGTTGTCTGTTTGCTCTCTTGACCATTTCTTTGGCTGTGCAGAAGCTTTTTAATTTGATCAGGTCCCATTTGTTTATTTTTGTTGCTGTTGTGATTGCCTTTGGAGTCTTCTTCATAAATTCTTTGCCTAGGCCAATGTCTAGAAGAGTATTTTAAACATTTTCCTCTATAATTCTAATATTTTCACACCTAAGGTTCAAGTCTGTTACCCAGTGTGAGTTGATTTTTGTGAGAGGTGAAAGGTGTGGGTCTTGTTTCAGTCTTCTACATGTGGCTATCCAGTTTTCCCAGCACCATTTATTGAATAAGGATTATTTTCCCCAGTGTATGTTTTTGTCTGCCTTGTCAAAGATTAGTTGGCTATATGAGGATGGTTTTATATCTGGGTTCTCTGTTCTGTTCCACGGGTCAATGTCCCTGTTCTTGTGCCAGTAAAAAGCTGTTTTAATGACTATAGCCTTGTAGTATAGTGAATTTTTTGTTCATGTCCTGAATTATTATTATTTTGTTTCTTTGAGATGGTTTTCTATCATCTACTCAAATCTGTTCATCTCACTTGCCATCCATAATCTGAATTCCGTATCTGTTATTTCAATAATTTCTTTTGGATGGAGTACATTGCTGGAGAGCTGTTGTGATCTATTGGGGCTGTTGAGACAGCCTGTTTTTTCATGTTGTCAGAGTTTTTATGCTGGTTCCTTCTCATCTGGGCCCTCTTTTCTCAGGTCAAAATAGAAAGCAAATACGGTATACCTCTTCTCCTCTGCTGGGACCTCTGTTGCTCAATGAAGATAGGAGACATGCTTAGGTCTTATTCCTATTCTGGTAAGAAAGGGCTGGATGTACTGTAAGCTTTTCACACTGCTGCTGCTCTGCTACATCTCCTCTGTTCACCTGTGGTTGTCACCAGGCTATTGTGGCAGGGCTGGCCCCTGGTGCCAGGTGCACATGTGAGGTGGAGCTGGCCAGCAGGAAGGGGTATGCATTGCAAATGGAGGAAGTCCTGAGAACATGCATACAGACTTGGGCAGAGAGGTGTCAGGGATGTAAGAGAGGCAAGGGCAGTGCAGGGTGTGGTACAGGGTATAGCAGGTGCACAGGGCATAGTGGCCACAGAGGCCCAAGGGATGCAAGTTAGAGTGGGCTCCAGTGTGGAGTGGGTCAGTGGGTCACAGCACATTCAGGGCAGAGCAGTGACCCAGAACAGAGCTGACTCACCAGGCAGGTCAAGGTCAACATTTACCTTCCAGAATCAAATGTTAGGTCAATGGGGACAGTGCAATGTCACTGAAGGGTCTCGTTAACCTAGAGATGAAAGAAATGCATAGGTCGAGGTATGGGGGAAGGGCCATGGAGCTTCCCTGCCCTTCCTGAGCTAGCAACGCTTCAGGAACTTCCACATGTTTAGCTGTCCAGAAGCTCCCAAATATACTTTTTATTTTATTGTCTGATTTATTAACTTTAAATTTTGTCATCAATTTTCTCCGATTATTTTCTTTGGCTAAATAATTGTTATTTTATTGATAGTGGCTTGTGCTGAAGACTTATCATATTTATTTTCAACATTTTTTTAATTTAATAACATAGGTTATAAATTTATGCATTTTTTCTGATTAAACCTTTAGCCACTCTCTAAGTTTTGATATAAAATGTAAGGGTTATTTGATGAAAGAAGTAGTTAAATTCACTTAGCAATTACTTTCTTATTCATTTCTATCTGTGAAACATTATGGTCAGAGAGTTTAGACTGTTAGCTCTTTACTTTCAAGAATTGAGTGAGGTTGCCAATTTGACTAAGTACATGATTGATTGTATTTAATATTATTATTATTATTTTAATTAGAGATGGGGTCTTGCTGTATTGCCAGAGTGGTCTCAAATTCCTGGCCTCAGCCATCCTCCCATGTCAGCTTCCCAAAGCACTAGGATTACAAATGTGAGACACTGTGCCTGGACTGATTTTAAATCTTTCATATACACAAAATAATATGTAGTCTTTACTTACTGACTACCAAATAGTTGCATCTAACAGAGTGTATTGGTTCTGCACTTGAAATATCATATACTCATATTCTGGCTCTTTGTTTTTTTATTTCACAAAAATTAGTTAAACTTTACATTATGATTATTGTTCTGTCAATTATCATTATATTTCTAGGATATTTTATCTACTCTGTTTTACTGATGCTTTTGGCTATATTATTTAGTAGCTTTCTTATAAATATCATGATTATTACAAACTACATCATTATTTACATCCCTAAACTTCTTTTATCTTTACTTTTAAAAATATTTTAGAAATTTCACTATTTCTTACAGTCCCTATCACAAGTACTTATGCCAGTTAATCTTAATATAACATTGACATTTTCTATCTCATGTATCCACTCATTTTATTATCATACCACCCAATATTTTTCACATTAGTCCAAAACAATGCCCCAAAACAGGTCACTTGCCCCAAAATGATCATCTCCAAGTTTCATATATTCTGCTTCTGGTCTGATATAACTATATATATCCAACACACTGACTGCTTCCTTTATTCATTCTTCCTGTCTAATCTGAGTCTAACCTTCACCCACTCCTTAATCCTTTATTTATATCTTTCATTTCATTTCTCCTATTAAATATTCCATATTTTCCATAATCTTATCAGTTTTTATTTTTCATTTTTTTCCACTCTCACTGTTATTAGAAGTCTTAAAACCCTTAAACCCCTTTCTTAACACCTTTACTCTTAGTAGATGCTTCAACTTCTCAGCTTGCTAAGGCTGTGCATACTAACCAAAATGATCTTTCTTTATTTCTTACTTGTTCATTTTAAATCTGAGCCTCTTTGATACCTTTGTCCCTTTCCATTCTTGCTACCTTTGAGAGAAAAATCTTCCTACTTTCTACACTTAACTTTTTGATCATTTCTTCCTCCTTTAACATCTTCCATATTTCTGATGCATTGTCAATCCCTCTATCCCTTCCATATCTCATTATCAGCATGCTCAGGACTTTATGAGTCTGTACATTACTTTCTATCATATTACCATTTTGTATTCAGCTTCATTGTTTAATTGTATTTTGCATAATTTATTACATGATTAAAAATTATTTCGGTTGTTCTCATCACTAGGATGTCAATATCAGCCCAATGTTTCTTCTAAATTCATCAATTAATCAAATTACCCAAATTTTCATCTCCTTAAGGAGGCTCTGGCTTATTTCCATACTTTCTACCTGGGCCTTCCTATTGTGTCTACTCCAATATAATGTTTTCTGGCTGAAGTTAAAATTGTTAAAAAGAGTATTCACCTAGAAGTGAAAAAAAAATGGAAATCAAGATATCCTATTTGTTAATGTGATTTGTGATTATGTCCTGTAAACTTTTGTTCTTGTGAAGCAAGGACATCAATAGCTACAATGTCACATGTCACATTAAGTCTAACAAAGGGAGTTTCAAATACTAAAGTGCTGTGGTAATGCATTATTATTTTCTGATATGATTACTTTTGTGGTTACTTGTCCTTTTCTTTAAAATATTATGTATATATGTGTGTGTATGCACATGTGTGTTATCTCCATATTGTCAATAAAACCTATGGAGCAATACTATTGCTTGTGAGTTCTTTGGATATAATCTCTCCACCTGATCCATGTGAAAAAAAACATCATTTTGGTAAATTTCCTTTCTTAGTTGACTTCCTCTTCTAGCCTCATACCAATACAGATTTTTCCTTAAATTTATGAAACTGTCTTACAATTATCTGTTCATATAGCCATTTTTCACATCAGATTGAGAGCTTCCTGAAAACAACAACAAAAAAGTATATTCAATATTGTATTCTCAGCATAAATAAAATAGCTGTTTTGTTTAGCAGCTATTTTATTTAGCATTTGCTAAATAAAATAGCAAATATTAAGTGCCAATGAATATATGCTGAATGAACCTTAACAGGTCTACAGTCACTTTCTTCCTAGTAAGGGGAAAAGATTGGAAGGACTGTGCATCCTAAGAATAAGGATTCACTTGTAAAATAAAGCACTTTCCGATCTAGAGGGTACTAACCTCGTTGTCTCCCTGACCTCCATCACCTCCATGACCCCATTATCTCCTTCTACCTCATTGTTCCACTGATCATCTATGCTAAAATAAACTAAACTAGGATTATTTTAAAAAACACATTTTTTTTCAACTTAACACCTAAAAAATGAAATTGCTTCTTTCTCTAAAAAACAAAACAAGGAAAGACTCTCCTTGCAGTTCAATTCCCCACATACAGCTGTAGAATGCCCACTGCAATTGTGTACGAATACATAAAACCCTGCTGGAGGGTATAGAGAGTTTTTATCTTGATTTCTTTTGTTGTGTTTTACAAATTGTTCAAGGCCCTCTGGGCCCAGGTTTTGAGGGAAGGGGGAGGACTTCTCAGTTCTTTCCAAACCCTCACTGTAAGGTAGAGGAGCCTACTAGGAGATTTCTTCAGCAAAAATTCCTTCATATTTTGCGGACTAAGGGTGCGATATCCCTGGGCTCCGGCAATCCAGTTTATAAGGCTGCTTGTGGCAGTTGAGGTTCAAAAACAAAGCTGTGGGTGGAAAAATATCCAAAAGTTTCAAAGGCAAAAGCTGCTGTCTGAAGTTTTCTAACATTTCTGTAGGAAGTAGTGAGGGAGTAATGCTGAGAATACCGGGCAAATTATACAAAGGTGGCTTAAAAAGCTCCAGCATGTCAGTTTTCAAAAGTCCTCCTGAGGCTGAGAGACTGTGAAATTCTCATGTATGTTGATTTATGCAGTGATTTGCTTTGACCCCAGGGAAAGCTGCTTTATGGTTTGGACATCTATAACTACCCACCTTCCCACCTATCTGTGAGAATCACCAAACAAACGTGCAAAGGGAAAACGAATGGAGGAAAAGAGAAAGCAATCATAAAAATAATAAATACTCAATTCAAAAGTTAAAATCTATTTTCTTTGTCTCTGTCGGAACATTTCATACACAATGGGCTATATATTCTATCACAAACTTTGTCTAAAGCTGATTTTTAAAAATGTGTATATATACTTAGTTTAAAAAAATAAAAAGAAGAAAAATAGATACGTTTTCAATAAGGACTGAGAAGGGTATTTTGCTTGAATATCCTCCCCCTGTCCTCATGGCCTAATCAAATCTTAACCGCATTTCAAGCCCTGTCTAATTAACCTGCTTTCTGGAACATTTTCTGACTACACTAGCTCACGATTTGGCTATCTTCATAGTCCCTATATTACCTATTATGTGAAACATACGTAGATAATTAATCAAATTACAACTAGTTGACATGAACTGCATTTTTTATCTTAGTTGTTTTAAATTTTTACCTGTGATTTGCATTGATGATTATATTGTAAGGTTTTGGGGCCCAAGAATTAACCTTCTGTAATAAAATGTCTGACCCTGTTTTTTTGATCTTTGACTACTGATAGCTTTTAAGCCTCGAAACTCCCTCTTCCTGTTCTACCCTCCACATCTAGGTAAATTGATAGGAATGTCTGGGTGTTCCCTCCTTTGCTGCAGATGGCAGATTCAAGCCATGCAAACTTCTGCTCCAACAAAGAAATCCTCACTCTAGCCCTTTCCTCTAATCACAATAAAAACCCCAAATCAGTTTCATTTTTATGTTATTCAAGCCATTTTCATTACCAGCTTGGGAGTCCTATTGTCCTCTCCCCAGAAAGTCTCATTATGAAAGTAGTAAACCTTTTCATAACCTTTTAGGGTATGTTTGAAGTCATCAGTCTTGACATCTGAAACAAATTTTGGCTTTAGTCCATCCTCCCTATGCAGAGTGATTGCAATATCTTTCAAAGTATCTAGTCTGAGGGCCAATCATATAGAAGGTGATCAATGTTTACATTTTTAATCCCTGGCTGAATGACTTTTATCCCCTTCAGTTTTCTTTAGCAAGCTGGAACTCAAATTTTGGGAAAGGGATATTAGCCAGTTTTCATCCAGTTCCTCAGTTACCCAATTGCTAAATGAGTGATCAAAATTGTCTTTGGTCTTCTCTTTGAAAAGGATCATATAGTGGGTGAGAAAAACTAAAGAAAAAACTTAACAACAACAAAAACAAAAACATCACTATGATGCTGACTTCAGTACCCATACCCTTGACATGAGATAAAGAATACGTTTGCCATCTTAAGCTTAATCTCAGTATAGAAGTGCAGTAAACCTACTTTGTATCTAAAAGTGAAGAAATTTGGGATGAAGTTTGAGATTCTCACTTTCCTACCACAAAAAGGTATGTTTATCAAACAAAAATGTATGACTGAGATGGGCAAGGATCGTTCCAATATGAAGCACTGCTTTCTCAGTAGCAATGCTAATATGAACAATGAGTTATAAGATGTACACAAGTTGTCTGATATGTAAGTGCTTCAGAATGGGTAAGTCACATAGTTACCTATGTTGTCTTCATATTGTGTTCGTAACACCCCCAGACCCTGTAAGTCCTCATTATCTGGCTCAGTGACTAGCATGAGTCTCAGTGGGTCTCTTTTGAACTGAATGAGGATAGAAATGAAAAAGAGAGAAAGAAAATTAAGCAAAACCCTACACTGTGAATCATATTAGAGATCCATTTCTTCTCTTAAAAAATTATATATACATGTTTTTTGGGGGGGTCATGTTCGTGCACATGTCTTTAGGAAGCTACAGAATTGATACTGGGGGTATGAAAAGAGGGAAAGAAAGAGAGAGAGAGAAAGAGAGAAAGAGTTTGTAGTGTTTTTGTTTTGCTTAATACTTACACAAACCTCTTCTTGCTATCTATGTGAAAGAGATTTATAGCAGGAACTGATATAATGCTAAATCAAACATAAAACAAAAAATAAACAACAACAAACCACACAGGTTTTGATCCAACTCACTTAGCAAATTTTTATAAATAGCATACACAGTGAGCAATGGCAGTTATATACTATTTATTTATGGGATATAAAGTTTATCTTATTGGTAAAATATTGATAGGGCTATGCAATCAATCATCCAAGATTAGATAAATCAACTCCAAATGACTGGCAGTGCTTTCTTACAATTGGTTAAGACAAATTCTGGCTACACATCATCCTTAAATTTGCATCAACTCCTTGGGGCCACAAATAAAAATGCAGACACCAACTCCCTCTTGGCTGTTAGGCTGATGTCCAACCACCTTGTCCTCTTTTGCACTGAGCTCATCTGGCCACTGTTCACTGCCCATGACTGGCAACCATTTTCCCTTTGCAATGTATGCACTGGACTGGTTCATGCTTCAGAGCAGTTGGTTAATGATAATGATAATGATTTAGATTCCAGTGGGTAGTAAATATAAAATATTTGATCGTTAAGTGGCTTCATGAATGTAGGAGATTGTTTACTAACCATGTGGGGAAGGGAAGGTGATTGAAGCATGTTAAAAAGTAAAGCAAAGCAAATGAGATTGGACACAGATAAGGCAATAGTTATTGAGTTTTTTGTTTTGGTTTTTTAATTCTTGAGAAGCAGACATTGGGTGAAAAAATAGATGAATAAATAGATGAATGAAAACTTGATTTCCATATCTAAAATGTTAAATATAAAGTTAGAAACATTATACTTTTACATTTATGTATTTGGCTTTCCTTCTTAATGTGACTCTAATATCTCATGGGACATGATTGTTCACACACATGGCATCTCCAGGACTTTCTCAGTGTTACATGTAGATGCTCAGTAAATGTCTGTATGTGACTATGCTGGCATATACAACTCTTTAGGATTAGGTTCACTAATTTCTTCAGGACTTCAAGATTTTTAGTCATTGTTTATTTAAAATATGTGGCAGTATTAAAACTCTTCCACAGCTAAAATAAGCAGCCTCTACTCAGAGTGTGACCTCTAGACTCAGGGATATCATTATAATTTTTCAGAGAAGAGTTTTAAAACTGTCTTTGCTGTTTCAAAATCTCATAGTAAGTACTCAGAGGAACATCTCATTTTAAGGAAACTCTTCCAGATCTTACTTAGGACCCATCAACAGGGGATGTTCAAGGGAATTCATATCCATCTCAGCTAGTTGTTTCCACATTGCATAGCTTTTCAGAAATGCAGATTATTTAGCACACCTCCAGAGACCCTAAGGAATCTTCCTTTTTGACAAGTGCCAAGGTAATTCTGATATAATTCACGTTAAAACCATTATGAAGCACTTTGTAAGCACTTTTGAATCACCTGTACAATTAAAAAATAATGTTATTGTCCTGCCCCTAAAGACTTTGATTTAACTGGTTTGAGAAGAACCTCCATCATCTTTGTACAAGTCCTTGAAGTGGTTCTAAATTGTAGCTAAGCTTGAGAAAATGTGAGTCCTCTTGAATGCTAGGTCTTCTGACAGCCAGAGGAACCTCTCAGGAAAGAGTTTCATTAACTAAAACCCACCAGTATATATCTCTGTAGAGCCAACACCCTTAATTGAGTATGTGCTTAAATAATAAAAGATAGCTTTACAAAGAAGGGGTGCTGAGATGTTGGGTGTCCCCATGAGAAAGCAACCTTCAGCCACCAGCTTCCATTGACACAAGTGACTGTTATTTCTCATCTAACCACCGTTCTACCCTCTTCTGCCACTCAATTGTCCTAGGCCTGCTAATCACACCCTTTCCCTTTCTGTATTCTATTGGCTTTATGCCCAGGGTCTTACACAACTTCAGAAGCATCATTTCATTGTGTAGCACCAAAGGCTTTGCTTCTGTGGCAGTGGACTTTTCCACATACTACCCTAGTCCTCCCAAGCTTTTACTTTGGAATTCCGAACTCCAAGCAAGTCTGTAACAGGTTACTGAGCCCATCTAGTCTGAAGACAGAGTCTGAGTCCAACCAGGGCAGGGAAGATTGGCCATGGTCTTATGACTTCAGCTCTTTGCTCCTTCCTCTAACTTGGCTTGGTTTATCATAATCAGGTTGTTACTCCTTCACATCTGAACTACTGCTAAAGTAGCTTTTCTTTCAAGCTGGTCCTTCCTCATTAGTCAAACTTCTTAAAATACCATCTTTTATTAAATCTCTAGTTTTCTCAAAGATCATGGGGGCCCATTTATCTCTGTGATAAATCCACTCTATTTTGTTTGTTGTTTGTTTTAGTAGCCTGGTTGTCAATACTTCTTGAAAGAGCCTCATATGCCCTTCCAACAGGGAATTCCCTGAAAGAATGGCATGGTTCTAATAAACATTCAATTTCACTGTCCCGCAGAAACATGGTTTGTCTTACTTTGCTCACAAGTTTGCCTCTCCTGAAAGCATATTCTCTCCCTTGTGCCTGAAAAAATGTACTCACCTTTGAAGACAATACCCTGCTCATGGTCTAAAACACCTCTGATCTCATTAGCCCATAGTGACTTTTCAAATCCTGTAACATTTGTTTTCTTACCACTCATGTGACTTGTAAAATACTGTGTTCTGTGCTCAGTTCCCCGTAGGTGGCCTGAATAATCTGCCTGATCCGCTGCTTTGTTTGCTCCACTATGTACCCAGGAAGTAATTCCTAACTGACTAATTGGTGGACTGATTGATAAAGAAGCTAAATAAAGTTATGGGGAAATTTGTAGTTAAAGCCAAAGGTAAGTGTTGTGGCTTTATGATAATGTATTTTCATCCATCAGTGTTCAAGCCCCAAAAGCAGATTCTAACCAGAGATTTTTTTTTCCCCCTAAACAAAGACAGCTGACCTCATACAATTACCTTCCTCTCCTCTCTTTGTGCAGACACAGGGCCCAATGAGAGGTCTGAGTTCAAACACATGAAAAGTGCTTTGAAATGTCACTTGTTCACAACATCTGAGAAAATGCTGCCTTCTTTGCCCCCTACTAGTGTAATCAACTGTAATTTCAAATCAATATCTTGCCTCACCATGGATTGCTTTGTAAATCTAGTCTTCTTCTTGTTCTTTTTCTGCCTCATTACTTATCTCCTTCACCTACTGATATTAGTTGCTCCAGATACTAATGCAATTTTCCTGGCAGTGTGAAGTAGATTCAGCTCTTTGACTGTCAGATCTGAGTTTTCCAGCGTGTTACAGAAAACATTTACTTTCTGGTCTTTGTTCTAGCCCTTCAAGTACATTATACTTAGAAAACAGAAACTGGTCTTCACATTGAGCTGGGGACACTGCTCCAAATTAAAAGATTTCCACGGATCCCCATGGAGTCATTTCAGGGTGAAAAAGTGTTTAAGTCGATTATTTTAGGACATTCTGAGGATATGTTGAAAGAAGGATTGTATTTCACTAAATTTATTTTCTGTTCTTGCATTATTTATTATTGTCTAAATATATGTGGAAACATTGCCTCTCTTTCCTTGAGAAAGTTGTCATCCATTTCTGAATTTTTTTTTTTTTTTTTTTGAGTCTGTGGACTAATTTGGCATTTTCTTAACACTCTGACTTTGTCTTTCCTGGGGAAAGCTCTTTCTTTTCCTCAGTGTAAACCCTACTGCTAGATCAACATTGCCTCAGTCCTGCCTCATTCATGAAGTTCTGATTATTCCATTTCCCATTCATTTTCCCCTTATTGGAACTCCTGTAACTATTATGGATCTTGTCTGAATCCCAGGGTTTAACATTGATCATGTTGCCTCATCTTGTTCTCTCATAGTCACATACTTCCTGTCTAGTATTCTCACCTGAATTGTGCTTTGTTTATCCATCCAGCAGTCACAATTTTATTAAACTAGCATCTGTTGACTTTTTACATAGCCTTGTAATTATTATAATAAATTAGCCCTTGTATGCTTTAAATGTGTCTATGTCCTTCAAATAGATGGTACGCTCATTGAAAGAAATAGTTTCTTCTTATATATCTCCTGAATCTACTGATTTTTCTTTACCTCCACTGCTACATCCTCATCCAGATTGCATTATCTCTCATCATGAACATCACAACAGCCTCCTAGAGGCTCTCCCTATGTCTGTTTCCTATATTCTCTATCCCGACTCTGGAGGGAAATTTAGAAACATAAATTTGACTGTTCCCTCACTGTTCCCGCTGTTCCCTCACTCAGTGGACACATTCATCGGACAGCATGAATGAGCCTTAAGAACATCATGCTGAGTGAAGTAAACCAGACACAAGATGAAAAATACTGAGTGTTTCCATTTATATGAAGTACTTAGAGCAGGCAAATTCATAGAGATAGTAGAATAGAGGTGCTATGACATGTGTGTTTTTGTCACCCCACCCTCCCAAATTCATCTGTTGAAATCCTAACCCCCAAGTTGATGGTATTAGGTAAGGCCTTTGGGAGGTGATTGGGACGGAGCCCTCATGAATGGAATACTTATAAAAAGGCCTGAGAGAGATTCTTTCTTCCTTTCAGCATCCTAGAACAAAACAGGAAGGTTTATGAACCAGAAAATAGTCCCTCACCAAACGCCAAGTATACAATACCTTGATCTTAGACTCTCCCCTCCCCTTAATAATTGTGAGAAATAAATTCCTGCTGCTTATAAGATACTCAGTTTATGGTATTTTGTTATAGCAGCCCAAGTGAACTAAGACTACAGGTTTCTAGGGATGAGAAAAGGGGGAATGGAGAGATTTTATTTGATGAGTACATAGAGTTTCTGTTTGGAAGGACAAAAAAAAATTCTAGAAATGTATAGTGGTGGTGGTTGTATAACATTGTGAAGGTACTTAATACTACTGGATTGTACACTTAATAATGGTTAAAATGGTCGATTTATTTTATGTATATTTTAACAAATATATAAATAAAATGATCAGTCAGTTAATAACCAAACGCACACATACTCAGTGGTTTTCCTATACTTTTTTTTCATGGCCTCGAGCCCTGGATGGCTGGGATCTATGCACTTCTACAGCAATATTCTATCTCTCAGGTCTACTCTAGTCCACATTCCAGTCTCTGTGTTTGCTTCCAGTTTCTCTGCTCCCTTCCATCAAAAAACTTCCCACCCTATGCTCTGCATTCCTGGAACATTGCAAAAAGCACTGCCCTGCCTAGCAACTGCCTCCCAGTAGCCAACACAATCCCAGATCAATCACAACAATCGCAAGGAAGCCCTTCCAGGTTAAACCCCTCTGTGATCCACCCTTGCAGCATGGAGAAATTCTCCTTTGTTTCCCTGGTCAGAGCTGTAATTGTATTTTGTTGGTGTGATTCTGAGTCCTAGCTGTTTCTTTCCCCAGATTTTGCCTGGTCAGGAATGGCAAAAACATCTCAGTTTTGCTTGCAGTACAGTGCCTGCCATATGGCAGTTGCTCAATAAATATATATTGAATGAGTGAAACCAAACATTGTATCTTGTGCTCCCTGTTATCTTCTTTCAGTGAAACCCCTAATTCTTATAACAGCAAGCAGATCATCTTTACTAGGTTTTACTTTCCAAAATATAAAATGAGAAATAGGGAACAAGGAATTTCTGCTAACTTGAAAAAGTGAGGTGTAGAACTATTTTGCTGGGGCAGACATTGCTTCTTGGAAAATGGAATGGCTGGTGATAGAGACCAAGAGTCATATGCACATTTCTCGATCTGGCTTCCTCCCATTTAGACAAAGACTAAGAGAAGGAGGGACATCCTCAGCAACTTGTCTGCAGCCCGAAATCTGCACAAGCCATAGTTCTCTCGATAGTTGTAATTGGAAAGTGATAACAATGACTACAACAATGGCTAACACACACATAGTATGTGCTACATGCATTGAATGCTTCGGGTCATTGTGATAATGCTACCAGATTGCTAACACTAGTAAGTGGCAAAGCTGGGATTTTAATCCACTAGATTTAGAGTCTGAAATGGAGAAAGTGAAATATCCATTGAACACTGTTTTATGGGAAAAAACATTTTCCCATATGTGTTTAGCAATTTTCTCTAACTTACCATGTACAATTCATGGCATTCTTAAACTAATTATTATCTAACTCAAATATTAGTAAGATATTTTAAAATATAATGAGTACATAATATATGCTGACCAATTGTGTGCTGTAAAAGAGAAGCCATATACCTGGTCTTTGTCTTCAAAGAGCTTACAAAATGAAATTAGAAAATTAGATTCTCACACATAAAACAATTAGAACATAGCACAATTTGTTGCTATCTATGGACAAATGCTACATGCATGGGAATATATGTGGAAGGTTTGCAGACACAAACTTATGGTTTTAGTTTTATAATTTTATGCACAATCTTCTGTCACCTATTCAACATTAATATTTTTCTCTGTCCTTGTCTCAGGAACACTACACAGGTATTAATGCCAAAAACTTAATATTTAAATCCTTACTGAAAAGCACTCAACAAATACAAAATATTGCCAGTATCACATAATTTGCAGACAGGCAATCCCATGGTGACAGTCGTATTTTCCATGCATCTACATTTTGAATTTTGATATCCGTTCTTGTAATTTCTCAGGATCAGGAAGTGAATGGCAAGACCTTTTCCACGTTTCTGAGATAAAGTCATCCACAATTAAAATGGTTTACTGGAAACAGATGGACTTCCCGCAGAGATTAACCCAATTATCTTTGGTTTAAGAGCCAGAAAAAGCCATAAGATCATTATCTTACAAGACAAGAGTTTTATCGTGATGCCAATCTCATTACATGAGTGAATGGAGGTGTTTAGTGATAGTTCTTCTGCATAAATATTCTTAATAGATTTAGTTTTTCAAACTCTTGGCTGCTCATTATTTTCAAATGAAAGAGCTTGACAGATGAATGGTGCTGTGTGTTACAGAGGCCAGAGACTCTTCTACATGTAGTTTCCCTCACAAAGACAAAGGAATAACTCTCAAACAGCAGGAAGAGTTTCACTTTTATAAATACTCCTAAAAATATTGAAACTCATGTTACCTGCATTTCACTCAGAAACAAAGCTTGTAGAGTTCAAATATTTTACAAAAATAAGTTTTGTCCAAAGACACAACATTTTAACAGGCCAATCTCATAACCATTTTAAGCTCTGAGATGCATACAACTTTTCAAGATAAATTCTTCTGAGTGAAGTTAGAGTTTTTGCTTGCATTTTTTTTTTTTATTTTGCTGAGGGAAGGGATAAAGGTGGTGATGCCTGTTGTTAATAAAGGCAAGGCTCCTAAGGGATATTCTTTATATTTGTCTTCATTTATTCATTTATTTAATAAATATGTATATTTATATATCTGGTAAAGTATATATAAGAGAAAAAATGAGCCCATGTTTCATATTAAATGGGGGCAGTTAACTTGTCTAAATTGTAATAAGATGACTAGCTAAGTATAAAACAGAGGCAGTTTTGAAGTCACACTTATCTTCTAATGGGGAAAAGTGCACTGGACCTTTAAGAACTAAGACATGAGTTCTTGTAACATTAGGCTGCTTACTGATTTCTATAGCACAACTGGCAGAACTTTATTGTCAACATTTCTAAAAGTAGTGCCATTATTATATGTTACATAGAGTTTCTAGAAGTAACAATTAAGATAATGTCTAAATGTTTTACAAACTATAAAGTGTCACTGGGAATTGCTGATGTCATTGGAATAATAGTTAATTTATCTTCTTCCCCTCACTCAGGACTGGCTTATTCATTGGATATGTAGGTACAGTGTCTAAAGCACATGAAAATTCTAGGAGACAGGAAAATGTTTTAATTTTAATTTATTTTAAAATCAGAAAAAAAATATGACTATAACCAGGATAAGTATATAATAATGAGTCCATCCCAGATTATTATATTCATCATTATGACAATAGAATCATTAAATATAATATACATTGTTGGTTAGTTGAATATTTTTTTGTTGTTGTTGGTTTGCTTTGTTTTTTTAATGGGAGAAGAAACTCACAAAGGCAAAAGTGCTTAGGATACACAAAAGTCATAATACAACCCTACCCTCACTCTATGTAAAAATCACATACATATTTCAAGTAGATTCATTTCTAAAAATCTTAGAATTTTAACATTTATTTCAGCCTGAGATGAAGGAGGAGTCAGTCTAATGTGGACATTCACAGCTATACCTGGAGTATAGGCAGACACACATCAACTTGTCCAGAAAACTAGGGAAGTAGAGTTCCCTCTGAGATAGTTGAGTGGTTATTATCTTTAAGTAAGAGTGGGACCAAAACAAATAACTCATTCATTCTTGGGTAAGTCATGCAACTTTTCTAGAAATACTTCTCATCCCTGGCCAAGGATTCTCTATTTGCTATTTGTTCCTTTGTTTGTTTGAAGTTTAAAATGAGGGCTATGCAGTGAACAAGACCGTTGGGTTTGATTGCTTCTTCCCCCATGTTGGTTCCACTGGGGCTTTTTAAATGAGTCTGAAGTTTTCTTTTATTTATCTATCCACTATCTATCTACTTTCTGCTATCTGCTACTCTATATATCATCTATTTTTTTCTCTCATGGTTTAATGTAGAGTACTATGCTAGAAAGAAAATAAGAAGTATCTCACAATACCCTTTATATAATGTTAAAAGGAACTCATATACTCATAAAATAGCATTCTAAAGATTGAATGGATATATACACATGCATTCTTAAGGTTACAGATGAAACACACAAAATTGGGTAATTATGGGGGAGATGAAAGGGGGCATAGGGAATAAAGGGAGAAAATCAAATAAAATATAACAAGATCAGGTCTTGCGTTCTGCACCATAAATAAATGAACATGGCATAATAAGTTTCAGCGTCTATGCTGGGTCTTGAGAATAATATATAGTTAGTTCAAAAGAAGGAGGTAGTATTGTGAGTCAGAATGGGTAAGGATTGCTTCAGAGAGAATGTCGAATTTGAATTATGTCTTGAAGGAGAACTACAATATGTGGACATAAAAGGAGGGAGAGGATATCATTCATGAAAGGGAAGACCAGAGCAAAATCTGAGGGGTGGGTCATTGAAAGGAGGGTTTGGGGGCAGTTAGCAGATGTATTACCCTTCCAAGTATGAAAATGGAGCCCCAGGTTTACCCTGGACAGGGAGGTTGGAATTGGAAAGGGCTTGTCATCATTGTGAAACCATAGGTCCTTTTCAAATAGAGCTTTTGTGGACAGACATTTAGATAATGGGGATGTTAAAATGGGCCATGTCTCTTTTCTGAAGAAAAAGAAAAAAAAAATCTGCAATCCTTCCTCTCCTCTTGCTGTAACAATTCAGAGAAAGAAAAGAAGTCTATCATTCAACTGATCCCAGGGAAAAAGACAGGCAAGGTCATGTCCCCTCACACAGAGAGAGACAGGCGCAGAGAGACCTGGCCTGTGATCCGCTCCCCATTAGGGCGGTGTGGCTTCTCTTAATAGGGCCCTGATCATTTTTCAAGTAGCGAATCTGTCCAGCAGAAGGCGGTGAGCTATTGTTATCATTTATTCTGATCCATGGAACCCAGTTGATAAAAAGGTTAGAAATGCCACCTCCAGACATGCACTACATCAGATGTGCTTAAAACTGCAATTCAGACTGAGCTCCAAATAGTTTCTGCCTCTCCTGTCATCTCTTGTGCAGGAATAATAACCCACAATAACAGCAGCACTCTTTCCTTCTAGGTTAGTATGAAAGGAATGAACATAATTTGCAACCTATTTATAAGCACAGATATCTACATATAATAGTAATACAATAGGATACCTATGAAAATGTGGGACTGATCAATATGAATAAATACAGGATATTATGAGAGATGAACCAATAAGGTGGAGGTCGGGGAGAAGAAATAGATTTTTATTTTAATTAAATAAAATAATTTAATTTGGATTATTTTAAACACACTGGATCATGTGTTTTATTCTTCTCTCATAATTTTTTTTGCTTTAAAATGACACAACTGAGCTCTCCTGTCTTTCACATTCATTAACTACTCAGGTATGTATTCCATTGTACACAATCAAGATATTTTCTAGATTTTTCTTAGTATTTTTTAGCATATATATATATATATATATATATATATAGGCTTTCTCCCCAAATTCCCCTAAATACAAATACTTGTTCTTTATATTATCTTTATTATAATTCAAAAGGAAAGTAGTAAGCAAAGATTGAGGCTTACATATGGATTTCTCTACAATATCACCTATTCACTTCGTAAGAATTCATTGCTAATCTAAAATGTTGTACAAATTCATTTAGTGTGAATGTTATGCTAAGTTCTTCCCTAGCTTGTCATTCCTTTGAGAACATATACTCCAATAGCTGACACAGGGCTAACAAAGTAGAACAAAGCTATAGAAGAAAGCAGGCAACACACTGAAGGCTTATGAAAACACACGTAACTAGCCAATTAACAAGAAAGCAACCGACATAATCGAATTGCCCAAATAACTACCATTTTCTGCTTGGTGTTGTTTCTCCACAAAATGTCAATAAATGAGAAGCTGACAAAAGAAAAGAAATGCAGAAATAAAAGAATCAGGAACATAATGTTCTGGTGTGAACACACAGCTGGTCCAACTCAGACACTTTCTCTAGTTCTGCAGAGATGTGAATTGATTTCACAAGCACTAATCCTGAATCCCAATGGGATCTTCAATCAACTGAGATTCGGTTACCTTAGGCAGACTGCTCTACTGAGGCTTCACAGTGGAATGATATTCTTTAGGGACAAAAATCCAAAACCATAGTTGAAATCCAGTTTAAACAGATAACAAAAACACCGAGCAAAACAAAACAAAATAAACCAAACAAGGGCAACCAGCAAGTAAAACATTGAAAATAATAAATAGGATGACAACTATCCTAGAAGACAGATACTCACATCTACAAGGACTGGATGCATCCTTGTCTCCCCTACCTAGCTTGGGAGAATTCTCTTTCTCAGCTGCTGGGTCCTGCTAATATGCCCCTCAGTAATTTTCTGGAATAATAGCTTTTATGTTTCTGGCTTCATGGGTTTGTTGTTGGTGGTGGTGGTGGCTTGTTGGTTTGTTTGTCCTTTTTGAATTTTTTGGTTTTTATTTTGCATATGACTGCTAGAATTCTCCATCACTGGCCTGGGAACCTACCTATCGGGATGTTAGAAGACACACCCTCCAGCATGGGAGACGTGGTGGAAAGATACCAGTTAATATAACCCACAAAGTTTTATTAGCTTCCACAGAAAGTCAGTCATTTCCTCCCTTCTTCTGGTTTACCTCCACCGTCTCTGCCAGAAAACACAGGATTATGACTATTGAGTTATATATAAGATTTAATCACATAACCATGGCAAAGCATTTTGAATGCAAATCAGGAGCCTGTTATGATGGGCTTGTATTGAGTTGGTGGCCATGGGAATTAAAAACACAAGGAAAGAAGAGATGGTATATGCCACCAAGTTACGGTGAAAAGATTTGATGTTATTTTTCTTTTTTGTGGGGGCTTAAAGAGAGATGCAGGAAGCAGCAAACCCAAGGTTTAGACAGGCTGAGACAACCTGGAGAGAGACAGTACTATTGACAGAAAAACTAAGAAAAGGAGCTGACATGCTAAGAATATAAACAATTTTGTTTTAGTTCAATTGAGTTTGATGTCAAACTGGGAGACAAAAATAAAACTGGCAAAAAAAAGTTTAAGAAATTAACATAGAAATAGAAATTTTGGAGCTAAATTAGAAAAGAAGGAAAATTAATTTTTATCAGAAATACCAAAGAAGGCACCTTGAAAGTTTTATAAAGTTGTATAAAAGATTATTTATTATGTCTTAGAGTCAAAAGTGAACAAGGCTTATTATGGATTGGGAGCTACAGAAACTTTCATTATAAACTCTTCTTCCATTGAATTCTTTACAGAATCAAAACTGGGATAAAAATTATTAGAGACATGGCTCAGTTTATAAGGAAAGGACAGTAAGAAGAGGACCTCTATGGATTCTGATAATAAGATCACTTTTCTACATGAGTCTCAGTAATGCCTAAAGCACTAGTCAAGAGTCCAAAACTGAAACCATGAAATAATATGTAAAGAGGATTTTCACCTTGTGTGTTGGATTCATATAGGAGGGGAAGAGGAGGGACAATTTTAAGTGCCCATGAAATAAATAAAAGTTATGCTGTTATATTTCAGATATGCTGTTATATTTCAGATCTATCATAGTAAATGTTTTCCAGAGAAAGTAAGACATATGGTCCTGGGGCCAGATGGGAGCATCAAAACTTAAATATTTCTGAGTTAGATTTCCAAAAATGCCCTCCACTTCCTTGGAAAAGTTATATAGATGGTTGACCATGCAACAAGAACCATAATAAATACTTAGAAACTCTCTTGAGTGTTTGAAAACCTAATTAGCTAATATTTGCCAAGCACTTTGAGGATGGGAAATACTGAATAGTATTACTATAATATCATGCTTATTGCAGGCTAATGTGCTCAAAGAGAGATGGTTCCACCAAATCCAGATTTTGTGGAAATAGTATAGCATCCTTTCTCTTCTCCAAGTAGGAGATAAGAATAACATGCATAAATTGGTTCATCGAACACCTGAAATATGGTAGGTGTTCCTGTAGCAATTACCACCATTGTCACCGCTACCCTCATGAACCCCACTCTGTAATCAATGCCCTGTGGATGCTGGAATTTGGTTAGAACTAGCTGCTGAAATACCAGAAAGATGTGCTAGAAAAAAGAGCAATATTGGCCGGAAGTGGTGGCTCACGACTGTAATCCTAGCATTTTGGGAGGCCGAGGAGGGCGGATTGCTTGAGGTCAGGAGTTTGAAACCAGCCTGAGCAAGAGCGAGACCCCGTCTCTACTATAAATAGAAAGACATTAATTGGCCAACTAATATATATAGAAAAAATTGGCCGGGCATGATGGCGCAAGCCTGTAGTCCCAGCTACTCGGGAGGCTGAGGCAGCAGGATCGCTTGAGCCCGGGAGTTTGAGGTTGCTGTGAGCTAGGCTGATGCCACAGCACTCACTCTAGCCTGGACAATAAAGTGAGAATCTGTCTCAAAAAAAAAAAAAAAAAAAAAAGCATATCTTCTGAAAACAGAAAATAAAAATCTTTAAGAAATCAACTTTTTATTTCAAAAATACTTAATAAATTTTTTTATACACTAAGAACCCAGAGTTCTGACTAATGTGGGTAATTGAACCTCCTGTTAGTTTCCTATAGATAAAGCCTATGGTACATTTTACTCAGTAGCTCATTCTATTTTTGATAAGATTTTAAGTACTTTAGGAATCTATTTTGTACTTCTATTGTCGATCACCTTAGAAGAGTATGAGCCTGAACTCAATTCAAAGCAGACGCACGAAATGAATATGAATAAAACCACAAACTCCTGATACTGGGAGGTACCTCATCTCCATACTTTCGGCCCCTCATGCATTGCATTGATTACTGACAATGTATTTCTTAATATCTCACAATCTGAATTTTGTTCCTACTATTCAAGCCTCACGTGGCTTTTTTTTTTTAAAAAAAAAGATTGCAATACTTTCAGATGTAAAATATATGTTTTTTATTTTCTCTAATTCTCCACCATTCTCATTTTTTCTGTGTCCTTTAGTATCTACCAACTTAAATACTTTTTTTCTTTTTCTCTCTGACACTGAACTTTCTTGTTTCTGCCTCCTTATTTTTCTTTTCTTTTGCTTCCTATACTTCAATATATGTTTCCTACAAATCTATTCCACCACCACCCCCTTTTTGGTTCTTTTGCACTTACTGTACAAAAAAATATAATCCAGTCTTATAAATTTAAAAATCACCTCTATGAAAAATACTGCAATGCTAAGCTCTCTCTGGAACTATATTTCTACATTTCTAATATCTTTCAAGAACACTTATTTGAGGTGTTCTACAGACGTTTTCAATTCATTACATTTATCACATATAAGGGTGGATATATAATTTTACCTGCAAAGTCTATCTTCCCTTTCTAAGTAATGAAGCAACACTCCTCCCTGGATCTCAGATTTAAGTTTTCATCTTTGCATCATTTTTATTATTTCCTTTTCCTTGCCCACAACACTAACTTTGTTTCCAATTCAATAGTTTCAGTTTTCATAACACATCACACATCATTGTCTGTTTCCATTGTAACTGCCTGAGTAGCATTCATTACTTCTTTATTAGATGTATGCTTTCTTTTTTTCGCTTTGCTGATAATACGATCTTTTTTTTTTATTTTGGCATATTATGGGGGTACAGATTTTAAGGTTTCAATAAATGCCCTTTCCCCTCCTCCCCTCACAAGTCTGAGTTTCCAGCATGACCATCCCCCAGATGGTGCACATCTCACTCATTATGTATATATATATACCCGCCCCTTGGCCCCCTCCCCCCTGCCCAATACCCTATTACTGTAGTACCTATGTGTCCACTTAGGTGCTACTCAGTTAATACCAGTTTGCTGGAGAATATATCTGGTGCTTGTTTTTCCATTCTTGGGATACTTCACTTACTAGTATGGGTTCCAGCTCTAACCAGGAAAATATAAGATGTGCTATATCACCATTGTTTCTTAGAGCTGAATAGTACTCCATGGTATACATATACCACATTTTATTAATCCATTCTTGGATTGATGGGCACTTGGGCTGTTTCCACAGCCTTGCAATTATGAATTGTGCCGCTATAAACATTTGAGTGCAGGTGTCTTTTTTGTAGAGTATCATTGGATCTTTTGGGTAGATGCTCAGCAATGGGATTGCTGGATCAAATGGTAGATTCACTTGTATCGCTTTAAGGTATCTCCATATTGCTTTCCACAGGACCCACACCTTTCACCTCTCACAAAAATCAACTCACGCTGGATAACAGACTTAAGCCTAAGGTATGAAACTATTAGAATTCTAGAGGAAAATGTTGGAAACACTCTCCTAGACATCGGCCTAGGCAAAGAGTTTATGAAGAAGTCCCCAAAGGCAATCAAAGCAGCAACAAAAATAAATAAATGGGACATGATGAAACTACAAAGCTTCTGCACAGCCAAAGAAACAGTCATGAAAGTAAACAGACAACCTACAGAATGGGAGAAAATTTTTGCATCCTAGGTATCCAATAAAGGGCTGATAACTAGAATATAGTTAGAACTCACGAAAATCAGCAAGAAAAAATCAAATAACCCCATTAAAAAGTGGGCAAAGGACTTGAACAGAAACTTTTCTAAAGAAGACAGAAGAATGGCCAACAAACATTTGAAAAAATGCTCATCATCTCTAATCATCAGGGAAATGCAAATCAAAACTACAATGAGATATCACTTAATTCCAGTGAGAATGGTCTTTATCAAAAAGTCTCCAAATAACAAAAGCTGTATGTTTTTAGTAGTTTCCTGACTAGTGTCTCTACTCCCAATCACTTCTCAGTTATATTCACCTTACACTTTTCTACCATATTAATCTTCCTGAAGGAGAACTTTAATAGTGTTCCTTCTAACTCAAAATGTCATAGGCTGCTATTACCTTTGTTCTTACTTTGCTCTTCATGTACCCTTAGCTGTAGCCAAAGTAAACTCTTTCCTGAGTCCTGTAATTTTTCCAGGGTTGTGGCCACTCTGTGCCCCACCCTTGGTGTTCTACCTGCTTAGGGACTTTTCTAGCCCCTTCTCCCCTTCACTCAGCTTGTCCAATTCCCATTTATTCTTATAAGGTTTTGCTCAAGAGCCACTTCCCTTGAAAGCCTATGTTATCTACCTATTGGAAAATAACGACTCTTTCTTTTATAAAGTCTACTGAGTGGCCTGGACCAGTCTAGTATAGTCACTACAGTTAACTTCCTTTTTAATTTTTTCTGGATATTTTTTTCCTATAAGTGTGGACTGCATATAACTTTTTTCAACTGCAGTGGTACAATTTCAAATGCAGTTCTAGGTTTTGTTTGGGATTATGAGGTATATAGTTTTAAATATGCTTATATAGAAATTTTAAAATCTAGATATACCTAGCCTAATCAAAAAGGGGGTCCTGTTGAATAAGAAATTGAATCCGAATTCCAAAATAGCAAAACACATTTGGTTATATTTTTTCTCTTCTGTGCATATGTCTTTTCTGGTGATTTTGCAGAGCCTATGGATGATGGTGATATTGGTAGTGGTACAAGCGGTATGGCAGGGACGAGGGAAGAATGAATGAGTAAAAGAATTCAGGTTATTTAGTTCAAGGCAAATGTTTTCCTTCTTTTCTCTTTTTGGCTTTCTGCAATCACAATATCATCCTAAAGTAATTAATGACCCCAGAATTCATCTAGAGGCTCTGTTGTTGTTTCATGACAACCCCAAATGATAAGCATGCTCTAATGGTAAAAGACATGGTAGGAATAGATTAAATACTCAATAATAAGTATAAATAAATACTCAATAAATAAGTGCTGAATAAATGAACAAAATCCCCAATTTATTCTTCCACTGTAGCTAGGGGAAAGACAAATAGGACCTGGACAATAACAGCAAATTATCATCAAATTAATCAGCTGATTATTCCAATAACATCTATTTTCCATATGGTCTCCTGATTGAAATAGGTCAGTATGGGTTGATTTTTAACTATCAATTTTTCTAGTGCACTTTTTCTTGGTTTCTCATCTATCCCAATGACCAGAGGCTTTTTGCCTTCTTTTTTTTGAGACAGAGTCTCACTTTGTTGCCCAGGCTAGAGTGAGTGCCGTGACATCAGCCTAGCTCACAGCAAGCTCAGACTCCTGGGCTCAAGTGATCCTACTGCCTCAGCCTCCTGAGTAGCTGGGACTACAGGCATGCGCCACCATGCCCGGCTAATTTTTTCTATATATATTAGTTGGCCAATTAATTTCTTTCTATTTATAGTAGAGACGGGGTCTCGCTCTTGCTCAGACTGGTTTTGAACTCCTGACCTGCAGCAATCCACCCGCCTCGGCCTCCCAAAGTGCTAGGATTATAGGCGTGAGCCACCTCGCCCAGCCACTTTTGCCTTCTTATCTTGTCATAAATGGCTTCCTACTTCAGGAACTCCACAATTCCCTAGTTAGTTTTGTGTCACATATTCTGATTTCCCTTACCCTAGACAAGTTCATCCTTCCACAAGACATCAAGATGTATAACACCATAAATTATATCATAGTGATTGGCTCTGGAAAAAAGGACTTGACAAATACCCTAGTAGACTTTTTGGAAAGCATATGCAAGATGTTGTGGAGCATAAATATGTCATGGAACAATTTCTCATAAAATTGAATTATGAGATGTGGGAATGGACAGCAGGTGGTAGGAGTTGAGGTTGCAAATTCTGAAGTAGAGTTAGGATCATATATCTTGATATCTTGATGGTCATGCAAAGTGTATGACTTTTCATTATTAAAAAAAAGAAAGAAAGCAACTATAGAAAGGGAAAAGAGAAAAGAATTACATGTACAGGAAAGAAAGACTTTGTTATATATGAGACAAAGAAATAGAAGATAAGCCTTCACCTAGCTATATCAGTTCCTGGGTAGTTTACTTACTAAGTTCTAGGTCAAGTATGTGTATTTATAATGTGGTTCATTTTTCTTCATAGAACTTGAATGGGTCTTTGTTTCATTGATTATTTGCAATCTAGAGGGCCTACCCAAAAAAGCCATAGGGATTCTAAGGTTTAACTCAGGTATACTATAATAGAAAGCATCTACTATGGATCTTGACATTTCACTCTTCAAAGGAGAGGAAGTAATTCCTAAATTTATACATATGTGTGTGTGTATCTTATTTATTTGGAAAAATGTATTGGCCTATTAAAGTTTCATAAAATTTCACATCTGAAATACCCAAACTAGTAGAATTGGTCAATGGGGAGATGGCTTATTTGACTACTACTAGAAGGACAGCTTAGGACACAGGTGGAAAGATATATGAAGGCCACTGAGCACTCAGTATTTGTTCAATTTATCACAATTACGAAAACACCTGGGCTGAATGATCATAGGCTCACCCACAGAATTGGGTGGGAAAAAACAAATGCTTCTGTCATGGTCATGGTTTGGAAGATTATGCATTGATAGTATAGATTTTAGTATTTAGAGATTTAGTATTTTGGTATTTAGATTTAGAGAATTAAAGCCAACTTTCTCTCTCTCTCTCTGTCTCTCTTATTTTCTCTTTAATGAATGAGTAAATCAAGGTCTTAAGAAGTAAAGTGACTCTCAAAGACCACACAGCTAATTAGTGGCAAGTCAGGAATACAGCATTGGGAATTTTCTTTATACTCAAGCCTGTATTCTTCCCAAATAATTTTACCTGGAGTAAGCAAATAGGATTGACTGTGATTACATGGTTCCAAACACTAATATCACCAAACTCTTTCTAATCAAGAGAGATGACCTGGGTAATAGTCCTGCACATGAACCTTTCTTTGCTCACATGATCAATGGTAGCTACATTTCCTCACATCCTTCTTCTGCCTGGTGAATTATTAGTAATTCCCTCAGGTACCAAATTTAATACCCTCTCCTCTCTGAAGTCTCCTTAGATTTCTAAGACAGACTCTGGTTTTCAACCCTGGAAGTTTCATAGCCCTGCTTCTCAACTCTATTACAGTATTGTGTCATTGTGATTTATAGCTCTGTCTATTTTACGCATGGACTTTCAAATCCCTGAGATCAGAGATCATGCCCATCATATCTATTCATTTCTGCAACTAAATTCTATCTAGTACAGAGAAATTGATCAAAACATACTTCCTAAATGAAAGTGTTAAAGTAATTAATAGTATATTTTTATTATTTTATTATTCTGCCACCTGTTTACCTTTCACATCCATATGCATGTACTTTAATCTCACCCGAAAACTAGAAGTAACTGGTAGAGAAGTAGGGGAGAGAAACATCCAATGTTTTTGGTATATTTCTCAGGAGTTGATCAGAATAAATGTTAGGAGAATGGAGTGAGTCATCAAAAGATTTGGGTCACATCTTTATTAGCTTTGACAAGTCATCTACCCTTTCTGTATCTCAGTTTCCATATGTCTCAAATGGAAATGCTACTAAGTGTCTAAAGGTATGTGGTTAGGGAGAAATTAAATATTGTACATGAGGCCACTTAAAAATATATATATATAAACAATGCTCATTATATTATTGTTGAGATGATGATGATTTCTCCAGGAGGGTTCCAGAAGATTAGGATGATGATAATGGTGCTCCAAGAGATTAAGCAAAAGGGCTGGGTCTGAACTTCAAATGCTATCTTTTTAATTCAGTACCAAAATGTTATCAAATTGTTTTACTGAATGTCATTGCCCAGGAACTTCTGGGTTTCTTTGATCATCAACACCCAACTGCCATTTAATATTTTGCATTTTCCATCATTAGCTCTTGAGCATGCAGAAGTCACCATTTTCTTCAAGAGACACTTTGGTAAGAATTGGAGCTCTGAACAGGGATATGAATTCATCATTATCACTTACTAGCTCAGTAACTGTATGTAGCTTTTAAAAACCCATTAAATCTTAGACATTTTATCTGCTAAATGGGAATAATAATCAAAGATGCCTTGCATGGTCCTGTTTATAATAAAATGAAATGCTGATAGTTTCATATAGTGCTTGGTACCAGAGTAAGTAATAAAAAAGAAAAAAAAAAGAAAAAGGAAATTATTATAAGATATATAAAATATCATCAAATATCTTAAAATATCATCAGATATCTAAAATTTCCTGACAGAAATTTTAATATTGTAAATTACCTTCTTTGTAAGTGAAATACTTGCATAGCGTAGAAACCACAGGCTCTGGAAACCTAAGTTTAAATATTTATTGGCTTTGCCTCTTACTAATGTGCAGATTTGATGAGAAGTGAAATACATACCACGACATTGCTTAAATAAAATAAGCAACTATGTAAACACTTCACGCACTACCTGGGACACAGTGAAAACGGCAATGCTGTGATATATAATAGGAATATGTACCGCACATGTAGTGAGACTTATGATCCCAGTTCTAGTCCATACACTATATACGTAATTTCATTTATTCCCTTCAACAACCCATTTTACAGACAAGTGAACTGGAAGACTGGGAGGTTTAGTGACTGGCGTGAAATCTTGCTAGCAAGTGGGTGAACCACATTCAAACCTAGACCCTCCAATCCCAGAGTCCATGCAGGCGGCAAACAGCAAGCTGTATTACCCTCCCAAAAAAGGACAGCTATCTGTGAGTCTGACTCTCCCGTAATGGTTAACTGTGTCTAGCAAGGCTAGCACCAGCCTAGCTCCTGCACAGGCGAAGTGCTCTGCGGAGTCCCTTGCGAGTGGACAGAAGACGCGCCTGAAGGCAGGAAGGCGCATGCAGATGCTCCACAGGTAGGGAGAGAGGAAAAGGAAAGTACAAATACACAGACGTGAGCTTGGCTCAGTCCTCATTTCCCTTCACTCTTTGCTACTATTTGCCCCACACGCTAGAAGGAAAACGAGCTTCCCAGACTGAGTCAACGGAATTCTTCTCGTGGGATTGACCTAAGGGGCCAAGCGCCAAGCCCGAGCACCCTGGGACGCCCTCGGCCTTGGCCGAGATGGCGATGGCGATGGGGCCGTGGGGGCTGTGGGACCACGCCACGAGTCCTCCTCGCCCTGTCCATCCGCCCAGACGCTGAAGAGCTGTGGAATGGGGGAAGAAAACACAAAGTTAGGGCGGTGCCCAAAGGCCTTTGAGAATAGAACATCCTCTGCCGCAGGATGTATTGGCCTTATGCTCCCCTTCCCCTGTAATTGAAATATTGGTCCTGCACTGAAGAGCCCGGGGCGGGTAAGGAGCAGTAGAGGCAGGAGCGGCGAGCTCCGTCCGAGGACGAGCCGCGCAGCAGCCCCGTCCCGCCCGGCGCACGGTCCCTGCAGCGGGTCCGCGCGCGCCGCTCGGGACGCACCAGCGGGGCGAGAATTAAGGCGGCTTCGACAATAGGCCGCCCACGGGATAAGCGCAAACACTGGTCTCGATGATTAATTTAGATTTTTCAAAATGCCCAGTTCTTGAGGGAAAGCGCATTATTAGCGGTAGAAGCAGCCGGAGGAATAATAAACTATTTAATTTGAGTTTGCTTTCGGCCCGCAGCCCGTGCACTAACACCGCGCGTTCTTACTGATGCTTCTCGCTCAGGGTTTCACTCCTTCATCTGTGACCTGCTATTATTCAGTCTATCAAATCTCCTTCCTAAATCCCCAAACTCATTTGAGGCCTCCGTCACTCTCTCCCCTGCACCCTCCACCTTCAAACCTACCGGTTTAACGCCCCTTTTCTTCCATTTATTTTCTAAACAAAACTGCAGCCGTTGCCACACGTCTTTTCCAGATGCTGCTAACAAATTATTCCCCACGGGTTTTAGCTAGGATTTCACCCCCGTTCCATTAGGCTCTCAGAACACATTTGCTGTACTCAAAAGCCTTTTAACTGCATCCCCCCACCTCCTCCTCGGGAAAAGTCATAGGAGCACACTGTCTCTCTCCCGAGAGCATCTGACAGGGTCCAGAAATAATGAAACAAAGAAAAAATAATCTGTCAAACAAAGCTTTGATAGTTGACCCACTTTGTCACCAGCTTTAAATACAATCCCTTCTTTTTCTTTTTGTTTCCACTTTTTGTTTCATTTAAAAACCTATATTCAACTGGTAAATAATTAGGGTAGGACATCACCTGATCAATGCTGAATGTAGAGTGACCCTGAAGTTAACCTCGAACGAATATTTTACCTATGTGTGGCAAACCTCAATAGCTCTGTTTTTAGCTTTTCTCATATACTCATAGAACTGTTAAAAAAAAAATAAGTCTATGAAAAGTTCTGTTGTTTACATTCCATTTTCATTCTGGTTTCTTTGCTCCACATTTTAGGCAGAGAGCAAAAAGATAAAGCCACCCATAAGAAGAAAACTAATTACTTGAATAAGACAATTACTGGAAACAGAGCAGGAGCTGCTGGTGTTCGCCTTCTGTTTGTCGTGGTTTTGTGCAGCTCGTATAACCTAGCATTTATATTTCTGAAGAAGGCATGAACTCCCGTACTCCCATACATTTTCATGTAATTTAGGGGAGAGTTAAAGCATAAAGCCCATTTGTAGACATGCTATGGATTCATGGACCTTGGCTTAAGGACTCTGATACAACCAAATGTGATCCCTGCTGAGTGACAAATTTAGTGTCTGAGGCAAACATGGTCAGACACCTGGGCTTTTTCTCTATAGAGTGAGAACATTCAGTGGTATACCCATGTGTACATTCAGAAAGAATAATGTGGCCGCATCTTAAAGAATATTTAAGTAAATTAATTGTAAGTAAGCCCCAAAGATTTCTGTAAGAGATATTTCATTGTCCTCAGTAGGATGTACCATAAAGTTTATAGAAAGAAGACTAAGAATGAGAAATTGAGTGCTGCTTTCCATGTTCTTTTTTCCCTTCTCTTTAACAAAAGCCTCTGGAGGTGGAGGGAGGGGGAGAGGTGTGACTGCCATGGCCACTGTTGGTTAATGTTTCTGTGGAGCCTAGCACAGAGTTCTGTCCCAGCAGGCACTCTGTAAGTGTTGATTAACTGACACAAACTAGGAAAGTAAAACGTGTCAATGGCCAAGATCCAACAGGCAAGTTAATTACCCAGAGGGGGTGAGTTAGAGCTTCTAGTGGTGCACTAGAGCAGAAACTTGCAAAGAGAGTCCCTAATTGCTTTAAGGACTATTAGTCTCCACCCTTTACCCTGGGTCACACAGAAGCAAAATTAGGGTAAGAGCTCAGCCTGGACACTGGTACACTGACTTTTAAGTTCAACTCAACAACCTTATCCTAAGATAAGAGCTTTTATTTTCCTAACGGATTTTGCAACTCGTTACGTGTTAATTATTACTTACTCTAATGACTTTCCAGTACCAGGACAGACTAGATCAATATTAGAACAACAACATCAACAAAAAGCAACTTTTATTTTTATTTCAAGAAAATATGAGAGTACAAACATTTTGTCTGCATTTTATATCTTTACCTCTCCCTAGAAAGGGTTAGAGGTATGCCCCTCCCCTCCACAATGCTCACCACATCCCTCAGATGTGGGTCTTTGCCCTCAACCCCCAAATCCATGGTGAACACCACCACCATTTGAGCACCATAGTGTTAATCAGTCGGTACCAATTTGATGTCGAGTACATGTGGAGCCCATTCTTCCGATCTCGTGTCACCTCACTTTGGATACAATTCACTATTGCAAGGACTTGGAAACAACCCAAGTGCCTGTCAATTCAGGAGTGGATTATTAAAACTTGGTATATGTTAACAAAAAACAACTTTAAAAACACTAAACATGGCTTAAAATGTCTGGAGACATGGTGTGGCCTCCCTCAGTGCAAGAGTTCAGATAGAAGCTAGAACCTTTGTCAGGGATGAAAGAGATACTGTGGTAGGATGTGGGATTAGGTAACCTGTAAAATCTACCAATTCTATAAACTCCAACTAGTCCAATATGAAATATGAAAGACCTATGATATGATTCGCTACTCCTAGTAGTCCACAGTACAATGAAAATATGTGGTCTTTAAAATGTCCTCTTTAGCTCCCGATTTCTGCTTCATTTGCACCAGGGGGTGGGTAAAAAAAGGTCACAATGGCTGACTCCTAAGAAAAGGGCCTAGAGGATAGAAACGAGGGAGATGTTTGAGAAAACGATGGAATAATAGAAAGATCTGGACTATGTGCTCAAAACGGCTTTGATAAATAAATGAATGAATGATTTTTCAAACTCCCTAAAACACAAAGTGCATTAAGAGGACAGTTGATACCAAGGGCTGCAGATAGTATTACTGTGTTGAGAATCAGGGGTCCATGAATATATGCTTATTCAATCAATTCATAAATCAGGTAACTACTAAGCATTTTATTAAATAGCAGAAATTATGCTAGGTCCTTAAGGTATACAAATTAAAAAAGAGTCCATCTTTAAAGTATCCATAGTCTAATGTGGAAGTCATATATAAAAAATTAACTGCAATATTACATGATCAGCACGGTATCTTAAGTACTAATAGTGTACCTGGTGCCTAACACTTGCTAAAACAGATTTGTTAAATGGATGAAGTGCTCAAATGAGGCACAAACATGTTCATGTGAAAGTGGAAGTACTAAGCCAACTCAAGAAAGACAGGATGTTCTTGAAAATGGAAGTCATGTTTGAAGTGGGTCCTAAAGGTATGCTGAAATTTGATGAGAACAGAAGAAAAGCTTTAAAAGGGGGGCAGGGGATCTTGATCAAAGAGAACACCACATGCAAACACATGAAAGTTTGAAAGTATACGCAAATTAAAATGCTTATCAAGATTCCATTAGGATCAGAGTATCAGATAAATTAGGTGCAGGAACAGTAGCTGAGGTTAAAGGGATTTGGTGGAGTTACCTGATGAGATGACTGGAATAGCATGAAATTTCAAGCTGAAATGCAGTGTTGAATAATTAGCTCATGATTAGGAGCTTCACAGGTTACAATGGATAGGGATTAAATTTGGCTAATGCAGTAAGATGGTAACCGTTACAACTGTATGTGCTGTCATTTGAGTTTTCTCTAGGACACCTGGGTTACTCTGAAACTCCAATAGCCTAGGGATCTCATTCATACTAATAGTATAAAACTGTGCTCAGATCCATTCTATTGGATTTTGTGTCACATCTTATCATCGTTAGGAAAACAAGGCTGGAGCACAGCAATCTCCTCTTGGAGGCCACAGAGACCCATTCTCTGGGTCTCTGTGGCCTCCAAAGTTCATTGTAAACCCCTTGACATGGCTAGTCCCAGCCACACCTTTTATTTGTGATTCTCATCTTCAGTCCCTATGTATCTTAAATCTGTCCGTTGCTTCTTTCTGCAAAAAGAAAATGTCAAAGAGATGGAAAAACAAAGTGTCAAAGGCAAATATATTCCTCAAATCAAAATCCTTCTGTGAACCCCTGAAGTTGCATAAAAATAAGTAGTCTTTTTTTTTTCTGCCCAGTTTATATAAACAGTTATTTCAGTCACAGTTGTTCTATTAAGGAATCTCGAGTCCTTTTATAATGAGCTGAACCACATCAGTGAGAACAAACATGCAAATGTGCCCACTATCTCCTGGACACTGAGCAGTCACTCATGAGTGTAAATAAAACAAGGTGAATTAAGACAGCCTAGATCCAGACATATGGTGGAGTCATTTTAAAGAAGCAAATCCTGCCTTTGGGGCAAGGTATAGACACCCAGAATTCGCCTGAGCTTTGGGCCTTTTCATTTGTTAGGAGAAAAGTGCATTCTGGTTTAATCTCTCTAATTAAATAGCAACTCCTTCCCCAGCTCTGGAGGTGGTTACATCCGAAAGCAATAAAAACCAGGATTCCTTCACTTAAAGAATTCCCCTAGTTATCTGTCTTCTAGGTCACATATCACAGGTGAAACCCTTAGGGCTGAATTTTTAAAAGGCAACAGGGCTTTTTCCTGTGAAGATGACAGGTGTGTTATGTATTACATTGGACAATGACATAAGAATTTCCAGCATGAAAGAATCCTTCTCTCCCATCCTACCTTCTTGAAATGATCAAAGGTTTAAAGAATATTCATGTCCGATCTCTTAATGGTGCCGAGGCTGAAATACATGTGGAGATGCCCAGGAGATTTTTAACAAAGTTCTGCAAGTAAAGTTCTCACTGTCAAAAACTTGGAAAAGCTTGCATCTTGGATGATGTTCTTAAAATGAAGACAAAAGTTCGAGATTGATTGGCTTTCAAATTCTTGAGAATTTGAAACTTTTCCTAAGTTTTCAGGCAGAACTCTTGAACTTCTATTTCAGGTCTCAGCTTAAATATTGCTTCTCATAGTTTTCCCTGACTGGGGCTCCCTTTTCTATGCTCCTGTGCAGGCTAGTGTCCACACCTCATACTCAGATATCAGTTTATAAACTTCACAAAGGCAGAAATTTTGGTCTTATCTGCCAGCATCTGGAACTAGACACTGCATCTCATAAGCACTTAACAATTTGCTTGATCGGTGAACTACCAAATAATTCCATGATTTCCACGATGATCTAGACAGGCTTTCTAGTTAAATATAGCTGTGTCTAGCATGGAGTAAAATGGGAGACAAATCATTATTATTTTTTCTTTTCAGTAAGAATGCCAACACAACTTTTCATTCTTACTATAACCTGAAAATAAAATTATGCTACCAGCAAGGATGTTGAGGGGCCTTTGACTATAAGCTGCTCAGTAAGTGAGATGTCCTTATTTCAGAATGATCAGTTAATTTATATAAAGCTTTCCCAATGTGTTCTCTTTTCTTCACATTTGATTTTTTTAAAGTTTTTCAATGGTTTCTTCTAACCAAGGGTTCCCTATAATTAAGTATATGAGAAATATAGTCAACTTCAGAGGTATCCAACTGAGGATCAGACATAAATCATCACTGAGTAGGACCTTCTCTACTCCACACATACAAAGTTCAAAGGTCTGGCTGCTTTTCATAAAAGCTAGGCTGGAATTTCCCTCCTTGGACTTTGAATGTCCCCAGTTCCTTTGACTACCTACGAATCTATGGTGGGCTTTAAAGGGATCCCTTGATCAAAAAATCAAGGGATTTTTGAACACTTGAAAGGAGATACTCCATATTTGTAATTTCTCTCTTTATTTCAGTATTTTAAGAAATTTTTGAAATTAAATGTATTTAATTGTATAGATAAATCTTTTACTGAAACCTAGATGTTCATCTATTCTCATTAGTAACATTCTATGGTGCAACAAGAGTCTAGTTTACTATTGTTTTATAAAGTTAATTTGCATGATTTTTAATTGCCAGTATGTATTTAGAAAACAAAAATGCAAAACAAAAAACAAATCAGGCAATTCTGTGATACATTACGGCATACCTCCAAGATCAATCCTATGTACCCTTTGCATTTCTATCAATAAAGTTGATGATCAGAATTGTAAAGCTAGAAACAATTTAGAGAAAATGATCCTAAAAGCTGTAATTTCAGAAATAAGGAACCTGGGAACAAATATGTTATCTAGGTCACAAAGTTACTTTGTAGCCGAGCTGGTATCAGTGCACAATAACATCCCACAATGTTTCATGTTTCTGACACTGCAGAAAATTCAATGAGTCTTTACCAGATGCCCTTGTTTAAAACATGTACCCTTGCCATGAGGCTAATGTCTCTAGTGTGGTCCTGACAAGGGCCTGTGCCCTCAGAACTTGGTCTCTTTTCATCCTCCCTCCATACCTTACCTTGCCTCCCCTTGGCCTCCCCTTACTCAGTGTTCCTATCACGATGGCTTTCCATTGTCCTTGGAGAAGCCCAGATCATTTGGCTCTCACACCAGCAAACACAGTATGCTTAGAACCCACCCTCAATAGCTGTCCTCCTTAATTTGAGTAAAATAATCATTTTCTCAGTGAAATTTTTCTTAACTCTGTTGTTTCCAAATGTTTTTCATATCGTGGTGGCAAAAAGCGCACTGGAGTAAAATGAAGGAACTTCTCATAGTGGGAGCAACTATCACTGGGGCTCCATCTAGCCTGAGCCCACCAAGTCACCCTCAGGGGGAGGGGACCAAATTTGGTACACATCTGTAATGTGTTTCTACCCCACATGCCAGAAGTGAAAAACACTGCTAACTGCCCACCCCTCAAAACCCAATTATCCTGTCTCATGGCCTCATGTACGTCTTAGCACTGTGTAGTCAGGATTTTACCTTTAGGCTGTTCATCTCCTGGAAGCAGGGTCATTGTCAATTTCTGTTTGCTGTTGTATCTCTAGAAACCATACGCTCTTCATATTTGTTGAATAAATTAATGAAAGCTCAAAACACCCAGGGTCCCACAACTAATACATGGAGAAGGTGGGATATAAACCCAGGCTGCCTAGATTTAGAGACTGTATTCTTAAAACTACACTATGTTTCCTCTCCAAAACATTTTGTAAACATTATTAGGGAAACAACATTAAATATACATTTCTAATATGAATTTTTAAAATCTGGTTATTCTTCAGTTACCCTGGAAAGTTGAATAACCAGGAAATCCCATCTGTGAATATTCCTAGCCATCAATATTTTACTACACGTCTGCAAGTTAGTTTTACTGCCTCCTGTGTCCCACACAATGTGCTATGTTGTGTAGCTACAAAAATATGTCATAAATAACTCACTAAGGATGGGCTTCTGTCCATTTGTAATTGGACTTAATTAACAGCAATTGTCCCTGAGCAAGTATGATTTGTACCCCTTCCCTAACTATGGAAACTGAGTTTATTGGAACCTACTCCCCTGTTCTTTTTTAGCCCTGGTATGAAATATGGAAAGTTTACTCTTTTGCCCTTCCTCCCTTATTTTCTCTACCATTTCTGTGTTGAGAAAATGACTTTTCTGGGGCCTTTCATGACCACTGCACTCTCATCCATTCTACCTCTACTTTCCTACTCTCTAAATAAATACTCCTGTGACAACAGGGGGAAAAAAGAAAAACAAAACAACTTTACATTAAGGTGTAGATGACTAATTAGCATAAAACATACATTATTTTTAAAAGGCACATGAAATCATGCTTAATACAAAGATGTAAAATATATTGAAATCCATTAATGGATTTGCAGTTAATGTGGAGATCCCTTTGGGGATTTATTTTGAGGCTGAGGGCTGCATCTCTCATGCCCCTCCAATCAAACTGCACCAATACCTGACCACCAGGGGCTAAGTTAGTGCTGTGCATATCCTAGAAATAATAATAATAACAAAAGTCTTACACTGCATTCCCCAGACTCTTCAAGAGAGCTCGGATCCATAGTATTTCTTCTTTGTCTATTGCTTGCTTTCAAATTCCCTTTTACACTTTAATTAAGCTCCTTTTGGACTCTGAGGAGTTACAGAGGTTTTCTGAAGAATAATGACACAAAGGAGGAGAGAGGAAGTACTCCTTTTGAACAGAACTTTTCCTTTTTTTTTATTCCATAGGAACCCCACCCATGTCTATACCGTGCCTGTCTCTACATACACATGTGAAAGAAGGGCGAAGACAGAGGAGGGCGTGGCAGGAAACGATGGTGCTCCCTGGCACCTTGATGCAACATGAATAAAAGGCCATTATGTCTGGGGATGAATCTGTGTGAGAGAGAGCAAGAAAACAGAGACAGAAAAATTGTTATAGAGGTGAAAAAGATTTTTTAAAAAAGAAAGATAGGAGGGGGAGGGGAAGGAAGAGAAAAGAAGGAGGGAGGGAAGGATGAGAAAGGAAAAGAGGCAGAGAGAGAGGCTGGCACTACCTCACCTGGGACGACCCTAATGGTAAATTTATAATAAGGAGATGAGGCTGCTGAATGATTTACTGCTAATCCCATAGCAAGAGCAGGAGGAGGTGCAGGAACAAAGGTTTACAGTCCCTTTGGAGATTTGTTTCATCTGCACATCAGCCCACAATTAATGGCCATTTAGCTGTTGTTCTCCTGCTGGACACTGGTGGATTGATTCAGTAAATAAAAGTGACAGAGCGATGTCCCACCGAGGCAGGTGGTGGAGTCTCTGCACCTGTTATTTGTGAATCTCGGCTTGCCAGGTCGTTGACCTTTAGAAGCTGGCGAAAATTAATAAGTGAAAGCACAAAGCTGCTTGCTTTTAAAAATATGCGACCAGAAGACCCAGGAAGCAGTTAGGCTGCCTTTCTTAGGAAGTGGCCAGAAACCACTCCAGAGTTATCACTCCTCGGTCCTCAGAGCAGCAGCAGCCACAGGAGGTGAGGCTGCCGGTCAAGCAGCTCTTAGCCAGTCTCATCATGGGGAAGCGGAAATGTGGAGATCCTTTGGGATTAGAAAGCAAAGTTCCTGCTGCCAGGTTGGGATTTGGCCTGTCCTGTTCTTCCAGAGGCAGTTTGGGGGCAGTAGTGGGTAGGTGGTTAGTGGCCCAGCCCAACTGGGCTGGCGCATCTGAGCAGCTGTGCTTGGCATGGCGATCTGGTGAGCAAACAGCTGCAGTGGGTAGCTGATCATTTGCAAATAGTTAATGACAGATTTGTCCTTTTTGTTCACTGCCATAGGAGGGGTGTAAAATAAAAGGGAGGGAGAGTCAGGCCAGGGGATTTTATAGCTGCTGTTATTGTGACTCCTGTTGTTACTGTGGTTGTTTTGAAAGTGATAGGAAGGTCAACTGATGTTAACCGGGTTTGCTTCTTTCCTGGGCAAGCAGCCTCCCAAAGGAATCCAGCTCATGGGTGTGCACAGATCACAGTGGTCAAGGAACATAAGACTCATAAGGTCTAAATCAGGATGCTTCAACCTGGTGTACAAAAACAAACAGAAACATTTGCTTTTATTTTCTTCTTTTTTATTTCTCTCTACCCTGTTTCTGGTAACTTGGCTTTTTGTTATTTATTTCTCAGTAAATTGCAGTCATCTAGCAAGCATAATTAGCCTTTGTTTGCCATGCAGATGAGGAAAAGGCTGGATTTGGTTAAGCAAGTTACTGAGCATTAAATAGTGCACTCAATCTACGTATGTGTGTTATTTGAGGGATTGTAAAAGGCACCTGCCCTAATATGGCCCTAAATAGAATTGCACCATTAGCAATGCATTCATCTGAGTTAAGGCATTTCAGGTTTAAAGATTCTTCCTTTAAATGGCTAATTCCACCAGGATGTAACTCACTTGTTTTATTGTAGTGCAACTAATACATCAGCAGGGCCTAGAAACCCTGTCTCCAAAATATGTGCTGAATCTGGCCACTTCCATTTCTGCTGCTATCAAACTAGCCAAGCCATTATTGTGCCTTGCCTGCATTTTTGCATCATTCTCCTAACTTGTCTCACTTTTTCCTCATTACCCCTTTGCCATCTATCCTCTACCAGTAACCCAAGTGATCCTTTAAATCAAATCATGTCACTGCTTTAAAATCTCCAGCAGTTTTCTCAAGCACTTAGAATAAAATTCAAACTACTTACCATGGCCTGCAGCCTGGAACATTAACTCTTACCACTCCCTCTTGCTCACCCACTCACTATTATGTAATCCCCTTTGGGCTTTCTTGCTTTTCCTTTAACATGAGAAGCTTGTTCCTGCCTCAACAGCTTTGACCTTGTTGTCTCTTCTCCCTAGAGTTATCTTCGCAAGATATGCACATGGCTGACTCCTTCTCAATATTCAGGTATTAGCTCCAATGTCATCTAGCAGAGAAGGCCTTCCCTGACCGGCCTCCTCCTCCCCAGTCTAAAGTAGACTTCTCTCTGTAGTTACTGTTGCAATGTCCTAATTCTCTGGTGTCCCCATCACTGAAAATGATATCCTATACAAAGCAGGGGTCCCTAAGTCCTACTTGAATGAAGAAACTAATAAAATTAGAAAAAAAATGTTTTATCAATGTGTAACAAAATTCACACTGAAGAATGGAGGAAAAGAATCCTTATGCTAGAAAGAAGCCAGGGAGAGGGAAAAGGAAAGATCTAGCCAAGACATAGAATTCACCAGAAGGAATTGGGCATGGAAGGAAACTGACCTTGCACTACAGTGAGAGGAAAACTAGAAGTCGTGGGCTTTTAAGAGAAATGTGCGTGGTTTAAGAGGATATATTACTAAAAGGTGAGAAGTAGGCAGAAATAGCATGTGAGAGAACAGAATAGTAACTTCTTTCTAATTGTAGGGTTTTTGTTGTTGTTGTCGTTGCTGTTTAGTAAAAACAATTTAATGTATGCTCAGTATTTGGGATCCAGAAATGAACTTTTTGAGTGTTGAATGGCTAGTAAGTTCTTAGCTAAAGTAAAATTAACAATCTTTAGATTATGAAAATTCTAAAAATATTTAAGTTATTTTCTTTGCTGCTTCAATTCGCAATTTCTGAAATTTTCTAATAGCATTATCAACCAACAATGTTAGTAGGAACAGGCTCATAAAACCTATCCCAAGCCAAGAAGAATGAGACCCTTTTGTGGCCTACAAATAGTTCAACCACATCATCTACCCTATAGTGCCTGTAAAGGTAGTTGTGAAATCCTGGCTTCCTAGTTCAATGATACCAGATGTTTTATGGAACCCCAGGGAAAGTAAGAAGTATTTTTGTGAGCCTAAGATCTGAACATTATCAAGGCTAACTCAAGAATATGTATAGGTAGAAAAGTAAATTTTTAAAATCCAAATTAAGCTGAGGGTTGACCTTATAACTGAGCAGGCAATTACTAATTTTTGTTATGTATTCTGCATAATAAATTCTTTCAACTTTATCATCACCACAGATATGCCATTACTTCACACTTATATATACCCACATGCACATCACCCAAATCCACACACACAAAATAAAATCATCCTTTTTATCTTTCCATGATTCTTTCCCCTGGGAATTCTGAGAATCTGGGGGTGTTGGTTGGGTCCCAGCAATATTTAAAGCCTTTATCAACTATAGGCCAGCAGGTAGCTAAGATATAGACACAGTGACGAAAATGAAACCCAGTGGTTTTTCAGTAGCAAATTGGATTCCAAAAGATGGTGGTAAACATGCATTCCCAATGTGCCTGCTTTAATAGGCCTGGAACGGGGCCTGAGAATGGGCATTTCTAACAATTGACCTGGTGATGCTGATGCTGTTGCTCTGGGTTCCATCCTTGGAGAATCTCAGTGGTCTTAGTGCATCTGCATAATTTGAAAAATGAGGTAAGTGAAGCCTAGAGTGATTCAGACTCTCTTGAAATATTCCAGTATTTTTATCCAGCAAATATTTATTGGCTAACTAGTAGCAACAAGGGAGTGTTCTTCTCACTACTCCTACCAACAGAATGATCGTTGAAAATTTCAACAGTGACTGTTGAAAATTTTGAGAATGCTATTGTGTTTTGGCCAAATGCCCATTATGCACACTTTCAAAAGACTTTCAGGTTAGGGAGGGAAGATTTGTCACCGAGTGCTTGGCTCCAGTGGCCTGGCCTCCTGCCATTGACCCATCTGCCAGTGGACATGCCTGGGCCCTATTTGCTCTGTCTCTAGTACCGTTACATTTTCACCTTTTGGATGCTTCCTCTTCAGCCAGAGATTTTGCTTACCAAAAGTAACTTTGTTTAACTTTATTTTGAAAATATTGTCATTCCTCTTTAAACTTGGTCAGAAAATTCAGTTAACAGCAGAGAATCTGACCCACGTCCCCAAATGTATGATTATTTACCTCACCGTAGAAAACTCTGGAATAACTTGCCACGTAGCTGAAGAGTTTGGGGTGCTTGAATTGGCTGCTAGTAAAGAGGACATTAAGGCAAGCTTTTGGTCAGGATAGTTTATCCCCGACTAGGGAAATTGCTTCTAAGAAGACGTCATTATGAGGTTTCCTATTAAAATAGTTCTAGACAACAGGTCAATTATTTTTGCCTCTAATGCTTAAACCAGTGGAAAGGGGAGATCTAAGGGTTATGGAAGAGGTTAATGACTGAGATAAGTTTAACAAATAAAAGGAAAAAAAAAATGTTCTCTACACACAGCATGGGGTCAACCCCCAAGAGTCACTTTAAGAATAGGTCACAAAGTCAAATACTGCAGAGCTGTGCTGTAGAAGAGCTGGGCAAATTTATAATGAATAATGGTATTTATATAATATGATGAGTTTGGGCTGGATGCTGAGGGCTACAGAGATCAACAGTAAGTACTGACCCCACCACCCTTGAACCAGTTTTATTGTTTTGTTGACCAGAGTGAAAAGCACAGTGTCCATGTGGGCTTAACTCCAGATCTGCATTAATCTGCTCTCATTATCCAGGCTTCTTTCCTGATTAGCCAGAGGTCAAAGAATCTGGACTTGAGCATGCTGACTATCTGACCTGCTGATGTGGGTGGCAGGAGCAGGGCAGCCTTCGGACCTGAGTACGAGAAATTCCCTCTCATTGTCCTCATGGGCTTTCAATTCTGTGACAAATTGCAGAGTAAGGACCTTCTGATCGGGGTGAAGTGAGATTCTTTTCAAAGCAAACGAGTTTGCGTGAAAATCTAACACGAGTAATCATATACTTTGACGCAGAGAGAAATGGGTTGGAGTAGTGTGTGTGTGTGTGTGTGTGTGTGTGTGTGTGTGTGTGTGTGTGTGTGTGTGTTGGGAGTAGAGGGTGAAGGACAGTCTGGTGAAGGAAGCTTGCCCAGAAATGAATCACTTTTAGAAGCATCCCAGGGATGACTAAAATGATGCGACTTTCATTTTTGAAATACAAATGAGAACTAATGTATCTCCAGGAGTGTTATTCTTTTAAAAGAGAAATGTGAACCTGAGAGGATCTACACCCCTTCCAAAAATCCTATATTATTACAAACATAGTTGGGATGACCCTTTGGATGTTGCCTTTCAAGCTCATGATGCATTTCTTTCAAAGATTTCTCATTATAACAAAGTTTCAACTTTTTTAAAAAGTAAAATTAAATAAGAAAGCCTCTGCTTATCCTGTCTCTGTTTCTTAAGATTGGGAACATTGGATAAATTACTTACCTTCTCTGTACCTGCTTTCCTGTCTGTAAAGTTAGAATAAATAGTATCCACCTACTAGAGGCATTAGGAGAATCAAATAAATTAATATACTTTCAAGGCTTCTAACAGTACCTTTGATATAGCCAAGAACTCTGTAAAAGTTAGCAAATATTAGAGTACTGAGAAATCTTGTGTTAGAGTGTTAGAAATCTTGAAACTGTTGGAAAGAAAATAGAGGTAATTAAATTGAGCACTACATGTTTTGGTGCAAAATGGTTGATGAGACAAATGTCATAAGATGCAAACTGTTGGCATTTCTGTGGCACCAACTGTTCTCTACCACCTTTCCCATCATCTATATCGAGAGCTTTTTCTCTTATCAAATATGCCTTAGCTCAAGGAGAGAAAAAACTCCCCAGCTTGGGGAAAGTATCTCCTCAATTAGTGAATTGGCAGCAGCGAGCACCCTCTTCAAAATCATTCAATAAATAGCTTCACATGGTGTCCAGAATTCATCACACTTTTCCTTTCCCCATAGATAATTAAAATTCAACAGGAAACAAAGTATTTTTTGATGTGTTTAATCTTTTTTCTTTTAACTTGTCTTTAAAAGCCACTGCCAGTTAACCTGACCCAACAGTTTAAAGCTTATTTACTATGTAAAGAGGAGTCAAAGTCCCAGTGCCCATTTGTGTAGAGGACTCAAAAGAATGCCCTTCAGGTTTAATAAAGTATCACTAGGACAGAGGGTTAAATCACAGAGATTCAGCTATCCAGGCTACTAAGTACCCTTCACAAATAAGAGCAATTTAAAACCAATGCAAAATCTTATATGCAGTTGACTATTTTATACACATGTGCATACACAGTTTAAAGAGAGAAGTGAAAATAAACAACTTAGATGAAATTTGGCTGGCTTTGTAGTACACTCTAACCTAATCTCCTACAGTAATAACTTCAAATCCAACCTAATAGAATAGCATGAATAGCAGCATTTTATCCCAATTAACTCAGCTTGGCACTAAATAAGCTTGGGTATATTCTATAAAATTTAAAATACTTCCTCCTGACCACCTGCACACATTCCCATGGTTTGCATTTATTTCATTTTAATGTTTTTGTTTTGTTTCATTTTGTTTTGTATTTTTGCTTTCTAATAGAGAGAGATGAAAAGTATGGAATGGGAAATTGCTCCAAATATGCCCAAACCCCATTCCCTTTGCATAGCTCTGAGTATGCTCAGGGAGAGAAACAGTTGCTGAGGTAGACAGAAATTGATTCGTGTTTTTGATAAACCTTCATCTTGCCTTGTTAAAGGTTAATACAAACATGGAAATTTTGCAAACAAATATCTCACAAAATTAAAAAAATAATAATATGGGCATAAAACTTTTGGGATACAGATTGCTAAACATAGTGGTCTGTGGTATACTTATGAGAAAAGAAGTTAGTATCCTAGAAACAAGTAAAGGGATAAGATATATAAATCAATACAGAAAAAAATCATAATAATGACTTTTCCTAATTTAAGGAAATGTCAAAGGCAAACATATAAATGGAATGTAATCAATATCAATAATAATTAATAACCATCATAGGTACTAACCTTTCCATAAAAATTTTGTTTTTTGTGTTCTGGCATATTCTAAAATTTTAAACTCATAGGCAAACAGGAATGAACTAAAGTGCTCCTCTTTTTTGGGGGGGAGGTTATAGTGGTGATGGTTAAAAAATGAAAGAATCACAAGTACACAAAGAACACATTAATATTTCATAGCAAACTAACAAATTTTCTAAAAATAATTTCTATATATTTGAAGATTGCACATGTCTAATGAAATATATTAATCTTTGTCAATCTGACTCATTGAATTAATTCCTAGGCTGCCACTAAATATTTGAAAGAAAATGACAAAAAAAAAAAAATCCAGGTGCTATTAAGATGATGTCCTTCCAACATTTTATTAGATTAGCAAAGAATATTTACAGAGTTATCAGATACCAAGGATGTCCCCAATATATGCCATTTCCATATCTAATGTTTGAATTTACTCCTCTGAACTTCTAGGAGTTTACTGTTGTTCCTGTAAGCTAGTTTATTATGAATCAGATCAACACGGAGAAATTAGGAAAATAAATAGAGAATAAAAAACAGAATATTCTCTGTTGCTTCCAAATTTTTCCTTCTCTATGAATAGAACAATGGAATTCAGTGTGAAAGAAATGAACATAAGGCTTGAATCTGAGTTGTGAATCTGCATTAATTGATTATGTAATTATCAATGAGTAATGTAACTTCTCTGGATCTTACTTGTGTTCAAAATGAGGATTTGGAACCTGACATAATTACCTTTTCACATTTTAATTATGAAATATTTTAATAATATAGACAAATGTACCAGATGATATTACAACAATGTATCTATTACATGTATTTAACAAATGCAAATATTTTGTCATATTTACTTTAGGTCTTTTTAAAAATAATGTTGTAAGGTATCATTTGCATCATAAAATTAATTAATTTTAAGTTTATAACTGAAAGAATTTTAGTAAATTTACAGTGTTATGTAACCATCACCAAAATCCAAGTTTAGAACATTTTCATCACCCCCAAAAGATCTCTTAAATGCCTTTCCCTGTCAAGTACCATCCCCAGGTTTATTTTTTTCTGAACATAGTAAATCATACCAAAAGTGGCCTTTTGCACCTGGCTTCTTTCACTTAGCACAGGGGTCAGCAAACTACAGCCCACAGGCCAAATCCTGCCTGACTCCTACTTTTATACATAGGATTATACTGGCTATATACAGCCATATCCATTAATTTACATAACATCTATAGCTATTTTCCTTCTAGGTCAGAGTTGAGTAGCTGCCACAGACATCTTATGGGTTGCAAAGCCTAAATAAGTTCCTATATGTCCCTTTAAAGAAAAAGTTTGCCTATCCAGACTTGGCATGTTTTTGAGGTTCATCACATCGTGGCATATTTCAGTATTCCCTAGTTTTTGTTGTTTATTAGCATATATTATCCTATGCATATACTACATTTCCTTTATCCATTCCCCAGTTGATGAGATTATTTTTGGTTCTTGGATGTTATGAATAATAGTGCTATATATATATGTGAGTGTTTCATTTCCTTGGATAGATATCTAGAGGTAGCAGTGATGGTTCTATGTTAAATCCATGTAATTTATTAAGACACTCCCAAATTATCTTCCAAAGTCTCTGTACTATTTTATATTCCTACCAGGAATGTATGAGGGTTACAACATCTCCACTTCCTCATCAATACTTGTTGCCTATATTTTAAATTACAGCTATTCTAGTGGTTGTGAGGTAGTATCTCATTTAGTTTAAATTTGCATTTTCCTAATGACTAATATTGTTCAACATTTTTTTGTGGGTTTATTGACCTTTTGCCTATCTTCCTTGTGAAATATCTATTAATTATCTATGCAAATTAAAATTCTGGACACAGTCTTTTATTAAATTTAAGTTTTGTAAATATTAAGTTTTGTAAATATTTCAGTCTAGTGTGTCTTTCAATCAGATAATGATCTTTTGAAGAGCAGTTTTTAATTTTGATGGAGTTTATTTTTTTAATGGATTTTGCTTTGGGAGTTTTAATTAAGAAATCTGCCCTAACCCAATGTCATGATGGTTTTTCTCCTATGTATTCTTACAATATGTTCATAGTGTTAATTCTTACATTTAATTCTATTATCCATAATCCCACATTTCTTGTAGGCTTTACTCTTTTCTCTTATTTCTCTCAACATCTCTAATTATCAGGAAAATGCAAATTAAAACCACAATGAGTTATCACTTATCTCCAATGAGAATGGGCTTTATCTAAAAGTACCAAAACAATAAATGTTGGCATGGATGTGGAGCCATCGGAACACTCATACACTGCCGGTGGGCCTGCAAACTAGTACAGCCTCTGTGGAAAGTACTATGGAGATATCTCAAAGAGATACAAGTAGAACTACAATTTGATCCAGCAATCCCATTACTGGGTATCTACCCAAAGGAACAAAAGATATTGTCTAAAAAGTCATCTGCACTAAAATATTTATAACAGTACAATTCCCAATTGCAAAGATGTGGAAACAACCCAAGTGCCCATCAATACATGAGAGGATAAATCTAATGTGGTGTATGTATAACATGGAGTTCTACTCTGCCACAAAAAACAATGGTGATCTAGCACCTCTTGTATTATCCTGGATAGAGCTGGAGTCCAGTCTATTAAGTGAAGTATCATAAGAATGGAAAAACAAGCACCACAGGCACTCATCATCAAATTGGTACTAACTGATCAACACTCATGTGCACATATAGTAGTAACATTCATTGGGTGTTGGGCATATGGGAGGGCAGAGGAGGGGATGGGTATATACACACCTAATGGATGTAGTGTGCACCCTCTGGGGGATGGACACACTTGAAGCTCTAACTCAGGTGGGGCAAAGGCAATATATGTAACCTAAACATTTGAACCTCCATAATATGCTGAAATAAACACAAAAAAGTTTTAGACCACTATATTTTCAACCACCTCTTCCTCATTCTCTCTAGTCTCCTATTCTGTGAAATTTTTAAGACATGTTTTAAACTCTTTTCTTTTCTCCCCAGGTCTTCTAAACACTTTGCTTTAGTTTGAGACTCTTCAAAAGCTAAGTTGGAAATGAAACAGTTAATTGCAACTTGTTTATTAGAGAATGATCACAGAGAAATACAGATAGAAGAGAGGAGAGCATGATATTGGGACAAGAAGTATTAAGGAATGAATGAGTCCTTCTCCAAATTCATTTGTTATGTTGAAGTCCTAATTTCCAGTGTCTCAGAATGTGACTGTATTTGGAGATAGGGTCTTTAAAGTAGTAATTGAGGTAAAGCAAAATCATATAGATGAGCCCTAGTCCAATCTGACTGGTGTCCTTATAAGAGGAGGTGATTAGGATACAGACTGTATTATTTGCTAGGTCTACCCTAACAGAATACCACAGACTGGGTGGTTTAAACAACAGAAATTTATTTTCTCACAGTTTGGGAGGCTAGAAGTCCAAGATCAAGGCATTGACAGTTTGGTTTCTCCTGAGTCCTGTCTTCTTGCAGATGGCCTCTTTCTCCCTGTGTCTGTACCTAGTCATTCCTCTGTGCACAAACATGCCTGATGTCTCTTTTTGTGTCCAAATTTCCTCTTGTTATGAGGACACCAGTCAGATTGCATGAAAACCCACCCTAACAGCTTCATTTCAACTTACTCATCTTTTTAAAGGCCATATCTCAAAAGGCAGCCACATTTTGAGGTACTGAGAGCTAGATCTTCAATATATGAATTTTGGAGTACACAATTCAGTCCATAATGGACATACATAGAGGAAAGACCATGTGAAGATGTTTGAAAAAGACAGCCACATACAAGCCAAGGAGAAAGGCCTTAGAATAAATCAACCTTGCTGATGCCTTAATCTCACAATTCTACCCTCCAAATTTATGAGAAAATGAATTGCCATTGTTTAAGACATCCTGTCTGTGTTTGTTTGTTATGGTAGCCCTAGTGGATTAATACAAGAAGGAAGCCAGTATAAGGTAAAATAATAAGCATATTACCACTTTGGGCAAGGGAAATTCAATATTACCGGGGACCTCTAGGAGGCATTGCTGAATATACCTCAAAACATGTGGCATTTATCTGCCAACTTCCAACTAGTATTTATTGAAGAATATTGCCATAGACATTAACTTCTTGACACTTACAGCTGTTTGTGGGTAGTCCAGGTATACTCTAGCAGGCAGGGAATCCCTTCAAGCAAATAGCTACCGAAGATTGGGACTAAAAACAATCATTTACATACCAATGAATCGTGTTCAGTTTGGAGATTACGAGTGGGAACTGATGGTGTATACTTCACCACTGTCTGAATGTTTCACTGATTTATCTCTGTTGTATTTGGCTAAATATTTAACTATTGCCAAATCTGTCCTATAATTCTCATGATTCTAAGATGGTCAAATAGGGAAAATAAAATATCATTTGTAAGTATTTTATTTTAGTGTGGAAAATTATAGCTTACTAATTTGTTATGCGTTATAGAAAACTTACAGATAAATTACAGATAGCTTAGGGGAAAAGAATAAAGATTTCATTAAATATCCCTGAAATAGAACATCAAAACACCTACAATAATTCAAACAAAAAGAAAAAATCACCCCTATTGTTGATTCAGCCCCATGTAATTAACCCTTATTTTCATAGATCTTGGGTTAACAATGCCATGGACTTATCTGCTTCTCAACTAAATTTCCAGAAATCTTGACTTAGTCTATTGGTATGATCTCAAATGTGTGTAACTGGTGCCATTAGAAGGTTGCACCTACAGGTACCTGGCATAGTCTTATGTGATCCTCTGAGACAGTAAATCTTTAAGATGAATCACTCCTAGCCTATAACTGGTTGTAAGAACATTTAGGAGAGCACTGCAGTAAAACAAACCATCGAACAAAAAATTATCTGTAGATGATGAAATGACTTAAAATGGCTGTGGTGAACTCATTCTTGATAATTTTCAAAAGGAAAGTCTTTAATGAGAGTTCATTACAAGAATATAGGTTGTGGTATCCCTTATTTGAAATGAGTGGGACTGGAAGGGTTTTGGATTTTGAATTTTTTTAGATTTTGGACTATTTGCATATATATAATGAGGCACACTGGGGAGGGATTCCAAGTGTAAACCAGAAATTTATGTTTCATATATATCTTATACACATCGCCTGAAGTTTACTTTATAAAATACTTTAAATAATTTTGTGCATGAAAAAAAGTTGTGTATATTGATCCATCAGAAAGCAAGGTGTCAGGTGTGAAATTTCCCACTTGTGGCATTATGTCAGCATTCAAAAAGTTTCAGATTTTGGAGAATTTCAAATTTCAGATTTTTGGATTAGGATGCCCAACTTGTAATGCAAATAACAAGGAAATTTGGTTGTTTCTGTAGCATGCAAAACAAGATAATGATCAATTTAAGGCCGGGCGCTGTGGCTCACGCCTGTAATCCTAGCTCTTGGGAGGCCGAGGCGGGCGGATTGCTCAAGGTCAGGAGTTCAAAACCAGCCTGAGCAAGAGCGAGACCCCGTCTCTACTATAAACAGAAAGAAATTAATTGGCCAACTGATATATATATATAAAAAAAAAATTAGCCGGGCATAGTGGCGCATGCCTGTAGTCCCAGCTACTCGGGAGGCTGAGGCAGAAGGATCACTCGAGCCCAGGAGTTTGAGGTTGCTGTGAGCTAGGCTGACGCCACGGCACTCACTCTAGCCTGGACAACAAAGTGAGACTCTGTCTCAAAAAAAAAAAAAAAAAAAAAAAAAAGATAATGATCAATTTAAAAACTTTTTAGAAAAAATATTTATAAAGATTAATATAAAGATTAACACCATTTTTATAAATGGTGTTATAATTTATAAATTTTTATAAATTATAAAGTAGATATTATATTTATTTTTTTAAGATAGATAATTTTTACAGAGGAAAAATTTTCAAATACAATGTAAAATTATCCTGAGACCTAATATGCTTTGAATATACCATTCATGCAGTAAAAATACATCTATTAACAGAATATATCAAGAATATCAAGTAAAGAGATCCAAAAAGTTTGGAGTAGGCCCTAAACATCTGCATATTAATAAAATAAAAATAAGGAACTGGTGTAAATCCCCAGTTGAAAACCAATGGCCTAAAAAATGTTAGATTCACATTAAAGAAGTAAAAATATGACTAACTTAATGTTTTAAAAAATAACAAAAAAAAATAATAACCTATGCTTTTATTATTTAATATCAGGCAAAACAAGGTAAGAACTGATAGATAGAATAATATTATAGCCACAGAGGGCATTGGCAAATATCTAGAAACTTGCCATATAGTATACAATTTCCAAACTATTTATATTAATATCATTTTACCCATATAAATGTAACCGAAGGAAGACTAAGCATCTCTTCTGATATGACAATGCCCATATAACTCAGTAATAACTCATCAAATAAACCAAATTAATTCTAGCATCTCATTTTTACAAAGAAAAAGAAATAAAATCTTTGTGTTTTTTTTTAGGAACCCTCTGAGATATGTGAGGGACAGTTTTAGATGCAAAAGATATCATTTAGGCAAATTATTAAACGTTGTCAAATTTGAACACTTGATTAATACAGCACAATGGATTGTTGTGCAATAATACTCTATAACCTATTTAATCAAAGTGACATTAAAATATTTTAGAAGAAAACAAAGATGATAGCGTGATTTCTAAAGACAGTTCTTTCTTAAGTGAGAAAGCTTTATTTACTTAAATAATCAAAGATATAATAAAATAAACTATAAAAAATTATTTTAGTGAGACACAGAGTCTTTGTTACCTAAACAGATTACTCAGAGCATAAAGCATACCTTTTGCAGTCTCTTATTAAAAACAGATACTAATTATTTTCTTTCTTTTCATTTTAACCAAGGAAAAACCAAATTCTAGCTTTGCATTTATATAATGTTTATTACTAAAGCTCTTTTTGAAAGTCTCATAAGTAAGTACACCAAATCTTAGCTAGCTTTGACCATGGTAAAGAAAATTCCATTTTCATATACCTTTACAACTTTCTATATCCATAAACATCCCTCATTGTACAACTTTTCAAGGGTCATAGTGAACATGTTCATTATCAGATCCAAATATATACAGCCACTCTTCATCACAGAAAAAATGAAGTTAAAAGCTTATAAACTATTTAAAATTAGGCTGAGCAAGTAGTATTTCAGTATTCTATCTTAGAAATAATCTAGGTATATAATGAATATCTACGAGCTAACTCAATTTATTATCAGTTCAAGTTTTTCAGTTGCTTAAATATCTTACAAACCACCTTCAAGATGACATATTAGAAAACATAATTGCTATTGGAATGAAGTTTGTCAGAATAATGATTCATGTGGCTTCACAAATTTACATTTTTAATAATCTTAAACATTTAATAGAAGTTACACTAGCTTATTAAATTAGTAAGTGGAATAAAAATTGACTTGCATATTCTACTTAACACTGACAAGAGAAATACAGCTGTTATTATTAAACCAAACTTATTAAAGTAGTCTAGTTAGCCAAAGATTTACCCAAATTATATAAACTTGAACTCTTAAAACATTTCTGAATTCTAAGAATAACCTTTATTTTCCACATTAAAAGTATTAAAAGTTTAATTTCTTTATTTCTTAGGACATTTAGAAATTTTCAATTTATATCCATGGTTACTTATCTCTACACCAATTAGAACTCCTTTAAGATGTTGTTTAATTGAATTTTGGGAATACCTTAAGAGGTAAGAAAATATTGTACACTCATACAGAGAAAGGGAAAGGCCTTCCTATGTTACAAGCACATAAACATCAAACAGAAGAGAGAGCTTCTATCTTTAATTCTAAAATTTTATTTGTTGGTCAAGCATAAACATAGAAATACAAATTTACCTGTCCAGATATACACTTTCTGGTGGGTGAGCTCAAAATAAAGAGACAAACTAAAAAGATTAACCAACCAGATTCTCTGTCTTTCTCCTGACAGATATAGGATATCTGTAAACTATCAATTGATTTACAGGGAAAGCCAAATGGTTAGACAATAAAGCCAAAATCATCCGCTGCAAGAAATCAAGTAAAATATCAAAAGAAATCAAAATCAATTCTTTATCATTCAACAGAAGAAGAGTCAGCAACATAGGATAAAGAGCTGGGCTCACTGTTGAGTCCTGGACCTTCAGGAGCAAAGAAGGGTTCCAAGAGGCCACATTACTTGGGCTGAGTAAATTGTGATCTGCAGGTAGGGTCCCAGCCTACGTGAGTCACCACAGCACCAAAATTGTGAAAGACAAAATGCACCAGAGGATTGAGGAGATGATTTTATTCAAGCTATTACAATAGATAGCACTCACTAATGAATAACTTCTCAAAGAAAAGAAAGGGAGCCTCATGGGAGGCACAAGGAGGAATATTTAAGAGCAGGATGGTCCTTACCAGTTAGATATTTCTCAGAACACAGAGATATGGAAGTATTGTTATTGTTATTAGACATTGTTATTGTCTGGGAATACAAGACTCAAATAAAATTCAAGATCATCAGTTTTCTTAAATGCCTTCATGTAATATTGAATTTTTGATTGTGTGCCTTTCTTCAGTGAGGTTGTTTATTCTTTGAAAGTCCTGTATGCCCTGGTATATGGAACTGTCATGACAGAATGTCTTACCTGTATCTACTTGGGTCCAGTAGTTTTATTCATCATAGAACAATTTTAATATCAATTTAATGACTTTGGTTTCCTCACTGAACAGATAGTGTAAACACAGACCAAACCCAATGCAGTGCATTGTTGAGGTTACAACTTCTGATCATTTATTTTTCCTCCCCCGCTTTCCCTCTCTTCCTCCTCCTCTTCCTCCTCCTCTTCCTTCTCCTCCTTGCTCCTCCTCCTCCTGCCCCTCCCCCTTCCTCCCCACCCCTACCTCTCCCCCTTCTTCTTTTCCTCTTCCTCTTCTCTTTCTCCTCCTCCTCCTCCTCCCTTACCTCCTCCTCCTCTTTCTCCTCCTCCTTCTTCTATTCCTCCTGCTGCTCCTTCTTCTTTTCTTCTCTTTTACATCTACTGCCTAAGATGAAAATAAAATGCAAGCTTGCTTGTACTCTTGTGAATCCCTTTGGGTTGCATTCTCTAACAGAAGCATTCTGCAGAAAGGCAGAAGGAGTCTCCAAGGAGGAGGCTTATAAAGAGTGCTCTTGGAATCAGCATCTAAAGAAGGAAAGAGAAGAATTCAGTATTGGGCAGAGGGAGACTGCAAACTATGCATTATCAGTAGGTGACTTGCCTGCCTCTGTGAGGAGCTCTCCTGGTAGAATGACCTTACAGACTTTTTCCTGAGCTGGGTTGAGGAGCTAGGCTATTAGATCCCTACGCTCAGACATTGAACATGGGCCATTACAGGGAGGGGGTATAAATTTGGTCAAACTAGCTCTCCTCAGTTGAGGCAATCCCCCCAAACTACTGTTAGGTGAGGGCTATCTGCTATAGCTAGAGGAATACTTTCCCCCCTGAGGGGGATCTCAATAGTACAGTATCCCAGAGTATTTCCCAAAAATGGTAGGGAGAATTTGGAATCTTGGGATTTATGCAAGTGGTTCAGTTGTAATTTATTCATCTTATTCAGGCTCATGTCCCTATCTCTTGCACCTGATCTCTGTGTGTTAGAATCCTAATCTGTAGCTTTCAAGACCTACAGCTTGTTATATATCTTAGAAGTATCAGCTTCTCATTACTGCTTTTGCCTTAATTGCTTTCTTCAATTTTAGCATCTTTGTATTTCTCTCTTTTTTTAGAGTGCTGCTCTATATTTGTATTTTATTCAGTTATTTTATTGTATATTTCAGATCATTGTTTGCCTTTGTGTTCCTAAGATTCTGATGTTTTTCTTGTTGTATTGACTCTGCATCATTGATTCAGTTTCTTGGTGTGCATTGTATGTTGTTGCATGTGACCCATTTCCTGTATTTGCAGCCAGAGAGGGCTCAATTTTTTTCAGTTAGTTCTCCAAGATGATCATAGTTTTCTTAACATAACTTTTACCTTGAATATGTTATGATTTTAATTGTGAAATACTCTCAAATTTCCTTTTTTCCAGAGGTTTCCCTCAAAGTAATGTGTTCCATAACATTTAATAGACATAATATTTTAGAAATTTTGCTGGTAAAACCAGAATTAGAAGCATATATATATATGTCTATATATATATAGACATTGACATATGACATCATGGCTACGTAGGAAATCTCCATAACATCAACATTCATTTTAAGTAAAAAACAGAGCACTATTTATCTCAAAACCAAGTTAGTCCCAAGTCATAATCACATTTATTGTCATTTACTCTTTGTAAATACTGTTATGTGTGACACCTGTCTTTGCCAATAAAATTCATAATCCTGGAGAGCAGATAATGTATTTTCAATTTTCTTTGGCCTCACCCACGTTATTTGGGACACAGCCCAAAAATATATGGGTATTTAGTCCTTATGGAGGCACAGAAGGATCTAGAGATGAGAGAAGGAGCATGCCAGCATGAGTGGCTGCCAGATTCATTGGCAAGCATCTTGGCAACGTCTTACCTGAGGAGGCAGCATGATGCAGTGAAAAGAGGTAGATTTTGAATCAGACGAACTTGAGTTTTCATCCCAGCTCTGCTGTGCACTAACTGTGTAACCTTGGGCAAGTACTTAAAAGTTTCTGAACCTTAGTTGTTTCTATTTCCCATCTGATAAATGTAGCTAATAATAATACCTAAGGCATAGGTGTTTTGTGAGTCTTGAATGTGATAATGAATTTAAATCATCTTGCAACGTCCTGACAAAATTAGTCATTACAAACAAAACAAAAATAAAACAAACAAACAAAATCCCCAAATCAGAGTCACACTATAGGGGGAAAACTATGTTTTGCCATTGGCCTTGGCAATGATTTTTTGGATATGGCACCAAAAGCTCTGGCAACAAAAGCAAAAACAAATAAGTATGACTGCATCAAACTAGAAAGCTTTTGCACAGCAAAGGAAACAATTAAGAAAATGAAAATAAAGCCTATGTATTGGGGAAAAATATTTTGAAACCATACAATTGACAAGGGGTTAATATTAAAAATATAGAAGGAACTCACAAACCTCAGTAGCGAAAAACTCAATAACCTCATTTTAAAAGCGGGCAAAAGACCTACATGGACATTTTTCCAAGTAAGACATGCAAATGACCAACAGGTATATGAAGCAATGCTCTATAGTACTGATCATTAGGGAGCTGCAATTCAAAATCACAATGAGATATCCCCTTATGCCAGTCAGGATGGTTATTATCAGAAAGACAAGTGAAAACAAGCATTGGCCAGTGTATGGAAAAGGAAGCAATTTATGCTGTTAGTGAATGTAAATTGATACAGACATTATGGAAAAAAATATAGACCTTCCCCCAAAATTAAAACTACAGCTACCGTATGATCCAGCAATCCCTCTCCTGAGTATATTTGCAAAGGAAATGAAATCAATATCTTGTGGAGATATCTGTAGTTCATGTTCATGGCAACATTATTCACAACAGCTCCAGTATGGAAACTACCTAAGAGTTTATTGATGATGAATGAATATAGAAATTGTGTGTGGTGTGTGTGTATGTGTATGTATACATATATATATATATATATATATATATATATATGTAAAGAAGGAGATTCTGACATTTGTGACAATATGAATGAACCTGGAGGATATTAACTAAGTGAAATTAGCCAGACATGGAAAGAAAACCTGCTACATGGTATCATTTATTTGTGGAATTTAGAAAAAGCCAAACACAAAGAAACAGGGAGTAGAATGATGGTTACCAGAGGCAGAGAAGAAGGAGAAATGGGGAGATGTGGGTCAAAGGGAATAAAGTTGCAGGTATGTAAGATAAAAAAGTCTAGGTACCTAGCATACAGCATGAAGACTTTAGTTAATACTATTGTATTGTCCACTGAAAATCCACTAAGAGAATAGATCTTAGGTGCTTTCACCACAAAAAAGATAACTTTGTCAGTTGAAGAATATTTTAATTTGCTTGACTGTAATAATCATTTCACTATGTGTATGTATACCAAAGCATCATGTTGTACACCTTAAATATATACAGTAATTAATACAAAAAACAGGGTTTCTTCTTTTATAGCAATGTTGCTCTCAGTATGTTCCCAAGTTCACTGTACCCGAATCAACTTAAGTGCTGTTTGAAAGTGCAGATTCTTTGACACCCTGCCTGTGTATCAAAATCTTTCAGAATCGGACCTGAAGAATCTGCCACCTCCAGCAAAGTGAAACCTCAGGTACATCAAAAGCAGATGAGAGCTGGCGAAAAAAAAATATTTCTTTCTTGGTTAAAGACAATTAGAGAGAAAGACAGGGAGGGAAGTGGTGTGGACTGAGAGAGATACAGGCAGACAGCAGCAGAGGTCAGCAGGAGGCCCGTGACCAGTGATCATCTCCACAGGACCAGAGAGAAGAATTGAATGGCTGAGTCCCTGCTGTTGATTGGCTCACTGGCTAAACCATGCTGCCCAAGACTGAAGTCTGGTATCACTCCAACAATCCCAGGAACAATTTGGAAATTAATGTGATTGGTGTTTAAATGGACTTTGAACAATTTTGTTCCGTTGTATTACTTTGAGCTTTTGAAAGAAATTTATTTAGTGGAAAAATTCTGTATGGATGAAAGATAGTGATAAATGACAGCAGCTTCCGCAGAGAGATAACTAAATTCTTTTCTGAAATGTGAGAGAAGGAATTTTTGTTTTTCTCCTTTGCTGTGAAACTATCCAAACCATTCTGTCTGGAAGTGACGCTACTTTGTCCCTCTGGTATTTATAATATCCAGGGCAATATTTACCATTATGAAATATCATCTTTGCTGGCCTCACCTCTTCCACTACTATTTTTTTCTAACTGTAGGCTACAATAAACCTAACCTCGTGGCTTTCCATGAGTTGTCTGTAGTTTGAAAACTACAAGAGGTTATGACACTGTAGTGCACATACCTGGGGCTATATTCAAACTGAGCCCTAAAACCTACCTCTAAGAAAAGGCAAAATGATTTCCGAATCCCAACTAGGGGAGAAACAGGTTTCACATTTCTAATACATTAATAGCTGGTTCATAGATATTGAATGATTAGGTAGCAAAGGATCTGAAGGGTCTGATAACTTATTCAAAACAAGGTTTTATTTAATGTTATTCAAAGTTAGCTGACATTCTTGTCTGCACACAACTCAAGACAGATGCAAATAAAGACTCAAAATGAACAGTCCTGGAGCTGGGTCTCAGGGAAAGGAATAGCCTTGTTCTTAGGGGCTCTGTTCTACCTGATTAATCAGTGGAGAGTTGGTCATCACTGATGATCCCCAGGAAGGAAATATCAGCACAAATCAGCCCAGTGAAGTGCAGAAGAAGCTACATGCTTAGGAGGTTGATTTCTTCTGAGCCAGTGGGTAGTGACAATAAGTGTGGTTTTGCCATGCTGAGAGGCAAATAATCCCTTGCCCAACCCCTACTCTGCTCTCCAAATGTGTTTAGATCACTAATGAAAATGAGTTCAGAGGCTTCCCTTGGGTCAACATTTTGCACATCAGAAAAACACTATACGATTCAGCTTGAGTGACAAGTCTCCTCTCAGATACCACACAGGGCTGCTGGAATAGGAGTAGAAGCTTGCAGGTCAAGAGAGGCATGAATTCTTAATGCCCCAAGAGTCCAAGGACAGAATCAGGGGCAGTTTCATATTCAATTATTTATCAAGTTCACTTATAAAAATAAACCCAATACCTAGACTGGTTGGTGCATATGAGAGAATAGCATGTATATCAATAAATAATACAGAAAATTCATCTCTCCACAAAATTTTTCTCTCCCTATATCTTAAGGATAAAATGTGACTCATCTGGCAGCACACAATATCTGGCACCATATGTTTCTATTTTATGAATAGTGCCCCAAGCCACAAATATACATGGGATATAAATTTACCATCCAAATATAAAGAAACCTTATTTCTTCTTCTAAATTCTTTTTTAAGTAACAATAACAATAATAGCAGCTACAATTTAATGGATTCCTACATACTATGTTTCAAATGATATAAAGAAAAAAATGTACAAATCCCATATGCATATACATACACACTGATACCTAGTTTTAATCCTAATAACTTTGTAAAATAGGACTTAATATCACCATTTTATAGATGAAGTTATTGTGGTTCACAAAAATTAAATATTTTGCCCAAAATTAAACAATAAATGAGTAAGTAGGAAAGCTGAGATTAGGTCCCAATACTTTACATTATTTAACAAGAACCTTTTTTTTTTTTTTTTTGGCCTCATCAAAAAAGTATCAGTCAAGAGAGGGCTCTTTTATATTTAGGAGTAAATTATTATACTACCCCAATATTTAGCTTTTGAGTAGTAATAATAATATCAATTTATATTATGAAGACTTTTTATAGTTTACAAAATATTTTCACATATAACATTTATTCATTCAAACAGTAATGGTGTTCCTATAGTGTGCAAAATGCCATGCTGTGTGCTGGACACACACATGGGAAAAAAGGTAATCCTCCTTCCTTTAAGGAGATCATGGTCTAGTGATGGAGGATAGGCAATAAGTCTACGTAATAAGAGTTATGATGAAGGGAAAGACAGTACTCAGGAAGTAATGATAAAGGTCCTCTAACTTAGCTCAGTGGTGAGGAAAATCTTCCTACTATCTTGAACTAAGTTAGTTTTTTAGGTTTTTATTTTGTTTTGTTTTGTTTCGTTTTTGGTTTTTAAATCACAAGTAGGATTAGAAAAACAAAAGTAGGGATTTGAGGAGGGAAGCTAGACATTTTGCATATAACATGCAAACATGTAAACGTATAATCATGCCACACAGGTATGAAATAGAATCATGTCGTTATTCAATTGTGAGTAGTTGATTTGACTTGAACAGAACTGGCTTTTGTGAACATTGATGGGAGATGAAACTACAGAGGCAACCAGAGGCCTGATTTTTACTATTTTTTAAATGTGATTAATGAAAGGAGTTTGAGTTTTATTCTGAGAAGGACCCTTTAGTGGAATTTAAAGAGATCGTGAGACATGGTCAGACCTCTGTTTTAAGAAGATCATTATGACATTATTGTGAAGATAAAATTAGGGTGACAATAGGAGGTCATGGTGGTTGTAAATGATTTATTTGCAACAAAGAATCAAGACAGAAAGTCATCGTGGTAATCCATACAAGAATGAAGGCCTTATCTAAGATAGTGCAGAGGAATGCAAGGGAGGACATCAGCAGGTGGTAGTCTTAGGATATAGAGACTGCACCATCATAGGTCTATATGAATGGTTGTAGAAGAATGAATGGGAGAGGAGATTCTCTCATGATCCCCTAGCTTCTGGCCAGTGTGACTAAATGAATGGTCACATATGGTATTGTTAAGAACATTGTAAAATTTAAGATTTCTTCATAAATATTTTTGTCCTTAAAACATGTCACATAAAAAATTGGACAGTTATGAAACTGTGTTTCACAACTTACTTGAATTATTTTTATTTCTATATGATTATATCATGAAATTGAAGTACTGTTCATTGTTCTGTTTTTATTCAATTTTGACATTTTCATTCCTTTCAACTTTTTATTTTTAAAAAATACGTGTACATTTATATTATTTAAAAGTTATATTGTTATTAAAAATATACATTCAGAAAAGATTAATCAATGCCCCTTTCACTCTATTATTACTTTCACCTTATAGGTAACTACTTTGTGTTCTTTTATTCTAAGCACAGTAGTACTGTTGCTGTTTGCAGTGCCTGACAAGAAATTCAAAATAATTGTTTGTCAAAAACAAAAAAACAACTCAGTGGTTTTCAAGAAAATACAGTGAAATGTTTCAACAAAATCAAGAAAACAATAGACAACCAAAAGGATAAACTTAACAGGTATTAATTTTTTTTTTAAAGTCACAAAGAAATTCTAGGCTGAAAAATATAAAGAATAACATGAAAAATGCAATAGAGAGCATCAAAAGCAGAAATTATCAAGATAAAAAGAATCTCTGTACTCAAAGGCAGGTTTTTTAAAGCATAAAGTCAGAGAAGAAAACAATAAAAAGAATTAAAAAGAATAAAGAAAACTTATTGGGACAGCAGCAAAAGAGTAAATATTTGAGGAATAGGAATTCAAGAAGGAAAAGAGAGAGACAAAGAGAAGACAGCCTATTTAAAGAAATTATAGCAGAAAACTTTCAAATCTGAGAGAAGATATAATTATCCAGGTAATGGAAGATCAAAGGTCTCCAATTCGATTCAAACTAAAGGAGAGCACACCATGATATATTATAATCAAACCATCAAAAATCAAAGTCAAAGAGAGAAACCTGAAAATAGCAAGAGGAAAGCATACATCACATATGAGGCAGTTCATTAAGGCTTGCAATGTACTTCTCAGCATAAACATATGGGCCATGAAAGACTGGCATATATGTTCAAAGTGGTAAAGGAAAAAAAATTGCCAACAAAGAATATGTTACCCAGTAAACCTATGCTTCAAAAATGAAAAAGAGATAAATAGTTTGGCAGACAAACAAAAGCTGAGGAAGTTCAACACCCCTAGACCTGTGTAAATGAAATTATTTGAACCGAAAGAGAAGGATGCTAATTAGTTTTAAAAAGCATATGAAAATATATAACTCAATGAAAAAAGTAAGTATGCACTCAAGTTCAGAATATTCTAATACTGTAATGGTTGTCTGTAAATCATTTATATCTTTACTATAAAGGTTTAAAGACAAAACTATTAAAATAATAATAGCTACAAGAATTTGTTAAGAAATATACAATATAAAAATATTTGAACTGTGACTTCAAAAACATAAAATATGGGGAGGGAGGTGAAATATAAATGTAGAATTTTTTTAGACAACCAAAAGTAAGTTTTTACCAGCATAAAATAGCCTATTTTAACATGTTCTATGTAAGCCTCATGGTAACCACAAAGCAAAAACCTATAGTACAAACATGAAAGATAACAAGCAAGGAATTAAATCATACCAATAGAGAATAATCACTTCATTATAAAGGAAGACAGTGAAAGTGGAAGAAAGGAACACAGAATCTACAAAACAACCAAAACAATTAACAAAATGACATTGTTATGTTTTCACCTATCAATAATTCCCTTGACTTGTAAATGGATTAAATTCTCAAATCAAAAGATGAGTAACTGAGTGGATTAAAAAAAAAATCAACACCCAACTACATGCCACCTGAAAGAGACTCACTTCACCTTTAAGGATGTACATAGACTGAAAATAAAACAATGGACAAAGATATTCTGCACAATTATTAACCAAAAGAGAACAAGGGTAGCTAGGTGTACTTATATCAGATATAATAAGCTTTCAGTCAAAAACTGTAAAATGAAACAAAGAAGGTTATTATATAGTGACAAAGGTCAATTCATAGAAAGGATATAACAATTGTAAATATAAATGGACCCAACATCAGAGCGCCTAAATCTGTAAAGCGAATATTAACAGATCTGAAGAGAGATAAAGACAGTAATACAATAAGAATAGAGAACTTTAGCAATAAACAGTTCATCTAACAGAAAATAGGTAAGAAAACATTGAATTTAAACTACACTTTCATTCAAATGACCATGACAAACACATATACAACATTCCATGTAACAGCAACAGAATAAATTTTCTTCTCAAGTGTGCATTCTCCACTGTAAATTATAATTTAGGCAACAAAACAAGTATTAGCATATTTAAAAAGATTGAAATCATATCAAGTATTTTTTCCAAACATAATGTTATAAAACTAAAAATCAATAACAGGAGGAATTATAAAAATTCACAAATATATGGAAATTAAACAACATGTTCCTGAACAACCAATGAGTCAAAAATAAATAAATAAATGAAAAGGGGAATTTACACAAATGTTGAGATAAACAAAAATAAACATACAACATACCATAACTTATAGGATACAAAAATAGCAGTAGTTTTTAGAGGGAAGTATATAGCAATAAATGCCTACATCAACAAAGAAGAAAGATCTCAAATAAACAACAAAATGTTATACCTGAATGAACTAGAGAAAGAAGAACAAACTAAGCCCAAAGTTGTTAAAAGTAAGGACATAATAGATCAGTGAAGAATAAATGAAACAGATACAAGGAAATCAATGGAAAAGATTGGCAAAAGTAAGAGTTGTTTTTTAAAAAGATAAACAAAATTGACAAACCCTTGCCTAACCTAAGAAAAAAAGAGAAAAGATTAATAAAGTCAGAAATCTTAAAGGAGACATTTCAATTCATACCACAGAAACTCAAATGGTCGTGAAAATATACTGTAAACATTCATATACCAATGCATTTGGTAATTTAGAAGAAACAGATAAATTCTGAGACACAAAAAACTACCTAGAAAGAATCATGAAGAAATAGAAAATGTGAATGTATCAATAATCAGTAGAGTTTGAATTGGTAATCAAAAACATTCCAACAAAGAAAAACCCAGGACCTAAAGTCTTCATGCTGAATTCTACAGATTCAACAAAATCTCTATCAAAATTCCAATGACATGTTTCACAGAAATAGAAAACTTGTTTCTATAATTCATTTGGAACCAATAAAAACCTGAATAGACAAAGAAATCTTCAGTAAAAAGAAAAAAGCTGGAGGTATCACACTACCTGACTTTGAAATGTACCACAAAGCTACAATAATCAAAACATCAATACTGGCATAAAAATACACAAATGGAACAGAATAGAGGGCCCAGAAATAAATTCACATATTCACAGTCTAATGATTTTCAACAAAGATGCCAAGAGCACATGGTGGGTAAAAGCCAGTCTTTTTAATAAGTGGTGTCAGGAAAACTGGATATCCAACATGCAGAAATAAAATATTAGACCCTTATTTCACACCATAAAAAAATTAACTTGAAATGAATATAAAACTTAAACATAAGACCTCAAACTGTAAAACCCCTGGAAGAAAATGTAGGAAAAAAGCATTATGTCGTTGGTCTGGGCAATGATTTTTTAGATATGTTTCCAAAAGCACAAGTAACAATGTGAAAATTTTTTAAAAAAATAAGATTGCAGGCCGGGCACGGTGGCTCACGCCTGTAATCAATCCTAGCACTCTGGGAGGCCAAGGTGGGAGGATTGTTTGAGCTCAGGAGTTCGAGACCAGCCTGAGCAAGAGCGAGACCCCATCTCTACTAAAAATAGAAATTAATTGGCCAACTAAAATATATATATATATGTAAAAAATTAGCCGGGCATGGTGGCACATGCCTGTAATCCCAGCTACTTGGGGGGCTGAGGCAGTAGAATTGCTTGAGCCCAGGAGTTTGAGGTTGTTGAACTAGGCTGACGCCATGGCACTCTAGCCCAGGCAAGAGTGAGACTCTGTCTCAAAAAAAAAAATAAAAAAATAAAAATAAGATTACATCAAACTAACTTTTGAACAATAGAGGAAACAATTAATAGAGTGAAGAGACAACCTATGAAATGGGAGAAAATATTTTCAAGCCATACATCTCATAAAAAGTTAATATCAAAAATATATAAGGAATTTAAGTCAATCACAAGTAAATAAATAGCCCAATTAATAAATGTGCAAAGGATCTGAATAGACATTTTCAAGTGAAGACATACAAATGCCCAACAGGTATATGAAAAAAAATTTAATATCTTTAATTATCAGGGAAATGTAAACTAAAACCACAATAAGACCTCACATCTGTTAGAATAGCTATTTTCAAAAAGATGAAATGTAACAAGAGTCAGTAAAGATGTGAAGAAAAGGGAAACATTGAGCATTGTTGGTGAAAATGTCAATAGTACATCTATTATGGAAAATAATCTGGAAGTTTCTCAAAATTTTAAAAATAGAATTACCACATGATCCAACAATCCCATTTCTAGGTATATCCAAAATAAATAAGTATGTTGAAGTAATATATGAACTCTCATGTTTATTGCAGAATTATTCATGGCAGCAAAGATATGGATTCAACCTAAGTGTCCATCAATGGATGAACAGATAAATATAAGGTATATGTACACAATTAAATATTGTTTAGCCTTTAAAAAGAAGGAAATATTTTCACTTGTGACAACATGGATGAACCTGGAGGACTTTATGTTAAGTGAATTAAGCTGGGCAAAGAAAGATAATTACCACATGATTTCACTTGTATGTGAAATCTAGGTAAGTTGAATTCATCGAAACAGAGAGTAGAATGGTGGTTACAAAAAGCTGGGGGGTGGGGTGGGTGATGTTGTTCAAAGGATACAAAATGTCATTTAGATGGGAAGAGAAAAGTTAAAAGATCTATTGTACAATATGACTATATTGTTGTTAATAAAATTATATTGTATTCTTAAAAATCATTGAGATTACATATTTGTTCTCAACAAAAATAAAACGATAAGTATATAAAATAGTACATGTTACTTAGCTTGATTTAGCCATTCCGCTACACACACATATTTCAAAATATCAAGTTATCCATGATAAATAGATACATTTTTATTTGTTAATTAGATGCATAAGTAAATCTTTTAAAATTACAAAGTTAAAATTACAATCAAAATTCAAACCTTTAAATTCATCAGAATAAGCATAAACATGTTAAGCAACATAAGGGCATGTAGACCACATAATATAAACATACAAGCACAACTCCACAACAAATAATTTTTTAAAAATAGAATGAATAGGCCGGGCGCTGTGGCTCACGCCTGTAATCCTAGCTCTTGGGAGGCCGAGGCGGGCGGATTGCTCAAGGTCAGGAGTTCAAAACCAGCCTGAGCGAGACCCCGTCTCTACTATAAATAGAAAGAAATTAATTGGCCAACTGATATATATATAAAAAAATTAGCCGGGCATGGTGGCGCATGCCTGTAGTCCCAGCTACCCGGGAGGCTGAGGCAGAAGGATCACTGGAGCCCAGGAGTTTGAGGTTGCTGTGAGCTAGGCTGACGCCACGGCACTCACTCTAGCCCGGGCAACAAAGTGAGACTCTGTCTCAAAAAAAAAAAAAAAAAAAAAATAGAATGAATAATATAAAGACATAAAATTACACTTAAACAGATGTGCCATATCAATAAATACAAATTCTCTAAGCTTAACCAATAAAAGGTAAAGAATTTTAGAATGATCATAAAGCATATTTTATATAAGTCCTGAATTCAAGAGACTCTGCACAAACTTAGGAGTTTGGATGTTAAAAGAAAAAAGAATGAGCAAAAGTCTTAGTCACATATAGAATTAAAAGAAAGGAATGAACAATAGTATTCTATCAAAAATACAGAATTTAAGTAAAAATGTTCAAAGTAACAAAGAAATATGCTTTAAAATGACAAATAGTAACATACACAAATAAGATTGATCTGTTATGATTATAGATGTAATAAATAACATAGCATCAAATTTTATAAAGCAATAGAGGGGCAAATAAGCAAATAAAACCCCATTAGAACAAAATATTAAACTCTTCCTTCATGACAGAAAAAAATTTAAAAAGATCAAAATAATATATTCATATGGTAGTATAGTTAATATATCAAATAATAGTATATAGTGTAATTAACATTTCAAAGAACAGCATTTCTTCAATATCACAAAAATACATCTTATTTTCCAGTATGAATAATCACAGTGAAAGTGACCCATATTAAACCACAAACAAAACCCTGGAAATTTTCAAATGTGGAAGTATTATTTTATTAAGTATGCAATGTCTGATTTCCTTAAGTTCTAAGTTTGAGAGCTGATATCTCTGATGTTTCGCTTTGACACTCTTGTTTTATGTTTATTGTGAAGATACATCCTCAGTCTTGCAAACGCATGTTTTGGCTTATGATTATCTTTAACATTTTTTAAGAGTAATTTTTGTGAAACCATGGATCAGTCAAATATCTGTGTTAATTTTGAATATGATTTCCATCGTGGAACCAATGCAGCACACATAGCTTGAAATATCAATGAAGTGTTTGGGAAGGACATGGCTAATGAAAGCACAGTATGTCAATGGTTTGAGAACTTCTATTCTGGTGGGGTTTTTTTTTTCTTTTTTCTTTTTTTTTTTAATTTCTGCATATTATGGGGGTACAAATGTTAAGGCTACTTATATTGCCCATGCCCCCCTCCCCCTCAAGTCAGAGCTTCAAGCGTGACCACCCCCCAAATGTTGCACATCTCACTCATTATGTTTGTATATACTCATTGCCTTCTCCACCCTCCCACCTGCCCCGAACCCGATAAATGTTACTCCTATATGTCTACTTAGGTGTGGATCCGTTAACACCAATTTGCTGGTGAGTACATGTGATGCTTGTTTTTCCATTCTTGAGATACTTCACTTAGTAGAATGGGTGCCAGCTCTATCCAGGAATATACAAGAGGTGCTATATCACCACTGTTTCTTAAAGCTGAATAGTAGTCCTGGTATACATATACCACATTTTATTAATCCACTCATGAATTGATGGGCACTTGGGTTGTTTCCACAGCTTTGCAATTGTGAATTGTGCTGCTATAAACATTTGAGTGCATGTGTCTTTTTCATAAAGTGACTTTTGATCTTTTGGGTAGATGACCAGTAGTGGAATTGTTGGATCAAATGGTAGATCTACTTGTATCGCTTTGAGGTATCTCCATATTGCTTTCCACAGAGGTTGAACTAGTTTGCAGTCCCACCAGAAGTATAGAAGTGTTCCTCTCTCTCCGCATCCATGCCAACATTTATTGTTAGGGGACTTTGTGATGAAGGCCATTCTTACTGGAGTTAAGTGATATATCATTGCAGTTTTGATTTGCATTTCCCTGATGATTAGAAATGTTGAGCATATTTTCTTATGTGTGTTGGCCATTATTCTGGCTTCTTTTGAAAAAATTCTGTTCACGTCCTTTGCCCACTTTTGAAAGTTTTGATATTGAAAATGAGTCATGTGGGCAACCTGAGACCACGGTGGATAATGATGAGTTGAAAGCTGTAGTGGAAGCAAATCCATTTCAACCTACATGTGAATTAGCAGCAAGGTTTGATGTTACTATTCCAACAATATTGGACCTTTTGAAACAAATGGACAAGGTAAAGAAGCTGGATAGATGCATTCCCCATGAATTAAATGAGCATCAGAAAAGAAATTGTCTTGAAGCTGGCCTTTCTTTGCTGTCACGACATAAAGGAGAATCATTTCTATACCATATTGTTACATGTGATAAAAAATGGATTCTTTTTGACAATTGCAAGCATTCGGCACAATGATTGGATAAAGATTAAGTGCCAAAACATAGTACAAAACCAAATATTCATCAAAAAAAAAAAACCCTACTAGTGTCTGTTTGGTGGTCCTGTGCTAGTCATGAAACCTGGTCCATCTATTACAGTGTATGTCTACTGCAACCAAATAGATGAAATAATAAGGATACTTGTGATTAAGCGCTGAGATTGGTCAATAGATGCAGGCCAGTACTCTGGCAAGACAATGCTCGACCACATGTTGCACAAACAATGCTGTTTAAACTATGGCAGCTGGAGTTGGAAACTGTTATCCACCGTATTCACCAGATCTTGCACCAACTGACTACCACTTCTTCCAGGCTTTGGACCACTTCTTGCAAGAAAAAATATTCAATTCTCAACAAGCTGGGGGAAATGCCTTTTGTGATTTCATTGCCACTCGCTCTCCAGGTTTCTTCACTGCTGGCATAAACAAGCTACCATTAAGATCACAAAACTTAGGCCAGGTTCAGTGGCTCATGCCTGGAATCCTAGCACTCTGGGAGGATGAGGCAGGCAGATCATTTGAGCTCAGAGTTTCCCCAGAGCTCTTCCCTGAGTAAGAGCAAAACCCCATCTCTACTAAAAATAAAAAAAAAAAAATGAATTGCCAACTAAAAATACAGAAAAAATTAGCCAGGCATGATGATACATGCCTGTAGTCCCAGCTACTCAGGATGCTGAGGCAGAAGGATTGCTTGAGCCCAGGAGTTTGAGGTTGCTATGAGCTAGGCTGGCACCATGACACTCTAGCCAGGGCAACAGAGTGAGACTCTGTCTCAAAAAAAAAAAAAATGGCAAAACTGTGTCAATATTTTAGTTGATTATTTGTACTGCTTCTTGTGAGAGATATAATACACTATACTTTTGACACAAAATTGGGCATTTCACATTTAATGACCTAACAATATAGTTTATTCTATGTTCATAATTCAACAGTTAAACATTAATAGTAAAGAATAATGCAGCAAAATAACAATAAACTATACTATAGAAAATCTTTGAAAAAATATCTTAAAAATTCTTGAAGTTAAGAAATCAAAAAATGAATTTTTAATAGTTAGAAATAAGAGTAGTAAACACATTACATAGCAGAAACTATAAGATTCAGCTATAAAAATGTTTATAGCCATGAGTATTTGAATAAAATTGATTTAAGCATTTAAAATGTAAACAAAGCTTTATGAATCCAATTATATGTTATAATAACAAAACAAAATAAATCTAATGTAAACAGAAGGAAAGAATAATTATATATTAAAGCACAAATTAATGAATTAAAAAAATGAAAAGCATAGCACTTAGGTTCTTTGGAAGGCTTAACAGTATAGACTTATCAACAGGTTTGCTATTGATGTTTTAGGAAGGAGATCATTTGTTTTACAAGGCTATAGGATGCTAAATGAACAAAATTTAGCATCCCTGGGCTTGAGAAGTAAAGTCATTTTTGGAAGCTCTATTTATTTTCAGTACTTTCTCAAGGTGGGAGTTTCCCTAGTTAAAAACCTTTAAGAGAAATGTTCTGATGGAATAATAAAGACAAGAGAGATAAGGTGATACATTAACAAAATAAACATAAATTTAGTAAAATAATCAGAGACACTGATACAAAGATAAGATAATTAATCTGTATGTTACTTTGCGTCTGTCCAAAAGTTGATTCATAGGTAAAGATTCTGGTGAGATTTGTTTATTTGGGAGGCTCAAGGCACTTGATGGCAAAGGGAAAAAGCAAAGACAAAATAGTCAATAAAAGATTGTCATCAATACAGCCATCACCGTGGTCACTGGGGCTTAATCTGAGAGTGAGTTTAAAGCACAAGGCTCAGATTTCCCTCATTCATGGGGTGTGGAAGCTGGGATATATATGCACTATCTTCTATCAATCATTGATTAAACGCTGCTCCCAGCAGCTATTAATTAATTTGCAGACATTTTCTGGCTGTCTTCCACAGTTTAGACAAAGGCCCTATGCAAAGAGATGCAGATGCTGACTGGAGAATTCCTGAGGGATGGGGCAGAGCACTCACTGCTGCTGCTCAGTGGGCTGCTTTGCTCATATCTGTTTGGGAATGTGCATAAAATAGATTACTTTCAGGACAAATATAAAATTATTAAAGCTGAACCCAGAAAATAAAATCTGAACAGACAAATTGCCATAGAAGTAAAAGAGAAAATAGCCAAGTGATTTACTACGCCCATTACCAACTTCTATACTTGAAAACAAAACAAAACAAACAAGAAAAATAAGCCTAAGGTTCAAAAGAAGAATTTAACCAAATCTTTAAGGAAAAAATAAGACCAACATGATTTAATAAGAGTGCAGAGGAAAAGCAAAGGAGACTCAGAAAAGCTTTTGAAGAAAGCAAAAGAAAATATTAGTGAATGAAAACAGATATTGTGTTCCTGGTAAATACACTCCACACTTTAAACATGCCAATCTCCCTAAGTAATCTATAACTTTAACATAATCCCAATTTTAAAAAATAGCATGTCACTTATTAGGAAAACTAGATGAAAATAAAATAAAAATAATGCAGAAAATTTAAAAAGCATTAATAGAAGAAAAAAATTCTGAATGTAGAAAATATGGATCTGTGACTCTCTCATACTGTATAGAAACATCTTATAAAGGCACAATAATTAAAACCCATTGATAGTAGCAGATAAATAGACCCAGAGATTAACATTAACAGAAAAAGATTAGAATACTTGAAATATAGACAAATGTATACATATGTACATTTATATACATATAAATATGTACACATACATATAAACATGCTTATACTTGGTACATACATATATAGTAGGACATAAACATATACATACCTATACATAATTACAACTGTGAGCTGGTAAGTGGTTAGCAACAGGTTTACAGAGTAGGAAAAAGTGTGTTTTTTCAGCATTTGCCAAATTCTATTATTTGAATACTCCCACCATAATAACTTCTAAGCCATAAACTTGATGATACCAAAAGCATAATTAGAAAGAGATGTATACATCTATAGATGTAAATCACCTCAAAAGCATAAACAAAAGTAAAATAATCAGAGCTTTTAAAAATATTTATTACTTTTGTTTTTAGTGTATTTGCTTAATTTTATGCTTATAATTTAATTTTTAATAATGACTATTTTAAGAACTGGCATCATAAATCTTAGAAATTTTCTCTTGGGAGCCAGTACAGGCCAGTTCCATGTACACAAAGAAATACATAGAAAATTGGAATAGGATCATTTTAAGAATAAAATGAGTTATTTTATGTAAAGTTCTGAAGGTGATCTGGACCACTGTAAATATTCTTCAGTACTATCTGTACAATATTTGGTGTATGGTCAGGATAGAATTCCAAATAAATAGGAAAATAGATTATTTAATATGAATGTGAGATACCTGCCACCTTCATTCACTCCCTCAATCTATTCTCACCTGTAACTCTCTCCTCTTTTCTTTACCATTGCAAATTCTACATATCATTTAAAACTCTGTTGAGATGTTCCCACTTTCACAATGGGGAAGTTAAAAAAAAGCAAATAGATAATTTAAATAAATCAGAATGACAACCCCTTTTGCACAAAATTAAGAAATTTCCTGTTTTGGTTTATTTGTCTCACACTGATGGCCTCTTTTTCTAAATTTCTTTAGTAGTTGGATATTGGTCCACATGATTCAACAATTTATTTCATTTCCTCCTATGTTTTTAGTGGAAATTGATACTTGCTTTTTAGCATATTTTCTCTTCCTGTTCCTTAGTAATAAAATGAATTTCTATCTGGCTACATGGTCAACCAGATAAATATCACGTTTCCCAACTTCTTTGCAGCTGTATCTTACAATTTGACAATGAGTGGCTCAGTGAAGTATGAGAAAGGGTATATTACGTGACTTCAGATAGCTTCCTTAAAACAACATGTCACGCCCTTCTATTCCTTTCCACCACCTGCTACCACAAACAGGACCCAGCCTGGACCATGAGTTGGAGGCCATATCAAGGGATGGCTTAAACAGATAATTGGAAAACTTTAGGGTTCCTTGCACTGTATGAAATGTCATACAGCTCAGTCTGTTTTCTTTTTAAAAGAAATGCATCTCTTGTTTAAGCCATTAATTTTTAGTTCTTTTTTTCCTTGAATCTACAATTAAGACTAACAGATGCATATTGCTTTATAATTGTTTTATGTTTACTTTTGTTTATTTTTTCTTCTTCTATAATACTGGAAGCTTCTCAAGTGCTATTGAGCTATTTTACCTCTCAGAGGAGAATGGAACTCAGTTCTATAGTAATAATCAGTAAAAACTCATTAGATTGATTGATAATCACCATTTTGCTCCCCAAATATCCAGGGGCAGGACTCCAAACAGTGGCAGAGTTGTGAAATAACCCCTATGGACAAGTTTATAAATCATTTAAGGTTTACATTTATCTGTGAAGTTTCACAGCACTGTTCCTTAGGCAATGTTAGACTATATTGTGTGCACATGTGACTCCCTCGGCTTCTCAAGGTATTTTAAAGCCGCATAGCAAATATTTAACTCCATACCAAGTTCACTGTTAAGAACCCAAAAGGCTATTTGTGTCTCTGTTCATATATTGATACAGCAGCATTTATTGATTTGTATGCCCTGCTTGTCACTATGACATTAATCCTTATTAACACTAATACAGCTTACCATAAGTCTAATTAAGATTCACCAGGATAAAATGAGATTGGGACAATTCTTATTTTTGATTAAACCAGCTTGTCCATTCGCATTTGTTGGACTTTTTCTACTCATTTGTTGGAACTGTTGCTTTTCATCAAATTAGCAAGAGTAATGTTTTCTTTTGATAGAATGGTGCCTGAGAAAATCAAATGGCATTTTTAAAATTCATTTATAAAAATAGAGAAAAATGAGCATATGAAAGGAATCAAATAGTATCAATAATACTATTAATAATAATAACTACCTTTGAGAATTTTTCATCGTATTTAGGGATTTTAAAGTCTGGAATTATGTTAAGCTATAAATCTAACTGCATGGGGTCTTAAATGGAGAAAACTGTAATTTTGACATCTTGGAGGGTGGCATCTTGGGGACACATTACTGTTATGGTATGTCAGTTACATGATGTGATTCCAGAGGTAGAAATACACTGTAGGCCCACTTTTACATTCAATCAACTCATCATGTATATATTCCTTTTAGTCAGTAATGATGGGGTCTTGAAATAATGTTTTCCCCAAATTTAAACTTCTAAATATATAATCTATGTTATAAAATATTACATCATACAGTAAGAGGACTTGTAAAGACCATCATGCGTTTTCTTTGCTTCTCAGTAACATTCTATTTTAAACATTTCCATTTGTATGAGATTTGTATAGGGAATTTCATAAGAGAATAGTTGAGCTATCCGCAAACTAAATTATGCCTTCTGAACATCAGGGCATTCTTATCATGCTGTTTGGTCCTCAGCAATGACAAGAAGATTACTTCCTGTAATGGTGCTAAAAGATGATGAATTCTCTAGCAAAATCTTTGTCTCAAGAGATACACAATTACATCTGGGAGAAAATATAACAAAACTTTTGAATATATCTGAAATAACCACCCAAATTTCTTTATTTAATTAATTCAATTTTTACTTTATTATTTTTATATGTGGTCTTACAGAGTTTCCTATCTATTTTAAACAGTAATTTTACTTAGATTTTTAGTTAACACATAAACACAGTATCAAGTTCAAAATATAAAAAAAGGTTCAACCGTATAAAGAAAATTAAGTATTCTTCTCATTCTTTTTCCACGTCATCTAATTCCACTTCTAGAAGGCAACTACTGTCACCAGTTGCATGTATACATGATCAAAGACATTTTGGATATATAGGTATACATACATAAACACATATATGTGGTAGCAAGTTATGTATCCTACATGCAACTTTGATTATTATACTGAGCAATTAATATTATAGATCTTTCTATATCTATACATATAATTCTATATTTTCTGAATAAACCATATATGAAGTAGAAAATCAAATAAATTAACTATAAAATATTTGCAATTCATATTGCAGAAAAGGGATACATTTCCCTAACACATGGAGAGATTTCTCGTTCTAATACTTTTTTAAAAAGATAATTAGATATCCAATTGTATTCCACGAAGACTATACCAGTTTGCATCTTACCAGCAATTTGTAAGAATATTCATTGCCTGGTAATCTCACCAACACATTGAGTAGTTAAAGCATTTTGTTCTTTTCCAATAGAATAAGTTATAACTAGTATATCATTGTTTTAATGAGAAGTTGAACTGCTTCCTTTGCCCATTTTGGTCATGGGTTTGACAGTCTGTAACAGTTTATTTTGAAGTATTTTGCATAATATCATTTTATATGTGCCTTGTGTAAATAGTATAATGGCAACCTTTCAAACTCAATATAAGAACCTCTGAGTTTTAATGAGGAATTTATCCCATTCACATTGTTTGTTACTACTATATATTTAGACTTTGTGATACTTTGGTTTCTTTTACATTTATTCTGTTGTTTTGGGACATATACTTTATTTTCTTGTATCTCATTGTATTGGAGTAAATACAAGCAATGTTTATTTAGCATAACAGGATCAAACTGTGAAAATTTGTAAACTGAAACTGTGCATGCAATCTGAAAAATCAATGGCAATATTACAATTATTCTCTTCCCTTTATAAAGTTTTGTTTAAAACCTTAGAAATGCTCTTACTGTCAGTTATAAATGCATAGATAAATAAAAAATTACACTAATAGATGCTAAAAGTTATACTAATTGTTGTTTATTGCATTGTAATTCCAAACAGTGAAACATTAGAAATTAAAGTGTTTTATTTATTTGTAAAAGAAATTAATAGTAGTTTAAACAGTGCTTGTCTTCTTATTGTACAAATTGAATATAACTCAGTGAACATATTTTCAATGCCTCAACTTCTAATATTTTATGCATTGCGTTTTAACATTCTGAAACATCTAGAGTTCCTTGAATATGAAATTTTTGTCTGATTTTACTTCCTGTGGGACATTTTGAACTTTTTGTCACAATCACTTTCATAATTTGTGTTAATAAGTTTGCCTGTATTAAATTCTTCTGGCTGCTTATCCAGAATCTCTCAAATGATGTCAGTGTCCACATTTCCTTGATAAGCTATTTCTTCTATAACCTTATTTATGTAAAATTCAATTTTCCCTCACAGCATATCATTTTTCATTTGTTTGCTGCACTCTTGTCTTTGTTGTCCAATTCTCACTTTTGATTATTTATTTTTATAAAGTGGCACAAGGTTTAACACTCAGAGATAAGAAGCAAAAACTACACATTTGTTCTCTCTGTATAAGCTGAATAACAAATGTACAGTAACCAATCCTCAGCAGACTTTGAAAGAAGTGACATGGTATCACTGATCATGATGTACATCATTTATTTATGTAGTGATTTATGGCCTGAAGAGCTAGCATTAACGTTTGTATTTTATGCAATTATTCACAGTTAATATATGTGGTAAATAAAATTTGAATCATGTTGTAGGGTCTCATTTTATTTAACTAATCCATGGTAACTGAAATCCATGCATATTAGATTCTTACAAAGCAAAGCCTGCTGGTATTATTTGTACATTATTTTCTACTGATGGTTTGACAGTTATGCATTTGATTTCTGTTAATCTTTTATTCACTCATATATTTTTAAAAACATATTTGTCAAAGTATGAAATACATACAGAAAAGTCCACAATCATAAATGGACAACTTAATAAATTATCACTAAGTAAACCATGTAACTACCACACAAATAAAGAAATAAAATGTTATCAGCATCATGGAATGTCCCCTATTGTTACTCCATAACCATCCCTGCTCTCTTTACCAAAGTTAACCTTTATCCTGACTTAAATCACAACATATTTGTTTGACTATTTTTCACTTTATATAAATGGAAAAATACGATATATACTTATTTGTATGTGTGATCTTTTATCGAACATATTTGTGAGATACACTGATGTTACGTGCAGATGTAGCTGATTTGATTTTGTTTAGCTAGAGTAGTGCCTTGTATGCATTTAGACAATTTATTTATTCTACCTTTTGGTAGTTAGACATTAATTTTTTTTGGCCATCGTGGATATTCTTCTTTTTCCCTTTTTGTGCACATGTGCACTCAAATTGTTGATCTATATTAGGTATATCTAATAGTAGATTTTCTGGTCCATAGGTAAACATAACATTTAGATTTAACAATTTTCAGTGTATGCCTCAATTTATACAATCAGAAAGAGCAGTAGTTCTAGAACCTGTAGAAGTTCTCATTGCACTATATAATTTTTGCCAACACTTAGTATTATAAAACATCATTAAAGTTGTTTTTATGACTATTTATTAGTATGGTTTAAATTCACATTTCCATTATTTCCAATAAAATTGAGTACTATTTTATTAAACTTTGTATTTTCAAACTTTTGTATTTTTAGATTTACAGAAGAGCTATATAAATAATAAAATTCCCCACTAGCTATCATCCTGCTTCTTCCACTATTGCAATCTTACATAATCTTGATATATTTATCAAAACTAAGAAACTAACAAAGGTATGATACTTTTAAATAAACTACAGACTTTATGTATATTTCGCCACTTTTTCCACTGATATCGTTTTTCTATTGAAAGATCCAGTTCAGAATACCACATATTATTTGATTGTCATGTCTCTTTAGTCTCCTGAAATATCTTACAAGTTCTCATTATTTTCCTATTTATCATAAACTTGACACTTTTTAAGAACACTGGTCAGGTATTTTGTAGAATGTTCCTCAATTTGCCTTTGTGTGATGTTTTCTCTTGATTAGAGGGACTGTGGATTTTTGCAAAGTATACCAAGGAGTGCCCTTCTCATTGCATATCAGGGATATCAAAATAGTTTGTTGTTGGTAATGTTAATCTTAATTACTTGGTTGTGTTGATTTCTTCCAGCTTATTGTAAAGTTACTATATTTTTATTTTTCTATTCTGTTTCTTACAATTGAGACAGTAAGTCCAGCCCACAGTAAAAGGGAGAGAAATTAAGATCCACCTACTGTAGGGTGAAGTACCAAAAATTTTGTGAACATATGTTAAAACCATTTCAGTTATTAATACATATTATGGAAAATCACTTTAAGGATATGCAAATTTCCTATCTCCCTTTCAAGTTTCACCCACTAATTTTAGCTTTCATCAGTGGATATTGCCTGAAGTGATTATTACTGTAGTGTTCTAATGATGATTTTCTATTTCCCTCATTCCTTCTACATTTATTTATTGAAATTGTTCTGGAGGGAAGATTGTTTCATACTACTTTTAATTAATTATTATTCAATCATTCATTAATATCAGCATATGTTCATATATACTTTTAAATTCTTTGAGTTATAATCCAATCCTCTCTGTATTTATTTTGTTGCTTAAACTATTTTTGCTTTAGCCATTGGAAATTCTTTCAGATTGCCTCTTGTGTGTTGTTTTAATACACCATTCCTTTTTTGTCTTTAACTTTTGGAACTACTAGATGATCCAGAATAATCTGGCATTTTCTCAGTTCAGCTATATAATTAGCCATTTCTCAAGGGCTCCCAGATTCCTTTATCTATAGAATGATATTTAGAAATCAAAAAGTATATTGTGGCCAGGCACGGTGGCTCATGCCTATAATCCTAGCACTCTGGGAGGCCTACGCAGGTGGATCGCTCAAGGTCAGGAGTTTGAAACCAGCCTGAGCAAGAGCAAGACCTCGTCTCTGCTAAAAGTAGAAAGAAATTAATTGGCCAATGAGGAAAAAAAAAAATATATATATATATATATATATAAAATATTAGCCAGATATGGTGGCACATGCCTGTAGTCCCAGCTACTCGGGAGGCTGAGGCAGGAGGATTGCTTGAGCCCAGGAGTTTGAGGTTGCTATGAGCTAGGCTGACGCCATGGCACTCTAGCCTGGGCAACAGAGTGAGACTTTGTCTCAAAAAGAAAAGTATATTGTTAGCATTTTTCATATAATATCTAATCCCTTAAATTTGTTATGATTTATTTTATTGGCCTAGAATATTGCATATCTGGGTGAGTATTCCATGTACCCTTGAAAAAAATTGTGTATTCTACTCTTTGAGATTGAGTGCTCTACAAATGCCAATTAAATCATGTTATTTGAAAGTGTTCTTCAGATTATCTATATTCTTATGGATTGTATGCCCATTTATTGTCTTAATTAGTAAAAGAAGGATATTGTATGTTTCAAATAGTATTTTAGATTTGTCTTTTTCATTTCAAATGTCGGTTTTTGAGTATCCATCAATGGATGAATGAATAAAGAAAACGTAGTATTAGGCTTTAAAATAAAAGAATTATATAATTTGCAACTATGTGGAAAAACTTAGAGAACATTATTCAAATAGAAAAAAAGTGAGACACAGAAAGACAAATGCTGCATGATCTTATTTATATGTGGAATCTAAAAAAGTTGAAATCATAAATATTAAGAGCAGAATGTCAGTTACCAGGGGCTGGTTGGGAAAGGGTTCTGGGGAGATGTTGCCAAATTCTACAAAATTTCAGTTAGATAAGAGAAATAAGTACAGATCTATTATACAACAGAAAATTATAGTTAATAATAATGTATTATATACTTGAAAATTGCTAAAATATTAGATTTTTAAATGTTCTTACCACAAATGATGACTATGTGGGGCAATAAATATTAATTAGCTTGATTTAGCCTTTCCATAACATATGCCTATATCAAAACATGTTGGCATTATGATATTACAATGACTGACTAGAGGTTTCCAACACTCATCTCCTCCACAAAGAAGGACCAAAGCAACAAATAAATAATAACACTTTGAGTAGTGTTTCTATGGGAGAACATTGTGATTCAGTAAGAAAAGTGAAAAAAACAAACAAACAAAAAAAAAAACTATGAAGCTAGAAACTCATGATAGCAACATAGAGATTGAAGCAAAATCACCAGCTGGTATCAGCTTGGAGGCCAAAAGATACTCCCATGGGAAAGCCATGAAAAAAGCAAGTGGGAGATCTCTAAATGTCCTCTTTACCACTTTGAATGCCTAGCTAGAGAAGAGCTTCACAGTCATCACAGGCCATGAGCCCAGTATAGAAAGCTGCCTGGAATACATACACCTGCAATGCCCCAGAGAAGAAAGTCACACTGCCCTCCCATCTCCCCAGGACCCAAGATGCTAGATCATGGTGCCATTTTGAGAACACAGACAATGCTAGAATGCATCCTGCTCTGGGGACCAATATCCTCTACACATCTGCATCCTTAAGGCCCTCCCATCATCCGACCATGCCTACACAAAAAGACGCAATGCCATTACCCTAACTAGGTCCAGTGATACAACTGTGACTCTGGCATACAACACATGCAGCTCTCTGAACCACCAAGAACAGGAAGCCAAACAGAGTGGGGAGGCTTTTCCCAAGACTGGAAGAGCCAATGTGCATGCCAAACAGGGCCTGGCGACCAGTCACCTTGTGTTCCCCTCTGCCAATAATGCTGCCCCGTATCAGCAGCACTACATGTCATTTACATGTCCCAGGGCTGTACCCTCTTGACCAGAGGAGCTGTCATACCCGGAATGCCCTCCCTGCAGCATGAGGACTAGCCTGCCCAGTGGCCACTGCTCCCAGCAAAGCTATGCCGCTGTTTTCAGAAACTCTGGATACCTAGACCACTGAGGTACTCATAGACACCAATGACGTTGATTAAAGCTAAAGAAATTGCAGAGAGACTATATCATTGCGCCTATCCAGAACCAAAGCCAAAGAAGTCTAACCAACAGATACTCTAGAACACATCTGGAGGAAATCATCTTCTCTGTGAAAGGTACTCCATAAAACTGGAAGAGGATACTCTTCCACCAGATGCAGACATAATGTAAGAACACAAGAAACACAAAAAAGCAAGGAAACATGACACCTCCAAAGGAACACAATAATTCTCTAATAACAAGCTTCAAAGAAAAGGAAATCTGTAAAATACCTGAAAAAAGTCAAATTAATGATCTTAAGGAAATTCAATAAATACAAGAAATATTGATAAATAACAAAGTAAGAAATAAAATTCATGATCTGAATAGGAAATTTAATAAAGAGATAGATATCATAAAAATAAGCAAACAAATGTTATAGTTGAAGAATTCAATTAATCCTTTTTAAAAAATAAATCTAAAGGGCTTCACTTGCATTTTGGAATGTTCATTTTTTAAATAATACTATTACAGTTTTAAAATGTATCATGTTGTTACATGCACAGTGCAAAAATCTATATTTCACTATATTTTTCATTTTTTCTTCCTATTTTTATCCATAAATTTCACTTTTATGTAAAACACAATGGTGTTACAAGTTACAAATTTGTAAATCAATTATTTTTTAGAAAAATTACAAATAAAAATATTTTGCTTTTATTTATTCCTTTTATGATTCTCTTTAGACAAGTTTCTGACATCTGTCATATTCCTTCAGTGTGAACAACTTCTTTTAACATTTACTATAAATTAAATCTACTATCAATGATTCAATAAGTTTTTGATTGCTGAGGAAGTCTTTATTTCTTCTAAAATTTAATGGGTATTTTCATTGGCTATGGAATTCTGGGCTGGTTATTTTCTTTTTCTAGTAATTAAATGTGTTACTCCATTTTTTTCTGGCTTTTATGACTTCCATTAAGAAGTCTGCTGTAACTCTTATGCATTTTATATTGTAAATGATGTGATCCACCATCTGCCTTTGCCTGTCTTTAAGATTTTTCTCTTTCTCTTTGGTTTTCATCAATTTGAATATGATAGTCTTAGATTGTGATTTTTTAAATTTTGAATGTACGCTGCTTGATATTCTATCAGGTTCTTGGATTGGTCATTTGGAATCTGTCATTACTTTTGGAAAGTTATTATCGATTATTCATTCAAGTACATTTTTTCTCCTATTATCTCCTTCTCTGTCTGAAATAACAATACACTGATGTGAGACCATTTATAATTGCCCCACATATCTTGGATGCTCTTTTCTGTTCTTTTACGTTTCCACTAATTTTTCTGTTTCAGTTTGAGTAAATTTCTACTGAGTTACCTTTATTTTTTTTTTTAATTATTTTTTTTTATTTTGGCATATTATGGGGGTACAGATTTTAAGGTTTCAATAAATGCCCATTTCCCCCCCTCCCCCCAAAAGTCTGAGTCTCCATCATGACCATCCCCCAGATGGTGCACATCTCACTCACTATGTATGTATATACCCGCCCCCCTCCCCCCTCCCACCTGCCCAATACCCTATTACTGTAGCACCTATGTGTCCACTTAGGTGCTACTCAGTTAATACCAGTTTGCTGGAGAATATATCTGGTGCTTGTTTTTCCATTCTTGGGATACTTCACTTAGTAGTATGGGTTCCAGCTCTAACCAGGAAAATATAAGGTGTGCTATATCACCATTGTTTCTTAGAGCTGAATAGTACTCCATGGTGTACATATACCACATTTTATTAATCCATTCTTTGATTGATGGGCACTTGGGCTGTTTCCACAGCCTTGCAATTATGAATTGTGCTGCTATAAACATTCGAGTGCAGGTGTCTTTTTTGTAGAGTGTCACTGGATCATTTGGGTAGATGCCCAGCAATGGGATTGCTGGATCAAATGGTAGATTCACTTGTATCGCTTTAAGGTATCTCCATATTGCTTTCCACAGAGGTTGAACTAGTTTGCAGTCCCACCAGCAGTGTAGGAGTGTTCCTCTCTCTCCGCAACCACGCCAGCATTTATTGTTTGGAGATTTTTTGATAAAGGCCATTCTCACTGGGGTTAAGTGATATCTCATTGTGGTTTTGATTTGCATTTCCCTGATGATTAGAGATGTTGAGCATTTCTTCATATGTTTGTTGGCCATTCTTCTGTCTTCTTTAGAAAAATTTCTGTTCAAGTCCTTTGCCCACTTTTTAATGGGGTTATTTGATTTTTTCTTCCTAATTTTCGTGAGTTCTAAGTATATTCTAGTTATCAGTCCCTTATCGGATGCATAGGATGCAAAAATTTTCTCCCATTCTGTAGGTTGTCTGTTTACTTTCATGACTATTTCTTTGGATGTGCAGAAGCTTTGTAGTTTGATCATGTCCCATTTATTTATTTTTGTTGCTGCTGTGATTGCCTTTGGGGACTTCTTCATAAACTCTTTGCCCAGGCCGATGTCTAGGAGAGTGTTTCCAACTTTTTCCTCTAGAGTTCTAATAGTTTCATATCTTAGGTTTAAGTCTGTTATCCAGCGTGAGTTGGTTTTTGTGAGAGGTGAAAGCTGTGGGTCCTGTTTTAGCCTTCTACAGGTGGCTATCCAGTTTTCCCAGCACCATTTATTGAAGAGGGATTCTTTTCCCCAGCGTATGTTTTTGTCTGCTTTGTCAAAGATGAGACGGCTATATGAGGATGGTTTTATATCAGGATTCTCACATCTGTTCCACTGGTCAATATTCCTGTTTTTGTGCCAATACCATATTGTTTTAATTACTACAGCTTTGTAGTATAGTTTAATATCTGGCATATTAATGCCTCCCATTTTGTTTTTGTTGCCTAGAATTGCTCTTGATATTCGGGGTCTTCTTTGGTTCCATACGAAGCGTAAAATTATTTTTTCTATATCTGTGAAGAATGCTGATGGGATTTTAATAGGTATTGCACTGAATCTGTAGATCAGTTTGGGTAGTATAGACATTTTGACGATATTGAGTCTGCCGATCCACGAGCATGTTATGGATTTCCATCTGTTTACATCCTCTGCTATTTCCTTCCTCAGTGTTTCATAGTTCTCCCTGTAGAGGTCTTTTACCTCTTTGGTTAAATATATTCCTAGGTACTTTAATTTCTTTGTTGCTATTGTGAAGGGAATTGAGTCTTTGATTTGGTTCTCAATTAGATTGTTGTTGGCGTATATGAATGCCTCTGATTTCTGTGTATTAATTTTGTATCCTGAGACTTTACTAAATTCATTGATCAGTTCCAGGAGTTTCTTGGTTGAATCCTTGGGGTTTTCTAGATACAATATCATATCATCAGCAAACAGTGAAAGTTTGATCTCTTCTGCCCCTATTTGGATACCTTTGATTCCATTTTCCTGTCTGATTGCTGTAGCCAAGACTTCCAGCACTATGTTGAATAGAAGTGGAGATAGTGGGCAGCCTTGTCTGGTTCCAGTTCTAAGTGGGAATGATTTCAGTCTTTCCCCATTCAGTATGATGTTGGCTACGGGTCTGTCATATATGGCTTGTATCATTTTTAGGTATGTCCCTTCTATGCCTATTTTCTTAAGTGTTCGTATCATGAAAGGGTGTTGAATTTTGTCAAAAGCTTTTTCTGCATCTATTGAAAGAATCATGTGGTCTTTGTTTTTGCTTCTGTTGATGTGGTGAATTGCATTTATAGATTTACGTATGTTGAACCATCCCTGCATCCCTGGGATGAAGCCCACTTGGTCGTGGTGGATTATTTTTTTGATAAGTGTCTGGATTCGGTTAGCTAAGATTTTGTTGAAAATTTTTGCATCTATATTCATTAGGGATATTGGTCTGTAGTTTTCTTTTTTTGTTGCATCCTTTCCTGGTTTTGGTATCAGAGTAATATTCGCTTCATAAAAGGTGTCGGGGAGGTTTCCGTTCTTCTCGATGTTGTGGAATAGTTTCTGCAAGATAGGTACTAGTTCTTCTTTGTAAGTATGGTAAAATTCAGGTGTGAAGCCATCTGGACCGGGACTTTTCTTTTTAGGGAGATTTTTAATTGCTGTTTCTATTTCAGCTGTTGAGATTGGTCTGTTCAGGGAATCTATTTCTTCCTGGTTGAGCCTAGGGAGGCTGTGTGTTTCTAGAAATTTGTCCATTTCCTCCACATTTTCCAGTTTGTGTGCATAAAGATTTTTGTAGTATTCATAAATTGTATCTTGTATCTCTTTGGGATCAGTTGTGATATCTCCTTTTTCATTCCTGATGGAGCTTATTAGAGATTTCTCTTTTCTGCTTTTCGTTAGCTTAGCCAATGGCGTGTCAATTTTGTTTATTTTTTCAAAGAACCAACTTTTTGTTTTATTAATCTCCTGAATAGCTTTCCTGTTTTCAATTTCGTTTAGTTCTGATTTGATCTTGTTGATTTCACTTCTTCTGCTGGGTTTGGGGTTGGTCTGTTCTTCTTTTTCCAGCTCTTTGAGTCGTTTCATTAGATTGTCTATTTGTGATCTTCTTGCCTTTTGGTTATAGGCATTTATGGAGATAAACTTTCCTCTCAGAACTGCTTTAGCTGTGTCCCAGAGGAGTTGATAACTTGTCTCTCCATTGTCGTTTTCTTCATAGAAGTTTTTTATTTCCGTCTTGATTTCTTCATTTACGAAGTAATCATTTAGTAGGAGGTTGTTTAATTTCCACGTTTTTGTGTAGAAATGTGAGTTTCTGTTAGGGTTGATTTCTAGTTTTATTCCACTGTGATCTGAGAAAGTACATGGTATGATTTCTATTTTTTTAAATTTCTTGAGATTTTCTTTGTGTCCTAGGATATGGTCAATCTTAGAGAATGTCCCGTGAGCTGATGAGAAGAACGTATATTCAGTGGATTTTGGGTAGAATGTTCTGTAGATGTCTGTCAGACCCAATTGTTCTAGAGTTTTGTTTAAGTCCATTATTTCTTTATTAATTTTCTGTTTGGAGGATCTGTCTCGTGCCGTCAGTGGGGTGTTGAAATCTCCGGCGATTATGGAGTTGCTATTAATCCATTTGCTTAGCTCCAGTAAGGTTTGCTTTATGAATCTGGGTGCACCTAAGTTGGGTGCATATATATTTAAAATTGTTATCTCCTCTTGTTGGACTGTGCCTTTCACCATTATATAATGACCCTCTTTGTCTTTTACTACTTTTGTTGGTTTAAAAACTAAATCGTCTGAAATTAGAACTGCCACACCAGCCTTCTTTTGGTTTCTATTTGCTTGGAATATTGATCTCCACCCTTTTATTTTTAGTCTATGTGCATCCTTGCAGGTTAAATGTGTTTCCTGAAGACAGCATATACTTGGCCTGTATTTTCTTATCCATTCAGCCAGCCTATGTCTCTTGAGTGGAGAGTTTAAGCCATTCACATTTATTGAGAGAACTGATAGGTAAGGTAGATTACTGATCATTCTGTTGGGTTGGATGTTGTTGCTATGATTTCTGTCTTGAGCCATTGTAATATCTGGCCTTTAATATCTTTGGGTTTTGGTTGTTTTTATATCCGTGGATTATTATTATGATGTTCCGTGCGTAACGCTGTTTTAAGTACTTCTTGTAGGGCTGGTCTTGTCTTGGTGAATTCTCTGAGCCTTTGCTTGTCTGAGAATGTTTTTATTTCTCCTTCATATACGAAGCTTAGTTTTGCAGGGAATAATATTCTAGGCTGGGCATTGTTTTGTTTCAAAAGAGTGAGAATGGGGCCCCAGTCTCTCCTTGCTTGTAAAGTCTCATTAGAGAAGTCTGATGTTATTCGAATTGGCTTTCCCTTGTATGTCACTTGCTTCTTTTGTCTTACAGCTCTTAGAAGGGCCTCTTTAGTTGATACTTTGGTCAATCTGATGACTGCATGACGTGACGTCTTCCTGTTTGCATTGAATCTCCCAGGGGTCCTCTGGGCTTCTTGAACTTGTATATCGAGATTTTGAGCAAGGCCTGGGAAATTTTCCTCTATTATATCTTCAAAAAGCTTGTCCAGCCCTTGAGTGTTGTCTTCCTCCCCTTCGGCTAAACCTATGACCCTCACGTTAGGTTTTTTCACATAATCCCACAGCTCTTGTAGGCTTTGGTCTTTTCTCTTGTTTCTCTGCTGTATTTCTGTGACTGATTTATTTAATTGGAAGGTGTTATCTTCAAGCTCTGAGATTCTTTCTTCTGCTTGATCTACCCTGTTCTTGAGACTTTCCACAGTATTTTGTAGTTCTCTGAGTTGATTCTTCATCTCCAGGACTTCGGTTAAAGTTTTCTTCACTGTGTCAATCTCTTTGTTGAACCTTTGTTCCATTTCTTGGAGGTTTTTTGTGTTTTCTTGGTGTTGGTTATTGAGTTGTTGTTGCAGCTGGGTGAGTGTTCTTATGATCCACTGAGTTACCTTTAAATTCACTGATTCTTTCTGTGAGTAAGTCTAATATCCTATTGAGTTCATTGAAGACATTTTTCATCACCATTACTGAGTTTATTTATTTATCACATTCCCTTTTTTCTTATAGTTATTATTTCTCTGCTTAAATTACTTGCCTGATACTGCTTATTCTCTCTTTAGCATGAGAAAATTTAATATATTAATCATAATTATTTTAACTTTTCTCTCTGATGGTACTAATATGCATGTCATATGTAAGTCTGGTTTTCATGTTTTTTTCACTGATTATTTTTATTTTTATATATGCTTGTCAATTTTTAATTGAAAGTCAGACATGTTATATACAGCAGCAGTCTGAATTAAATAATTTTATGCTTGAATATAAATTTTTATTTTTATTGTTTGTTTTTAGTGTAGAGGATTATGTTACACTAATCCAAAGTCAGGCTGGGATTGAAATTTATTTACTATTTGGACTTTGGTGTTCCCACTTGGCATTGAGTCTTTACATTCATGACTTCTAGAGAGAATCTGTCTATTGCAACTCTCTCAGTTGTATTTCAACATTACTTTTACCCAGTACTTGTTGGTGTCATGGCAGAGGACAGGAAAGGAGGGTGATGTCTGAAATTCTGATTAAATCTCAGTCTTAGGCACTGTGAACCTAGATTTCAGGAATTTGGCCCTGAAAAACATTCTTACCTTTTTTGTAGATACAGTGCTGAGCTTAGCAGACATTCCCTCATTTCTCTCAGCAGAAATGCTTTCTTATTTTGATCTTCTTATATCCCTGGCTGCAATGTATTCCCAAAAGCATCCACAGGCTCCAGTTTGATTTTCTTTCTATTGCATTGTAAGGTTTTTGTTCAATAGAAAAAATAGGGCAGATAGGCCTGGAAAGAATTTTGGTGGTGGCTACCATTTTGCTCCTCCACAAAAAATGATTTTCACTGGTACACGCAACTAAATATATTGACTTTTCACTTACCTATTTAATATATTCTAAATATTTGACCTTTGTGGGTTATAGATGCTGAATATATTTTTTACTTTGTGTCTTTATTTTTCAGTATTTTAATGTAGAAAATTTTTTAACTTTAATGTAGCTTAATTTATATCTCTTTTATAGGTTTATGCTTAATGTGTACTGTCTAAAAAACAATTTTAGTTACACTAATATTAGAAAAAATATTATAGATTATCTTCCAGAAGAATTATTGACTTATCTTTCACTTTTATAACTGTAACACACCTGAAATAGGCTTTAGTATATATGAGGTAGGGGTCAAATTTTATTTTCTTCATATGTATGTCTGATCTACTCAGCATAATTTTTTAAGATATTATAGTATCATCAATGTTCTTCAGTGACTGCTTTGTCAAGAATTAACCATTTACATAGAGCTTGTCTCCTTATGGATGATTACTCTTTTTAATTTGTTTATTTTTCTATATCTGTGCAAATATCAGAATGTCTTAAATATGTTAATTATATATTATCACTGTTTGTGGTCAGTACATAGAGATATTACACTTTAAGAATGTATTGTATTTCTAAACTTATTAACATTTATGATATTTAATAGATTCTTCTGCATTTTTAATATTAGTAATGCCATCAGTGAAAAAAACTATACTCGTATTACTATTTATTTATTATCAGTTTTTACATATGTTTCTTTCTTTGACTCATTACACTGCTTAGGATCATAATGTTCAATGTTGAAAAGAAGTGATAATGATGACAATTGTTGCATAATTCTCAACCGTGGAAAAAATATTTAATATTTTACCCTTAATTATATGTTGCAGTGATACAAATATTTTGGTTGCATGTATAGCTTTTGTATAGTTTGAGTCAATATTATAAGTGTGACCATTGCCCAGACAGCATGCATTGTACTCATTAGGTATGAATTTACCCAACCCCTCCTCTCCCTCTCACCTGCTTGACTTCCATTGAGTTTTACTTCCATGTGTACGTAAATGTCTCCATCAATTGGTTCTACTTTAATAGTGAGTGCAAGTGGAGTTTTTTTTCCATTCTTATGATGCTTCACTTAGAAGAATGGTCTCTACTTCCACCCAGGTTGTTACCAAAGGTATTAAATCACCCCTATCAGTGGCTGAGTAGTACTCTATGGTATGCATATACCACATTTTATCTACTCATGTATTGATGGACACTTGGGTTGATTTCACATCTTTGCAACTGTAAATTATGCTGCTATAAACATTCAAGTGCAAGTGTCTTTTTTTTATAAAATGATACTTTGGGAGGAAGTGATTGTGCCATCTATAGCCTGATAGGGAAGAAATATAATTTTACCTTAGATTTGCAAAGGCAAATTGCACACAGGCCAAATAAATGGCAGGCTATATTATGTGTGTTTAATTAAAATAATAAAACTCTAAAGAGAAGCAAATTTCTCATTAATGAGTTTCTGATTATTATATGAAATGATTGAAACAATCAAATTTTTGAATTATTCTGATAAGAAGAATTAAGTGGGAGTAGCCTATGAGGAAAATGAAGTTCCTTTGGTTAAAAAAAATTAAAGTTTTAAAAGAACATGGGATCTCAATAGAAAGAAAAAATCAACAAGTTAATTTTATAAGGGAGTAGGTAGCAAATATCTCTCTGAACAGTGTACAAAATGTGTACTGAATGGTGTCAAGAAAGATAAAACTCAAAATGAGGTAAAGTTTGGAGTAAAAATTCTTGGGCCTTCAAAATTTGATCTTAGAAATATGGTCAGAGCAAGATGATTTTGAAAATGATCAGCAATCAAAAAAGAACACCTAACAATGTTACAGTGATCAGCAAAATAAATGTAATTTAACTGTATAAGGGTGAGATCATTTCTTTAATCTTTTTTCTAAATATAACTTTTAAATAACATTTTTTCTCCTAAAGATATCATTCTAAAGTTCAATTTTGATTTTTATCCTTGATGTTGTTTTCCTTTTATTTTTCACCTAAATTAGAATTTTATTTTTGACCTAGTATATTTATTGAGAGATGACTCATTCATGCCTACTAGGTAGACATTAATTTATATTTGATAATTCACAATTCTTGTATTTTGATTATGTTGCTCTTTTCTAAGCTCATTTTATGGGCAGAGCCCATGCTGAGAGCCAAGATGCTCATTTACAGGATAGGGATATTTTACCTCTACTTGATTGTTTTAATCTAATAGAGCTATAAAGCTCACCCATGGTTATTTTAGCATTGCTTCTTCCTTTCCATTTTCATTTTCTTCCAATAAAATGAATATTGAGCTTTTTAAAGTGGCTATGTCTTCATTACTGTAACAATGCTTTTGTGGTATGGCAAAATTCTATTTGGTCACATTTTTGAGGACCAATTTTAATAGCACCAGAGGCAAAATAGATGTGTTTGGTTTTTCAGTGTGCTAGAGAAAGAGAAATGTGTGTAAACCTATTTTATAACTTTGGTTGACTGAGTTCTCATTATACAGGTGTACTTAAAGAAGAAACTTTGCCATTTGTCAGGTGATCTGGCCATAGCTTAGTTGAGATGTCTGTATGAGCACAATCTTTATCCACTCTTCCACCACATTATGGACATCCTAGGAAAAGCAAAATGAAAAAAAAAGGGGGGGGTTCATAAACTGTGAAATAAAGTTTCCTTTGATGTCATCTTTTACCAATTTTTTTTTTTTTTTTTGGCGGGGGGAAACTTCCATAAGTCAAGGATTTGAAGAAAAGCAAGTTAGGCTTCACGCATGACAAGATTCTTTCTCTCTGGCCTGATTAAAATGAGAGAAAGAGAGAACCCTGAGGAGTATTTTTAATACAATTTCCCCTGACACTGCATAAATCTAGGAACATTTATATGCTAATCAAATCAAAATAGGAATTATTAGTGACTGGAGAGCCCCAACATGGCTGTTATTTTCCCATCAACATATGATAACAGCTCTGACGCTGAATTAAGGAGCTGAATATTATATAAGCCCCAAAAGGTTATAATACATGACAGGTTTAAGCAATATTAAATCCTAGAAACCCTGACCCACCTATTACATATTTATTCAGTATTACAAATTGTAAATATTTAAAAATACACAAAGATACAGTGTGGGTAAATTCTTAATGTTTAATGAAATTATTCATGATATACAAAGAGTCAAATAACTCAACAAATACCATGAAGGTTAATGCATGCAAAGGAATCTGAAGAGTCCGGCAATGAGAATAACACATTGTGTCCTTTCCTGGGATCATCATGAAAAGGAATTAACATAACCTGATTTTCATGGTTAAGGATATCTCTAGGGATAAAAGGAAGCAACTTTCACCAAAGACCTACTGGCAGGTAATCCAGATGCAATGTCAGGTCTCCACTTCACGTGCTAGAGCCCATTGCCCATTGATGTTTCGTACTGTTCTTGTTACATGGTACCTGTTACAAAACTACATATTTAGCTTGCCTTTTGGAAATTTATCTTTTCACCTCTTAAGAGGTCAGCTGCTGGTTGGCAATATCTATGGTGCAATCACAGATGAGCAAATAATGGGAAGCTTGAGAAAAAGCCAACAAAAGGAGCTGTGGTCACAGGCCCAGTAAAGACATTTTATTTTGATTTCCAGGATGGCTAGTGTTTCTACTTATAATGATCATTGATCACAATACAGCAGGCTTAAATTTACACTTCCCATTTTTAACACTGTGATGCCCCACATAAGAAAACCTTTGTCTATGGTGAATGGGTAAGTTGAAGAATTTCCTTAGCAGACTCAATTTGCATCTACATTCAAAATGCCATTTTCAAGTTCCCATCCTCGGTAGCAATAGCAAAATGGCTCCGATGCTTACAGAGCCTTAAGGAACTAAGACAAAGACAATTCCAAGTAAGGTTTCCGCTAATGCCTTATGAAAAATCCAATATTTATAAAACAAGATGGAGATTAACTGAAAAACTATAGTATAATGTTAAATCTACCCCTGGATACTTTAGTTGCTAGGTTTTGATCTTTTGAATATCTATCTGTGTGTTCTGACTATATGCATATATGTATTAATGTATACACACACAGACTTTTTAATAGAGAAAGAATATCAGATATTTATGAAAAACTCCACCTTCTTTCTAAACTCAAAACAGGTTGAGTTTGTGTGGAATTTTCATGTTTTATAAGAAGATACACTTCTTTTCATAACTCTTCAATTGTGTGTACTTGTTTCAGTGCAATAAAATCAATATATTTGCTCTTAAAGAAACGTTACTGTATTCATTAGCAATATTTTTACTTAATTGGCAGGAATAAGTTTAAATTTTGAGTGTTAATCAAACAGGAATGCCTTGGATATCATCAAATGGGTAATATTCTATGAATCTTTTCAGACACAAACAGTTTTCTAAACAAAAGGAAGATAGAGACTCGGCTTTATGTAACATATTTGATTGGTTTAGCAAAAAATATCTGTCATTTCCTAAAGAAACAAACAAACATGTAATCTTTACCTTTTGAGGGCATATTAATGGGTGTTTAATTAAGATTTAATAATTATTTAATTACTAGTCCTTATACAGGTAAAAATGGAAAGATCTACTTCCAGCCCATTTGATGGTCTCTTAGCTCCCTATCTAATATATGAACAAATAAACACACTTAAATAAATAAACAAGTAGTGTAAGGATTTGATCTTAGGAACAAGACAAATTTAAGTTTGACAGACAAATTTAAGTTTGAACTTACTTACAGCAATTATTTAATACCAATGGCAAAGAAGCCAATTTATTCAATCACTCAAAACCCTGGATTTCTGATATTCAAAATAGAGATAATAATACTGCCTATACCTCATTTACAGGGTTGTGTTAACTAAATTGCTAGCAAGTATAAGACATCGTTTCTAATAGACATCCAAAAAATGGTAGGAACCTATATCTACTAATTCTTTGGTAATACTCAGTAACTCAAATAATCCATGGATTTTGAAAATTAGTCATAATCCTTTCTGACTCAGCAACAGAAAATTGGGTCCGAAAATACCAAGTGGAATAGGATAGGTGATCATAAAGATCATCTTTTCTAAAATCCCAAACTTTTTCTTAAATCCTAGATATTTAAGCCAGAATTATTTCATATAGCCAAGATGAACACTCACAACAGTTTTAAATATTTCAGAGAAGAATCCTGTCTGTCTAGTGATGAAATTTGTCTGTTTTTTCCCCCACTATACTTCATTACCCAGCAGAATCTGAGGTACAGAGGAAGTACCCGAAATATTTGTGGTATAAATTAACTTAACATGAAGTTTCTATTCAAGAGTTATTCAACCAAGGATATGTTCTCTTTTTACTTAATATTTAGAAGATGAATGAAAATGAGATTAAAGTCCAGTCCTTTGTGAGGCTCATACATAAACAAAGAGAGCGATTAAAAATTTCTAATGGGACCAGCAGTACTTATTAGACAAATTTCTGAAAAGTTAGCTCAGCATTCAAAGTGCTTCACAGTTTATCTTTTACTAAATTTTAATCCTTATCTGTTACTATTTTACCAAATCTACTGCATACTATTTTATAAGACCAACATTCATTCCTTCTGTGACTTTTAGCTATATTTTACTTAGTCCACAGAAGACCCTTTTTAATACATGTATATAGAAAAAGTGCTTTCATAACTCACTGTCCATATATAATGTCATTAGTTCTGTGAGGACTTTCCAAGTTCTTACTGAAAATTAATCACTTCCTGTTCTGTTATCCCATAGTCCTTTTTTTCTATCTCTTATGTGTCTGTTATCACCTTTTATTATAAACAGTTTTTTTGACAGTATTTTTGGGACAAACCCATAAACTCCTTGAGGACCTTTGTTGATATGGTCATGTTTGTTGAACCTGTTACTTGTTATATTAGTTGGAATTTAATTTGTTGATTTATTGTATTAGATTCAGAAAGAGGAAGTGTGTAGGGGAAGGAAACAAAAAATGTGGTAACAATTTGACATTTTATACTTCTAAGTACTCAATCAAAATTTTGGCTGCCTGCAGTATTCTTCAAATTCAACCTTTTTCAATTAAATCATGAGAGTTTTAGTAGGGTAAATAACTACTCTATCATAATTTTCAGGGACAATCTGATGGGATTAAAATGTAAATCATGGCATCTATTACACTTCCTGTTGTTAACGGCAAAACACCCTGCACTTCTGGATTTCTCAGAGTAGTGGATATGTCCTGGGTGCCTTTTTCTTCAATAAAGATAAGTGTAGCTTTACTATGAAGAATATGCTCAGCAATCGAATGTCATTAAAATTAAAAATACTGATGGAAGAAATGAACAGAAATAAACAATGAGCAATTTACACACTAAAAACAGTGACATAAGGCAGAAAATAATGGAAAATGAAAAAAAGAAGTATAATGATGACTGGTTGACAGATTGCTGTCGTTTTACTCCCTGGGGTTTTGTCACAACCTTCAGTAGGGAGATAACATTGAACATCTGGTGGACAACCAGTGCGGAACCTCAATGAAGCTGAGCGTGTGCAGTGGAAGAGGAATGAGCTTGGGGCTGTGGCTAATCTCCTCATACGTACCTAAGAAAATAAAATGAGCCAAGAAAAATATTAATTGATAATAGTGCCTTCTAGGAGAACATTTGAGTCATAACATATAGCTCTTTCTCTGGTGCCAAACAGTAGGAAAATCAGCTGAAAAATGCTACTCTTGGTTTTGTCCTATATCAGCTATACAACCACAGGCAAGATTTAACCTTAATAAGCCTTCATTTTCTTGCCTGTAAAATATGGTTAATAATAACTCTCTGTATAATAAGTGCTACTATGTACCAATTAATATAGCATTGTTTGTTGTGCTTTGAAAACTGTTATATCAAAATATATAATACATATAAAGTTAAATTGCTTTTTTTCTTCTATGTAATTACTCACTGTTTTGCTTTAATTAATTAATTAATGATTTTTTTAGCATTTGAAGAAGAATAAAATGTCCTGTCCTATGTTGATCAGTTTTCAGGCTACTTATTGGCCTGAGCTGTCTTTCAATCAGTGACCTTAATTTTACTCCTGGCTTTTGGAGATTGATACATCTGATCCCTTCTACTTACTACGCCCCCCTCCAACATCAGTCGTATCCCAGTAAGCATGTAGTAACTGGAAAGTCTTTAACTTATAGCATTTGTGAATTCCTGTGGTGTAATTATTCCTTCTTTGGCTGATTTCAACCTACCAATGTAACATCACATTGCAGAGTTGGAAGAGGTACACACTATCAGTTCTCACCAGCTAGTAAAAGTTGACTCTAGCATATCCAAGTCTAATAGTCAATAGTAAATAATTTCTTCTGAGAGTCAATGAGAAATTGGCAATTTTTCACCCATCCAAGTACTAACCAGGCTGGACACTGCTTAGCTTCCAAGATCAGATGACCTCAGGCACCTTGGGGGTGGGGGAGGGGGGACTTTTCTAATTTCCTAACTTTCTGTCTCTGAGACAAGCAATACTCTTTAGGTGCTTTACTAGTAAATATAGAAAAAAATGGAAATTGGTGAGAATAAATAAATAATTTAATATTATAGGTCCCAAGTTACAAAAAAATTTGAATATAATGTTTGTATCTGAGATCATTCAAATATAAATTAAACCAGGTAAAATTTTATGGAAATTTCCAGAGCCAAGTGTCCCACTGGCTTTGTTTGTTTTTGCTGTATTGACCACTGGTCTGTCTCTATCATCCCTAATTAGAACCACCTGCCTGTAGTGAGAAATCTGTTTCCAGTTTTGTCCTAGAATTTGTTTATTTCCCTCATATAGGGGGCCTCTTAAAATGGAAATTGAAAGCATAATATTATTTAGAGACCAAAATTCCAAAATTATGGTGTTAGATGAACAGTCAATTCATTCAGATGACCAAGTATTAGAAAGGTCAAAAGAAAAAGTGGCTGTCCTCCCTATTTTTATGTGAAACCCAGCCTAATGTTGGCATTATGTGGCCCTAATGGTGCAGAGTTCTGGTTGACAGCTCAGTAGTTTTCACTCTGAAAGCCTCAGAAAACAGAACCTTCTTATGAAGGAGCTGCCCTCCTGTGCTGGAGCAGTGATGAATCTTATCTCCAGGTTGTTCTCGTTAACCTGGTTCATTCTGTCTCCCATTCAGTGACTCCATAATACAATAAAGCATGCAATGAGTCCTTGCCTCCAGATTGACAGTTGCCTATCCAGATGTCAAATATTTCTGTTCTGATATTTCGGTGATTTTGCTTTTTGCAGCAACTTTGACTTTTATCAAGATCTTATTTACTATAATCCCTGGAATTCTTTTCCTCATTCTTGTTTGATTCCTTTTGCCCATTTTCTTTTGAAATTTGAAGAAATATTTTCCCATAAAGCATATTGAAAAGCCAATTATTAAGGCTGATTCTAGCCTGAGTATATTCTCCCCAGTGCCTTCTTGGCAGGCATCATCAATTCTGTGGTCTCTTCACATTGTATCATTTTCCCCAGGCAATAGGAAGCAGATGCTAGTACCTTAATTTATTAAAGATATTGATTCTTTTGGAACATCTCCCAACCCCTATTTGATAATCTTTGTCATACATATTTTCACAACAGATATAACTGGTAAAACATGTAGCTAGAACTTTCTTGATCTGACTTTCACATTCCTTTCCTTTTCCAAACTGAGCAATTCCAACTCTTCCCATCATGTTCTCCTCTTGGAGGCTGCTAAATGCCATCACATTAGACATACAATAGAAAACAGTGTTAGTCTACATTTCCCCCCTCAAGAGCAATTGAAGATTTGCTTTATGCAAATAGCTTTTGTGTTCAGGACTAATTGGCAAATATATTCCCCAAATGATAACGTTAGTTCAGACTCTAGAGAGGAGAGCAGAGAAATGGCACACCTTCTCCTGATCCCCAAAGACTAAATGGCAATACACTTTACTGAGATAATTCTGCTCCATGCACGCCCTTCAGGCTCACTTCCAGAGAACAGCCACTGGAGATGAGTCAGGACTCGCTTTGCCAAGAACACAAGATACCACGTCCTTGTTTGTGGTTCTGAAATGAAACTAACAACCTTGGTGTAGGATGTTAAAAGTCATAAGGGATGTAACTCTCTTTGAAAAGTATCAAATATCTCATTTAATTTACCCATATCCTATTGAGAAAAATGAAAATAGATTGTTTCATTTAAACAACCAAGAATAAGCAACATGATAGTTAAAGGTTTTGGTTTTTTTAAACTTCTGTGTGTCTGCTTAACTTTTCCTTCCAACTTACATTTCTATGATTTACTGTAATAATTTAATACTTAAATATTAATCATGCCTAATAGATTTCTAAATTTTGGCACTTGGCAGCTTCATGCTCACATATGTTTTCTCATTGGATCCTTGCAAAGAACCCTATAAGGATTATTGGTCAGGCATTCACATGGTTGCTATTTAACAAAACAGGGAGCTCAGAATCAAAATCTACCAATGCTAAATTTAAACTCTGTGTTTGTTTCTAAAGGTTCAAACTATCACTTGCTTCTCTTTCTAACAGATTGATTTTGCTGCCTACCCACATTTTGGAGGTTGTTTTTAAGCTATCTAATACTGACTTAATTATTCTCCTATAGGAAATTTTACACATTCATTCTACTTTAACTTTGCGGAAATCCTATTCTCCTAGTGCTGATAAAATCCACAATATACACTTCAAGTGAAAAAGGCCCAGGAGACAATGAAAGTTGATGAGATTTTAGAGAAATGTGGGAAACTTAGTCTTAGGGGGAGTGAATCTTAGAGGAGAGTGTTTTTCCAACAGAGCTAGTGAAAACCTAAAGTATGGGGAAAAGCAAGAAATGGAGAAGGATTTGTTTTCTTTCCACTATAGTCATAAAATATAATGCTGTGCAGTAGAATTAAGAATACTGATAAATACCTTAAAAGTATACACTCACAATAATCAAAGAAAGCAAAATTAAAACACTAATAAATTAATATTCTAACCTTTCAAACTGATCATCTTCAGAGAAAATGACTATGCCCAGGATCACTCAGGCTGTAAAGAAAAGGATTGCTTATTCTACCTAAGAATTATATATTAATGGATATAGGCAAGAATATTGGCAAGAAAACAAATTCTATCTAGTAATTTTATCTAATAATAGATTTTCTTTTTTTTTTTTCTTTCCTTTTTTTTTTTTTTGAGACAGACTCTCACTCTGTTGCCCAGGCTAGAGTGTTATGGCATCAGCCTAGCTCACAGCAACCTCAAACTCCTGGGCTCAAACAATTCTTTTGCCTCAGCCTCCTGAGACTCCTGAGCAGCTGGGACTACAGACATGTGCCACCATGCCCAGCTAATTTTTTCTATATATTTTTAGATGTCCAGCTAATTTCTTTCTATTTCTAGTAGAGACAGGGCTTCACTCTTGCTCAGGCTGGTCTCGAACTCCTGAGCTCAAACACTCCTCCCGCCTTGACCTCCCAGAGTGCCAGGATTACAGGCATGAGCCATCACGCTCGGCCTAAATAGATTTCCAATATATATTTTCCAATTGATTAAATATGATATACCTCTATTCAACGGTCATTTAGTCATCACAGAAATATGTGTTGCTTTATGTATTTGGGAAGATCATGATCATTCACAACCACCAAATAATTATACAAGTCGGTAAATAATAATGGCATATGCATAATAAGGGCAATAGTGTTCTAGGTTTTTAGAAGGGAAAAAGATTCTTGTAAGCACAAGTGGCCAGATCGGCCATTCAGAGTCTGAGTGACATTTGCTGAGTCTTAAATGTGGGTAAAATTCAGAGATATAGAGATCAATAACATATTAATTCTAGGTGCTACACAAATACTGAGGAAGGAATGTGGGAGTATTTGAGACAAAGTGCACAGTCAATTTACGTGAATGGAGCATATGAGTATGACAATGGTAAAAGAGAAAAAGAAATTTTTCTTCCAACTTATACTCCATCACTCTCCAACATGCAATGGATTTTGGATAATATTTTCAAATCCATAAAACATAAAATATTAGCATCTATATTCTTCTACTTTAGCTGATTTAAATCAAGCACCTTGAGTAGTTTCACGAATAGAAAACTACTTTATTTTATTTTCAGTTATTGAATCTTATGCTGCAAATTAACTGAGTGCCTTTTCATTTCATCTATTCTTAAAAATAGAGATGACAAGGATTTTGATGAGAGGCTATCTGAATGACCTGTTATTCCTAAAAGAGATCAATGAGTTGAAAGTGACTATTGCCACAGTTCAGGTGTATTATCTGTGTATACACTTACTCTTTGCACTGGACTTGATTATGTTTAATTGCTTTTCCTTGCTAAAATATGTTCCTCAATACTCCCTTGAAGTTACTTCAGATTATCCAATAAAATAGGTCTAGCTCCCCAACAAAATGAACTTTCCCATGAGGGAGAGCACAGGGGCTTTCTGTAGCCTTGAAAAATGTGAATTTCAAAAGCCATAAATTTTTCCCTGAAAATCTGCCATTATGATTACCAACAAGAAACTTTTGTTTAAATGATGCAGGATTCTTAATGAAAATAGTTAAATTTGTAGGGGTTTTTTGTTTGTTTGTTTTATTCTATTTTTGAATCCTCCAAATCACTTACTTATAAAGAAAACAATGGCAGAAGCTATAGTATATATAAAATAAGTCTATTCTTTACACTCACAGGGATAGTACATTTAAAATTATCCAAGGGTGCAGACCCAATCTACTGTCATTTTTCATGAATTTCAAAAGCCTCCAGCTTGTTTACTAGCAGCTTTTATATAATCTCTACTCCTAGATCATTTCTTATCATCTGTCCAAGGAAACATTTCTTCAAGTCAAAAGTGATCTTTTCCACCTAAAACCAAAGGTTTTTTGACACTAGGATTGCTTATAACACCTTTTCTTCTTAACCATTCATTGTTTTGTTTTGCTTTCTATTTATTTTGATAAGCACTCTGCATTCTCAATTCAGAGACTTGTCTACTTCTGCTGTGCCCAGTATTGATGGAATGTATTGTTTGTAGATAATCAGATCTTTGGGGATACATAAACACAACCTAATGTTTCAACTTTGCATTAGTAATGCTTTTTATCTAAAATTAACATTAGGAAACTTCTGAATTATTTTGCTTATAGATTATATCTATAATATTTTATGTGCATACGTAACTATCATATAATATACATCAATATCAATGCCTCACTTATTTCCTTTACTTCCCAAGTTATGTGTTTGTGTTTTCTAGGAAGAGAACGGTTCACTTTTATGGGCTTCTTTCTTGCCACTCTGCTTGCTATCCTGGAGAGCATAGATTCATTTCATCCTCTACCTCATAAAACTGTGCAAGTGACTTATTTTTACAGGACAATCTCAATGGCTTAAGATGATGCCAATACTTTGTTTTATTTATGAATCATCAACTTGGGCAATGTTCAGTGTGGATAGCTCATCTATGTTTCACATGACATCAGCCTCCATTCAACTTGTCCTAGATTTTTGTTACAGTTTCACTTCAAGGAACGAATTCTGTTCTTGCTGTCTATTGCTGAGTAAGAAACAACCTCAAAACTTGATGCCTTTAAACAACATTTATTTTATTTTATCTTATAATTGTACTGCTCTGGAACTTCAGTCATGCTCACCTTACATGTAGCTAACAGACAAGCTGGTCTGATGTTTACCTAAGGCTTCTCTCACATGTTTGGCACCAGGATAGGGATGGCAGGAAGAATGGGCTATTCTGAGCCTCTCTCCCTCCCCATGTAGTCTCAGGGCATCTGCAAGTGTTCGCATTAGCAGGGCAGTAGAACTTTTCACCTGGTACGTCAGGACTTGAAGACTGAGTGTTCTCAGAAACAGGGAGTAGAAGCTACCTATTTATTACTTAAGGACTTGATCTAGAAACAGGCATAACATCACTTTGCTTTATTCTCTTGGTCAAGCAGTCATGGAGACTGCCCAGCTTCAAGCGTAAGGGACGTAGACCCTCATGTTTCAAAGGGAACAGTAAAACATTTCTGATCTAACACAGTAAATGTTGAAATATCCATATAGTTTTTTAGCACAGATTCTTCAAATTGAATCGATTTAGCTTATATGATCAGCCACAAGCCTGTAATTAAAGGTAATGTTTTGGGTTAAACGTTCCCATGTAATTTTACTAGAGAGGATTTAGAATCTATTTTGATTCTTAAAATGTTTTCTTCTTTTTTTTTTCATTGACTTAGCTTCAAGGAAGGAAAAAATAATCATAACTCTTAGGTGGCAACACTTGGAAATTTCTGTTTCATTCAATTCATGGGCATTTGCCAAAAATTTATCCTCAATATACCTTTTGTTCTTTGTCTCTTTCTGTTTGTGGCTCTCAATTAAATATAGGAAAACTTTCTCAGTCTTCCTACTCTGAAGGTCCATATTAATTTCTCTGATCATTTCATTTTTATGCTTTCACCTCCTATTAGTTTCTGCTAAGGCTGACAAACTTCATATGCTATATTTTTGCTGTAAACTAAGAGATCTGTCTCTTTCTGAAACTTTTGATCTGCTATCTCCTGCCTTGAAACCATCAAGCCTGCTGTTTTTATATCTTAATTGGTTTTCTTAATTTGCCCATATTTATTCCCTAAAAGATGGCAGGATAAATTTTTTAATTTCCTCCAACTCTCTCAGATTTCACAACATTTGCATTTACAATATACTTTTAAAAGGCATATTTCTTTTTCATTTCTAATATCTTCTAATAAGGCTTTATTAACTTTTGCTCTTTGTTCCTCCCTCACACTCAAGCCTGATAACTCTACAGCAAAGAAAAAAATTACAGGGCAGGGAATCATATTTTTTTCTTGTTTAAAAAAAAAATAGTTTGCCTGACTAAAGCTTTATTTTCAGATGTTATTGGTTCCTTTTTTGTCTTAAACCTTAGTTTATCAAATCTAGAAACTGTATGGGATTCTTGACCCACTATAATCCAGAAATATATTTAGACTGGGCAAAACACTTAGAAAGAAAATAAGACTATGACCTCCTCTGAACTCTGTCCTATTTGTAGAATAAAAGCAAAGAGCAGACACAGACATGCTGAAACACTGACAGAAAGCCTCTGAAGTAAACTCCAACTCAGAAAACTTCTCTACAGATATGGAAAGTCCAATTTTGTTACATTTTTTTAATGTACTCTATGGGTCACCCTATTGTAATCCAGTATAAAGTTGTCAAGGACTAGAATAAACTGTTTTATGACTATTTTATCCAGGCTGTGAGATTGGGACTCAAGAAAGAGAGAAAGAAAAATGGTAAACTGTCCCTAGAAAATCAATGGCAAATTCCTTTTTAAGGATTGTTCTCATTGGATAATGAGGAAAATGGAAAGGAAAGCTCACTGTTTCACCAAACTATTTTATGGCACCTCTTTTTTTGTTGGTCACACACACTCACATACACACACGCATTTGAAATGCTTTTAAGCTAAAGAATAAGGAATCGTTTTAATACTGTCATCGTCATGACAGTCATACAATGCATACTGTCAAATGCATTATTACATGCATAGCTCATATTGTTGAATACTTGGGATAGACTGTTGTCAGGATAGAAATTAAGTGACATTAGTTGAGCATTTGCTGAGTTCCCAACCTAGTATTAGGCTTGTCTAATTGTGTTATCATCATTACAAAGTTGATAATGTGAAACATATCAGGCAGAGTTTACTAAATAAATAGTACAAATCATAAATGACAAAATCTATAGGGATTCAAAAGAATGTTGTCTTAATGAGGGCTTACTCATAGATTTCGTGAGAAGAGAGCTAAGCAATGTGTTCATTCTACAAAGTATCCAATGGAAGAACATGATATGTTGGACCTCAAACAAGAACACTGATGGAGAACAAAGATATATTGTATTTTTTGAAGTAAGATCAAGGCCATGAGGGGCTCTGTGTTTGTTTGAGATCTCACTGTGTAACAACAGAGCTGAGCCTAGAGGCCTCCTGACAATCTGAGCTCTTTACTGGCCACAGACTCTCCTTCTAAGACCTAGGGGATACTTTTCTTTGTCCTAGCTGAGCTACTATGACCATGGTATTTGGAAGAAGTCTATGTAATCTCTGTACTTGTCAGAAGATGGGGTTCATTGCATTAAATACTTTAGGCCCTCACTAATGTCAGGATTCTGGTTCTTATCTTCATTTCTACCTACAAAAGCTACTTTGGTGCATAAGCATACTTCTTACCTTCTATTATGTAATATATTCAAATTGGCTTTTATTTTTGCAATTACCACGAAAGCTACAGTAAGAACATTTTAATTTCCTAAAATTTCAAAACGTAAAAAACTTCAACAACAAAAAAACACATTGGATTAAAATATAGCAGGGGTTGGTAAACTCCACAAGTCAAATCTGCTTACTGTTTTCATACAACTCACAAGCTAAGGATTTTTTATTTTTTTACATTTTAGATGATTAAAAAATTTTAAAGAAGAATAGTATTTCACAGAACTTGGAAATTATGTGAAACTAAAATTTCAATGTCCATAAATAAAGATTTTTTTGGAACAAGGCCATGTTCATTTGTTTACCAATGGTCTATGGCTGCTTTTGTACTACTACATCAGAGTTGAATAGTTGAGACTGAGGCCAGATGGCCCACAAAACCATATTTGCATATTTACATATTTACTATCTGGCCCTTTAGTTTGCTGACCCTTGTAAAACACGCTCAAGTGATTCTTTCAGAATTGAATATTTTCTTAGCCTAATTTGCATTATCAACCTTGGAGAATGGAAAGGTTCCATGAATTCGTTATTGCACTTGAGTTCAGGGTATTCTCACATACAAAATTAATCCTTTCATCCTGTGAGGAGTCTCTCCTAATAGTGACTTGGAAATCAATACATTTGCCAATCAGATGAAAAAAATGAAAAATTGGTTTGGAATTAGAGAAGACTGTGTTAAAGTTTCCATTTGATTTTGAATACACTGACCAAAAGGAAGGAATCAATGAAGCTAATAAATTTAGTGACAGGATACAGTGTCAATATTTTTGCAATAAATTTTCTAGAATCATCGATGTTGGTGGAAAACAATAATATTACTTATTGTTGTTTTTTTTAAAGACTTTTCTCATACCATGGAGTTCTACTCAGCCACAAAAAACAATGGTGATCTAGCACCTCCTATATTACCCTGGATAGAGCTGGAATCCATTCTACCAAGTGAAGTATCACAAGAATGGAAAAACAAGCACTACATGTACTCACCATCAAATTGGCATTAACTGATCAACACTTAAGTGCACATATAGTAATAACATTCATCAGATGTCAGGCAGATGTTGGGGGGAGAGAATGGGTATAAACACACCTAATGGGTGTGGTGCACACCGTCTGGGGGATGGACATACTTGAAGCTCTGACTTGGGTGGGGCAAAGGCAATATATGTAATCTAAACATTTGTACCCTCATAATATGCTGAAATAAAAAAAAAAATTTAAAAAGGCTTTTGTCTGCTGATTTCAAGACCTTGCTCTAGGAAACTTTAAAACTCTCCTGATTAGCATACTTTTATATAGTGACATAAACAATATAGCTTTCGCTTTGTTCAAAAACTATTTCCATTTTCATGGGCGGGGTTCCTTCTCATGTTTTTTTGACACATCAACCCTCAAGAAGTCTATTTGGTTATTTCCTATGGGACTGGGGTCCCACCCCTGGCTTCCTGAGAAAATTCTCCTAACAGCAAAAGTGTGCATTCAGTGTCCAGATAACAAATGACCACCAAAGTCAGTTTGGAATTTTCAACTGATATCATACCATATAATTTTGAACAGATAGGCTGCTAAGGGATCCTCTGGGAAAGTAGCACTTTCAATGACTCGGATATATCAGGGTGCTATCTGGAGGCACAGAAAAAGTAGTGGCATGACTTGGTATATATATATATATATATATATATATATATATATATTTCTTACTTATAATAAGAATGCTGTGATGTCCCATTTCTAGTCTTTGAACAAATTCTAGAATATTAAGTAATCCTGATTATTCTAAGATTAATCAACTCACTACCACATATCATTATAATATGGACATAGTGAGAGATAATAAAAATCATGATAATGATGCTCTCAGTACTTCTGTCTTTACTCATCTCAAACCAGGTGGGTTGCCTTTAGATTACATCAAATTATCCCATCATCCATTTGTTGGTGCCTGCTGTTTTTTCTGCCTGGAATTATTCAGATTTTCCCTTTCTTGTTATAGCCAAGAAAATGACTTGAGACACTTGAGAACAACTGATTAGATTAGAATAACCAGAACCAAATGATACACCAAAGTAAAAATTTATCATGTCAGTCTCCAAGCACAGGTAAGAATCATAAAATATGATCTTGGGTAAAAGTTTTATAGTAAATAGAAATAAAGGAAAGAAGACAAATTTAGCCATAAGAACAGACTTAGTCAGATACATAATCACGAGAGTCATGGAAAAATCTACAGCAGAAACACATAGACTTGAAGAAGTTTCCATATCAAGCCAAGAGTACAGATTCCCTTGATTTACCTTCCTAATTCTATATGTTGAGATTTCTGCCACATACTTATGATAAGGTACTTGGTAAACATACAATTTTTTAGTAGTACTGACAATTTCCTTTTCCCTGATAAGTGGAAAGATGCCCTCACATTTCAGATGCCCCATGGACAATGGCAGGATAACTTTTAAGCAGGAAAAATGTTTTTCAGTTGTGCTGAAGGAGAGTCTGCAGGAAGACTAACTCTCACCTGCTTGGATTTGGAAAACAAGTTTCAAATAGTTCAAAATACCAAATATAAATATTTTATATTAATATTTTATATAAATTATATATTTAAATATGAATATTTTTCTCATCATTACTATACCGAACATTATAGTTATTATTCGGGGATGCCAATAGAGTGAATCAGAAACTCATTAACATATCTAAGACTTTTGGTAAAAGAGTATATAAAGCAAAGGTGTTTGTTCATTAATAACTACCCAAATTAGCTATAACAGAAATGCCATTTGAAAACCTCCTTTCTCCTCAAATTGTAGAAACATCCACATCTTGTGAAGCTTCAGAGTGTGACCCTTATTTTTATGGTATATAGGCTACACGAGGTGCCAGAGGAGTGGCTCTGTTTTCAAGATTGCTTCTAGCTTTGGATTAAAATTTTTTATTCTATCTCCAGCCACAAAAACACACTAACAGCAAAAGTCCACTCTCACCAAGTATTCATGAGATGGTAACTTTTTGTCATCAAGGGAAATCATCTTTCCCTTCTCACCCTCTTTCATTTTTTATTTCTCTATCTGCTCTACTGAACAAGCTACCCTTTTCTCAGCTCCTATTCCTAAAGGTGCATGTCAAAACTCATTTGCTCAAGGATCCAAAAAAGGAACATGATCTACCTGCTTTAAGACATTTTGAGCTTCTTGTTAACTTCAGGATGAAGCACAAAGAAAAGGAGAGAAAAAAGAAAAAGGAAAATATATAAGAAAACAATTGTATAATGAAACAAAAAATGGTTACACTCTCGAATCACAATGAATGTTTTTTTTAATATAACAAGATATGAACATATCAAGGGATACATGCTTCCATTAATTTTGAGAAAGATGCAGATTTTTCTGAAATTAACATAGTCTACCCACCTAGTTCCAACAAACAATACTTTTCTCAGTATAGTGGAGCATAGTCACTTGGGTGAACTGGGAAAGAACTGAGTAATGCTCAACTGAGTTAGGTGAGATGACCTGCCCAGGGCCACACCACTGAAAAGAAGCAGAGTTGGAACTTAAACCAAGTTATGTCTGGGATTGAGTGCACATTCTTTCCACTTAAAAAAAAAAAAAAGATAAAATTGGGTGCAGGAGTCATTTTTTCATTTCTATTTAGGTTATTAACATCTGAGTTCTATTATATAGAAAACTGACTTTTGCCTGCATAATATCTAATTCTTCAGTTGCCTACTTAATGTCTCACTTGACCTAGTTAAAATGATATTAATGATGACGATGATGATGTTGGTGATAAGAGGTAACCATTAGTGAGAACTTACTCTACTCAGATATTTTTCTAACATTATAAAATCCAACTTAATATTCACATCAACAAGGTAGATTTTAGTATTGTCCCCTATTTTGCAGATGAGGAAAGTGAGGTTTATAAAAATTACATATCTTTCTAGCACCACATATACACTAAATGGCAGAGACACTTCTTGTTCTTAAATCAAGTTGATACCAAAAGGCATCTTTCTCAACACTGTACTATACCTCTCATATAGGTAAACCTTCCTTATTCTGTCTCAAATAACAGTTAACATTACACAATACTATCCCTTCAAGCCATCTAAAATATTTTATCTTGTTAACAGCCTTTGGTTTTTCTACAATGTTGGAGGAATTAAGTCCAAATTCTGTAGATTGATTTTTCACAATATGGACTTATGCTAACTTTCTATTTTACCCCTTACTACTCCTTTTAATGAATCCCCTGCTACAGTCCAAATGGCCCTTTCACTCTCTCCCTAGGGCACTATGCACATCCTTACCTCTGGCTGCTTTTGCTCATAAAACATATTCTATCTGGAATATTCCCTGTCCTCTTCTAATTTTAAAATACTACATAGCCTTGTTGATTGATCTAGCTTTCTAGTCCTCCAACTTCCATGGAGTTTCATGGACTATTCCACCCCATAAGGATTTGTCCCAATTCTGAAATCACAGTATTTAATATCTCTGTTACATTTTTTGTTCAATTGATCTTTCAGAGCCTTAGGACTTTTAAGCATCTTATTGTATTATTTAACTTTTAAAAAACATAAAAATTCAATTTTCTTCTCAATTATAACTCAGTAGGGTATGGGGGACTCTGTCATATGTGTCTAGATTTCCTTATAGCATATAGCTCTGTGGATATTTTGCTGGTGAATCCATTAAAATGATTTAATTTATTGTTATGTTTAGAATACATGAGTTTAGAACTTGAATACCGGAAAAAATCGGTAGTTATAAATTTACATTTGTTACAAAGTAAACATAACATTGTATCTGTTGAATTTTAGTAGCAAATGAATTTTAAAAATAAAAAATATGATATTATTACAGAAAAACAAATAATATTTACACCTGGAAGTTTCAGATATGTCTTTGAATGATATCTGATTCCACATATTCATGCCCTGTGTGATCTCCCCTTGAGTCTGGGCCAGAGACAGTGATCTACTTATAAAGAATAGAATTTTGTAAAAGTGATATGATGTCACTTTTGTGATTCAGTTATATAGGACTGACTTCCATTTTGTTGGTAGATTTTCTTTCTTGCTGGCTTTGATGAAACGAAGTTGTCATATCATAGAAGCCCACATGGCAAAGAATTGGGGGCAGCCTCTGGCCAGTTGCAAGCCATGGACTGAAGCCCTCAGTCCAGCAACCCATAAGAAACGAAATCTTCCCAACAACTAGGTCAATGAGCTTGGAAACAGATCCTTCTTCAGTTGAGCCTTCACATGAGACCCCAAGCCTCAACCACAACCTATGAAAGACCCTGAAGCAGAGGGCTCAGGTTTTCTCTTCTTGGACTCTCGATCAACAGTAACGGAGATGATACACGTGTATTGTTTTAAGTCATGTATTTTATACATTAAAAACTTTACTTCTTTCATGTACATTTACATGCTTCATTTCTATAAATCACCAACTGAGGCTTCTAAACCTTGGTTTATTGCAGTCCATATTCTTCACCTGAGCTAAAAGCAGCCAGGCATATAGTTCTGACACTAAGAGTAAACACTGAGAAGGTTTTCACACCTGCTACGCCTCGTTTCAAAGTTACAAGGATGCTGTGAGGTAGATTGATAGGTGGGAGAGATTTCTATATCATTGCCACGTTTTAGAAGATAGCAACACTAATAAACTCTTGAGGTTTACAGAAAAGAATGAACCATATGTCTATGGAGTAAAGGTGAATGTGAATTATAATTTAAGGTCTCACATCACGTGAGCAGTTGTGTCCTTCACAAATGCTTATGGTTTCCTTTGCTGTTTAATGGGAAAATGCACAAAAACAAAATGGATTATAATTGTGTGTGTGTAGGTGAAAAAATTCTCATTTTATTTGAGAATATTGCATTCGCTCTTGGTGAAAGCATTTAGCCTTTCATTTTCCCAGCAGCTGAAAAAATCGAGCCATTTGTAACACCTTAAGCTACATGAATTTGAGATTCCCACAAATACTTGTTCTCCTGAGACTAACCCCAGCATTGCTGCAGATAAACGTTGAAATACCTGCCCCTTCCGTGCGCGGACGGTATAAAATCGCAGAGGACTTCGGGGAGGTCTTCGTAGTTTCCCCCAACACTTGCTTTCACACCTTTTCATGCCACTGAGTAAACATTTTGTGTCTCTGTGTTTGTGTGTGTACAAAGTTTTATTGTGCCCAGAGGGAAGTGGCTCAGTCCTTCTTGGCAGGGGCTGCCTGCATGGCGGCCAGGACGTCACTCAGCTCCTCCCACTTCCTCTCAGCCCGGATGTGTGTCCCCTACTCCGCCCCCTGCCCTTTTCTTGATGACCTTGAGGGGCCGTCTGTCCTAGGAGACCTTGAGCAACTCCATGGCAGCTGCTTATATTGGGGGAAGTCACACCCCTCTTGGTTTGTGTCCCGCAGGAACTCGGTGTGTTTGGCCAGGGGCCCTCGGCAGCGACTGTGCCTCCGCTTGCTCACATTCCTGGTCACCTTGTGGCCCTTGTGGAGGCCCACGGCCGGCCGTGGGGTGGCGCAGAGCCAGGGCTGGAATCCCCCATGGCTGCTTCCGGGGAAGGACTGGCTTGAGCAAACATTTAACAGAGAACAAAATAATACCAATTGGCTCCAACTGGTAAGAAACTCAACATGTGATGCCAAGTTATAGTAGTTTTGTGGATATTACGCTCAGTTACTAATGTATTAAATAAATGTGTGTGGGGGGTGCAGAGAGTTCCCACGTACTTCATCCACAAAACAGCATGGCTTCAATTTAGGTATTTATGAGCAATATAAAAAATTTGTTAAATGTGAAGAAATGTTACATATAGCATATGTGTGTGTATATAATATGCATGCATATCTGTATATCCAATTTGTTTTTCAATCAATATGTTATTAATCCAGACATTATCCCTGGGACTATTTATGATCAAGCAATTAGAAAGTTCTCTGGAACTATCAAAGCTCCTTCAAAACTAAATAACAGGTCAGTCCTAGCGGGAGTTGGCATTGTGAGGTACCTGCAGACATGAAGTGCCTCTTGGATCCTACACAAAAAGGACTGGAACCTACCACTATGATTCCTTTTCAGCAGTACTCAAGGAATGAAGGAGAAGCGCTCTTTGTCCCAGAAAATTTGTTTCTAACATAACCCCCAACCCCAACCCCAGCCCCACACCAGAAGAACTGTACGTTTCATTCAGATTTTGTGCTTTGTTTGTCCCTTTCTAAGTCTCTGCCTTTTTGCCATTGTATTTTGCTACAAACTATTCATTCAGTGATTATCTTACTCCTCTCCTCAGGATTCGAAGAAGCTTTCAGAGATGTGCTGAAGTCAAACTTAAGGGGGGGGCGTGGTAATATCTGTGCTGAAGTCTAACTTAAGGGGCAGGGAATATCTGTCAGTACTTAAAACAGAACCCATTATGCTAACTGAGATTTTTCTACTGACATGCTAGTCAGAAGGCTGTGAAAATAATTAGGTTCTGGATTGAGCCCAGTTTCTTACTTACTGTCTAAATCATGATAATCCCTGCAGCTATACCTTCATTTTTGTAAAAGAAACAATTCCCTAAAACCATTCGTTTGTAAATTGGCTCATATTTTGTTGCTCTGTAGAAATTAACTCTGTGGAATATTTTTTTTTTTTGGGGGGGGGGAAGATTGTATCTAATAATCATTTTCAAGGTAGGACACTCACGCAGGGATTTTTGTCCATGGTGGCTTCCTCTGGTCTGTGATGCAGAGGACAAGGACCCACCCACTTCTTCATGCCTCCCTATTGATTCAGGAGTCCTGTGCTGAATGCCAGGCAGTGGGTGTGTCAGAGTTTGGGAAGAAGCTTCCTTCCAGTCACATAACCACCCCAGATGCAAGGGAGCTGGGAAATATCCCTAGATGAACATCTTTTTCCTACCACAAGTCTTTACTATAGAAGGAAGAATGAGGAGCAAGGGAAAAATATATTTGGAGGTCAGCTAGCTCTCTCTACCATTCTGTATCACAAATGATTAAATCTCATCATTTCTTGCTTAATTTTGCTTTAAAAAAACTAGCACTCAATTACATAATTTCTTATATCGGATTCTAATCATTTTCTGGTGGCTGGTTACAGAAAATGAAAAACCATTTTAGAGCAGAAACCGTAGTTGCCATCACAGGATCACTGCATTTACAGTCCTGGGACTCTAGTGAAGGGGGTACACTTTCCATTCCTGATGGAGGAGCCCCATCCCACTAAATCCCTAGTATTCATACCATGCACCAGGGCTTCAATGGCAAAAGGGCAGTTCTGAATATATTATACCTTACAAGTTAACTCATTCTACTTAGAGAGTTACTTACACCTTCTTCATAAACCTTGGATTTACCCAAGATAGGCTTCAAATATACTAACCAATGACTCTGTGGTTCCCAGAATGTCAAGACCAACTCGACCATAAACATTTACTCAATTTGTCAAAAGTGTAAATATGGCACAAGAAGCTTTTGTGTTTTTTGTAGTTTTTGCTTTGCTTTTAAATGAAATACCTGCAAGGGTAAAGAAAACTGAAATTTTCTGAATTATGATAATAACGTCACTAATAAAAATAATTTGCAGTTGTATAGTGTTTTAAGAATGTGATTTACTTTTCAAAGTACTTTTATAGTGTTTATTATATTTAGTTTTTAAAATTATCTAGTGGTATAGGAAGATGGGTATTATTATGTCTAATATAGCGTGAAGACATTTCATCCCAGGATGGGTAAATCAGTTTCTTATATTAATGTAGATTAGTACTAGAACTAAGACTAGAATGAATGCCTTTGGGATCATAATCCATTTGTTTTTCACAAAATGCAATGAATTTTAAGCTCTTTGACAGTAGGGAAGGGTGTGTTTTAATTTTCATTATAGTGCAAATAGCACAATGTATCTATTTGTACTTTGAATTTTTTTAAAATTAAAGAAACTGTCAGTATGAAGGCAGTGGTTTAATGATCGCTATTTAGCATATCCACCACCTATTTTAATTTTTTCCTGTTCCCATCATGGGCACAGAGTGAGGATATCTCCTATTGTATTGCTTTCCCATTATCTCTCAGCAGACCATTTCTGCAGTTTCAAGGAAATCATGAAAACAAATCATGAATAAATCCAGCATTTTTTATAACCCAGAATTTTATTGCTGCACTATAGGATTGTCCAAAATTTTTCTTCTTGATCTGAATGCAAAGATCATGGATGTGTCCTAAGTAGTTCAGTACCTTTTAGGAACTTATTATGAAAGTATGATCCAAATTTAGAAGTCTTCTTTCCTTTCAAATTGCAATGATTTTTGCTTGCTGAGTGCCATGTGTTTACTCTTCCTGTGTGGAATAAGATTTATTTTTGATGTCTTAAACTTAAATTGTTTGAGTTTCAAGAAGACCTAGGCTTGTTAATTAGTCTTCCAGGATTCAGTGGTCAAGGTTGTATTCCCTCACGATGGTCCCTTTGCCATTTTAGAAGTAGAAGTTGTATTCCCTTCCCAGCCTTCATTTTCCAGACTAAGAGTCCCTAACTCTTTAGTCTGTTTCTCTGAGGACATGCTACCCACATAAATCAGGCTTCCAAGGAAGCTAAAAGAGGTAATTATTATTTGCATTTTGGGCATTTAAAAACTCAAAGCTCAGAGGTGAGGATACTTAATTCTAGCTACTTCACCAGATTATAAATTTCTCCTGGGAATGCAGTTCCTTCTGTTTGTTTTATCTATATCTCTACTCCTTAAGATTCCTGTGATACAACCATACAAATAACCCTGACTCTAGGGCTCTGAATAAGAAATACATTAGGACCCATCAATTTACTAATCCCAATTCTAGTTACTAGGTCTCTCACAGCCAAGAAAAATAGACTTGTACTATTATCTAAGGGATTATTGTAGCAAGATAAAAAGTATGTTTAAATCACTGAAGTGAGAAATTCACTTTTACTTCCTGTATTACAAAAGTATTTAAGTCTGAATCATCTGGATCCATGCCTACCTGTCTTGAGTGATGTAGGGACAGACAATCCAAGCGTTCTGAAAAAAAATCATCCTCCTCAAACTACATGGTTTCTTGTGGTTTAGTTGCTGCTGAAGGACAAAGCAGAAGTTCTCTACAAGGTCTAATTTAAAGATTTTTTTTTCCTTCTTCGTTGGCCTCAGAGTTACATTTTAATTACAGTGCAATAATTTGAGGAACATTGGTAATAGGGAAAACTTTTAGACCTTTTGTTCTTTAGTGCAGTCAAGGGAAACCTCATTAGAGAGGATTTTCTTAGTTAGCAGGGCTTTGAGGTTAATGAGCTGTGAGTGATAATATATAGCAGTAATCCCTCCTGGCAATAACAGGTTGTATTTTATACATTCCTTAATCTCAATAGGAAAGGAGGTGATGGGAGAGAGTGAGAAGGAAACCAATTTAAGGGGCTCTGGGATGTTCCAAAAATCCCATTCTTAGTATGAATCATAATTGAAAACTTTACATGTTCAAACCAGAGAAGCTAAAAGTTGAATGAGTAAAAAGCATTTCTCCATAAACTAATTTCAGCAACAAAATGGTGACCTGTGTCTCCCAATCTGAATTGAATGAAGCTTCTCAGTGTTTGGCTTCACCGGGGACCAATTTCCTTTGACTGTCACAAAAAAGGAGCCAGCAAGTTTGGAATTGTGAATCTCAGATCAATCTAAGAGATGGAAAGGATGGCAGGATGGATAGGATAATGATGATAATAAGAGGACATCCTGAGCTGAATGCAATTTTAGGAATACAATTTATATCACTTAATTCCGAAGTAGGTTATCTCTGAAATGGACTGGAAAGTTTCATCAGGTGGCTCTATTTTGGGGAGCATTACAGTGGTCCATCACAACCTTTTTTTGCTCACCTCATTTGGCATTTTCTTTATTGTTAGGGATACTCTAGAAACCTACTCAGTTCATGCCAGAGTTTGAAGAAACAGGGCTTCCTTTTATTTTTTTTTTTATTTTTTATTTATTTATTTATTTTTTTTTTTATTTTGGCATATTATGGGGGTACAGATTTTAAGGTTTCAATAAATGCCCATTTCCCCCCTCCCCCCAAAAGTCTGAGTCTCCATCATGACCATCCCCCAGATGGTGCACATCTCACTCATTATGTATGTATATACCCACCCCCCTCCCCCCTCCCACCTCCCCCCTCCCACCTGCCCAATACCCTATTACTGTAGTACCTATGTGTCCACTTAGGTGCTAGTCAGTTAATACCAGTATTCTGGAGAATATATCTGGTGCTTGTTTTTCCATTCTTGGGATACTTCACTTAGTAGTATGGGTTCCAGCTCTAACCAGGAAAATATAAGATGTGCTATATCACCATTGTTTCTTAGAGCTGAATAGTACTCCATGGTATACATATACCACATTTTATTAATCCATTCTTGGATTGATGGGCACTTGGGCTGTTTCCACAGCCTTGCAATTATGAATTGTGCTGCTATAAACATTCGAGTGCAGGTGTCTTTTCTGTAGAGTGTCACTGGATCATTTGGGACAGGGCTTCCTTTTAAGTAAGTGTCAGACCTCGGTTTGCTGATCAACAGTGTATCTTATTTGTGTGGCATTAGACACACTCATGCCAAGAAAGGAAAGAAGCAAGAAAAAATGAAGTTCCCTTTCTCCTTCTTTGCCAGTTTGGGTTTTAGAGGTTTGTATCCTTGTGTAACAATCAATGCTTTAGAGTCTTAAAAAAATAAAGTTCAAAATTCTTGTCCTGACAACTAGGAGTCATCCACGACTTGGCATTATCTAATCTTGCTGTTTTACCTCTCATTTCATTTCTCCAAAACCCCTCTGTTAGAGCCAGGCTGGGATACTCACTCTCTTCTAAATACTCAAAGCCCTTTCCACCTTTGCTTGTTAGGTTAATGCTGCCTAGAATGTTCTTCTTTACTTCTAGATATCTGCCTATTTCTGTTCTTCAGGATCTAACTTAGGAAAAAAGAAAAAGAAAAAAACACCCACCTTATCTACGCCATGAAATCTTCCCACTACTTCATTTATAAAAAAGAAAAAAAAGAACTCTTCTTTACCTCTGTAAGTACCATTTTTGTGAATATGTATAAAAATATATTGAAAAAAATTTGAAAGTGCTATATAATTTAAAAAATGCTTCTGAAATTATTGGTACTATAGTGCCTTTTTAATAAAACACATAGTATTTTAATGCTAAAAACGTAGAAAGAAAATCATTTTCGGATGAAAGTCCCACAACTCAAATATATTTTAGATGAAAAAAGCAAAATTATTTTCCTCATTATTATTTTATTATAAATACATGAATATTTAATTATCTACCAGTCTCTTAGATAATTCTTTGGTGAGTTTGAGAAAGCATTCTTATGAGTGAAGATTATTTGAGCTGAGAAAATACTTACCTCATCTAGTTGTCTCAAAAAACGTAGGAAATACCACCCTTGTTTTAACAGAGACCTCCTTTCTGGGTACTGGACTCCTGAGAATACTCATCAGCGTTTCTCTCCCTTGGCTCTCCTGGAGGAATCCTGCCAAATGCCTCTTCCCTTGTAGAGCTCTCACCAACAGAGAACTCCCTTTTTGTTTATCTCTGCAAATGAGGTAAAGCAAAGGATCTCCCTCATTTTATTTTTTCATCCCGCAGTGGAGCCAGAGACACCAAGAACACTCCGGGTTGAAGTGCATGTACATTGTTCTACCCAGGGATATAGTGTCAGGGCACATCAGGCCTCTGCAGTTTTGCACTCTGTCTGCCCTTATTCAAGTCCCTGGGGTTCAGGGTCAGTGTCTCAGTGTGATTGCTGTATGCACTTCTTTATCTTTATAGGATCTGAAGTTCAAAAGTGATTCCTTGTGTTCTACCTTCTACTTGAAGTACCTCTTCTCTTTCAACCTGCAAATACCCTCCTTCACACCACTCACTCATTTATATTAATTTGTATTTCCTGTCTTTGTTTTATCATGTTGACTTGAGATTTTGGTGATTTCTGAGACACATCTGTAGTGACTCCTTCAGCAGAAGAGTTAGATTGATTGCTGAGTCCTTTAATTTTACAACCTCTTATGTTAGTTCTTAATAATCACTGAGTCAAGATTTGATTGAGAGAGTAAGCATCGATTGGCCGTTTGAAAATTATAGGTCAATAAAGAAAATACATAAACCATTTCTCTATGGTTTTTAGTGGGATAAAATTTTAGAGAAGAAAATCTAGGTGATTGGGGCAACTTTTTCCATTTTTCTCCCAATCATAACATTGAGCCTTTTGGCACTTAAGAATGAAATTTTACTCATTTCTTTTATCACACTACACAGAAGAAAATAAATGCTTTGATAATAGATGCTTTTTTACTTCTGTGTATCCTGTCTATTAACCAATACAGTATTTTACACATGGTCTGTTTCATAGAATCGCTGTGATGTGGATGTTGCTTATTCTCATGGCTTAGAGTGGTGCCACCATTAAAGGTGGCCTCATCAATGAGACAGATACAACCCTCTCCTTGAAACTGCAGATCACCTTAGGGGAAACTAAGGGAGATGTATGCTCTATAATAACTACAGCCAGAAGCATATATATCACCTTAAAATATTAAGATGACTTATGCTTGATCAATATTAAGAGTATCTATATCTGGCTAATTGAAAAGAAGTCTAGTACTATTTGAAATTTTCTGTATAATTCATCTGGCTTGCTGGTATGGGGGAAAATATAGGTGGAGGAGGGAAAAAAAAGAATGAAGTTTTGCATTAGTCACATAACTCCAAATAGGCTTTTAAATAGGCAAGGGTAGGTAAGGAGGGACTGAGGTCATTTGTGTTACTTAAAAATGAATTATTTCAATAACACTGATAACACAAGTTGAAAGAAATTTGGAAATAAAGTATATTACCAGAGTCATATTGTTGGTGACAAGAGAACTAAAAAAAAAAAAAAAAAAAAAAATAGGGGAAAAAAATAACTGGATGGTAATATTTTAAAGGGTAACCAATGCTCACCAGCAGCTGCAGTAAGACATTAAGTAATAGAGCACAGTAATGTTAACTGCTCTCCTGGTAAGCGTGGTAAATGAAATAAACCCCAGCATCCGGGGTATCATTAATCTATAGTGAATAATGGCAGTGGTAGTGTAAGGAGATTAAAAAGGGCATTGTAAACATTTGTGGCTGTATAATATACAAATTAAAAATGTGAGAACGCTTGCAGCTGCATAATCTACAAATTAAAAAGTGTAATAGCATGGCATTAATTACGGGCTGATCAATTCCCCCATAATTGCTGGCATGTAGATGAACAATTATAGGTCCGAAATGTTATTTGAGAAAGAGACATTGACCTTGGAACTGTAAGGAATGATACTCTGTTATAAGGTAATACAGGATCCTATCAAATTTGGTTCCAGTATTTGTAGCAGCCGCCAGCTCAGCGCAGGGCTGTAATCACCACACTATTTCTTTCGATTATGGTGCCAGAGGGGTTACACATTGTTTTCTCTTTTTGAACAGAAACACCCAGTGACCTTCAGCCTTCTGAAAATGGGACCATCAGGCCTCATTTCCAAGTTCAAACAGTTTTAATAAAAATGAAATAGCAGGAGATAATGTACTTTACTCTTCTAGTCCAACAGAACAGTGTGGAAAGTTGGAATGACAAACTTTCTTCAGATGTGAACATTCCGACTGGGAATGTGCCCGTAGATCAACTATTTTCAAGCTGATAGTCAAGGAACCAGAGACTCAAATATTTATTTGATATTGGAAGTCAGAACATTTATCTTTATTCTCTAGCCCTCAGCCCCCTTCATAACAGAGGAGACAGCAAAGCTCCGCTTTGATTGACAATTTGCTGTTATGATGACCAATAAGATAAGTGAGCTAGGATCTAGCAGAGCAGTTGCTACATCAGACGTGTGGCTGAGGTATCACACATTAGCTCTGTTAGTACCGTTCTTGACCTTGAATTATAACTTGACATACGGGAGTTGACAACGTTTTCAGTCCCTTTCATTCATTTGTTAAATGTCACAATCTGGATTTTGCTCGCTGTCCCTCACTGAAACTGTCTTCATCGAGGCCACACTAATTGCCAGTCTAATAGACGTAGTTTACACCTCACCTTACTGACCTTCCTGTGGAATTGGACTCTGCTGACCACACTCTTTATCGAGAAAGTCTCTCCTAGCTTAACAGTTGCCAACTTTCAAGGCTGCCTCATCTTTCTTTACATTATCCACGTTAGTGATACCAACAATATCAACCTCATTCTTCCTTCTTTCCTACACTCCGTTCTTTCCCAGTGGAGTTCTGTCTACTTCTTGGGTATCTCAGAGCTAAATCTCTGGTCCTGACCTCTTCTCTAAACCTCAAAACCTACAGCTAAAACCCTACTGAGCCTCAGCAAATGGAGGGCTCAGCCCTTCAAAGTCCCATGTGCACTCACACAGGAGCCATGGAGTCAGAACCCTCCCTCCTTCTCCCCCAGACTAGCCAGACTGGGCTGCCCCTTCCATCCCTTAAGCTCCCAAACCCCTTATGCCAAGTCAATCACCAAGACCTTTTCATATACTCCTCTAGGGTTTTTTCCCCTCATATCTTATTCTATCATTCCACTCTTACTCTCTTCTTTGCCTTTGACCAAGATTCTTGCCATAGCCTCATAGATTTTTTTTCTCCTCCACTTTAAGTACTGCTACCAACACACATTTTCCAACTTATTCTCCATAGGACTGTCCATAGTCATCACTGGTCCACTTGTAACTTTTCAACTGCTTGGTATTTTTACTGAGTAAAGCTGAGCCATTCATTATAACCCACAAATCCTGGTTGCTGCTTAATTCTCCAACCGTATACGCTGTTGCTTTCTGATCTTGCATGTGAGTTCCAGCCCTAATTAACAACAATAAAGAATACTTTAAACCAAGACAGCTTTATTAAACCTCATGGCTTTTGTATATACTGTCCCCCCTGCTTGGATTCCTGTTCTCTCTTTTGTCTCTAGGAAATGTCCCATCATTTTTCAAGGATTATTTTACACATCATTTCCAGTGGGAATTCTTCCTCGTCACCCCAGACAGAGCTACCACTTCCTTACCTCCTTATCCCAACAGATGCTTCAGTTACCACACTTTTCACAACGTGCTGTTTGTCTAAATGGCTGTCCCCTTCCTGTGAGAGATGTGTGTCTTTGTAAATGTTGTTCCTATCAGAAAGCCTGATGTCCAGTAGGCATGCAATGATGTTTATTTTGTGGATTATTTCAAAGTTAGTAAAACCAAAATAAGTGCTTGACAATTAGAAATAAAATGGTGAATGGAGGCTGGGCACGGTGGCTCATGCCTTTTATCCTAGCACTTTGGGAGGCTGAGGCAGAAGGATTGCTTGAGGCCAGGAGTTCAAGACCAGCCTGACCAAAAGTGACATCTATATCAAAAATAAAAATTAAAAAAAAAAGAAAGAAAAATTAGCTCGGCATGGTAGCCCCCACCTGTAGTCCCAGCTACTCAGGAGGCTAAGGCAGGAAAATTGCTTGAGCCCAGGATTTTGAGGCTGCAGTGAGCTATGATGATGCCACTGCGTTCTGGGCCAGGTGACAGAATGAGACTCTGTCTCAAAAAAATTTATAAAAGATGGATAGAGCACTACGCTGCTTGGATCACTTTGCTTAATGTTAAAGCAGTTGCAGTGGAGACAACAACAATAGTAACAGCAGATAACAACACTAATAATAGTGTAGCCAGTTAACTAGTATAACTAATATAACAAGAGTAATTCAAATTCTAATCACTTCCTATATCCCAGATATGTGGCTTTCTTTTGGAGTGAATTGTCTCTTTGGGTCTTCACAACAGATAAGATAACTGAAACTTAGAGAGTTTTTACAAAGCTTGTTCAGAGTCACATAGCTAGAATGTGGTGGAGCTGGAATTCAATCCATGGTTACCCAATTCCAGAGTCCATTCTATTTACCATTAGTTATTCCACCTCTCTCATCCCCTTCCCCCTCTACTTCCCAGTACTCATTAAATTATATTTTCATTGAACAGCTCATTTTTTATTAAAAATACAGAATAATATGTTATTTTAGATTTGTTTAGACACAGAACATTCATCCTTGTCTAGGCATCCTCTTAGCCTGCAGATTTAAAAATAAAAAAACACCTAAATACTTTGAAATGAGACTGACCCCAATGAAGCTTTCATTTGAAGCATTTTAAGCAGTCGCATATCACACATACATAACAAACAAATTTTCAAATAATACTAGCTCCTTCTCCCAAAGTAATATTCATCAATTTCTCTACTCGACTGTTCCTTCTATTCAATGCAATTATGGAGATTTGAAATACACAATAGATATTGATTCAGTCTCTCACATAGAGTCCATTTAAAAATAAGAACTTAGAAGGACATTTTGAGTAAAACCATTTGCATAAAAAGTAAAATCCTGGAATACAGCTTCAGTTTCCCATCTCAAAAGAAGCCAAAAAAAAAAAAAAAAAAACCCACACATAAAATTAAAGAAGCAACTATTTTCAGGAACTTTTAATAGAATCTCCCCTTTGTGCTAATCAAAATAATTAGTGTTTCTATTATTCCTTTGGAATCTCACTGTAGAACTCTTCACTAAAGAAAGGAATTGAATGGTTTAAACAAATGATTAGCATTTATATTATTACAGGAGCAATACACAAGAACTTTATTTCCTACAAATTAGAATTCAGAGTTATGAAGGCTAGCAATTCTACCATTATACTGGAAGTTTGTGCAAACTTACCATGGAAAGGAATTTGCTATAAAGTTTATAAGATTGGACCTATGGAGGAAGAAAACACAAGAAACAGGAAAACAAAAAGAAGAGAGTGCTTTTCAAGTGTCAGAACAAACTTGCCCTCAGCTGGTCCTATGCACATGGTAGACAATCAGTGGCCCCTTAGAATGGCACTGGAGCATCTCTCACGCTCTTGCTTCTGTTCCAGAGAAACTAAGACTGCTAGCAAATCTAAGAGAGTAAGAGGAAGAATTTAAGATTTACAGTTCTTTATTGGCTTCTCTACAGAAATATTTTGAAGAGAAAAAAAATCTCAAATTTAGAAAAGTAGTACATTGTTCAAATAAGTCAAATAATCTGGTTACTATTAGAACTAAATAATTTTGATAAAAATCTGTTTTGTGAATAAGCTAACTCAGTTTGAGTGATACAGTATAGACATAACATCCATTAAGAAAATTGAAGTTCTTCATTTCCATGGCATCATTACTAATTTTCTGTTAAGTGTTAGAAACACTTGCAACCTCTCTGTAAGGTTTCTCAGTATCTCTCCACTTCTCTTTATGTGATTTGGATCACTAGAGAAAGCTCTAGCGTGCCCCTCTTCCCCTGATCCCAACCTAATTCAGATGCAAAGAGGAGTTGCATGAACAAGAATGGATCATCAGTTTCAAGATCATTGACTGGAACAAGATGTCAGAGTCATGGTCTCTTTCCGAGTTACATCCCTGGGTCCCTCCTTCAATTCTCCTGCAGCAGGGCAACATAGAATGTGCCTTGGCCTCCTTAGGCAATGGAGGTGTATCCAACCTGTGAAAGATTTAGGAGAAGCAACTTAGAACTGCCTGCTCTAGGCTCATGACAAACTTTTATAGCCCTTCAAATTGTTCTCTTCTTCTCTTTATATTTTTTTAAAAACTTATTTTAGAACGACAGGAAGTTGCAAAAATAGTACAGAGAAATCTCCTGTACCTTTCACTCAGCTTTCCCCAATGACAAGGTTGCCCATAACCATAGTACAAAATTACCACAATTTACAGGATACTGAAGTGTTCCATTTCCATCACCATAAAGAAATACCTTCTAATTATCCCTTAACAGTCAAATCTTCTCTCAACCCTAACCTTGGCAATCATCTACATGTCCTCCTATCTTTGTGTATGTGTGTGGGAGAAGGCATTATTTTCACAATTCATATGCTTTGTAGAACCAAGAAGAAATTTTTCTGTGGACGAATGCATATAGTAAATGCTATGTGTGAATACCTTTTATTGCAGATTCACGATGCACAGCAATATATTAAATATCCTAAGTTTATAAGCAGGAAAGAAAGTTGGATAATTTTATTTAACATAGTATTTTTTCAGACATTTGAGCAGTGAACATTTTTTATATTGTTTGACTACTATGTTGCATGCTGGGGGGGGTACTCCTGAAGTAAATTTGAAAGGAGCTGCCCTACATAATGATCTGCTTCCAAATAAATTGTTCTACTCACTATTCTTTGCACATGCCATAAGTATTGCCATCTCTACCTTTCTGAGTTATATTTTTTACTTGCTTGAAATGCCCTCTTCATTTCTTTGGCTGGTTTAAACCTAGTGCCTAGCACAGGGGCCTTCATGAAACAACTCTGGATCTCTTTAGCAGAGCAAGCTAATATGGAAAGGAATAAAATTTGCTTAGAGGTTGACATGCTATTCTCTTTTTTTTCTATGTCCCAGTAATAACTCTGTGGCCTTGGGCAAGTTACTCAACAGTTCAGAGCTTGTTTGTTATTTACAAAATGTAGATAATAACAACTCTAGGAATATTGTGATTATTTAATTTGACAATGTATAGAAAGAGACTGGTGCATACTAGGACTCAATGAATGCAAATTCTCCCAAACTTCCAGTCCAAAGTAGGTTTTACCATCTGTGAACTGCTGCAACACCAGTAACTGCTAGAAAAGCTAGATAACGTTTTACCCTAAAATAGTGTGAGATACTTGCTATCAATGTTAATTTATACATATCAAAATGAAGATTAAAAAGGAAAAGAAAGTATAAGAAAAGGTGTGGCAGAAGAAGAACATTTTGTAAAGGAACCAACATAGACTCAGCTGGAATGACTTAAAGAAGTCCCCAGAGAAATGTGAACTCCAGAGATCTATCTCTTTTCTCATATTTACAACATTAATGACTTCTGGGACCTTTTGGCAAAGGTACTAAGATAGTGTCTCATATTAATGCTTAATATTCTCTTTTTTGCCACAAAATTACTTGCTAAGAATATAGCTTATCCTTTGTTCATTTGTTCTCCTCCCCCCTTTATTCTATCCAGACCACCATCATATTTTCTTGGATAACTCAAATTGCCTCCCCATTGCCTTTCATCTTGTTTTCACCATTTCAGCCCTCACATTGCAGCAAAGTAGAACCAATTAAAATATAGTGAACATGTTGCCACACTGTTTAATATCCTATATTAGTGATGTCTTCAGTATTTTTAGGATAGATTTTAGACTCCATATTTCTTTTTGATTTTTTCCTTCTCTGTCCCCCCTTCATGATGTCTTTTTACTTTCTCCCTTTGTACGTTCAACTTCAGCCCTACAGAATTTCTTTCATTTCCTCAGTTGGACTATGTTCTGTCTGAACCTTCTGACTCTTGCACATGCCAACTACTCTTCAAGGAACATGCTTCTTGCTCTCCTTCTTTTATCTGGCCTCTTTCTGTTCTACTCAACCTCTAGTTCTCAGATTCAATGTTACTTCCTCAAGAAATCCTTCTCTCACTTTCCAGGCTTATGTTGCATGCTCCTTTAATTGGCCCTCATAAGACCTCGTACTTCTTTGCCACTGCATTCATTCCCACCCCACATTTTAAGGGCCTGTTTACTTGTATATATTCTTCATTGTGATGCAAACCCTAACCTTCTATGTCCAGCCTGTTCATAATTGCATCCTCAAAGTCTAGTTCAGTGACTAAAACATAGAAGGTGCTTAGTAAATATTTGTTGACTATATTAATGAACAAAAGCATTTTCTCTAGGCCACAGATGGAACCAGGGAACATCACACAGCCATAAATAATGGGCAATGACATAGGGGTAAAGCACTAATAGTGTTGGTAAAGGGACCCAAGTCAACGTCTCTCCCACCATGTTTTCCCATGTACTAGTACCACTTAGATATGCAGTGACTCTCCCTTATAATAGTGATCTCTCTTATGTTACATTTTGTATTACCTCTCAAAATGAATAAAAATATACTGTGGGCTGTGAAAAATGATCCTTAAATGTTTGTAACCCATTTCCTATTATGGCGGAACACCTTCAGTAAAACTGAACTTCTCATATCCAGGTCAAATGGTACCACATTAGTGTCAGATTGGATCAAAATGAAATCCACCCATCCCTAAATTTTTGAAGCCAGTCCTCACCCTCAATGTGAGTCAATAAAGTTATAAAGCCTTTCAGTTCAGAATACAAAACACCCCATTGCACATTTCCTATTCCATATTTCTAGGCTAACTTATTAGAGATGCATACACCATTTGCTGTTGCTTTGTGACATTGGCAAATGCTTTTAAATCTTCTAAATGTTTTTTAAAATGTGTGAAATGTGTTCTTTTCAAGGATGTGAAAGTGAACTGAGGCCAAGTGGCAGTGGGTGTGTTGGCTATAAATCTACTCAATACATAAATATATGCATATTGAATTTTTCATCACCAGGCAGACTATAAAATATCCACCTTGTTGAATGTGTTATTTGTAATGTGCAAAGTTCACACTGCTAAGAGAACCATAACTTTTGCATTCATATTTTGTTCTATGACATGCAAAAGTGAGTTTATTTTTCCTGAAAGATAAAACTAAAGTTTTGTGAAGACTGCATCAGATTAAGAGCTAGATATAAAAAATATTTTGACTATTCGAGAATAGATTTTAGTCTATTACTTCATATTAATTGTAAAATTATTTCCTTTTGTTTTCCAACATATGTATACCAAGTTATCATTACTTTAATCTTCTGAATGGATGTAATAAATATGACAGTGTTTTTAAATTTCAATATAAAAATTATTTATTTGCACATTATGCCTTTTATGTATATATACACTCTCCATTATACATATACATATAAAATGCTAAAAGTTATAGTATTTAGACATTTAGTAGATGGATTTGTCCACATGGTTATTTGCCACTTGACTCCCCCTAAAAAGAAAAAAAAGGTTCTTTCAGTTAAGTAGGTCTCAAAGAAACTGTCTCCTCTTAAATAAGTAAAAGGATAAAAAAATCAATGAGGACAGCACTGTCCTTTGGAGAATGGACCTTGCCTTTAGGGTTTCTAATCTACAACTGATTTAATAAGATTTATTCTTTTTGTGATTTATGAAACACTACTTGTAGTTGAGAAATAATTCAGCATTATTCTGGACAGGATATGAAGAATGACTCTTTTCAGCCTTTAAAAGGAGCTTATTCTGCTATTCTTTTAGGCAAAGAAATAAGACTGCTAATCTTAGATACTATTCCCCCGCAGATGGTACTGGTCAGATCTTGTTCCTTTGGATGAAAATGTGAATTTTATACCTTTATTACAGTAAAAGAATTGAGCCACAGCTTAAAAAGGGGATGTGCTCCTAGGTAAATGGCAAACTGCCTCCATTCTGGACTGCAGTACTTGCTGGAAGCAATTTTTTTTTTTTTTTTTTTGCTATGAAAAATAAGAAAGACTCAAATACATAAATTGTAGCAGATGCTTCCTTAACTTACCCTAGTGAAATAATTTTGACGGGTGGTTATGAATCTATAAGTAATGTTTACTTCTGAAATGTCATAATTGCTTTTAGAACTATTTGAGGCATTTTGAATTGTATCTGTTTTTATTGTAATATGGAATTGTATTGCCATTTTATGAAGTGGCATCTTTTTGATGCATGGAGGTTCTGGGTACATTTGTTATCCATCATGAGGAAACCAGATAAGTAAATATTACAACTATAACTGAAATGCTTCTTTTTTACATGAATAAATGAAAACCATTTTGAATCTGAAGGCAGAAACACTCTATCTGCAGACTGACAAATTGCATATTTGTTTGGTTTCAAGAAACTGGTGTCTGGATTCTACACTGTGACTGAGGGAAATGTCTGTCTCCTGCATGACAAAGCCTCTGAGATGGAGGAGCTGTCTCCTTGGTGGAACTAGAAGAGGTCAACTGAGTGGACCATAAAGAAAAATGGTCCTTGTCTATAATATTTCTATTGAATGGGATAAGATTGCACAGTCTTTCCATCTGATACACTGTGGCTTGTCTACATCGCTACATCACAAAATTCTCTTCAGCTTGCTAATTCTTTCCATAAATACTTACTAACATATAACTTTGCACAAAGTATTATTAAGAAGTAGTTTGTTAAGACCCCTTTGAACACTTATAATTCTGTGATTAATCTGACTTTAAGATAACCCCCAAACACTGACCATATTGAGTGATTTTTTTTTTCCATATGTGGTCTACCTTGGAGATATATGGTCTGATTTTCTTAACAGCTAAAGCAGTACAACCAGCCTCTGGAGAAAGAACTACTTTGTGGAAAACTGATCAAGCAATTCAAACGAATAACCAAGTTTTTAACTTCTGACATGCATTTAAGGTTAAAGGAGCTTTTCTGGGAGCCAGATGTCAAATGAATTAAAATAATTATATCTGGTAGGATGATTTATTCATGTTGAGGATTGTTTGAGTAAGATCAGGTGGGTGATTGGCTGCAAGGGTACTTAGAATAAAGGGAATAGGTTTAAAGACAGAGAAGCCACTACACCCTGCTTCTCAAACTATAACGGGGATACCAGTCTCCTCGGTGTCTTGATAAAATCTAAACTCTGATGCAGAATTTCTTGGTTAATACCCATGATGCTGCATTTCTAATAAGCTCTCAAGTGATGTCAATGATACTGGCCAATTGAACACACTGAGAAGGAAGGTTAGACAATGTTACAAAGTATTCAAAGACTATGGACAATATCTTCAAAATAATGGTTTAATATAAATTTGGCAAGGTAGGAACTATGTTCTATTTTCTTTGGCACAATATCAGTGTTTGTCCATAGAGTTCATTTCTCAATATTGATAATATTGTCAAACCCCTATTCTTCAAATGCAATGGCATTATTAATTTACTTTATCTTAGGCATGGCTTTCATCATTCCTAAAAACAAGACATGAGAAAATGTCATTACCATTTTCAAAGTAAGGATCAAAGAAGTTACTACAAACTATAGACTAGTAAGATTTACTCTAGACATGATTCTAGAATAGTTATTAAGAGACTGGCTTATAAGTGCCTAAGAAAAATTAGCCACATATCAGCCACAAAATAGGACTTCTTGATTATCTACTACACAAGTCATGTTCTAATAGACGAGTTTCTTTGTCAGTAGATATTTCTAGTCAGGATTTCCACAAAATATTTGACAATGTCATTCTCATTAAATTTCAGAACAAAATGTAAACTAAATAAAAGAAAATGTTCTTTTACTCATTAATATTTGAATAACCATATCAAAATAAGGCTAATTGATTAAGGTACACTAGTAGAAATTGTTAGAGTTACACTAATATTAATAGGTTAGCTCTGCTCTTTTTTATCTAACAATTTTATTATGCACAGTGGTCCCTTGGTGTCTGTGATGGATTGGTTCCAGGACTGCCCACAAATACCAAAATCCCTGGATACTCAAGTCTCAGATATAAAATGGTGTAGTATTTGAATATAGCCATGTACATCCCTCCATATCATTTAAATCATCTCTAGATTACTTATAATACCTAATATAATGTAAATTCTATGTAAATACATTGTCGTACTCTATTATTTAGGGAATAATAACAAGAAAAAAGTGCACATGTTCAATAAAGATATAAATTTTTTTCCAAATATTTTCTATCCTCGTTTTGTTGAGTCCTCTGATGTAGAACCCATAGATATGGAGGTTTGATTATATTAGATAATTATAATAAAGAGACATTGACATCTACATTTTACATAGCATTGAGCTGTGAGGGATAGCAAGGATATTGACAGGCTACTGAAGTGACAAGTCATATATTAAGCCTGTGTAAAAGTCAATGAATGCTTTCTTCTAACGGTCTCTATCTTATGGTCTATTATAAAGTTTAAGTATAGGAACTCTTAAAATAAAATGCAAATTTTTATAATAAATGTGTAAGATTCTCAAAGAAGTCTGCATGTTTTAAAAATTAACAATCACTGTTTGTGCAATCCAAGATAGGCAAAATGAGGGTATAATCAAGAAGCTCTGCATGATGAACATAGACTTGAGATTGTCTGTGAAGTGCAGGTGGACATATGGGCAGGATGACATGGTTACAGTGCTTGTTTATGTTAGAAAAGATTGAGAGGAATAACATAAAGAAGGTGTGGGATCAAAAATGTGCCTGGCCTGTGTGGAAATATGGAAGACACTATTCATAAAGGGTGAAAAGGCTGTGTTGCAATGAGGCAAAACACAACATCTAGAAAAAGTCATGCTATTGTCACATGTTTATTTTCACTTTATAGATACCAATTTATTTACTGTTCATTAACTATTGGATTTAAATGTGGTTAATAAATGTTTTGAACCCCCATAAAAATGTTCAATAAAAGAATGAGATTCTAAGTGAATACGCAATACAAGATATATAACTTTCTTTTTCAAGGGGTACCAGTTATACAGCGGAAGAGGATTTTTGGTATTTCAGACTCAGGATCAACGGCAGGGACATGGAATTGGTAAACCTCCTGCCTCACAGCGCTACATACCTGGAGACATTTGTCCCTCTGGTTACACTTGCCTGAGCTCAATTTTTTCTTACTTCAATTTTCTTTCAACATTCTCACTGGCCTCCTTTTGGCTTTCCTCAGCGGAATGTTTTAGTATAAATCAAACTGGATTGGGAGGACTGTGGCTGTCCGTGTGTGTGTGTGCGTGTGTGTGCACGGGCTGAGTGAAGTACAACCTCGAAGTCACAGATGGCACATTAGAAAAAAGAAATATAGTAAAATGAGTAAAATATATTCTCATTCACAATTTCCTAGAGGCCCCTTGGTTGTTAATTGAAACTTTTGTCTACTTTATTGAACAATAAAAGTGGCAGCAACTACTCCCACGTGTCCTTCAGTATTAAAAAGAGGATAAAGGGTTCCAGGCAAAGGTGACAGAAATTAATGCGGCGAGCCCAGCTATCAAACACTCTGATATGTGAATTGCCTGATATTTCTATAATGCTGTCTTATGATTGGAAATGTTATCGCTTCTATTGAATCAATAGAAAATGTTAAAGCTCCACAGAACCCCAATTACAAACTAAAGCTGGAAGGTTAACATCTGGGAGCAGCAGAGATAGAAACAATCTCTATTGTCATACCTTCCTGACAAGTAAATGTCAGAAACATAACGCCTTCGCCTGGTCTCAGCACGGAGCACATGTAAAAGAGTGATTGTAAGGCTGCCTCAAGTCAAATCGCCTGTCATCTCAGCTTTGACACGGAATTACTTTTGTTTTATGCATCTATTAACCTTGAACTATCAGCATTTGTTTTAATGTTCCAGTCTGAAGTGACCTAAATGTTCTTCTCTCTTGCAGAGGGGATCTGTGAGAGAAAGGAGCATGTAGCCCGGGTCTGGGCTGGTCTTTATGAGAAGGCAGAGTGTCCGTGATTGGAGGAGCCCCTTTCTCCCAAATGGCAATGCCCTGCTTAGAAATCTACCATTATGAGGGCACTCCTTTATTTGTGTTTTAAACCATTGCCCTTTTCATTAGATTGCCCTGTGGGAATGCAAACATCACATCTGTGACGATATAGTTACCAAATAACCTGTTTAAAAGAGGTCCTTGGAGGGAAAGTAGAGGAGGGGCAGAAAGAAGAGAGTTCCATTTTTTATTGCAAAAGGTGATTCAGGGAGATCAAGCAAGTTGATTTTGACCTGAATCCCAATATTATCCTATTTCATATCTCTTTTCACTATTGCTAGACCTTGATTTTAGATGTTCTACATCTCCCAACATTAGCTTACCTGGCATCCTTTAAAGAATGCCCATCTCAGTTTCCTTTTTGTATCACTCTACATAAGGCAACCCTAAGTAGAAGTTGTACTCCACTCTTTCCTTTTTGATGCATTATTTTTATTTATTTATTTTTGCTAAATCCCAAAGCAACTTCAGTTTCATTTGACTCATGGTACCAAATTATGAAGTAATTCTTTTTCTTCTATTCTTTTTATCCTACATGGTGGTATCTGAGTCTGGGTGCTAGAAATCCTACTTTGCCCTTGGTCTAGTACTCTCTGTACCCAAAAATATATTTTGGTCAGTTTTTCTCTGAAGCTTCTTGTCAGGGATAAGCCTGCACCTTTTTGAGGTCCTGTTTCTTTACCTGGATGTCCAGGCTAGATGCAGCTTCGTCTGCCCAGGTGGGGGGTAACTCAATAGAAAGTTCCATCTGAACCAGAGCCTGTTTTCAACACAAATTCTTTACTACTTTCAGAAGACAACTTCTAAGTCTTCCTGTTTGCATTCTCCTTGAGTTTTCATTGTCATTGCCTGTCTGTGTAAGATCTCAAATTCTCAACTTATTTGCCAAAAGAGGTGACTACCATACCTTTCCTTTATTGGTTAAGGATTCTAGCTCTCTTCCATTCCTTAGATCTTCCTTCATTCGTCATAGTGGCGCATGCACATGACAGCTTTCTTGCTCTCACCAAGCACACACTCTGGCACAAGAGTCCCAGGGCACATAATCATTTTCTTAAGTAGCAAGCATTTCTATGGCACATACTAAATGCCAGACATTGCTAGAAGCATTTAATACCTATTAACACATGGGCTGCCCACAAGAATCTTATAAGGTAAAAAGTTTTGTGATCCCTGTTTTACAGATGAAAAGCTGAGGCACTGAGATCTGAAAGTCAAAGTCGTAGAGGTAATATGTAATGGGACCTAGATTTGAACCCAGACAGTCTGCCCCAAAACCTGTAATTTTTATACTTTGCTACACAGCCACCCCACTAATCACCTACGGAGCTTCAGGTAAAAAAAAAAAAAAAAAAAAAAAAGGATAAAACATTTATTGAACACTTACCATAAACTAAACACTCTGCAAGTGTTGTATATGAATATTTTCATTAATCCTCACAAAAAACCCCGAAAAGATTAAGCAAAGTTAATTGACTTGCACTGGAACCCACAGTTAACTAAAACTCTGATTCCAAAGCTGAATCTTTTCAGTCTAGTTGAAAATTCAGTATATTAATATAGATAAAAAGATAATATGATAGTGTACTCCTTGGTGACGCTGTGGCATAGAGGTTATGTGTTAAAGCAATTCAGAAGTAGGCAAAGCCTTGTTGCCTTTCTCAGTGAGTCCTGCCCCTGGACGCCAAACACAGGTCCCTGCTGACTCTATGGGGATGTTTTCCTGTGACCCTTACCTTTTCCAGATTGATTACCTATATCATCACTTTATTTTAATAAACCTCTATTGCCAGGAGAGACTAATTTTATGGCAGGGATGAGAATTGCACACAGACATAAGGGAATTCTTAAGACAATAGCCTTGAAAAATATGTCTCTATGTCAAATTAGTACGTGTTTAGTAAGCTCAACTTTTTAAAAACATATTTTATTATTCATAATTTGGCTGTATATTTTAGATTCTTGATTGCCCTATAATCAGACCTCACATTTATATCTCTTTTCTTTTTGTTTCTTTGGTGAGAACACCCGTTTTCATGAACTGTTTCAGATTAGCTCAATTTTAAAAGCAAGGTGGCTAACACTAACCTCTATCGAACCACAGCAACATAAAAATCAAATTGTAGCAAGTGATTTCACTTTTCTATGAGCAATGATAAAAGCACTGTCCATCAGTCCGGAAAAGTACTGTCTTGGTGAAATAATGCCTTTGGCCCAGAAGTGAATAATTACTACAGCACTCATTCTGCAAAATTCTCTTTGAAGTTAGTAAAAGTTTACATTGAAGGAAACTGAAGAAATAAATTTGATCATGACAATATTTCTCTGTTTCAGGCCAGGGGATATTTAGGGAAATGCGTACTGCAGAAATGATTGGATGAGTGTATCACCAGATAAGGCGATTTGTGCACACGATGACGGGGATAAAAGTAAAAAGACACGGTGTTACTCATACCACAAAGCTCTAATTCACATTTATTCTGGCAGTCCTACACACCAAATTGCTTATGTTCTCCATTATATTTCCGGGCCTTAGGATCAAAGAAATCTAAGTCTTGCAGGCAAGTTTATGAAAACACAGAATTCCAAACAGTTTGAGGAGAGTTGTTTCCCACAGGAGCCATGCTGAATGAAGAGCCCTGCTCATTTGCTGTCTCTCTTTTATTTTAATTCAAACAGAGCACTGATGACTGTGAGGTGAAGTATTGTCAGATGACAGTTTAAATTCATCAAATTTGTGTTCAACTTGTGCAGAATATAAACAAATACACATGTGTATATCTATACCTATGTTTATTAGTATATCTATTTATGCATAAAGATTGAGAGAGGAGAAAGAGAGTGACAGAGACAGATATAGAGAGAGACTCCATCAGTGAGTCTTTACTGTGAAATTATCATATGTCTAACATTGTACAAGTTCAACAAGGTAAGGGATATAGAAAATGCTAAAAAGATTTATCTCATAGAGAGGAAGAGTAGAGTAATGGTTGCCAGAGATTGTGAAGGGTTGGGCGGTGGGGAAAGAAATGTCGATTAATGAGTAAAAAAATACAGTTGGATAAAAGGAATAAGATCCAGCATTTGGTAGCACAATAGGGCAACTATAGTCCACAATAATTTTTATTTATATTTCAAAATAACTAGAGTAGTGGGCTTGGAATGATCCCAATACATAGAAATGACAGATGTTTGAAGTGATGTATATGCCAATCACCCTGATTTGTTCATTACACATTAAATGATTATATCAAAATGTAACATGTATCTCAGAAAAATGTACAACTATTATTATCTAAACTATTAAAAACAAATTTTAAAAATATTCTTTATATAATTCCTTAGTTATCTTAATAGGACAAGACTGGCACAGTAATATAATACCCCAGAAATGAGTGAATCGATAAATTAATAAATGAATGAATGATGCTACTGTCCCTCTTTCCTTGAAGGCTGAACCTCATAACAGTCAGTGTCACTAAGATTAATTCCTTAATAAGTCATGCATTGCTTTTTGCTTTTGCTTCTTTTTTAAATCTCTGATACTATAATGTAAACTCTATATCTGTTCATCTTTATTTCTCCTAGGGTAAGTTCCTTGAGGACAAGTTCTGTTTTATATCCTTTGGAATCCTATTTAAACCATGAAACAATGCTATTCATATAATTGCAGCTCACCTCCCCAAAAACCACCCAACACACACATGCACATACGCTCACACAAAATCCCTAATATTTCAAGGTTTAAGAGAGATCTAGATATAAAACTCAGTTTCATCAAGAACAAAACTGTGACTTTTGCCAAGAGATGGTATAACCCTCAGTTCTTCATCTGTTAAATGAGAGATATAGTATGTACCCAAAAAAAGATTTTGTGAAGATTACATAGAATGACATCTTTAAAGAGACCAGGAAAATACATTTCCTGGAAATGTCATTTCCCTGAAATACAAGAAATGCTAGCTTTTTTTTTTTTTTTTTTTTTTTTTGGTATTCCACATAATCATATGGACACACATAATGAAAGAGACATTACAGTCAGCGTAACCATCTACTACAACACATACTGGGCAATTCTCAACCCAAGAGTTTCCTACACATAAGACACAAAGAGAGTGATGACCTCTGGAATTGTGAAAATCAATAATTCTGAATAAGGTCGGGTGGATTCTGAATTATTAAATCAACTATGGCTATTATTCTATTCAAATGGTGAAAATGGGGCTTAGTCCAGTGAAATACATAAATGTCAATCTGACACATTTTCACTAATACATGGTCCATTGATGATTACTCATACACATTGTGTAATATTGGTATTACATACTAGAATAAAATATCCATTTGCACATCTAGAACAAGATATCCATTTTGGTGAGATGTTTCTAGATGGGGTCAATTTTTATCAGGAATTACTTCATGTTCTGTCCCTTCAGGAATTATGCAAAAGCAATGTTTCTGTGCCTTATATTTTACTTTTAATTATCCCTTAACATATATTATATATGTGTGTGTGTGTGTGTGTGTGTATGTATCTTTTTCTCTATACGTTTCTTTATGCCATCCTCCTTAATGAAATATTCGTATCTTTCTGCTTTGGTGAACTCCTTCAGGTTTTCAAAGAATGGCTAATTTCTAGACTCCAACCTCAATGGGGTATCTTTTTGCTTCTGCCCCTACAAAGTTGATCTTTCCCTGGGCAGCTTCATCTATCCCTATCTGTCAATTGGTTCCTAAATAATATTCTAAGGTAGCACATTTATTTCATATTTTCAAAATTACCTGTTTAAATAGTTTTATAACTGCTATGACTGGGTTTACAACTTGGAGCACAAATACAGTTAGAGCACCCTAAAGTTTCTAATTAATATTTTAGGTCCTTCAGGAGTTTCTAACAGGAATATATTCCCTTTTCAAAACTCAGCTACCTTGCCTTCTCGTAACCCAAGCCTGAGGGTTGGGAGAAGGGGTTTAATAGGATTGTCCCTAACATTGCTTCTGGCTATCCTACAATGAAGCTGTTGACTCTTCAGAGTTGGTTCTTACAGCAATATCTCCCTTGATGGTTCAGATTCCTGCAAAGGCAATAGGGATGCCATAAGGGAATAGGACCCCATTCCTTCAGGAATAAATTCCAAACATCATGTCCTATGGTTGGACTCCCTCTATATTTCATGTCTGTGTATACTCATATTCTGTTCTGTCACAAGATGATCACAAAATTACATTACTTCACCACATATAGTGTACGGTTTTGTTTGCCAAGGTTACTGAGTCAGAAAGAACTTCCAGTTCTGGACCAGCTTTCTTCCCACTGCCTCCTTCATTTTTGTCTTAAGCCTAGATCTAGGATTTCCTCCTTTTTGCAGGGCAGTTTACTTGAGAGAGTTTCATCATCTTTTCCTTCCACTGGGATTTGGGAGAGGCCACTCTGCCCACAGGCTAGGTCTCTCTACTTCAAATCTTAGGCATTAGAAACTCAGTGTTCTTCACTCTCACAAGGCAAATGATATTCTAGAGGGGTCAGTTTCATGTACTATGAGTCTCAGAAAGTGGCAATCTTGATGGAATCACAAAATTTTCTATCAAAATATAATCTTTAAGCAGTGGAGTCCCACTCATCCTACAGTGCAAAATCTGTTTACTCACATATCTGCTTACTTCCCAGGGCAAGAAATACCAGCTTCTCTACATTAAAAAAAAGAAGCAAAAATATAACTTTATTGAAAAATAAAAACCACACATATATCCTGTCTACTTAACTAAATGGAAAGCAGCTTAACTATCTCCTTTGTATCTCCAGACACTAACATAGAAGTTTGAACATGATGATATATCATTAGAATATGAAAGTATATAATCATCAAAATTAGGTGTGGGGGAAAAACTTAGAGAAAGATAATTCAAAATCAGACTTGCATTGTAACTAGCCCAAGGTCATCATAGCCGTTTGTGCCAATATACTAAATATATTTTATTGCTTAAGATAATATCTTATTCATATACTGTTTTGCTAAAACAAGAATTCCTCAAAGATGAGGGCCTCAGCATAAACTTCTCTTATCTTTTCTATGGAAATTAATCCAAGTATGTATACAATGGACAAATGTGTACAGTGGTTTTTCACAAGTTTGTGTTCAATAATAAAAAAAAAGTGATCTTCTTATATGTTGTTCTATTCCTTCCTATACAATTTCTACATGTCATCTTGAAGATATGGACTGAGCTGAATATGAAATATTACAACTTGATTGTAGGGATCAGACTTTGTTGAATTATGTCTTAGTCTTTGAATAGTCTAGATAAAGTGAAAATGCTAGTGGCAGCCAGAAAAAATTATTACATCTAAAACTCATTTTGTATCTATTGTTGTCATATTTATTGCCATTTTCAATGAATATAATTATTTTTAAATAGCTTATACCATTTCCACATGCATCATTGCTGAATTGCAGGAAAAACAGCTAGCATCATTCAAAGATGGGCACAGGAACAGATGAAGTAGGGAAAATAAGTCTTCGCCCAACTATTACCTTTTCTTTCTGTGCTCCTTTAATCCTTCCAGAAACATTCCTTCATTCACACATGGTGCTCGTTTGGAGCTTATTGGCTGCCTGAAAACTAATTCATCACTCAGTAATGTCATTCACCTGAACATGATCTTGCCACCATGGGAGAACCAAGGTGAGGTTCCACAGGTGGCTGTGAATTAACCTTAAGTCAAAACAGAACCACCTGTTCCACTGTCAAGCCAAACGATAAAATGGGGCATTCAGAGATATTCCTCATCGAAAACTCTTACCAGATGTATTTGGCTCCAGGTTCAAGCTATATTCAAGATAGATAAGAATCCTTTGTAGATAAAAGTTGGCTAAATATTCTAGAGATTCCGTGATATAAAAAAATATTTTTTTAGATTATAGGGATAACTATATCTCTATCCCAGTAGTTTTAAACTTTAACAATTTCCAAAAATGTGCTCACTCTGAAAACATGAAAAGTATTCCTATGATGGAAAGCAACCAAGGTTTATAGTAACTTTAAGGGTTATTAAGCAAGTTCCTATATGAATCTGGAGAGTGAATTGTATAAGCATTTAGAATGTGCTGATGATAAAGGGATTCATAAAAGTTGTTATGCTGATTTTATGTTGATGGATGTTTAATATAAGGTGAGTTATTAACCAGAGGCAAGTGAAACTAATGTTTAAGTATTATGATATATGTGTAATTGAAAGTGAATTTTCTTGGCAAAATGAGGAGCACAGTGAAAGAGGAAGAATGAGTGAGTTCAAATGAAGATAATAACACAGATAAATTCATTTGCCATGCCAGTGCAAGTTGCCAAGTTTCACATAAAGCCAAGAATTTCTACCCCCAAAGGAATCCAGAACAAAAGTATATGAAGTGTTGCACAGATTTGATAGATGACACTTAATTCTGTTTCATTTAAAAATTTTTTCACTGTATACATATAATTACATGCTTATAGGATACATGTCATATTTGGATGTAAGTATACATGTGTAATCATCAAATCTTGGTAATTGGGATCTCCATCTCCTCAAACATTTATCAAATTCTGTTTCTTAATTAGACCCATTCACTGTTTCCTCTTCCTTTTTAACATGTCCTTTTCCACTCTTTCTAGCCCGTTGACTCTTTCCTAATCTCTTTTTCCTGTTGTGTATTATACATAGTAACACAACCAGGCAAGTCATTTATCTTCTTTTTGGAGGCCATCTTCATTATTGAAAGAATAGAGAGTTCTACATCTATACTGGGGCAATTTGTTTAGAGTTTGGACTCCAAGGCTTTGTTTGAAGACCCCACAACATAATCTTGGACTTAATGTTTAGAAGCAGAGATATAAAAACCCATGGACACATTTCACACTCTCCTCTTGTGTTTATTACCTTCTTGGTCCTGTTCATCTTTTTGCAAACCTTTACTTCATCACAATAGCAGGACAGAAAATATCATAGAAATGTCTCATAAAGGAACTCACAAAATGGTCCATTGGTAGACTCACAAAAATTCAGACATGTTGTTTTCATTGCTTGGTTAGTTGGTTGATTGCTTGGCTTGTTGGCTAACACCAAATAAGCCTTTACTAGAGGGAAGAAAGGATAACCCAAAAGACAATTGCTAATACTTGAAGAAAAAAGTAACTTCAAAGCATGTTAAGAAAAAAGAAGACTCATATAGATCTCTCCCACAGGGGAGTCATTATTCACATTTTCCACTGAAGGAAAAAAATTTTTTTTTTTTTTGAGACAGAGTCTCGCTTTGTTGCACAGGCTAGAGTGAGTGCCATGGCGTCAACCTAGCTCACAGCAACCTCAAACTCCTGGGCTCAAGCAATCCTGCTGCCTCAGCCTCCTGAGTAGCTGGGACTACAGGCATGCACCACCATGCCCGCCTAATTTTATATATATATTAGTTGGCCAATTAATTTCTTTCTATTTATAGTAGAGACAGGGTCTCGCTCTTGCTCAGGCTGGTTTCAAACTCTTGACCTCGAGCAATCCCCCCGCCTCAGCCTCCCAGAGTGCTAGGATTACAGGCGTGAGCCACCGCGCCCAGCTTGAAGGAAAAATTTGAGGCCAGGATATGGAAAGTCTTTCAGCATTTAATCAATTTAAAAATCTCCAAATTAAAAATAAAAATTGACTTAAAATACCATACTATATTCTGTGAAATCATTCACCAAAATTTTTAAAACTCTTGAAGAAAAAGACAATTTACTCCAAAAATGATTAACAAATAAAAAATAGAATATAATAAATAATAAACAAAACTGTGTTACTTACTTTCACCCTACAATGTTCTACCCTCTGCAAAAACAAAATAGTGACAAAGAAAAAAGTGGATTCTAGAAATGAGAGGAACTATTTTTCTGTTTTATTGTATTCAAATTCTATGGTATATTATTAAACAGATAATTGATGTGTCAGTTTGGATTTGTTATGCTAAAACTGTCATTGCAAACCTCTTATAAGGTAGTTTGTTGGAACAAGTGAATTTATTAGGTCTAGGTTGTTTTGTTTTTGTTCAACTTCTCTCAAAGTCTTGTCTAACATCATATTGTCAAATGGAAAAATATGGGTTATATGGTAACACAGATACATAGATTCACAATTGGTAGAAAAATTATCCCACTAGTCCTCCTCATTTAAAATGCCATTTAACAGTTCTTGATCAGCTTAAAATAGTTCTCTGTGGTATTTACAAAATTCTGCTTTTGACACTGCAAAAGACAGAAATTCATCAAAGATTTGAATTATGATATCAAAGATAACTTTATCAAAATTATGATTATACAAAACTAAGAAAAATAAATAATGCCATATCTAACTCCAGATTAAAAATTACCCTTCTGAATAAAATAATATTTCTTCATCCATAGCATAAGAAATGGGATAGATTTTATAGTTTTGGATTTAGTTCCAAAAAAATTAATAAGTTTTAGGTAGGGAAAACCTGGCTTAAAAACTTCTATGTGAACAGATCTGGGATTTCTAGCTTACTGCCAGTAAATAGGAAGCCATAATGTACTACAAATAGACTTAGACTTCATTAATGTATAGATTTTGTTGACATAATGAGCATAGTTCTGCTGCATTTTGCATAGGTCAGATCACCTCTGAGGCTCATGCCTCAGTAATGGTTATGCATTTTTAGAAAAATACTGGCAAAATGGGGGATGGGAGTCAGAGGAACCTGCTAAATATTGCACAGGGTCAAGAAGTTGTATTACTCTAAGAGCTATCAAAGAAACTAGCTATGTTTTGCCTGAAGACAAAACTAAAGGTTATTAATATTAGAAACAGTAAGAAATAAGAATGAAACAGATTTTATCTCCTCTCTTCCAAATGACTCAAATTAAACCATTCCAAGGAAGTTACAAAGATTCTGGTTTTGACTCAAATGAGAAAGTGTTCAACAATTGAAAAGGTTGTCTTCTGCATCATAAACAGAGAACTTCACTCACTGAAATACTTCAGCAAACAGATATATATAAAGGAAAAAGTTATGAGAAAATTTGTGGTTAGAGTTTGTATGAGAAGACTCTAATGATTCTTTCTAATTCAAAATTACTTGATTCTACATAAGAATGGAACATAAAGACAGTGCATGCCTGTTGTGTACAGGTACTGAGGAAGCAACCCAGATACAAAGAAAAAATGAAAATTGGCCTCTGCCCTCAGTGTTATTGTTCCACCATTGATATATTCTTTCAACACACTGGAGAAACTGCCTTTTTTTTTAGAGAAAACTATCTGTACTTAATCATAATTCATTTTAGATAATAATTCATCAACTAAACCATTTTTATATGCATAAAAATTGCATTGAGTTAATACACTCTTTCCTTCTTTATAAAAACTGACCATTAACACTCATTAATTTATTAAAATGTTTAAATTAATGTAATAAACTCCTTGATTATCATTAATATCACCTATATAAATAGTGATATAAAGCTGTACACACACATGTTACACACACATGCATACAAATACAGCCACACATATGATAGAAAAATTGACCATTACCAATATGTATTATATTAAGGATTCTTTTTTCATTTAGTTGATTTATCACTCTAGAAGTGACCACATTGACACTTCTTTTTAGATGTGGCCCTTTTTTTCCTGTTTAGGGAAAATTCCAGAGAAACAGAAAAAGGAGCAGTAGCAAACCTCTAAGATCTGGCATAAGAAACATAGGGATGAATTTGAATTCTATGGAGCACAATTTTACATATTCAAAGTACTTTAATATAAGTGTCTTGCTGAGTTTTTGGAAGTGTTGTAGACTTTCAACAGCTGCTGTTTGTGAAGGAATAAAAAAAGAACTATTCTTGGCTTTTATAAACCCTGGATGCATACTTAAAATGCAGTTGGTATTTGCTAGATGTTTGGGAGCAATCACCCCAGTACTTCATTGAGGTTGAATGGCAGCTCTGCATGGGACAGGAAATAGTATCAGTATCAGAAGACCCAGCATGATGCTCTCGCTCCACCATTTATTATCTGTAAGGCTTTGAAAAAGTTCTTCTGTGAACCTCAGTTTCCCCATCCAAAGTCTCAGAATAATATTTCTTCTTAACCTATTACCCAGAATTGTTTTGATGATTATAGAATATGACTTTTTGTTTTGCCTTATTAAAAGGCAGAACAATGTAAGAGATTATTACCATCAATGCATATAAGCATTGCTGTATAGTATCTTGGGTTCATTTGTATGTCTTTCAGTCTAAAAAATACAATGTCAAGTTTTCAGTTCAAAATACAATGTCAAGCTAAAATGGCTCAGAAATTGCTTATGTTCAGGAACTAAAAAAAAGGCATAACTTGGAGAAGTCATGAGAAAATATAGATAGGATGAGATAGAAAAGAGGGTAGCTAAGTTCTTCTGGCAGCTAGAGTGGAACTATGCCTTGTTTTTGAACTATATGAAGGTGGTAAAGCAGCAATTGCAAAGAGAAATCTGTTTCATGCTGAAGATACCAGTTCGAGTTGGTCAGGGTCACCTTGTTCTAAATTGACACACTTCCAAAAACTCATCACAGGTCTTATCAACCCAAAAAGTTCTTGTCCTTAAATAACTTTATTTCTAGGGTTTATCACTTAGCATAAAATTAGCTGGACAAGAGCAGAAGCTATGATGACTATGTCTGGTCCAGAGTAAATAAGGTCTAATGTATACCTTACAAAAACAACTCACAGAAAAGGTGGAAGAGGAATCAATATCCCACAATCTTTCCATCTAAATGCCTTCAAATACTGACTTTAGTAGGTTTTATTTTTAATGAATTGGCATTTATAAAGTAGGTTTCATGAAAAGCTTCAGGCTTGGGGACGCCACTGCAAGTTGTGTCAACTCTTTAACCTAACCTGGCTAAGAACTGTATCAGGGGAAGGAGCTGTGTCATAATGCCTGATAGACTTAGAGAGTGATGGGGAAAGTAGACTACATTTTCGAACAGCCACTGACTATAAAAAGATTCTGGCTACTCTGGCACATTTCAGTAAGGAAGTCCTTTCATTTTCCTGTATTTCTGGATCCATCGTTATTCATTTGTATTCTACCCAAGGCAGAGTGACCTTAAATAGAGTGAAAGAAAAAAAAAGCACCTTATTTTTGCTAGCAAAACTGAGAGTAAAAATCCTTTACTTGTAGAAGAACAGGCTGTGCTGGTAATAAATTTAGCTTAGGCTAACTGTTGTTCTCTCTGAGAGTCACTGGATTGTCTGTAAGCTTGTATGGGAACATTTGTGAGCTTGAGGTTCATGTCAATGCTGGTATTCATCAGAGACCTTGTTCAAAGATCTCTTCAACATGAGACAGAAGCAGTGGCAAATTGAAGGTCAACTGCTGTTGTGATAGTTCCAATGAACTCCAATGTTTATCATGGTGGCTTTCTTTGAAAATAAAATATAGCTGGATGTGGCTTGAAGTAAGTGAGCAGTTGAAAGTAGAATTAAATTCTTTTCACTGCAGGTGTTTTATTACCATTATCTTTAACAGCATCATCACCATGATTATCATCACATTCCTACTATATACTATGCATGAAGCTAGTGGAGATAGAAAAGAGTTAGTCACATCTTCTGCCTCTGAAAGATTTATAATTAATTCTGATGAGGTTACATATATGCATAGAAGACCTGATAATAAATCTGTATAGAATGTTACCAAGAAAAATGTATAAGAGATTACAGGAGAAAGATTATTGGGAGCAAAATCTAGCAATGAGCAAGCCTATATTCATTCATTTATTAATCTACTCAGGAATATTTATTGATTATTTTATTAGTTAAAAATAAATTTGGCAGAAATTAACAGAAAAACTAAGATTGACTAACATAAGTCCTTTTTTGTTTTTTGTTTGTTTTTTGTTTTGGTTTTTGCTGTTTATGTATGTGTATTTTGTTATTCTTCCACAATAAGAACCAATGTTAAATCTAACAATGCCATCAGGAACTCAGATTCCTTCTACCACTGTACTCTTAGTGATTGGCCTCCACCCCTGTCTTGTTCACTAGATATTTCCATAGCTCTAAATGGTACCTCTGCACTCAAGGGAGGAAGAGGGAGGAGAGGGAGTCTGAATTAGTAGACTTTCAAAGCTTCTATCCAAGTTATGAAAAACAAACAGTGATAGGGAAGAATAAAATGAGTGAGGGAAGGGCGAGAGAGGAGAAGAAAAGAAAAGGGAAGGAAGTTAGATAAACGAAGGGAGTTAAAAGAAAATTATTGCAAGCAGGTAGGGAAGAATATGCAGTACATTAGATGGAGAATAATAATAATGTATTTTGGATAAAAATTAGTACTCAACAGGAGTATCTATTATAGGATATTAAATAAGATAAAATTACTTACACATTCCATTTTATAAAAGTAGCACATCTGTAGTCTCAATTACCAACTGAAGAATGCTGGCAAAAATGAAAATAAAATGATGCACTAATCATGTGAATGAACCACACTAAAGCAGTTTCTAGAATTTGATTTAAGAACAGAATTAGGGGCAGCTGGCAAGCAAGGAGGCAACAGTTAAAAACACATATGTTTTAAGATTCAAAGTATAATAAATAATGAGTCAAGATCTATTCTTATTAATAAGAAATACTAAATTGGAGAGGTTCAGCAAAACATTGGGGTGAGGGGTTGTCAGGAATTCAATTGGGGTTTGCCACAATGAAAAGGTTTTAAAACAATAAGTCATTTTTACATTCATCAAATAATGTATTATAAACCCATAATCTTTAGGTAAAGTTAAGAGTGTCATATTAATAACTGAACCTTAGTTGGTAAGTGCACTATGATGGGGATGATTCTATAATAATATCACCTCTAGAATTTTTCAGCAAAACAGTGTTCTCCAGATTTACTTTTTTTATTTGAGGCTGGACAATAGATGTTTGATCTAAATTCATTTTCAAATGTATCTAATTATTCTCCACCCTGTACTTTATCTTATCTTATTTTGGACAAATCTTCTTGGCTCACTTCATGCATTACATTTACAGAATCCGCTAGAAATTCTGCGACAAAGGAATATATATTAAGGGCTGCATAAAATCGGTTCTACTCAACCATATCTAATAATTCACCAGGGCCTAGTATTGCTTTACACTATTCTTTAGAGATGCACTGACTTTTCATATAGTCATTTCTTGCAATCTGTTAGAAATTGATAGTGATAAAAATATGTATTAATTTTTTTCAATGGGCTAAGATGTTAGCTATTTTCCTTAGTCATCCTAATCCTTTTCTGGCTCCAAAAGACATACACCACACACACACACACACATCTCATTGCTACTCTTGTAGTATAAATGGGTCATTTTTCATTATCCATTCAAAGTCTTAGACTGCTTAACTAAAAGTTCACTGCAAGTCAACTTCTGGACTTTAGAAGAAAAATACCTAATTGTACCTACAAAAGGATTTCTTTATACCTTATCAGATATCCTCTATGGTGGTTTGCCTGCTTCTGAGATTCAAACTTGCCAGTAGAACCATTTTATACTCATATAGCCAATGAAGGTTATAATTTTTCTTTGCCTACTTGGGAAAGATCTCTGAGATAGAAAAAAAAATCACATAATGTTCTCCTTTATTCTAGAACTCTGTCAGTTTTATTATTGTAATTATATTCCTGTTTGTCATAGTAATCAAAGTTTAGTTGTTGATTTTATTCCAGGATGGTTCCAGACACTCCAAGAAAATCACTGAAAAGAAAGTTTTAATCAAAGTCATGGGACTGTCAAGGGTGTTTGTGTTTCCCTCACTGTTGTTTACCTATACATAGATGACAAAATTAGGTCTTGCTGGAAATTTGCTCCCTTTCAAATGGTACATGAAACTGGGAAGAAATTTTTAGAACAAAAAATAGATAAAAGTTAAAGATAAGAGCATCTACCATTCCAGTTCTAGAAAACTGGGAATTAGGTACAGTCCATCCCATCTAACATATTTACTGGAGGCCAAATTTGAGACTCTAATTTCTTATAAATATAATTTTGCTTAAAGAGTAGGGTGTTTAGAAGGGGCTTATGAACCTATCTGTATACTATAAGAGATTAATGATTGGATTTTGAGCTTCTCTAAAGACTTATCTAAAGACTAATAAAGGATCTTCACTTCTCACCACTCACAAATATCAACTCACAGTGGATAACAGACTTAAACCTAAGGCATGAAACTATAAGAATTCTAGAAGAAAATATTGGGAAAAACTTTTTTTTTTTTTTGCTTTTTTTTTTATTTCGGCATATTATGGGGGTACAGATTTTAAGGTTTCAATAAATGCCCATTTCCCCCCCTCCCCCCAAAAGTCTGAGTCTCCATCATGACCATCCCCCAGATGGTGCACATCTCACTCATTATGTATGTATATACCTGCCCCCCTCCCCCCTCCCCCCTCCCACCTGCCCAATACCCTATTACTGTAGTACCTATGTGTCCACTTAGGTGCTACTCAGTTAATACCAGTTTGCTGGAGAATATATCTGGTGCTTGTTTTTCCATTCTTGGGATACTTCACTTAGTAGTATGGGTTCCAGCTCTAACCAGGAAAATATCAACTCCTCTGGGACACAGCTAAAGCAGTTCTGAAAGTTTATCTCCATAAATGCCTATAACCAAAAGACAAGAAGATCACAAATAGACAATCTAATGAAACGACTCAAAGAGCTGGAAAAAGAAGAACAGACCAACCCCAAACCCAGCAGAAGAAGTGAAATCAACAAGTTCAAATCAGAACTAAACGAAATTGAAAACAGGGAAGCTATTCAGGAGATTAATAAAACAAAAAGTTGGTTCTTTGAAAAAATAAACAAAATTGACACACCATTGGCTAAGCTAACGAAAAGCAGAAAAGAGAAATCTCTAATAAGCTCCATCAGGAATAAAAAAGGAGATATCACAACTGATCCCAAAGAGATACAAGATACAATTTATGAATACTACAAAAATCTTTATGCACACAAACTGGAAAATGTGGAGGAAATGGACAAATTTCTAGAAACACACAGCCTCCCTAGGCTCAACCAGGAAGAAATAGATTCCCTGAACAGACCAATCTCAACAGCTGAAATAGAAACAGCAATTAAAAATCTCCCTAAAAAGAAAAGTCCCGGTCCAGATGGCTTCACACCTGAATTTTACCATACTTACAAAGAAGAACTAGTACCTATCTTGCAGAAACTATTCCACAACATCGAGAAGAACGGAAACCTCCCCGACACCTTTTATGAAGCGAATATTACTCTGATACCAAAACCAGGAAAGGATGCAACAAAAAAAGAAAACTACAGACCAATATCCCTAATAAATATAGATGCAAAAATTCTCAACAAAATCTTAGCTAACCGAATCCAGACACTTATCAAAAAAATAATCCACCACGACCAAGTGGGCTTCATCCCAGGGATGCAGGGATGGTTCAACATACGTAAATCTATAAATGCAATTCACCACATAAACAGAAGCAAAAACTATACTACAAAGCTGTAGTATGGGAAAACTTTTATACACATTAACCTAGGCAAGAGACTTTGACTTGTGACCTCAGCCGCCATCCCGCGGGACCTTCCTCCCCATGCCTTTGACTCCATCCGCTGTCCTCATGCAAAGCCACTTGACCAGGAACAAGGGAAGAGGAACGTCTCCCTGCTCCTTGCAGGCCTCCGGAGCAGACAAGCCCAAGTTGCCAGTTCATGCTCCATCGAGTCAGACCAAGCCACAGAAGCAGGGACGCTGGGGGAAACTGACTGCAGGGCGAGCTCCGCCTAACACGCCCCCACAGGGCTCGGGTTTGGACGGCGCTGGAAATGCAGCCTCCTCCCACTTTCCTGCTCCTGCTTGGGCACCATCTGAGCGGAAGCAATTTCAGGGGTCATTTTGCCGCAGACGTCTTTGTTCCCAGCCGTGACCGGCTGCTGCTCCCCAGGCTGGTTCTAGGTGTGCGGGCAGCGGGTCAGCAAGGCGCGCCAACACCCTCCCCCTGCGCTCCCCGCTCCGGCACCCCTTCGCCCTCCCTCTTCCTCAGCCTCACTGCTCTATCTCCCTCCTCCTGGCTCCCGGAGGCCCAGGGGAAGGTGACAGCTCACCCTTCTGTGATGCTGCCACTAGCAGGGCACTGCTCTGAGCACTTTCCTACATCAACCCATCTGATCTGATCTTCACAACAGCCCTCACCTTCCCAGCCGACCCTTCCATGCCACGTTTCACCCTGCCACTTGTCCCGCCATGCAGGCCACGCTTAACTCTCCTATCCTCCTGGACTTCTATCACCTTGCTGTGTCCTGTATGATTCAGTTACATATTTAGTATGCTCCACATCTTGTCTGTCCCCTCCCGTGTGAATGGAAGCCCCACGAGTGCAAGGCCCCTGCTGTCTCGTGCACCGATACAGCCCACATTCCCAGGACAGGGCCTGGGATGTAGCAGGTCCTGGATATGTAGTTGTCAAATGAATTAGTTGACGCTGTTTTGCAGAGGAACAGAGAGGTCCAGTCACTTGCCTCAGGTCAAAGAGCTAGTAAGAGACAGAACTAGGACTCAATCCGAGACCCTCCCCCCCCCTGCCCCCCGCACCTCCGACTCTGTTGTCCACATGCTTAAGTACCAAGCTATACTGCCTCTTGAAAAAAACAAGAATCCTCCTTTCAGCTTATCTTAAAGTTAGAAACACATTCATGGCATATTAGTTCTCTTAAGTTATGCTGCAGCCACAAGAGAGGAAGCCCAGACAATGTTATTAGACCATTTTACAGATGAGCAAAAAAAAAAAAAAAGGCAAAGGATTTATAATGAAGACCCCCAAAACAATCACAGCAACAACAAAAGTAAATAAATGGGACTGGATCAAATTGAAAAGCATGTGCACAGCAAAGGAAACAATCATTAGAGCAAATAGACAACTTACAGAATGGGAGAAAATATTTCCATGCTGTACATCTGATAAAGGGCTGATAACTAGAATTTATAAAGAACTTAAGAAAATCAGCAAGAAAAAGTCAAACAACTCCATGAAAAATGGGTAAAATACATGAACAGAAACTGTCAAAAAAAGGTAGACTAATTGCCAAAAAACATATAAAACAATGCTCAACATCTCTAATCATCAGGGAAATGCAAATCAAAACCACAGTGAGATATCACTTAACTCCAGTGAGAATGGCTTTTATCAAAAAGTTCCAAAACAATAAATGCTGGTATGAATATGAAGAGATAGAAACACTCATACACTGTTGGTGGGACTGCAAATTATTATAGTATAACCTCTATGGAAAGTAGTATAGAGATACCTCAAAGAACTAAAAGTAGAACTACCAAAAGATCCAGAAGCCCACTACTGGGTATTTATTCAAAGGAAAAAAAGACATTCTATAAAAAAATAAAAATAAAAATACCTACACTTGAATGTTTATGGCAGCACAATTCACAAGACATGGAAACAATCCAAAAGCTCATCTATACATAAGTGGATTAATAAAATGTGGTATATGTATACAATGGAATACTGCTCAGACATAAAAAACTGGCAAACTAATATCTCTTATATTAACCTAGATGTAACTGAAGACCATTCTTCTAAGTGAAATATCACAAGAATGGATAAACAAGCACCACATTTACTCACCATTAAATTGAAACTAATCAATCAACACTTATGTGTACATATGGAAATAACATTCATTGGAAATCAAGCAGGTGGGAGGAGGAAGAAGGGAATGGGTAAATTCACACCCAACGTGTACAATGCACACTATCTGGGACATGGGCACACTTATAACTTTGACTCAAATGGTACAAAAGCAATTTATGTAACTAAAATTTTTGTGTCTTCATAATATTTTGAACAAAAGAAAAAAGAAATGGAACAAAAGAAAAAAGAAATGGAACAAAAGAAAAACGAAAAAAGAAATGGTCTTGCAAATTGTACTTTTAAATGATATAGATAGAAACATAAATTGGTGCATATTTTCTGGTGAAAAATGATACCCAGTTTCTTATTTGCACATTTCCTCTTATCAATGGTTTAAATGTTTCTTTAAATAAATATTTAATTTACATTTAAATTCAAAATTATCCGTATATATTTATGTGAGGAATATGTATGTCATATATGTGTAATATATATACACATATATATTATACACATATATATATATATGTCAGAATCTTATATACAGTTTACAGTTGGCCATCCATATCCAAGGGGTCCTCATACATGAATTCAACTGTTGATCAAAAATACAATATTCACAGGATGTGTACAACCCTCGGATACAGAGGGCTGACTTTTCTTATTTTGGGGTTCCACAGGGCTAACTACAGGATTTAAGCATCCTGGATTTTGGTACTGGGGGGAATCCTGGAACTAATACCCTGTGGATACCAAGGCATGACTGTAATTGAATATTACTTTAGAAAACATATTTTAATAGCTGCATGATATTTTTAATATGAGTATATTAGACATCATTTAACCACAATTATTTTATCATCTATTTAGTTTGATTCCAAAATTTCATCATCATAATGTTGCTAAGCAAGGAAAAAGCAAAAAATAAATTTAAAGTTGTGGCATAACTCTAAAACACCTTGATGGACTGTTTTGCTTATAGGAGAACAGGTAAAGAAGGGGTAAGGAAGGCATAAAAGGAAACCAAAGGCAAAGATAATTGTTCTATATTATTATTTTGTCAATTTTTAAACTAATTAACTTTTATTGCCAATTTTTTAAATTTGCCATTTCCTTGTGCAAAGTACCATGGGAGAGAAGATGGTGAATAAACAGTTGAAGAAATGGAAAGGAGGAAGACCGAGTTTGAAGACTCAGCAATATGGAAAAATTGAGGATCTGCAGAGAAAGTAGGAAGGAAAAGACCCACAATGATGGGAGGTGTTCAAGCTTTAAAAATAGGATTTAGATTATATGATGGTCTGCTATGTACTGTGCTATTCAGAGATTTATTTTCCTTTCTCTGAGTGCCAATTTCCAGAAGTATTGATTAAATATAGCTGAGTATCTTGGGTCAGTGATGCTTCTGGTTAATCTTTAAAAAGGGGAGAAACAAAGCAAATACAGCATCATGGGAAATGGTGACTTATGTGAGAAGAGGTCGTAAACAACAAAAATGAGAGTGAAAAAAAAAAACCTGGAGGACCATGATATCCTCAAAATTTATGAAATCATGGGAATTTCCATAGTTCATGGGATAAGATTGAAAGATTACTGTACACTCAGGAAGCTAGTACCTAAATTACTTAGGCCATGTCCAGACACCTTAAGAGGGCTGCAAAAAAAAAAAAAAAAAAAGGAATCAACTAATAAAGAACTAATCACTAACTTCAAAACAAGGTGGAATGTAATATGTGCTATATACTCACAGTTGGAGAAACAGAAGGCAGTGCAAATTCTTACAAGAACATCCCCCATTTCCTAAGTCAACTCTAAAAGCAGATGGAGAAGGAAGTTGACCCAGGAATTGTACAAGCTTGAAGGTACTGTCAGCTAGATGGATGTGCTGACAACAGCACTTCAAAATCAGGCTTAGCCTGCAGGAGCAACCCTTGGAAAACTAAATCGCTATGTTTAAAACAGTTTTATCAACTTTGATCTGAAGAGTGATTAAACCTAAAAAGAAAGGTAACCAAAAGAGTATATAGCAAACCTGTCCCTTCAGAAATTTAATATTAAACCTTAAAATTCCAGCCAACAGAAAGTGAAGTCTTCCATTTCACGGTATTAAACCACAAGTAAAATTCATGGAGATAATGACATGATTTATATTCCCTGAAATCTATATATTATGGATCTTTCATCTCTTCCAGAGAAGACAGTGGGGTTGGGAAGACTAGGAATGGCAGAACACAAGGACACTAGTTTTTTAGGACCATGCAGAGAGGTGGCCACCCCATGATAGGCGGAAAACTTGCTGGCATTGGATACAATTTCAGCTCTGCAACAAACTGTAGCTATTTATTTTGCCATATTATTTCTCTAAAGTTCTTCTGCAGTGCAATGGTGATTATTAAATGATATGCACAATGCCTGATACATACTAGTTGTCCAATTAATGGATGCTAATAAATACTATGGAAAGAATGAATAGTGTGCAGAAACACAATGCCTTGAGTATTGCTTGGGCAGGCGGCGGAGTAACATTTTGAGGTTACTTTCAGCTCTGTGGTCATTTGTTTTTCAGAAAGGCAGTCTAAAAGGAATTTATTTTTCCCTTTGCAAACACAAAGCAATGAGCATTTTAAAATAGGAATATTTTATAGCTTTCAAAATATAAAACAACAAAAGAAAATATCATCATCATTTAAGACTTAAAACTTCATCCACAAAAGTTAAACTGTAGTGCTGTTTCTCCCAGTATTTATCTTGGATGATTCAGACTTTTAAAATGAAAGATTTATTTTAAAGAAAAAGACATCAATATGTTTCTGTTTTGGAGCAGTAATTAATTTAGCCTTTTCTTAAATTCTCTTTAGCTGCCCTCACCTCTGCTGCCTGTTGAATTTTTCTTACCTTTTGCTGTTCTTTCTTCTCCAAATCCTGCAGTTTGTCTGAGACCTCCTACAATCTTACTTAGCTGTTTTCTCTTTAATCCATGGTTTCCTTCGGACTGCAGACATTCTATTTTTATTTTACCTTAGCTGACTTCACTTATTTAATTGTAGAAAGTCCAGGGTCAAGCATACTGCTTCAAGAACAGACAGTCTTGAATATCTCTGTGTTAAATATTAGACATTGATGAAGTCACAGACTATGTACTATCCTTAGAATAAATGTGAAAACAAAGTTTTGGTAACCACTATTCCTTGAAGTCATTGGCAAAAAACAAACAAACAAGCAAACCTCCCTCTCTCTTTTTTTTAGTATCTATTGAGCAAATATCATTAATGTTTCAATTGTAAAATCTCCACCTCCATTTACATTATTATGTATGCCTGGCTTTCAAGACCTTCTCACTTGTCAAATGCTTCTTGGCTCTTACCTTATATAATCCCTCTTCCCTAGTCAGGCCAGTTCTCAATGAACTTTCTAGAAGGAAGGCTAATGTCTGCTTTATGCCTTTCCTTACCCTGGTGCTTTGTCTAAATGATTTTTATGCCTTTTCACTGACCCTCTAGTATGTATGTTGGAGAATGTACTTCAGGTCCTGTGTCCTCAACATAGTCTCCAATACACCCAGCCTACAGTCATTTATAATTAACTAACTTCACACAACACCATATACTTATGATGATTTTCTTAGCAAAAAGATACAATTACTCGGCTTGGGAAAAAGATAACATTTCTACTCGGAAAGTACCTAGAAGTGAATGAATCCAATTTTCCATTCTCAGCAGCATGAGCATGACACTGGCATCATGTGAAATTGCCATAAAATCCACCTTGGTCACTAACTGGTTTCTTGGAGAAGTTATTTCAAACTTTCTGATTCTTCTCACTTATGAAATGGTAACAATGACACAGTATAAAATTACTTGGAAATATGTAAGTTATATATACATACATATATATTATTATATATTATATTACATATATTATCATATATTATATTATATATCATATATATTATATATATAGATTATGTTATTCTCAAGTAGTTGACCAATAAATGACAATGTCTTATATCAATATATGCACATACCATAGAAGGCCCTGTGGTACCTGTGGTATCACCCCAAGAATGACAGCCATCATATTCAGTGTTGTTGATATGAGCCAGCCAAAACAGACAGTAAATCTTTGGATGAAACCAGATATTCTGATGCTTCTACCCTTAGCCTTCTGATATCTACTTATACTTTACCCCAAAGGATTTGGGGTAAAGTATACTCTGACCTCCCTCTGGAGTAGTTCAGGGCACTTCCTTAAATGAACACATACTCACACTCCACTGCTTTTCTATTACGCCTCTTTCAGAAATGCCTTATCACCATTGTAGATCCTGCTCTATCATGCCCCTCATGTCGAAACAGTGGTCTTCAATTAGGGTCTGTGTAAAGAATTTCCAGGAGGTACTAGGACATAGATGGATTTAAGAGAATCAATTTCCAGATCTTCAACTTCTATTTGTACCTTTAAAACCAATCTATCAGGCCGGGCGCGGTGGCTCACGCTTGTAATCCTAGCACTCTGGGAGGCCGAGGCGGGCGGATTGCTCAAGGTCAGGAGTTCAAAACCAGCCTGAGCGAGACCCCATCTCTACTATAAAAAATAGAAAGAAATTAATTGGCCAACTAATATATATATATATAAATTAGCTGGGCATGGTGGCTCGTGCCTGTAGTCCCAGCAACTCAGGAGGCTGAGGCAGTAGGATTGCTTAAGCCCAGGAGTCTGAGGTTGCTGTGAGCTAGGCTGACGCCATGGCACTCACTCTAACCTAGGCAAGAAAGCGAGACTCTGTCTCAAAAAAAAAAACAAAAAAAAAACCAATCTATCTGAGAGAGTATCTGTAGTATAACTACCTTTCACAGCCATAATTCACTAACCCAAGGATAAAACCACCAGATCCCCAAACAAAGGACAATTAGATTATTTCCTTTATACGATACTATAATTTCCATTTTTTTAAATTGTCTAATGCCATTTAACAAAATATCCCAAAATCTACTGATTTAAAACAACAGTAATTTATTCTCTTTTATGGTTCTATACATGGTTCTTCTACTGGTCTTGCTTGGGCTCACTCGTGTGACTACACGCAGCCGATGGGTTGGCTGGAATAGGGGTTCACATGAGATACTGACAGGGGTAGGCTTGCTCTTTGTGGTCTCAAGACATCTCTTTCCCCATATCTGCCAGTCATTCAGAAATCTAGTCTGGATTTCCTTACTTGGTGATGAGAGTGTTTAAAAAAGTCAAGAATAGAAGATTCAAAGCCTGTTAAGATTTATTCCTAGAAATTGCATATACTGGAGCTACATTTGATGCTCAAAGCAAGACAGAAAGCTTGCCCATATTCAATAGTAGGCAGCATAGAATCCATCACTTCATGTCAGGAGATACAAAGTCACAACTGCAGAAATGGGAGGGAAGGTTGTGATCATTACTTCAAGCTACCTACTATATTCCTCCAACTATCTCATAAAGTGATGCATTGCAATAATGCACTACCTTTTTATAAACATTTCCCCAAAATGTTATCACATGTATGCTTTGATCAGTTCCCTAGTAATAATCACCATAATCATCATACATTCCATAAATTCATAAATTCCATACATTCCATAAATTCTTAAATACTTAGAGCCATCTTGTTAGAGAAACTTTTAAAATTCAATTTATGTATTTATTGTTTGTCAAAGAACTATGATAAATTGATCCATAAAGTATCAATGAGTAGTGCCAACTGTACTATTTCTAAAAAACATACAATTCTGTGAATGAAGAGGAACAGAAATCTGATTTTGAAAACATAAAGGATAGATGTAAAATGTCCAACAGTTAAAAAAAGGATATTTATATATTAAATATATATAAATAAGCATTGGTGGGTATTAAATCATCTTTCTATATATATTTCATGTGAAATGTTTTGAGAATGATGTAACAGTTTTATTTTAAAATAATGTTATTTACAATATATAATAATTGATACTTCTTTCAGCTATTTATATTTACAATGAAAATTTTAGCAGCCAAATTAAAATGTTCTTCTAAGAGGTACATAATCAAACTAGTGTGAAGATATCTTTCCCAGAATACATTACCAATTATTGAAGGTCTATTTCATTGCCTTCCAGGTAGTCCTAATACTCTTAAGTGAGCATATTTTTTAAAAATTTAGGAAGTCTGGTTTCCTTCTGGAGCTTTCTAACACACTCATTTGCACAATATAATTTAATCATTAAACAATAATCACTTTTCTTTCTCCTCTAACTCATGTCTTTATTCCAGACATTCTTAATCTTTTTATTTTGTGCCATGAACCCCATTAGCAGTCTAGTGAAGGCTATGATTCCCTCTCAGAAAAATGATTTTAAGTGATAAAATAAAATATTTAAGATTATACAAGAAACCAATTATATTAAAATACAGTTACATTATATTACAAAAGCCAAATTTGTAATGTACTACTATGTATGATTGTCACATATATAACATGATTCAGCAGCAGGTCTAATAACTACTATAATTTTGAATGCCATTTCAAGGTATCTGAAACAACAATAATGTAATGTGAAAATATCTGTGGTGTCTATTGTTGACAGCCTTAGATACTGCTAATAATACTGGATTGTAGCCTACATTCATAATTGAAGGAAATGATAAATTTTAGTTAGAGGTTAGTGAAGAGAAAGGTGCAATTTTCTCTTCATTCAAATTCATAATCCACTGAAATCTATACATTAATCTCTTGAGAGGTTTGTGGACTCCAGGTTAAAAGTCTCACAGATTTGATATGTTTAAGTCTTACCTCCCCAAATAAATTGAGTTCTCCAGAAACCCATTGAGTATATAGGTGAGAATGGGGTTCATAGGAAATGTTAAATGCGTACTCAGAGAAATAGTTAATGGACCACTAAAGTTCAATGGACATTCTGGTTAATTGTCCAAAACTAGTTATTGCATCTGGATTCATTAAGGATATAATTTTTCTTCATAAATATTCTTTACGTTTTAGAGCTAGAAATTGCAATTTGTCTCTTATAGATCATAATTGTTAGAGATGTTAGTAATAACAAAAATAAAATTAACATGACCAAAAACCAGTTAGTTGAGGTATTTTACCAGCTAGGCCTTTTCCTAAGCATAATATATGTATATACATATATTTTCTCATTATATCCCTAGAAGATAAATATTATTACTGTCATCCTACTTCAGAGTTGAAGTAGGTAAGGTTTATAAAATTAAGGTTCCTTGCCATGGATTACATAAGTAGAAAGTCCTTGAACTTACACTTGATCTTTAGACTGCATGACACTAAATTTTGTTCTTACATATTGTCATGCTTTCTGATTGTTTATGAGCCTATTTATCTAAATAACTATCCATTATTTTAACAAGTATTAATTATTCTGCAGGTATGTGCCAACTTTGAGCTAGGTACTCAACATCAACATATAATATAATATTTGTCTAAGTATTGATCCACTAATCTTATTATCTGCCACTCATTGATATGTTTATAATCTTTTCTATGTTGTTATTCTGCTTGTTTATCATTCATTTTAGTTCTTGATACCAATAAAACACACTTTATTAATATCTGAAACTCTCATTATATTTCTGAGATATGTTCAGGAATGCCTGACCCCAGAATACGGTATAAACTTAGTATCTTTAACTGTTCCTAGCCTTATAAGTACATGTCTTCATAGCTTACATATTTTATTATTATACAGTCACTAGATGAAGAATGAAATAACCCTTCCAAGAAAAGAAAAGGTAAGTTCAATTATGGAAGGTCGACTAAGCTAAAAAATAAAATATACTGTTTTCAGCATAACAGACAGCATCCGTGACTTCACATTTCCCAGAACATACATTGTGCAATCATTCCTTCAAACCAATAAATACATATTGAGTGATTGCTTCCCACTATTTTCTGTAACTGAGTGTAACTAAGTGGCTAACATACATGAATTGGCCAAAATGGCAATTCCAAGAGAATTTGTGAGTAAAATTTTTCTCTGTGTGAAGGCTAAACTTCATCACATAAAAATATAAGCCACAATACAGATCTCAGATAAGTGGTGTGACCTGCTGACTTTGCCACTAAACCAACAATAGATATCCAGATAGACTCTTGCTTTTTTCAGCCCTTAGTTTAGGTGTATTCTCAGAGTGTCAAGGTATCTGCTTGGTCTAATCTATATCTATTAATTTCCTATAAATCCCATCCTTTAAGCTCCTCGATAGGATGAGGGGAAAAAAGGGGAAGAGTGTTTAATGACCCTTCTTTAAATACTGTATAAATAACAAATACCACTTGCTGCTCTTCTTTGAAGAATTAAAATTGATTTTCTTTTTCTGGATGAGAGATGATCTGGCTTGGGTGAGCACACAATGGCTCCTATCACAAATGATGCTGCAAAAATTGCTCTGAAGAAAACAAAATGTGGCTGTGGCTGAGATACTTTTTCAAGCAGTGAACTAAGTTTCGAGCCATAAAGGGGGATAGCCTTCTGACAAACAGAAATTATGTTGGAAGGATTTGCCTAGTGGGCCCAAGAAAGTTCTTCTGAAACCCTTTTGTTTCTGAGGCTACACTTTAGAACAACATAAGGCAAAATTTACTGTGGTGCCTGAAGTCTATGGTGAAGAAAACCTGTTTTACTATTTAGCAAGATGACTCATCTGCAGAAAATGAAGTCTTTTCTTCCATTGTCACTAGCTTTCAGGGTCTGGGCTGAAAATTCCCCATTTAAGGGTGAAGTTACCAAGGGGAACAAATAGTTAAAAGAGTCATGTTGGTCCAAAGACTTTGGTTTTGTGAAAACAATTCTTGAAATGGACTAAGAAATAAAGTTCCTAAACTTTCTAATGAGAGTGACTGATCAAGAGACTTTTGGGATCAACAACATATTTTCAAATTATCAATTGCATGTTCATTCTATTTATCCCATAAAATTCCATAAATCCCAAATTCCATGTGGAGTTAAAAACTTCAATATATTTAACAGTTGGGCACTTGATGAAGATTTAGTCTGTTCTTCTAATACTATTGCAATTTTCTTTTTCATTATGTTATTTCCACTGGCAAGTGAAGGCAAATAGCATTGTATCGTTACCTGAAAAGTGCAACCACATGTTGTGCTTTGCCGCAGTGCCTTACATTCAGGGAAGGCTTTTATCACTCAGTACAAATACATTTTAATTGTTCCCTGAACAAAGACATCCCAACCAAGTCCTTTGTCTGGGTGTGCACTGTTTTTCTAAACTATGAATCCCTGGCAAACAGTGCACCCACCTGGCACTGAAGAAAAATTACATAATATAACAATGAGCATACATTGGCCTCAAAACTGAATCGCATTCCCTACCTTATCACTGCATTTTCTGCAGTTCGTGATCTGAGAATGACAAATTGTGCCTCTCCCTACCAGACCAGGAAGGCAGAGTATTCAAATATTCTTCAGTACCTTACTTTTGTGACCTCTTATTATCTTTTTTTCTTTTAAATATTAGGAATGTTTTTAGAAACCAGTGTATTCAATTACCTCATTTTACAGATGAGAAAATTGAGTCTCTGAAAGACTCCTCAAGTTTAAAAAGCTAGGAAGTGGCAGAAGAAAGCCAGAATTGAAAACCAAGATCTGACTTGCCTAAGGTCAGCCTTGATCCCAAAGAACTGAAGGAGAGTCCGAGCTACTTCCTCTCCTCAAGCTATGTTAAAGTCAATATTTTCATGAAAACTCATTCAGTTGATCCTATAATAGGCACTGTGGAAATGTAGAGGGTAATAGCAAGAAAAGAAAAAAACCTGTAGATATATGGAAAGGAGACTCTTTAATCGATAAATTGGATATTACTCTCACATAATTTCCCCCATAAAAAGCCATAAAATATTAAAGATGCAAGTGACCCCTGTACATCCTTAATGACTCTATAAGACTAAAGTCATTAAGATTAATTTCTCTTGAATTATATTTCCATTGAGATCCAACAGTCTTCCATAGATATTCTTACACTCTAGATAAATTTACTTTCCAACTTTTGCTAAATATTCATCTCTTGATAAGAATTTTTGCACTGGTCATTATTTTTATACATACATCCACACATATGTATACATATACATACATAGATGATGGATTCATTTTGTATCAGAAATCTAAAATGTCAATAATTTGATGACAAGTTTTAAAATTTTCCTAAAATTTATATTTGCTGAATAAGAACCACTATTTCAGTAGACCTCTTTGCTCTCATTTCATTTTCACTACTGGTTACTAAACATGGATTTATTTTAGTATACCTGTTTCATAGAGCGCTTTCTTGATCAATCTCTCTTTTTTCAAAATCAGGAGAATGAGGGGTTATTTTCCCTAATAATGTCCTTATGGTCGTGTTGCGGTGGCTGATGGAGAGACCCTCCAGACTTCTTTCATGATGCAGATTCTCAGCCAGACAACCTGGCTAAAAGATAAGTCATTCTAAGACAACAATCTTTGTAGCTATTACGGTGTCTCCTAGCCTAAAAGGGAAAGAGATTGAGCCTTGCTTTCAGTCCAAGTTACTGTTCAAATAGGATGGCACTAATTCCCATAAATCTCCTCTGAGCGCACACACACACTAAACAAACTGATACTATGTGCCATGGAAGGAGAGGGACAGAGTTAGGCAATAACCATGGTGACTATAATTCAGAGGACTATCTGAACAGTCTTACTTCGTGTTTATGCCAGCAAGTGACATTGCCACAATTGAAAATCAGCTCATTCTTACTCCAAAAACTTTCCAATGCAAGAGCAGACATCGATAAGTTTTGAAAAAGAAATATATGAGGAAATAAAGGGGCAAGTTTTTAGTATTTTATAAAATAGAACTGGTAAAATCTATCAGGAAGTAGTATAAATATGACATAGTCTGCTCTATTTATTTATAGTATTTATTCTTTCCCTGAAGTCTGGATTCCTATGCTCACTGTTTCAATTTTAATTTAGACTCCTTCATGCCTCCTCAAAATATACTTTCATTCAAAGAGCAAAGTAATTTTTTATATTAAGTGTTCTCTTATTTAATCATCATGTATAGGATGGTGCCTGAAATATTTACTAGTCAACATTTCCAGTGAATTTTAATTTTGTAGCAGGTCTTCGTGGTTATATGGGTTAGGGATAGAATTCCTTTATCCTGTTGTGTTTCTGTTTTTGATTTTCCTAATGCATACAATGTTAAAAGCCCACACCTCTCATGAGCCCACCACAGGCTCATATGTACTGTAAGCATCCAAGGAACTCTGGATACTAATGAGGATTAGGAGACTAGCCACAAAGCTATTCAAAAGGTCAATCTATATTCCTCACATATTTTTGTGTAAGTTCTTTCTTTGGTTGATGCTCAAGGATAAAAAAAAAATTAAAACAAAAAAGCCAGGAAAAGAAAAGGTTTCTTAATATTTTCAACTTTTTCAAGAATAAGTTGTTTTGCTTTACTGTAGTTTGAAAATATGTCATTTTGTGAGATTGATCCAATGCTGGGATAAAGAATATGTTCTGAAAATCTCTTTTAGAAAGATTTATAATATTAACCTCAGGCTATTTTAAGTCCCCGTCGATCTTTATGAAAACAGCCAAGAGATCCATTTGTTTTCTGAACAGTAGAAAGTCTCTGTTACCTTTTGTCAACCATGATTGAACAAATGACTTTGGGTCAAAGTGATTCAGTTGTGAAGTGCCTGGGGTCCTGCCAGCCCCCTGGAATACAGACTCACAAAGCAGTCACTTTGGACCCGAGCTGCCCATTGCAGCCAGGGGCTAAGTAGTCCTACTCAATTTTTTCTGGGACTAACACCATTATAGACCATCTTAGCCCAGGATTAATAGGAACCAGTGCAGTGGCTACATGTCAATACATGGCCAGCATAGCTGGTCAAAAACTGAACATTTTGTCAAACTATTCAGTGTGGTTTTTCATTCATATTTTTCTTCTATGTAACCAATTAATTGTTTAATGATTTTGGTAAAACACAGTTGCTTGATTGTTTTTTATTCTCCCACAGGTGCCAGAGATCTATCCAAGGCATTGAGCTAGGTAGGGTGACAGACACTCTGCTTAGCTCGTAGGAATTCAGACTCTATTACTTATTATCCTAACTCTGTTCTCTTGCTCAAACCAGAATTATTTATGCCATAACCTTTATTAAGTAACTTCTCCTGCCAAGCCTTACCACCTATCAGGGGATTCTTCTTTACTTAAACAAGTGTGATGAGCTTTAAAAAGTCATTAATGGGCCACATTTGTATAATGACAATTCGCTTCTTCCTAATGCTTTTACTGTGTGTCACCTCCTTTATCTCCACCCTCACAACCGAACTGTGTTGATTCACAGACTCATTCATACAATTCACACACACACACACACACACACACACACACACACGATTGTCTTTCCAGTCCAGCAGTCTAGTATATCCGGGATTCTTTATGTATCTGATGTTTCTTTACCCACCTGAATTTTTGTCTTCACTTGACCCTTATTGTTAAGGTGTCAATATGAGTTGGCATCAAGCCCACCTAATATATGCCAATGAGAAAATTATTTTTTTCAAGATGTGATTGGTTAATTTACTATATTAAGTCCACTTGTATTAAGACTTGGCTTTAGGAAGTTTACAATCTTTTTTTGGCATTTCCCTGGTGCTCTTGAGTGTATGTTTTCTCTGAGTATGTTACCTCTGAATGTGCTGTCCGCTTTTGATAGTCAGCTCCCAGAGGACAAGGAACTTGCCCACTTATCTTGCTCTGCAGAGAATCATACACATTATTGATATTTAACATGTCCTTTCTCTTGCTCCTACTGATGGTGATTAATAGTGTTCTTCTCCAGTATTCTTCAAGCCCTTACAAAGGACATTAATTATTTCCACATGGACCCAGGAGGAAAAGTATCATTATTGACATTTAAGAAATGAAGGAAATGAAGTATTATGTATTTAGGTGAGTTGTCCAAAGATTTGCAATAAATAAGCAACAAAATCAAAGAAAAAGAACTTGGTTGTCACTTTTTTCCCCCTTTCTTAAGATTTCCAATTGAATTTAATTCAATTTAACAATGTAATGAATCTCTATGCATAGTGTTGTGTTAGGTGCTGTGGAGGGAATGAGAAAATATGGTCTGATCCCCTACCTCAAGGAACAAAAAGTAGGAAGATAAGACACACAGATAAATAACAATTAGATAGCAATTTATTTCAATTTATGGTGGATTCAGGCAATACTACTATGTAAAATATATAGTGTTAGAATATGAGGTATGCAAATGGAAATAAAATATATTCTTTGTTCTTAAGAATGCAAAATGTGACAAAAATGCATTTTTTTAAGTTTGTGGTACTTCCTTTTTAGTGCTAAATAGAACACATGGAAAGTAGCTATTAATAAATTCTATTTAGTGGAAAATAGTTGTCTAAAGAGACTTTGGAGATCTGGTAGCAACTGCAGATTTTGAAACACATTATTCTTGTAACAGAATATAAAATACACTTGAAAAGGAGGAGAAATGAAGATTAAGTCCTTGGAGAAGAGGTGTCAAGTCTGGAGTGAGAAGACTTGTTAGGAAGTGATTGCAAAGTAGAGATGAGAATGATGAAGGTCTAAATTACAGGAGTATTAATGAGATCAGAGAAAAGGGAATGAATTGGACACATCATTCAAAGGCAAATAAATGTGCAGAGGAAAAAGAGAATAAATAGCCATCAAAGATTTCCTGCAGAAAATAATTAATTGCCAAGTTAATTGTGCTACCTAATATCAAGAAGAGAATAGAATTGTTGGGCAATGTTAAAGAATGAAATCAGATTTAAGCTATATTTTGAATGATGTGTATAGAGAGAGCCAAGATGGCCAACTAGAGACATAGATTGTTGGACTTTTCTGCTGAAAGGTAGAGGGTTGGACTGAAGAGAGCAGAGAACAATTTCAGCATAAGTGTGGATCATGAGGAGAGATAGTAGAGGCATCTGGAGACCCAACAAAGAAGGGCTATGAAATTGAGAAGGGGAAGAGGGAGAAGAGAGGACAGTAGCATGGACTAAATCCAGAAAGACCCAGAGCCCAGTGAAAGGGTAAGGGGGCCCTACCCCCCTGCCCCACTGGGTGACTCCATTGAGAAGTGAGACACAAAAGTCTCATGCCTGGGAGAGAGCCATGAGAGACCAGAGAGCTATCATTTTTACAATGAGACTGGTGTCTTGGACAGGTGAACAGGACTCAGTGCCCCCAAGACATGAAAGCAGTAGAGGGAAACTGCAGGCCCCTTCCCCTAGCAACTGTGCCAGAGTTCAGTGCTGAGAAGCCTGTTTCTCTGTGACAGGGGTGCATCCCCAGCTGAAGCTGTCATGGAGAGTGGAGCACCACAGTGACATATCACAGTAGGTACATCAAACCTGCTAAAACACTCCAAAGGTAACTCATGGCTGGCACTCCTCTTCCTGGCACAATCAGGGACTTATCTTCAGAGACTCAGAAACCAGTCCATAAGCCATCACTACCATCCTCAGCTCTCATTGAGAGGCCAGATAAGAAAAAGCCAGCAAAAGAACTCCAGAAATATGAAAAATCGAAGTGAAAGGACACCCTAAAAAGAAAATAATAACTTTTTACTAATGGATACCAACCTAAATGAAAAGATTAAAATGACAGATGAAGAATTTTGAATATGGATTGTAAGAAAGTCTAATGAATATGAAAGAAAATAGAAACCTTAAAAAGTCACAGAAACAATGAGGAAATGAATGAAATAGTAACTAAATAAATTGAATTATTAAAGAAAACCAAACAGAACTTCTAGAAATGAAAATTTATTCAAGGAGTTACAAAACACAACATAAAGCCTTATGAATAGGCTACATCTGGCAGAAGAAAGAATGTCAGAGCTTAAAAATAATGCCTTTGAGCTGAACGAGTCAATGGAAGAGAAAGAACAGAGAAATAAGAGGAATGAACAAAGTCTATAAGAAATGTGGGACTATGTAAAGAGACCTCACATAAAAATCATAGGCATCCCTTAGGGTGAAGAAGAAAATACACCAGGGTTGGAAAATTTATTTGAAGGAATAATAGAGGAAAATTTCCCTGACCCTGCTAGAAATCTAAGTATAAAGATACAAGAAGTTCAAAGGACTCCTGGAAGACTCATTACAAAAAGGCAATCACCACAACACATAGTCATTAGACTGGTCAAACTAAACATGAAAAAGATGCTCCTATGAACACTTAGGCAAAAAAAAAAAAAAAAAATCAGTTAACTTGTAAAGGAAAACCTATCAGAGTAACTGCAGACTTCTCAACTGAGACCCTACAAGCCAGAAGGGAGTGGGACCCCATTCTCAGTCCTTTCAAACAGAATAATTGCCAGCCTAGAATATTGCATCCTACAAAACTAAGTTTCTTATATGAAGGAGAAATAAAGATTTTCTCAGATAAGCAAACATTGAGGGAATTTGTCAAGACCAGATCTAACCTGCAAGAAGTACTCAGAACTGCATCATACATGGATTAACACAATAGAAATGCACCAGTGTAAAATCACCAAAAAGATAAAGGTCAAAGGCCAGATACAACAATGGCTCAAAAGGTAAAACAAAGTAATAAAATTCTACCCAACAGGAAGAACAGAAATCCACCTGACTTATCAATTCTTTCAATAAATGTTAATGGCTTGAACTCCTCACTCAAGAGACATAGGCTGGCTGAATGGATAAAAAAATATATAAGCCAAGTATCTAGTGTCTCCAGGAAGTACATCTAAGCCACAAGGACTCATTCAGACTTAAGGTAAAAGGATGAAAAACAATTTTCCATGCAAATGGAAACCAAAAGAAAGCTGATGTAGCCATTCTTATATCAGGTAACATAGACTTCAAATCAACAAAAATAAAGAAAGTCAAAGATGGTCATTATATAATTCTAAAGGGAACAATTCAACAAGAAAATACGACTATTCTAAATATTTATGCACCCAACACAGGAGAAGCCAGATTCATAAAGCAAGTCCTACTTGATCTAAACAAAATGATAAACAGCAGCACTATAATAGTTGGAGACTTCACCACTCCACTGGCAGAATAGGAAAGATCCACCAAACAGAAAATAAACAAAGAAACAATGGACTTAAACAGAACTTTAGAACAAATGGGGCTGACAGACATTTACAGAACATTCTATGCAAATACCACTGAATATACATTCTTCTCATCAGCTCTGGATCATTCTCTAAGATTGATAACATTTTGGTTATAAAACATCTCAATTAATTTAAAAAAATAAAAATTATACCATGTATCTTCTCAGACCACAGTGGAATAAAATTAGAAATCAACACTAACAAAAACATGCATCTACACAAAAAGTCATGGAAAGTAAGCAACCTACTGCTGAATGATAGCTGAGTCAAGGATAAAATTATGATAGAAATAAAAAGATTTTTCAAATTAAATGATAAACAGTCACAAGTCATGAAAATCTGTGGGATACAGCTAAAATAGTCCTTACAGGAAAATTCATAACCCTAAATGCCTACGTCCAAAAGACAGAAAGATAACAAATCAGGAATTTAATGAAGCATCTTAAGGAACTGGAAAAGGAACATCAAACCAATCCCAAACCCACTATAAGAAAAGAAATAGCCAAGATCAGAGCAGAACTAAAAGAAATCGATAACAAAAGAATTATACGGAAGATTAATGAAACAAAAAGTTGATTTCTTAAAAAGATAAACACAATTGACAGGCCTTTAGATTCTTATCAGGATTCTAATAAGCTCAATTAGAAATGAAAAAGGAGAAATCACAACTGATGCCACAGAAATACAAAATATCATCTCTGAATACTATAAAAATTTCTATGCACATAAACTTGAAAATGTGGAGGAAATGTACAAATTCATGGAAACACACAGCCTCCCCAAACTTAATCAGGAAGAAATAGAATTTCTAGGCAGACCAATATCGAGTATGAAAATTGAACCAGCAATAAAAATCTTCCAAACAAACCAACAAAATGTCCCAGACCAGATTGTTTCACAGCCAAATTATAATTATACAGACCTTCAAAGAAGAACTGGTATCTATACTGCAGAAATTATTCCATAACAACAAGAACAAAGGAATCCTCCCTAAATGAACCCAATATCAGCTTCATACCAAAGCCAGGAAAAGACAAAACAAAAAACAAAACTACAGACTAATATCCCTTATGAATATAGATGCAAAATTCTCAATAAAATCCTAGCAAACTGAATTCAGCTACACATAAAAACAACTAATCTTCCACGATCAAGTGGGCTTCTTACCAGACATACAAGGATGGTTCAACACATGAAAATCTATAAATGTAATTTACATAAATAGAAGCAAAGATAAAGACCATATGATCCTCTCAATAGGTTCAAAAAAGGCATTTGACAAAATCCAGCACCCTTTTATGATAAGAATGCTTAACAAAATAGGCATAAGTGAGACTTACTTTAAAATTATAAAACCCACACATGACAATCCCACAGCCAACATCATACTAAATAGGAAAAAATTGAAAGCATCCAAGTTTCGAACCAGACAAGCATACCCACTATCACCACTTCTAGTCAATACAGTGCTGGAAGTCTTAGTGAGATGAATCAGACAAGAGAAGCAAATCATGGCCAGGCATGGTGGCTCATGCCTGTAATCCTAGCACTCTAGGAGGCTGAGGCAGGCGGAACATTTGAGCTCAGAAGTTTGAGACCAGCCTGAGCAAGAGCGAGACCCCGTCACTACTAAACATAGAAAGAAATTAATTGGCCAACTAAAAATATCTAGAAAATTTAACCGGGTATGGTGACGCATGCCTGTAGTCCCAGCTACTCAGGAGGCTGAGGAAGGAGGATTGCCTGAGCCCAGGAGTTTGAGGTTCCTGTGAGGTAGGCTGATGCCACGGCACTCTAGCCCAGGCAACAGAGTGAGACTTTGTCCCCCTCCCCCCCAAAAAAAAAACTGAAAAAAAGAAGCAAATCAAAGGTATCCAAATATGAGAAAAGTTCAAACTATCATTCTTTGCTGATGATATGATTTTATATCTAGAAAACCTGAAAGATTCTGCCAAGAGACTCCCAGAATTGAATGATCTGTAAATGGAGATTCATGGAAATTTTTATAGAATAAGACTCAGCAATAAAAGAAACAGACTATTGACACATACAACAAATAAAATGTATTTTATAAAAATTATACTGAGTGGAGAAAAAAAGCCAATCTTAAAAGGCTAGATACTACATGCTTCTATTTATATAAAATTCTGAAAATAACAAAATTATAGAAATGAAGAACAGATTAATGCTTGCAAGAAGTAAGAAAGGTTAAGGGTGGAAGTAAGGTGAGGATGTGTTCCTATGAAGGAATACCACAAGGCATATTTTTATGGTGAGGGGAACAGTATTGCCTTGATAGTTATCATTGTTATACAAATCTGCATATAATAAATTTTCATAGACCCACATATACACACACATATCACTGTATATACAACTGGTAAAACTTGAGTGAAGTCTGCAGATTATAAAAATGTCAATTTCCTGGTTTTGAATATAAGCATGTAAGGGGTTAGCTTTGGGTGACTAGTACCTCTTCTTAATATTTTAATAACTTTCTGTAAATCTACAGTTATTTATTCTCTCAAACTAGCAAAAACAGCTAGTACAATGTTAATAGAAATGACAAGAGTAAATAAACATTTTCACATTGCTCCTGATTTAAACTAAAACATTCATTTTTTTCACTGTTAAGTTTAAACTTATTTGTAGGTTTTTCATACATATCCTTCATCAGTTTGAACATAAATGGATATTTGATTTTTTAAAATGCTTTCCTATTAAGGAGATAAAATGTTTTTTGCCTTTTGTATATTAATATGATGTATTACATTAATTAATTTTAATATATGAAGGCAACCTTGCATTCCTGGTTGGTATAAATCACATTTGTTCATGTTATATATTGGTCATGGTATATAAATCTATTTTATATATTTGTTAATACTTTGTTGAAACCTTTTATGCCTCTATTGATTAGTGATGCTTGTCCTTTTTTTAAGTTTTTATATGGCTTTTGTTCATGGTAACACTAGCATTTTAGAAAAGTTGAAAAGTTTTCCATTCTTCTCTATTTTATGAAAGAGTTTGTGAGAGAATATCATTTTGTCCGTAAATATTTGATAGAACTTACCACAGGCATTTTGGTTTGGCCTTTTCTCTGTAGAAATATTTTTAATTTGCAGATGAATTTATTTGTTATATATCTATTGAATTTATATTCTTTGTTGAGTCAATTTCATAATCTGTGTCTCTATCAAATTGTTAATTTCACTCAAATTGTTGACTTCCTTGGCATAAAGTTATTCATTTCATTTTTGAAAAATCTTTCTAATTTCTATAAAATACTTAGTGATGTCCCCTTTGTCATTACTAATTTTTAAAATTTGTTCCTTCTCTCTCTCTTTTAAATCTTTATTCTTTTATCTATAGCTGCCATGTAATAATTGTGCATATTTATGGATATAAAGTGATACTTTGATATATGTATATAATGTATAATGATCAAAGCAGAGTACTTAGTATATCCATTACCTTTCCTCCCTTTCTTCCTACTCAGACTCTAATAACCACTATTCCACTCTCAACTTCTACGAGGTCAATTATATTTTTTAGCTTCCATATATGACTGAAAACATGCTGTGTTTATCTTTCTGTGACCAACTTTTTCCACTTAATATAATGTTCTCCAGCCTCATCCATGTTCCTATGAATGACAGGATTTCATTCTTTGTATGGCTGAATAGTAATATTCCATTGCATATATATAATATATTTCCTTTATTCATCCATATGTTGATAGACACTTAGGTTGATTCTATAACTTGGGTAATGTGAACAGATCTGTAATAAACATGAGATTACAGCTATTTCTTTGACACACTTGTTTTCTTTCCTTTGGATAAATACCCAGAAGTGGAAGTGCTGAGTCAAATGGTAGTTTTACTTTTAGTTATTTGAGAAACCTCCATATTGTTTTCCATAATGGCTATACTAATTTATATCCCCACCAACAGTATATATGAGTTCCTTTTTTACCATGTCCTCTCCAGGATTGATTTTTTTCCATTTTTTATGATCATCATTCTAACTGGAAAAAGATGATATCTCATTGTGACTTTTCTTTGCATTTCCCTGATAATTACTGATATTTAGCATTTTTTCATATACTTGGCCATTTATTTTCTTCTTTTGAGAAATGTCTATTCAGATCATTTGCCTATTTTTAATTAGATAATTTGTTTTCTTTTTCTGTTGAGTTGTTTGAGATCCTTGTTATCCTGGATATCAGTGCCTTGTCAGATGAATAGTTTGCAAACATTTTCTCCTATTATACACATTGCCTCTTCACTGTTAACTATTTCCTCTACTGTGTAAAAGCTTTTTAACTTGTCCATTTGTCTGTGCTTTTGAAGTCCTAGCCACAAAAGCTTTGCCTAGACCAATGTTCTGAAGCATTTCTCCTATTTTTTCTAGTAGTGTTATAGTTTCAAATCTTACATTTACATGTAATCCATTTTTATATATGGTGAGAGATAGGGGAATAGATTCATTCTTCTGCATATGCATATCAAGTGTTCCCAGCACCATTTATTGAAGAGAATATCCTCTCTCCAATGTATGTTCTTGGTACCTTTATCAAAAATTAGATGTCTGTAGATATGCAGATATATTTCCAAGTTCTCTGTATTCTGTTCCATTGATCTATGGTTCTGTTTTACACTAATAATCATCCTGTTCTGGTTACTAAAGCCTTGCTTGTTACTAACGTCTTTTGAAGACAGAGTGTGATGCCTCCAGCTTTGTTCTCTTTTCTCAGTATTGTATTGGTTATTCAGAGTATTTTGTGGTTCCACACAAATTTTAGAATGTTTTTTTATTTCAAAATATTAAGGGGTCACAAATGTTTTAGGTTACATGGATTTTTTTAATGTTTGAGATTTCACTATAACTATGCCCATCATGCAAACAGTTTTCCTATTATCCATTAGGTTAGTTTATTTTTCCCCTCCTCCCCTGGTTATTTTGCACTGAGTTTTACTTCCCTCTGTGCAGATGTGTGTTTTTCAGTTAGTTCCAATTTAATAGTGAGTTAATGTGGTATTTGTTTTCCCATTCTGGATATACCTCATTTAGGAGAATGGCCATTGGTTCCATCCAAATTGTTGTAAAAGGTATTATTTCATCTTTTTGTGGCTGAGTAGTACTCCAGGGTATACATATACCACATTTTATTAATCCATTCATGAATTGATGGGCTTTTGGGTTGATTCCACATCTTTGCAATTGTGAGTTGTGCCACAATAAATATTTAAGTGTAGGTACTTTTTTGATGAGAAATCTTCTTTTCCTTTGGGTAGATACCCAGTAGGGGATTGCTAAATTGAATGGTAGGTCTACTTGTAGCTCTCTGAGGAATTTCTATACTGTTTTCCATAGAGGTTGTACTAATTTGCATTCCTGCCAACAATAAAAATTGGTTGTGTGTGGTGGTACACACATGTAGTCCCACCTATTAGGTAGGCTGAGGCAGGAGGCTCACTTGAGCCCAGGAGTTTGAGGTTGCAATGATCTATGATGACACCACTACACTCTAACCCTGTGTAAAAAAGTCATGCTTGTGTAGGCATTGACTTCAATATTTCATGATTAAAGGAAAGAACAGTTAGGTAGATTACAACTTTTTTTTCTGCCTCCATGAAGTGAGACTCTGCTTCCAAAAAAAAAAGTATAAAAAGCATAGATCCATAGTGAATTTGTGTTAAAAACTACCTCCAAATTTTCTGTATTCTTCTAAATTTTATAATTTTTCTATGCACCCAAACACAATTTCAAAGTAATTCAAATGTTGTTTGTGATGTTGTTGATAACAAATAAGGTCCTATACTGGTCTACCCCAACTGACACACAGTAAAGAAGAAATTATATAAATGATTACCCAGGTCCCTCAGGTTCTGGAGCCATCCAAACTAATGCACCATCTATTTCTCTCCCAAACACTTTCTTGCCAATGAACCCAAACAGATTTTGGCACAGCTGCAGAAAACTCATCTTCTCTTATCATTTAAAGGCTGTGTAACTTGAGATCCAGAAGAGAGTGATTAAGAATAGTGGCCCTGTACTGGATTGCCAGAGGAGGTCACCTTTCCCAAGGCATTATTCATGAAATGTAGATTTATAAAGGAATATATTCACTTTCAAAAAAAAATTTTTTTTCTTAGAAATGCTGACCTTCAGTCTTTTTTGAGCACCAGTTTTCCCTGAATATTTGCTATTGCCAATGCACTGCATTCAGACAGTGATTCCTATGACCTTAAAACAGCCTTTACTGTCCTGGAACTGTTGGCTACTCAGCAGATACTGAGTTTGCCCTCATCTCTAGATGCTCCAATGATGCCACATCTGCACATTCAGCTAGCTCCCGCTGATTTTCTTTTCTTTCTTTTTTTTTTTTTTCTTTTGGCTGTCTGAAAGTACAACTACGTTAAGTTTCCCCATAAAAGTCTCAAAAATGACTAATTCTTTAAATCTGTTTGAACCAATCCTTAACTGCTAATTGAACTTTGCTTACAAGGACTCTGGAAATGTGCAATGAGGTACAGCCTCCTCCCATAGCACACAGATTCAGCTTTTTCCCACATCACTACTAACAAATATAGCATATAACTATTTCAATGCCTAGTTGTTTGGGACATTTGAGTGATATGTTTCCCAGTATCTTCCTAATTTCCCTCTCAACCTGATCCCCCCAAAAGAGACAACTGAATCAAAGTTAACTACTACTTTGGCAGGTAAAAAAAACTTGATTCGTTCTGCGGGAAGCAGGGAGTACTGTTGACATTTCTTACTTCCAGTTCATGCATGGCAATAAGGCATAAGGAACTGATTTATCAAAAAGAGTGTGCCCATCAAGCATGAGCAAGACAGAGAGAGAAAGTTCACTCTGCACAAAATGAGCTGCTAATTTCTTTTCCATTTCATTGACAATGTGCTCTATGAGTTCAGAGCAGCTGGGATGAGAACAATGGATGTTCCCAACCTGTGCTCCATTTAACTTCTGCAACTCTACAAGGTCAAACAGAAAGAGAGAGAGAAAAAAAAATCTCTGTCTTTCTCTCTCTCTCCCTCTCTCTCTTTCTCTCTCTCTCTCTCTCTCTCTCTCTCTCTCTCTCTCTCACAGTGAAGCTTAAAAACTAGGAGATTTAGAGACTATCTGAAAGGCATATTTAATTTCTTTAAAGGAATTCCTGTTTCTAACCAGAGCTTTTCTGGCAAAGTCTTGAATGCTAATCTACTGTCATTTCTACCATCAAAATCACATGAGTCATAGAGATTGTAGTTCACTGTTTGGAGTGTGTATGTTGGGGTGAGGGGAGGTAAGTATGAGCGCTTGCATTTGAAGAGATATGTGCTGTATCTGTTGCTTAAATCCTCACTGATGAAAAATGAATCCCAAATGATTTGCTGTGCACTGACTCTACTGCCACTGACATGGAATTTTAAAAACATATAGTTTTTGCAATTAGCAATGTGTACCAGAGATCCTTACTATTCAGTGTGATTCCCTACAGCCCATATCCCTAGAATGGTAGAGTCCTTTGAGTTAGAGGCTTCATTTTCTCCCTTTTTGATGGATGTGCCAACTCCCCTCTGATCTACTTCATGTTACTTAGATCTCAGTGAACACTGGCTTGTGGCAATAACTAGGAGTCTGAGCTCTTATTCACCAAGAATATCTTTCCAACTTTGTACTTCAGAAACCACTTCCCATTATTAGAATTCATATGCCACCATAGCACATATGGCACTAAATTCTGGGAAAATTAAGGCTAAAAACCTACTTATAAAAATGTAGTCATTGTTCAAATATTACTAGCATTTAGTATTTTAGGTTCAAGATCAGAACACAAAATGAATCTGATGTTTTGACTTAAAAAAATGATAATGATGATGATGATTTTCTGTTCAAGAAACCAAATACATTTTATGGGAATATACTGCAATCACTTTCCCATTATTCATCCTGGCTTATTCAATGGAAAATAAAGTTAAGACGGGACATTTGAATTAACTTGCTAATAAGGCTGCTCTTCTACCATTTACTTTTCTAATGCTGTACTGTAAAATAACCATTTTAAAAATTACATCATGTTTTGGCCCCTACCCATTTCTCCATATTTATATCCTGATTTTCCTCCTCATGCAGTCTTCTGTTCTAAGGACACTGAATGACTTGCAGTTCTCTAACTATCCTTTTTTTTTTTTGTAGACTTTTCTCATGTTGTAATCCCGCTTGGTTTGAAGCATAAATTTGAGGCTTCTGTGCTTTAAGATCCAGCACAAATGTATCCTCATATACTTTCAGGGTCCATCCAAGAGGTATAGGTTGGCCTTTCCTCAGGCTCTTCACTTTATCTATGTGTATCCCTAATCATAGCCTGTATTTACTGCACAACATATGTGTTTAGCTAGTTACCTCCTATTTTAAGGGAAAGAAAGGACCATATAAGGCCTATCATTGTATGCCCAGGACCTAGGGTAATTCCCAATACAGAACATGGTGTCAAAATGTTTGTCAAGTGAATGAGTGTAGACCTTGCATCTAACTGCATTTCCCATGCCAGTCATTTGCTCATTAAAAAATTTGCTTTCCAAAACACATATTGCCCATTTAAAAGAGCCATTCCTCTTAATTTTAAATTTATATTCCAGATATTTCTGTACTATAGTCAAGGTAAGAGATTATCCATTATCATAATCTGAATAATACATTTGTTAATGATTTGTTCCTGTGGTAGTCACTGGTTATTATTCAATGTTTTTTAAATATTTATAATATTTACCTTAACAACTATTAATAGAATAAAGTGAAAAATTGAATCAATAATTCTAAATTTTATATCAAACTGTAAAAATGTATTTAGAATCATTTATTATCCAAAGCCAATACATTGAAAAGTTAAAGTGCTATCTTCAAAAAAGATTTTTTTTTGTGGTGGAAATATCCTTTTGTCTCTAAGTGACCTACTTGGAGATGTTCCCTTTGACATTCTGTCTACAAACATGCAATAGAGAAATTGCATAGTTAATGGCTCACTCTTGCTTATCTAATGGCATTTTCTAATCTTGAATGCTATAGCCAAACTGATCATCTAAAAGTAAGATAAGTTATATACATGACAATCATGGATCTAAGCAGTAAGTAAATATAGAGGGTAAAGTGGATTCTGAGAAAATATAACAAAGATCTGTTGCTTAGCAGTAGAAATTTTAAAGTGTTACTAGACTCTAGATGTAACTTCAACAATATGGTTAGAGGAAAGCAAAAATGGTAGCAGCAATACAAGAAAAGAAAAGAGAATTTACCAGCGATATTAAACATGGAAGCTCTAAACTATAAATTAGATTTATGGTCTAATTCTTTATGTAAATGACCTCTCATTCTAGTTTGGAGAGCACAAGTAAAGACTCCAGCACCTTTAGCAAGTTTCTCAGTCTGTTCCATCCTGCCCTAAACTCTTAATTCATTAAATTATTATAGTTCATGGGCATATATCAACCTGAGTTTTGTCTATGTCTGTCACTTACTACCTGCTTAATTTCCTCTGAAGACTCCAGTTCCTCATTTACAAATGTAGCTGAATAATTCAGTGTCCTCCCTCCTTAGCTGTGGTTTCACTTTCCATTGTTTCAGTTACCTGTGATCAACTGTGGTTCAAAAATATTAAATAGAAAATTCCAGAAGTGAACAATTCAACATTTTAAATTGTGCACCATTCTGAGTAGTGAGGTGAAATTTCATGCCATCTTGCCCCTGCCCACCAGGGTGTGAATCATTCCTTTGTCCACCATATCCACACTGTCTACACTCCCCATCCATTAGTCTCTTAGTAGCTGCCTTTGTTATCAGATCAACTATCACAGCATGGCAGTACTTGTAATAACCCTTGTTTACTTTAATAAGGGCTGTAAAGCAAGAGAATAGTGATGCTGGCAATTCGGATATGCCAAAGAGAAGCCATGAAGTACTTCTTTTAAGTGAAAAGGTGAAAATTCTTAACTTAATAAGGGAAAACGTATAGTGTATATAGGGTTTGGTACCATCTGTGGTGTCAAGCATTTGCTGGAGGTCTCCCAACTTATTCTCTGAAGACAATGGGGGACTAGTCTCTATCTCTGTCAGTTAAGGTTCAGTCAGAGAAGGAGAACTACTATACTGGCATAGAATAAGGGATTTATTGTAGGAATTTAACTTTACAATTGTGGGAGTTGGTTAAATAATCTATGTAAGCCTATGGTTTGTCCCTGTGATTCTGGAGCCTGATCTCAGCAGTTGGGAAAGAATAAAACATAAAATGAGGCTGGGCATGGTGTCTTATGCCTGTAATCCTAGTACTCTGGGAGGCTGAGGCAGGAGGAGCTCAGGAGTTTGAGACCAGCCTGAGCAAGAGTGAGACCCTGTCTCTACTACAAAAATAGAAAGAAATTAGCTGAAAAACTAAAATATATATAGTTTTTATTTAAAACTAATATATATAATTAATATATTATATATATTATATATAATAATTATTATATATTATCATATATAATATATTACATATACATATTTATAATTTATATATATTTATAATATATATTACATAATATAATATATTATATATAATATATTATATATATTATATATATATATATATAATTAGCCAGGCATGGTGGCACATGCTACTTGGGAGGCTGAGGCAGGAGGATGGCTTGAGCCCAGAAGTTTGAGGTTGCTGTGAGCTAGGCTGACGTCACGGCACTCTAGCCTGGGCAACAGAGTGAGACTCTGTTTCAAAAACAACAACAACAAATATATATATATAATGAGGAAGAGAACAAACCGAGAGTCACAGGATACAACAGACCCCAGGTTGGTGTCTCACTGTCACCTCTGTGTCTTCAACTGCACTGATACAGGTTACTTGCAGAAGAAGTTGGTACCCTTTTTCATGAAGCTAAATATTTGCTGGACCTAGGAGTCAGAAAAAGTGAAGCAAGATATGACAGATGCCAAGGTAACTGTGGACCTGGCTGCTGCCCCATGCCAGTGAAGCGATCCAACAGATAAGGGACCTTTATGAACTGAAATAGCACTAAAGCCCCTGCCCAGAGCCCTGATTGTTAAAGGAAGATGGATGCTGCCTCACTTCCACCACTTAATGCAAACTCTCTCTTGGGTTCTACACTATCCCAGGGAAGGGAAGTCTGGAAAATGTAGGTTCAGCTTTGCTAAAATGACAATGCAAATCCTTCAGAACAGCCTCGCTACTCAGAGCACTGCTAAGTTGATGAATAGAAGTGTATGAGAAATCATAGTTAAAATTTTAAAATGCAAAAGAAATATAAAATAGTATTTTCCTCTTTATAATAAGCTGGTCATTGTTTCACCTGTGTTGTGGTTTATTCAATATAACAAGCCATAAGCATAAATGGTAGATCCCTGTGCAACATGATTTGGCAGGAATCACTAGGTCTAAGAAACTTAAACTAAATTTCAAAAGATTGCAGACCATACCAAGGTCTAATAAGTATAATGCAATGATGCTTAGCACAGAGTCTGTTCTATACTAGGAGAGAGAGAGAGAGAGATATCACATTTGGATAGGAAAGTGAGGTAAGGCAAGGGGTAGATGCTATAAAAATAACAACTATTATATGTTTATCCCATAATGTCCTTGAGAATAGAATTTATCCCAAATCTCTAATTACAAAATTAAAATCCCTAAGTAAAAAAACAACTTCCTAACTTTCTATAGCTTTTAGTTATAAATGAAAATGGCAACTATAAGCTTATATAAGAGCAAAATACTGTTGAGGTAATAGTGAAGCCTGTGCAAATGGACTTAGGCAGAAGTCACTTTAAAAGTAAGAGATCAATTTTAATATCATGTCCTTGATTTTTTTAAAATAAAGCACATATATTTCTAAGTGTATAAGAAAGCCTTACATCATGATATTTCCTTCCAATTCATAAATAAAGGAAATTCCAATCCATTTTTGATAAATGCCAATGTATCAGTAGGATTTCAAGACAATAAGAAAAGGATTTGTGCTCACTTTACTTGCCCTGAGATTGAAGCCAGATGCACTGTTAGAGGAGAAGTCACCTTGGAATGCTCAACAATTGAGTCAAACTGAGTTTAGGGGGATTTTGCAGCTCTAAATGTCAAGGTCAAACAGGATTTCAGCAATTGAGTTAGACTGAGTTTAGGGGGATTTTGCAGCTCTAAATGTCAAGGTCAAACAGGATTTCAGTCACCACTCCCTTTTCAAATTATCCCCACTCAGCTTCTCCTTCCAGACCCTTTCTCTACAACAGGATGCCCTTGCAATACTAGCACCAATAATGTTCCCTTCTTAGCACCAGGGTTGTCCAGAAGTGGTCAGCGAAATTCCCTAGTGGGGGGAAATGAAACTGCTGTCTTGGCCCAGGTGCTGGTAGAAGCCCAGGGGCAGAAAAGGCATCACCACCTGCCAGCCCAGCCCTCTCTCCAGCATACTCACACACAGACAGAATATTCTATGATCAGGATTGCCTCAGGTTACTCTATCTTCTCCTTTCTGGAATTCTTGGTTGCAGCTCAAGGCAGAAATATCAAATGCATGTGAAGAAAATAGGGCATTATTAGTGAGGGGAAAGAGCAGTCCATCCAACCATATAACCTAATAGCATTTACATTTTAGTACAGGTCTGGCACATACTGTCTTTTTGGTAAAATAATTTGTAAACAAATGATCGGAAAGAAATACCATATGGGAATTTAAAACTCAGGTAAATAAAAGAAGATAATCTAAAAATGCTACCAACCATTCTACTTAGAAATCAATAGAGGAAGTTTTTTTAAAATAATATATGCAAGGGCATGCCTTATGAGAGAAAAGATTATAAAATAAAGACACATGTGTTCCTACAATAACTCTGATTACGTGTATTTAAAACCTATCTTCTACAATCCACTCTTAAGTTTCCTAAGGGCTAGAACTTTGCCTGCCTTGTTCATCGATAAAGCCCATAGCAAATCCATGTGCCTGACACACAATATGTAGCTAACAAACATTTTTAAATAAGTAAATTCAGATAGAGAAAAAAATTCCAAATTATACGCAATGGAGAGCATCAATACATATCTATTGATTAATTTGTTGATTCCTTCTATAAAGGTATGTCAAGCATCCGTCATGTTACAAACACTTAACTATGTGTTGGGATCTAGGTATCTAGTTCCTGCTACCATGGAACATACAAGGAAAATACATAAAACTTGGGAATACACAAAATGAACTTGAAAGTCTAACATGCATAACTATGTATATTTTGTTTAAAACTTGTACAATCAAAACGTATAATCATATATAGAAATTCACTAGCTTACTAATAGAAGAATTACTATTTGACTTTTAATTTTAACAAGAGAAAATAAATGAAAATGAGAATGTATCAGTTAGTTATTGCTATGTATGTAACACGCCACCCCAAAACTCAATGGTGTAAAATAATAAGCATTAATTAGTGTTCTCAGATCTATAGGTGGGATGGATATTGTTCCTGGCATGACTGACTGGCTCCTTTATTCATCTGTCTTCAGCTGTGGGTCTGTTAGGCACCTCTCTTACTCTTGACTGAATATTCTTTTATGTCCAGCAATCAGCAGCTCTATGTCTCCTCTTCAGTGCGTCATCCTCCAGCACGCTAGCTTGGCCTTGTTCCCATGGAAGGAACAGGATTTGAGAAAGGAAGAGCAAAATCACACAAGGCATCTTTATTCCCTCACTCAGAACTGGCAGAGGGTCACTTCTGCTGCCTTCTATGGGCCAAAGCCACACAAGTTCAGCTCACATTTAAAGCATGGGGAAACAAAACACATATCATGAGGGAAGGAACTACAAAGTCAGATAGGAAGGGGCAGGTTCAGAGAAAAGGCTAGAAAATTGGGGCCTTCTTTACAATAAATCTACCATCTGTAGAAACACTGGAAGGAAGAGAATATGGTAGAAACACCAGGAAGAAATACTCATGCCTTCAAAGAATAGTAAGTATAGAAGAATAATGATGATCAATGACATGCCTTAGACTTTACTAAATAGATTCAATTCAGTAAGAAAATATGCATCTATTATTTTAGTTAACAGTGTTTATTGAGTTAGACACTGTTTTAAGAAATGGGTAGATAAGGAAAGAAGAGAAATAGAGTATTTTTTTATGCTGGATACAGTCAATAAAGGCATAAATATTTATAACTGAGATAATTTTACATATCACTATGTGCTAGAAAGAATATCAAAACAGGCATCAGAATGGCAGTTGCCAGGTTTACAGTGTGAATGAGGCTACTTTAGCTAAGTGAATCAGGATAGTTCTCTTTAAGAAAGTGACATATGAATAGAAACTTAGATAGCAAGGACAGAGAAGTGCTGTGAACACATGGAGGGAGAGCAGAAATCAGCTGGCACCAAGTTACTGAGAAAAAAAAAGAGTTTGGCTCATTGGCAAGAGAGAAAATGGCCTGTGAGCTGTAGCTTACTGAAGATACAGGAGGGGGCAAGCCAGAATTGGCACAGCCTTGTGAGCCAAGTAAAGGCAGTTGGATTCTATTCTATGTGTGACAGGAAGCCATTAAAGCATCTAGTCAGGGCAGCTATGTGATCTGATGTTTTGAAAGAACACTTTGGTTATTATAAATCAAATGTATTATATGGGCAAAAGTGGAAGCAGAGAGGATATTGTATATTGGTAAGAATATGAAAAGCAAGACCAGTAAGACAGTAATTCAGATGAGAGTTGGTGGTGGTTTAGGATAAAATTAGACTTTTTGAGAAAAAGAAAAGTGGTCAGATCCTTGATTTACTTTAGAGGTAAAGCCTAGAAAGTTTGCTGATTGCCTGGACAGAGGATGAGAGGAAAGAGAAGTGTTTATGGATAAAGTACTGAGATAGAGTTGAAATGTTTATTAGGTAGCCAAACAGAAAGGTTGAATTGGCATTGTATGGAAATCTGAGTCTCAGGGGAGATATCAAAGAAATAATTTCAGAGATCTACATAGAGATGGTCTGGATGAAATAAATTTAGGAAGAGATTGTTATACAAAGAGCAGAAGTCTGATTTTTAAAAGTCTGAAAACTTCATAGTTTTAGACATAAGTAGCTGGAGGAAAATATTTTATTTTGGGAGAGGCCAGTTGTGCCAAATATTTAGAGAGGTTGAGTAACAGCTCAAGATACTGTGTGAACCTGAGGACCAAGCACAAGCTTCTGGTGCACAGATGTTCTCTAAAGTCAGTGGTCTATAGCACCTCGGGAGGGGAACACATGTTTCTTTGGATCATACTGTGAAATTAGACTTCAAGTCTTACCCTAAGCTGCAGGTGAGGTTGCAACAGAAGGGAAAAAATAAAGAAAATAGGTGGGGCGTGGTGGCTCACGCCTGTAATCCTAGCACTCTGGGAGGCCAAGGTGGGAGGATCATTTAGCTCAGGAGTTCGAGACCAGCCTGAGCAAGAGTGAGACCCTATCTCTACCAAAAATAGAAAAGAATTAACCAGGCATGGTGGCACATGCCTGTAGTCCCAGCTACTCGGGAGGCTGGGGCAGGAGGATCGCTTGAGCCCAGGAGTTTGAGGTTGCTGTAAGCTAGGCTGATGCCATGGCACTCTAGCTGGGGCAACAAAGTGAGACTCTGTCTCAAAAAAATAAATAAAAAGGAAAGAAAGAAAGAAAGAAAGAAAGAAAGAAAGAAAGAAAGAAAGAAAGAAAGAAAGAAAGAAAGAAAGAAAGAAAGAAAGAAAGAAAGAAAGAAAGAAAGAAAGAAAGAATCAAGGAAGGAAGGAAGGAAGGAAGGAAGGAAGGAAGGAAGGAAGGAAGGAAGGAAGGAAGGAAGGAAGGAAGGAAGGAAGGAAGGAAGGAAAGAAAAAGAAAGAAAGAAAGAAAGGGAGAGAAAAATAAAAGAATAAGTGGAAAGACACATAGAAGAGAATTAGATGTCTTATAGAAATTAAAATCTAACAACGTGCTTGCATATCCTCCTGATGAACAAGAAAAGAAAGACGTCTCTAAAAACATCCACATGGACCAAGGGATTCCAACTTCCACTAGAAAGAGAAACAGAGACTGGATTTACGCTTCTTCCTGAAACAACCAAAGAAGCAGAAAAAGCTATATGAAATACTGGTTTTCAAGACACTGCCTGTCAAGCAACAAGGACGGTGATAACTAAGAGACAGGAACTATATGAGGTGAGCTTTGTTATTGTCCCAGCTTACTGCCTTGAGAGAGTTTCCAGACTGTGAAAGTTTCCTTCAAAAGGTAACAAGAATCAAAAGATTAACAATAGATATGGAGAAAATATTTGCAAACCATATAGCTAGTAAAAGACTATCATCTAGAGTAAACAAAAACTCTCAAAACCTAATAAGAAAACATCTCAACTTTTTTAACTGTGCAAGAGTTCTGCAGTTATGGATGGCAAATAAACACATAAAAAGATAGTCAACATCATTAATGATTAGGGGAATTCAAATTATAACCACAGTGCAAGTACTACGTAGGTACTACAATAGTTAAAAGTGATGGCTAGGATATGAAGAAACTGGAGCTCTTACACACTACTGGTAGGAATGTAAAAGTGTTTCACATCTTTGGAAAACAGTTTGGTTGATTCTTAAAAATGTAAACACATCTACTATATGACACGGCCATTCCACTCCTAAGTATTTACTTAAGAAAAATGAAAGCATATGGCCTTGCAAAGATTTGGGCATGAGTGATCATGGTAGATTGATTTGCATTAGCCCCCAAACTGACAACAACACAAATGTCCATTACTACCACATATTTAAATGATTTGTGGTATATTCATACAATGGAATTATATTCAATAATAAAAATAAATGAACAGTTGATACATACAAAAACATGGATGGATTTCAAAATGATGATGCTGAATAAAGAAAAAGCAGACAAGTACACATCATATTATTCTATTCATATATTAATAAAATTATAGAAAGTGAACACTAGTTTATAGAGATAGGAAACAGATTAATGTTTGCCTAGGGATGGTATAGAGAGAGGGAGGAAATTGTGGAAGAGGTGAATTACAAAGGTGCATGAGAAAAACATTGATGGTTCATTATCATGATTCCATTAATGGATTTACAGAGGTTTATTAAATCAAAACTTATGAAATGTATAGTTTAAGTGTGTGAAGTTTATTGCATATCAATCGAATAATTAATCTGTTTAAAATATAATTAAAATAAATAATAACAGTGATGTCAACATACAGGGACCTTTCAATGAGCTTGGATAGGCAAGAGCTAGCTTAGATGAAAGGACAGGACTATAGTAGAGAACAAACATAAAAAAATATATATGTTTTAGATCTATAAATTGTGCCTTAAAGTCATAGTCCAGAATGTATCAATATTAGAGAAAAACACTAATAGAAAGCAAATAAAGAAAAATAAAATTTAAAAGTGGGAGGGAGGTATATATATTTCCCTCTTTGCCCAATACAAGGAATTGATTGATTTAACCCTTGAGGCCAGTGATGTTAAATTATTAATAGAAAATAGTAAATGTAAAACATTTTATTTTTTTCTGAGTTCAGATAGATAAATAGAAAAAAATGTGTATATATATGTATGTGCTTGTATATATAGAAATGGAAAGACATGGAAAGAGGACACTGAATTTCAGAATTAGGAGCTTAACTGCCTCAATATTAAAGCACAGGCCTGGGTCAGTCCAACAGCCATATGTATAACCCTTACTAGCAGTGGTACCTCACACAGATCACTGAAACTTGGATCTGCAGCTTATGCATCTGGGAAGCATAATCATAGTTCTTCGCACAGCATCTGACACATAGCCCCACTCAGAGATGTTACCCTCTCCTTCAGTTTCCTAGCTCTTTTAATGTGCTGTAATTGCCCAAGTCAGAAAATTAGATTCCATAATACTTTTGAAGAGTTCTCAAAGCTGATGAGCTTTAAGAAATCATAAATAATGGCAAATCTCTGGGGTAGAGGTAAAATCTGCCAACCATAAAGGGATAAGCCTAATATTAAATCAGACTGTCTTCTAAAAGAGGGTATTAAAATGATGCTATAAAGAAATATCTTTGTAGATAAAATTAAGCCATTTTGAGTCAAATAAGTGTCCAATTGGTTGTCTTCCTAATGGCTTGAGTGATTATACCTCGAGAGTTGTGATTTATGATCAATGTCAAATAGTAGGAGGGTGTGAATCATCATATTGAAAAGCTCTAGTCTAGATGTTGACAAGAAAAGCATATTGATTAATGATTTTATTGGGAATATTAGGTATGATATGGTGTGGCAAGTGCTGAAATTAGGCTAAAAACCTGTGTTCCATACTAACTGATAGACGTAGCTCACAAGTGAGGTATTTCTGATTCGAAATATCCTGAATTTATGGTCAGGTACAACCAATAAATAGATTAATTGTAGGTATTTATATTATAAGTTTAAAGTGAAAGAGAGAATGTCTCCCTTGCTAATCTAATGGGAAAATCTAATAATTTTAATGACAAAATGGATGTGAAGACACTTTTAAACCAAAGGTCAAATCTTTATTAGAACATCCTTTCATTAACATTCTTATAAAAGTTTAAAGATAACTGAACTTGCCAACGATAATGGTGAAAGCACAGGCATACAAAAAATTTCAACGGTAAAAACGTAACACAATTCTGGCAATTAGGTTGGACAGCTATAGCTCCCACTCACTGAATGGAAGTATATGTTTCTGTGCTATTGGATGTAGAAAAGAATGGAGAACATGTTCAGACTCTCTCCTGCTGCCTTCTACCATTCTGCACCTCACCCAGTCTTGCTCCACACCTACAATGAAGGACAGCAAAGGGAGCAAAGAGAATAACTGAGTCATGGTTTGGGAAACATTTCTGTTTTACTATAAAAAAGACCTTAAGATAGACAGAATGTTGTCTATAGTCAAACCCAACCCAGTAAGTAGTTAGAATAAGCCACTGTATGTTTGTTCTGATGTAAAATATCTCCATCTTTTCTAAAAGTTAGTTCTACCAACCTAACACAGTGCCTGGAATTTTTCCAATTAGAATTTATGATTCCATGTAATTCATTTCTTTGCTATGACAATGACTCTCTCAAAGATCCCCCATTAAAAGGCAAATTATTCTGAAAAGATACTACACCATGCCTTGAATCTGGACAGAAATGTATTTATACAGAGCAAATCCTAGAGAAAATGGGTTGCGACATAAGAAATTTTGGAGGGAATGAAATCATCAATGTGAGATCAGGCACTTTGGAACTTTCCCTAACAGAGGAGATGAGTAAAGAACACTGACTGGGAGATGGACACACTTGAAGCTCTGACTCGAGGGGGGAGGGAGGCAAGGGAAATATGTGTAACCTTAACATTTGTACCCCCATAATATGCTGGAAAATAAAAGAACAACACTGAGGGTCCAGGAAGCTGTAGCAAGCATGATAACTGCGGCCCATGAAAATAGACTTTCTAAAAAGAGGAAAGAAAATTCAGAAGGAGGTGGGAAAACTTTGAAGAAAAATGTATCCTCTCTCGAAATATGACTGGCGTACTTCTCTTGTTCTCACGTAGATCTTTGATACCCATACGGTGTCTGAGTCACAGCCCTGTGCTGAATCATCCTACAAGGGCTTGTTGAAAACCTGTCCTAAATTGGATTCACTCAGAAGCTGACTTTATAACAAAAAATTGAGGACAGCTAATTTACTTGGAAGGTTATTCCAAGAACTGTGAGTAAGAAAGTAGAAGGGAATGCAAGGACAAAATATTAAAAAATGAACATTAATGAATAAATTAACCCCCTCAGAGGGGACCATCTGAGAAACAGTGACTAATGCTTCTAAATCATCCTTCAGAGATTAGGGAGATTGTGTCATGTTTCTACTGACTACTTGTGGCTATTTATTTCCCTTCAGTTCTTGATTATGTCTGGAGTGGTGAAGCAAGCTCCTGTGGTACCAAATAATTCCTCAAGAGAGAATTAAAAAAAAAAGAGAGAGAGAGAAGAGATGAGAAACTCTTAGTGTTCTAGGATGTGTCAAGCCTTGCTACAGATGAACTCAATGATGAGACTGATATCAGCATGTCTACTACACCACCAATCTCACATTTATAGTCTGGAAAAAACAATGGGAAAATAGTCATAAGTCCAAACAGATACAAAAAGGTAAAACAGAAACTGAAAATTCAAGTCCATAGGGAATAGACAGGAGCATGATCGTTAGAAAAGTGATCAAATTAATTAAAGAGGGCTTCATAGAAAAAGTGAAATTTTATTGATTCTTAAAGGTATTAACATGAATTAACAGAGTTTTTATGAGTATCAGAGGTAAGGAGTATCGATATACTGATCTAGTATCCATCACACTAATTTGGAAGTAGAGAATTTATTGGCTTTTAAGACTTTTATAAATGCCCTATCCCGGAGTATGAAGACTAACTAACACCTTCACCTAAATGAACAAGATTTCAAAATCACAGAACTGAAAAGAACCACAAAAAAGGAGTCTAAATTTTAAGCACAGGATCTTTTGTGTGTTTGCTGTTTTATAACGCTTTGTGTGGGAAACCCTGGTATGACCAAAAGGATTTCCAAATTCAAAGTTTGATAGCCTTGTGACCTTCAGCCTTGAGGCTGGAAGTATTTAACTTCAGCCTGAAAGTAATTAAAGAATATATTAACTATATGTAATAACCAAGTTTCTGAATGACTTGGGGTGAATTTGTCTTTGGAAAGGTTGCTTGCTTCATTAAAGTATGATTTAGAGCTCTGTATGTGTTATTATAGTTTTTTTCCTAATAATATTCACACTTTTCTTTTTATATATATTTTATTAGAGCAGACAATTCTCCATTTAAATCCATTTTTCTTTGTTTTTATTTTTTTGTCACCACTATGAAGATAAGAAAACAAGCACTTAAAGCACTAAATTATTAAGTAGTTCTATAATCATCTGCATTCCAATTTGTGCTGTTGTACAACAGTCCAGTAGGTATTACCAGGTTTAGATTTAAGGTACTAGTGTTCAGATGCTAAATATTTATATGAAGTATCTTTCCAGCACTGCAGTGTTATTATTTTTTAATTTTTGCTTAGAGTAGGAATAAAACTTTAAAAAATCTATTTTATACTAGTCTGTCTTAATCTATATAATTTATTCATTTAAATAGCATTAATTGAGGCTTACAATAAGTTAGATTCCAGGAACTAGCCTAAAATTTCTATTTTTATCTTAAAATAAGAAAAAATAAGACAACATATGAACAGATAATTGCAATATATATAGTACATAAAACATGCTGTATGTATCATATGTAATATGGTGATACACAGTTTATTTAGGGATGTGTAAGGCACTAACCCAGGTTGCAGTTAGGCAATGGTAAATCATTAAAAATTCCTAAGTGTCAAAACAGGTCAGGGTTACATTTTATCTGGACAATGCTGGCAGTTGTTCTGGCCATAAATTTAAGGGTACAAATCTGTAGACAGAGAGAGATATATCATAGATTGAGTATATGTAAGAAATAACAGGAATGAGGGTAAGAAGATGAGTGATGTGGATTAATACAAAGCACTTCAGAGTTAAAATTAGTAGTGTTTATAACTGATTGTGGCAAGAGTAGAGGCATGGTTACGGGCCTGAGTGGATTTAGAATAAAGGTCACAGCCAAGCATGAATCTTACATTGTTAGTATGTGTGACAGGAGTAAATGGTGACATATACAACTAAGACAGACATCATATTCCAAAGGAGTGTCTTTAGGAGGTATTATTACAAATTTAGTATTTTCTCTGTAGTACTTGGACATTCACATAAAATATTCAGCAGATCTGAATATATATATACACACACATATGTATATATGCATATAATATACCACATATAAATACATGAAAATTTTAGATTTAAATCCACGTACATAAATGAGTTCTTTACAGAAAAAGATACAGAACAAGTGTCCTCTCACCAAGGTACAGATGTTCAGACTTCAAGTATCCTTCTGGAGGCACAATTTTCTCTATATCATTAAGTGTATTTTCCCACATAGGGAAAGAGAATCATAGAATCCATAAGCTATGGACTCATCTTTGATTACTTTCTGTTCCTCATTCCTCTCATCCAATCCATCAACAAATCCAGTTGATTCTATCCCAAATATAGATACCAAGTCTACACATTTCTCTCCATCTCTATTTTCACACTTTTATACAACTCCATGTCACCTTACTTGTTACAGTAAGTGTTACATGTTCTTAGACTAGCCAAGAAGTGGTAACAACCCAAATGTCCCTCAACTGATGAATGGACACATAAAATGTGGCATATCTATAGAATTGAATATTAGTTAGTAATAAAAAGAAATGAAGTACTGATATGTGCCACAACATAACTGTAGCTGGAAAACATTATCTAACTGAAGAAACCAAATACAAAAGGCCACACACTATATTATTCCATTTATACAAAATATCAAGAATGGGCAAGTCCATAGATACAGAAAGTAGATTAGTGGCTATGAGAGGCTGAAGGATGGAGAGAGGAGTAGCAGGATGGGAAGTGACTACTAAACAGTATGGGGTTTCTTTTGGGGGTGATGAAAATGTTCTAGAGTATTGGTTCCAGATAGTGGTGATAGTTGTACAATTTTATGGATATAGTAAAACCCACAAAATTTTGTGCATGAAAATCGTGAATTTTATGGTGTGTGAATTATATCTCAACAAGAAATTTAGTACAATTGTTCTTAATTTGAGGAGGAAGATAATGATAACCTTTGCTAGGGTGATAGTGAAAAAAAACAGTTCCAATAATAAATATGTGGCGAAATTTGAAGGAAGAAATTAAACAACTTGGTGACAAATTGAATATAGACAATGGAAGAAAACCAGCCAGGGACAATTGCCTTACTGGGAAAAAAAAAAAATTGAAAAAGGAATCCAATTGTGGGAAGAGGATTAATTCACTTTTGAATATGTTGAGATTTGTAGGAAAACAGGGTCTTTTAAGTGGAGATGCCTTCAGGTAATTGAATATATGAGATACCAGCTCAAGCTGCTGGAGACACAAAAATGAGAGTCATAGACTTAAACAAAGCAGGAGTTGTTGCAAGGGTGATGCAGAGAAAAACAGAAAATTAAGGGCTAGGATTTTTGGAGGAGTATCCTTCCCTTAGGGGATGGTCTTACAAAGGGATCTCTCAGAAAACAGAAAGTGAAAAAGCAGAAAAATGCCTTAGCACAGAGGGTAAGAGGAGAACTACAAGAAGAAATGATAGCCAATATTGAGTGGCTATCCTCTGAGAGTCTGGGAAATAGAAAACACAGCAAAGAAAACTGTCAGTTACCAGTGGGCCCCAACCTCTTTGGCACCAGGTTTCATGGAGGATGATTTTTCCATGAACCAGGAAGCAGGGGAGGATGGTTTCAGGATGATTCAAGTGCATTACATTCATCGTGCAGTCAAACCTCTCTGCTAATGATAATCTACATTTGCTGCTGCTCCCCAGCACCAACATCACCACCTCAGCTCCCCTACCTCAGATCATCAGGCATTAGATTCTCATAAGGAGCACGTAACCGAGATCTCTAGCATGTGAAGTTTACAGTAGGGTTCACACTCCTAAGAGAATCTAATGCTGCCATAGATCTGGCAGGAGGTGGAGCTTATGTGGTGATGCTAGCAATGAGGACCAGCAGTAAATACAGATTAAGCTTCGCTTGCTCACCCCTGTGTGTGGCCTCATTCCTAACAGGCCACAGAACGGAACCAGTCTGCGCCCTGGGGGTTAGGGACCCAGAGTTAGACCATTTCAATAAGCACATGCACACTGAGGGGTAAGAGCATGTCCAGTTGGAATCCAGAGAAGATGAGAGAAATTTTAAATTGATTCAAGGCTGGGATTTGAAATCAGTGGGGTGAATTTTACCTAAGGCAGGCACATGTGTTGCCATAGGGAAAGTGAAGGTAAGAGAAGGCTCAAAGGAATTGCACAGGACACCAGGCTGGGAAAAGGATTAGAAAGGAGGTGACAGGAAGAGAGAGGCAGACAAGTGGCATGACTCACCATTTTTAAAGCTTGAGATTGAGGAAGATTGTTTTAGCACCTGTATTGAAGGCTTTCCAGAGAGTAGAGTTTGGAGAGTGAAACAAAGGTGGGACAGGGAGCGTGTCCAAGTTGAGAAACAGGCATAGGTGGAATATTCAGCAACACACACCATAAGAACAGAGTCAAGACAGCAACTCCAGAAGCAGAGATGGTGTGATTTTTCTCTCTTCATAAACTACACGTACTGTTGGCTACTCCTTTGCAGAACACTGATCCTACAGAAGACATTTTGTGGATTTCTGCCTCCCTGATGTTAATGGCTTGTGAATGCTTCTGACATTCTATTTTTTCTTGCAACCCCTCTTCCCTACTGCCCTACATGAAAAGGCAGCCTGTCAAAAAGTGAAAATGATTTTATATTTACAAGGCAAAGGAACCTTTAAATGACCTTAGAGGTTTACATGAAGTAGTCGCAGCTCCAGGATGATCTGTAAGGTTGCTGTTGACAGATACCACTTGATGGACTGGAAATCAATTTGATCAGATGTTTTTATGGATTATAGTGGCCTTGGCTAATTACAAAAGATTGTCTTCCTAGATCCCACAGTTTTCAGAGCTGACTTTGAGCAGATGTACACAGGATTAAGCTGCAGGCTTGACAGTTTTCCCTAATTATCTGTCGCAAGGGCAACTTTTGGTTCGTCTTGACACTTGTGTCAAAAACAGGCTGAACTTTTATTTCTTAGGGCACATCCCTGTTTTTTCACAGTCATCTGTGCTTAGGTGATGAGGCTGATCACATTTATTATCATTTACATGGATTTGGATGAGTGGGAGAGACTGAAAATATGAAGAAATAGATATAACTTTTTTAAACAAGTCTACATAAAGCAGGTAATGTGATCACTGAGATGAAGGAAAATAGACTGAATGCTGCATAGAGTCAATCATTCAGATTCAATTGGAAAATATGGCTTTATGACTTTTTTTAAAAAAAGACGGGTTGCAGGACGTCTTATTAAAAGAAGAGAGAAAGTAAAAATGATTGTGTTATGTGTCTTGATCAACAACATTCTTTACCAATCCTTAAAAATTACAAAAATTTAGGTTTATATCAGGGGAATAAATTGTGTCATTTTTTTAGGAGATTCAGAAAATGTCTCTAGAAAGATTTTGACCAATGCATAGTTGAAATAAATGTTTTGATTTGCTCAAAAGAAAGGTGATTATTTTTTTTTTCACATCAAAAGAAAAAAATTGCTTTGGAATATAAATTATTATTAAGGTGATGTTGCAGCCAAGCTAAACAAAGATTCAGATGAGACTTAATATGAGGAAATAGGGTCCCTGAAGCAAGAGTTAATTTGCATACGGGTGAGAAACAATCTGCACGCAGACAGTTTTGTGTGGAAACAGTAAGATAGAAAGGAGAAGAGATGGCAGAAGAGGACAGTGAAGAATCCTATATTTTGACTACATGAATGAGAACTGAGGATTTGGAAAGCACAATTTTAGACTCAAAATGAAGAATTTAGACTCACAAAAGTTAGTGTGAGATGAATCTAAATGTTTATTCTGGAGCCCATGAATAACAAGATATATTATTGGGTGAAAAGACAAACCTTCTTTTTTTTTTTTTTTTGTACTGTATAGAGCAGCATATGCCTGGCAACATGAGAGCTCTAGGATGTCTATGTGGATTCCTGAGAGCAACTGTTGAGTAGGTGGGAAGAAAAGGAAACAATGTAAATTGCTTCACCAAGAAAAGTCATTGATAATGGCAGACTCTTTTTACATATGTGGGGATTTCTAGGTAAATTTGGTTTGCATCCCAGAGAGAGTTTGCAGAAGGTTAAAAGCTTTTGCTATCATTCATTCAGCAAAGATTCATAGTGCACACCATGTACACTCTTGTTTTAGGTATTAGGAATTCATCAGTGAAGAGTAAACCAGATCAAAAAATAAAATAAAATAAAATAAGCCTGTGAAATTTTGAGATACTATGACTTTTTTTCTACTCACAATCTTGAGAAATCTGGAGCATATAAGATTGCATTAACAATGTTAAAAATAATATTTTTAAAACAATATTTTATAAACATATAAAGTATGTTTATATTGTTATGTTTTATATTTTATATGTTTTATATTTTATATTTTATTTATATTTTATATATAAATATATTTATATTTATTTTATATTTTATTTATAAATATGTTTTATATTTTAAAAACAATATTAAAAATAATTTATGTTATTACCTATTTTACTTTTTTAAAAAAGCTACTTTCTATGTTATTTCAAAAGAATAAATATCAGTCCTGAATAATTTACTCACTAAAGTTAGGAAACTTATCCACCTGATCTTTCAAGTTCTAATCTAATTTTAAGGTTTTATAACATTTATTTGAAATATTATTTCTTGAATTAGAAATGGAGTTACAACTGAGGCCAGGTATAGCAGGAAATAAAAATATTTAAAAGATTATGTGTTATAAGATAGCCTTACTTAGAAGGGATGGTGGTTTCATTGAGTCTTTTGAGGAGTGTTCCTTCAGATGCTAAATCATAAAAACAGGTGACGTGAAGAAGAAACTACAACCAGTGGCCCATAAAATGGCCATAATCCCATCAAACACCAGGAACAATTATATTGCAAACTCATATCACTAGGCCTATCAAGTTATAATTTGTATATATCTATTTTAGAAACTGCATCATTTAACCTCACTCACAAAGGTGTTAGGAAGATTAACTAACTAGATAATTTCACAAAGTGCTTAGACAATAAAAGTTAAAGAGATAAATGTCAAGGATTATTGCTTTAGACCCTCTGCCAATGCTAAAAGACCAAAGTTAATGTTTTGTTTCGTTTTCTACTGTCTAGATAGCTCGAGTTCATTAGTTCCAAAAATGGGGACAGTGGGAGGTGAGAAATATCTCTCCACGAGAAAAAGAACATACATTCACATCACAAGGGGAGTCAAAGTCATTGGATTTATTAGAGCATTTCTCCACTCACAAAGTTTTGGGAGACAATTTTCCACGATTGTCTTATATTTCTTCATGTCTTGCTATCAAAGGCACTGACTTTCTTTGTTTTGGATTATCTTTACATGTGTTTATATACTGAATAGCCTTACAAGACAGAGATTTTGTCTCTCTCCAAAGCCAAGGGCAGGTTTACTTGCAGTCTTGGAAGATAACAAATATGTCTCTCTCTGAATAAAAAGGGCAGACATATTTACTGCCCACTATCAAAAGATTTGGATTGTTTATCCTCAGGATTCTTCTGTAATGTAACTTAACTGGTCCTCTTTGTGTCATCTTGCTCCCCTTGTGTCATGCTGAGGGATTTGAGCCTTATGGAAATGGTGTGAAAAAATGCTGACAATCTGGCTACTGCTATTGCCATAAGTAATAAAGTCCTTTGTCTTTGATCCAGGAGTCTCATGTCTTCTGCTAGCAACACGAAGCTGTGGCAGGCTAAATGTTAGCTTGATTGTAGGGTAAAATCTCAAACCATTGAGAGTTCTTTATACACCCATGCATATACACTAGTAAGGAAGTTGATAACAATTTACATGGAATAATCTTCTACAGAAGTAAAAAAAATTGCCCTTATTACTCAAGAACATGTATTTATTAAAACACTATACAGATGTTATTTTAGAATTCCATTCCCAACAAAAATCCCATGCTCCGTGTACATGTGTGTGCACATGTGTGTGAAAGAGAATATTGTGGAGTAGAGAGAGAAAAAGAGAGAGACAGAGAGATTCTGAGACACACAAAGAATATTTGTTCCAGTATTTCTTTTTTTTTTTTGGTGTAGGTGTACCATCTGCCATAAACAATTTCTCATGTGTACATGAAGGCCAAATTCTGTGGTTGACTAGAAGTACAAACCTGGCCCCTGCTGGTAAGGTTCACCAGTAAGACTCTGGGCATTTGATGGAGGGAAAAAAGTGTGTGTGTGGGTAGGTGGGCGGTGTATTGCATTTAAAATAAGTAGCCTGTATTGGAAAGTCACTGAAAGGATTTGAGATTTATTCTCAACATTGTCCTTAGACCCCTGCAGAGAAGTAATCATAAGTCAGGGAAAGTCATTTTAGAAGTTGAGCAAAATAACATGTAGCCATGAAGCATTATTCCATTTGATGTGGAGGATTAGCTCATCAAGGTCGGGCTCAGTCACGCTTTTCTCACGCCATTCCATTCATCTTCTTTCTCAACCCTGCACAGTTACCCACTGAATGATTACCACCCTGACCTGTTCCTCTTTCACCCTAAGGCTGACAGACTGTGTTTCCCAAAGCGCCTTCTCTGACTCCTGATTTATGACTCTGACAGCACTTCACTGAATGAGGGTTTGTGGCAATTTATGTCATTACACAAATTACACAAATTGCCATTAACTGATGTAATGTACTATAAAGAACTGGAAGCATGAAGAAAAAAATTATTTGAATTTTCCTTTTACATGTTTGCAATATTTTATCACTTAATTTTTAATTCAGTTAATAGAAATATATACCCTTAGAAAAAATAGTATTTTGTTTACCACATCCATCTTGTCTCCCCTTATTTTAAACTATTTACTTATTTTTTCTTATTAAAGTACCTTTTCTTTATTAAGAATTTTTTAAAACCTAATAAGAAAATCTCTGAAATATCAAACATGTCACTAAAAAGTTAGAGAAAAAGGATTAAAAGTTGAATGCCATTTTAAAAAGGAAAATTTTATTCAGGATAATTGAGTGTTGAGTGAAAAAGGATCAAAGTATTAATATTAAGAAAATCAGTCTGTGTGAATGATGTGAAGAAAACTGAAGTTCAAAGTCAAGAGTTCTCCTCATTTCCATTTCCCCTGCTTCTCTCATGTACTAGCCCTGACTGTTGACTTCTAGAACAGACATGTAAATTTAGATTCTGGACTACCTGTTTCATGTTTACTGATGACAGCAATCATTCAGAAAGATGACTCAATAACAATGTCTCAGACTTGTCCTGGATCTCCTTATGTAAATGCAGCCGTTTTTTAAAGTTGTTACTAGGAAGCCTAATGCTGAAATGGAAGCAAAGTGAGATGTAACTAGCCAATCAAACATCCTCACTGAGTATCTACACATTACAAGTCTTGTAGTCTAGAGGGTTTAAGAGAAGAAAGTTGGAAATGAAAGAAAGGGAGAGAAAGGGCTTTTTGAGAAAACACAGAATATGATAGAGAACAGAGATGAACAGTATCTTAATGCATGATTATTCTGCCTATAATCTCTTTCTCACACAATTCAACTTGCCATCTAACACTTCCTTCAACTTCACAACTTGCTTACTTACTCATGCTCCTTCCACTTACTTTCAAAGCTTAATTTCCTGTGTCTACAATCCACAAGTTTTCACAATTTAGCATCACCACATCTTTGAAATCTCAACCTTCTCTTCATCTGTTTTTTTCTAAAACTAACCTTCTACCACAGATGGACTTGTTAACAAAATCTATAGGTAAAGTGAGCTATCAACTGACACTCAAAACACCTTCTTTATCTGCCTCCTAATGGTTTATATTCATCACTCAAAACACATAAATCCTCAGGAAAAATGAAAAGTCAGACTGCATTAATATTAATGTATAAATACCTCATGAGGTGGTGGAGCAAGATGGCAGACGCATAACACCGCCAGACAGAGTGTCTCTGCAGAAAAGACAGATTCTAGCAGAAATTAAAGGAAAGAAGCAAGAAGACGAGCATACAGCGGACGAGGGCCGGAAGGAGGGGTACCTGAGACCCCGGGAGACTCCACGGGAGGAGGCTGCGGAGGAGAACTGGAGGCTGAGACCACCGGAGCAGCCCGGAGACCAGCGGCAAGGGTAGGTGGATTTGCTGTTTCCCCTCCCCTGCATTTGGGACTGCTGGTGGGCTCCCCAGCGGGTGGAGAGACCTGTGGACACCAGCCCAGAGACCGCCGCCGCCAGCCAGCGGTGAGCCAGTAGCAAACGCGGCACCAGGTTCCCAACTTCCTCCGGGCACCTCCGTGTGCACAGAACCGAGCCGCGCGGTAGGCGCCATATTGCCTCCTCCTCCCCTCCGCTGACCCTACCCGCGGCTGCCCAGACAGACAATACAGCCACCAGCCGGAGGCACCTCCAGGGAACGGGACCTTCCCTTTTGGGACCCTACAGCTGACTCAGGGGAACTCAGACTGTAAACTCCTTAACTGCCAACCCTCCCAGGTGCTGCTGGCACGGTGTTCCCAGGAGAACGGTGCCGACTCAGAGGCTGAGAGACATAGACCCAGCTTGGGCTCCCTGTGGGTGAATTGGGACCGGAAATCCTCTCCCTGGTGGGGATACAGTTTGAACTCTGGGACCCAGAGGTCGGACCTGCAGACCAGATCCCCTGCACCGAGGGCTAGCATTGCCCGGGGCACAGAAGGGTTATACGTGAACAGCCTACTGAGGTGTGTGTGCCTCCAGGGGTGGATTGGCATCCTAGAGGGCAACCCTCCTCCAAGGAGGAGGCTGTGTGCCCAACCCAGGTGGCATTCCTGTGCAGGGAACATCCCCGCCAGCATCACAGTCCGGGGAGGCCTGGTGGCTTGTGTTCTGGCCTGCTGGCAGAGGCCCAGGAGTAGCTGTAGAGTTGGGGAGGGTGGAAAGAAGCGAGGCCTGCTCCAGACTGTGGGTCTCAGACAGCCCCACCGCCACACCCAGACTTTCTGGCTGAGCGGGACCATTCCAGCCCCGCCCTGACAGCTCTCCCTGGAAGCAGAGAACAGAACTTTGACCCCTGCTAACGGCCTGAGGGCAGGCTTACCCAACCCAGCTCCGCCCAGAACGAGAGCTGTTAACAGGACACAAAATCAACAGTATAGCCTGTTCCTCCAAGCAAACACCACCTACTGACAGGGACGGCATCTTGCGCAGCCTTTCCACGGCACCCACTGACTCAATATACAGGGAGTGGTCCAATTTAACCCACAGACACCACCTAACGCCTCAGAAACTAAACAAGGTGTGTGAATACCCAAACAATAACTTAAGGAAAGAAACAACAACTGATTGACATGGGAAGAAATCAGTGAAAGAATTCAGGAAATATGAAGAACCAAACAGAAAACACACCCCCAAAGAGGAGCACCAGCCCCCTAGAAACGTACACCAACCAAAATCAGGCAACCAATATGATAGAAAAGGAATTTCGTATGTGGATCATAAGAACACTCACCCAGCTGCAACAACAACTCAATAACCAACACAAAGAAACCACAAAAAGCCTCCAGGATATGGGAAAAGAAATAGACACAATGAAGAAAAGTGTAACTGAACTCCTGGAAAGGAAGAATCAATTCAAGGAACTACAAAATACAATGGAAAGTCTCAAGAACAGGGTAGATCAAACAGAAGAAAGAATCTCAGAGCTTGAAGATAACACCCTCCAATTAAATAAATCAGTCACAGAAACAGAGCAGAGAAACAAGAGAAAAGAGCAAAGCCTACAAGAGCTGTGGGATTATGTGAAGAAACCTAATGTGAGGGTCATAGGCTTACCAGAAGGGGAAGAAGACAACACTCAAGGGTTGGACAAGGTGTTTGGAGATATAATAGAGGAAAATTTCCCAGGCCTTGCTCATAATCTTGATATACAAGTTCAAGAAGCTCAGAGGACCCTTAGGAGATTCAATGCAAACAGGAAGACGTCACAACATGCAGTTATCAGACTGTCCAAAGTATCAACTAAAGAGGCCCTTCTAAGACTGTAAGACAAAAGAAGCAAGTAACATACAAGGGAAAGGAAATTCAAATAACATCAGACTTCTCTAATGAGACATTACAAGCAAGGAGAGACTGGGGCCCCATTCTCACTCATTTGAAACAAAACAATGCCCAGCTCAGAATATTATTCCTTGCAAAACTAAGCTTCATATATGAAGGAGAAATAAAAACATTCTCAGACAAGCAAAGGCTCAGAGAATTCACCAAGACAAGACCAGCCCTACAAGAAGTACTTAAAACAGCGTTACACACAGAACATCATAATAATAACCCACGAATATAAAAACAACCAAAACCCAAAGATATTAAAGGCCAGATATTACAATGGCTCAAGAAAGAAATCATAGCAACAACATCCAACCCAACAGAATGATCAGTAATCTACCTTACCTATCAGTTCTCTCAATAAATGTGAATGGCTTAAACTCTCCACTCAAGAGACATAGGCTGGCTGAATGGATAAGAAAATACAGGCCAAGTATATGCTGTCTTCAGGAAACACATATAACCTGCAAGGATGCATATAGACTAAAAATAAAAGGGTGGAGATCAATATTCCAAGCAAATAGAAGCCAAAAGAAGGCTGCTGTGGCAGTTCTAATTTCAGACGATTTAGTTTTTAAACCAACAAAAGTAGTGAAAGACAAAGAGGGTCTTTATATAATGGTGAAGGGCACACTTCAACAAGAAGAGATAACAATTATAAATATATATGCACCCAACCTAGGTGCACCCAGATTCATAAAGCAAACCTTACTGGAGCTAAGCAAATGGATTAATAGCAACTCCATAATCGCCAGAGATTTCAACACCCCACTGACGGCACGAGACAGATCCTCCAAACAGAAAATTAATAAAGAAATAATGGACTTAAACAAAACTCTAGAACAATTGGGTCTGACTGACATTTACAGAACATTCTACCCAAAATCCACTGAATATACGTTCTTCTCATCAGCTCACGGGACATTCTCTAAAATTGACTATATCCGAGGACACAAAGAAAATCTCAAAAAATTTAAAAAAAATAGAAATCATACCATGTACCTTCTCAGATCACAGTGGAATAAAACTAGAAATCAACCCTAACAGAAACTCACATTTCTACACAAAAACGTGGAAATTAAACAACCTCCTACTAAATGATTACTTCGTAAATGAAGAAATCAAGACAGAAATAAAAAAGTTCTATGAAGAAAACAACAATGGAGAGACAAGTTATCAACTCCTCTGGGACACAGCTAAAGCAGTTCTGAGAGGAAAGTTTATCTCCATAAATGCCTATAACCAAAAGACAAGAAGATCACAAATAGACAATCTAATGAAACGACTCAAAGAGCTGGAAAAAGAAGAGCAGACCAACCCCAAACCCAGCAGAAGAAGTGAAATCAACAAGATCAAATCAGAACTAAACGAAATTGAAAACAGGGAAGCTATTCAGGAGATTAATAAAACAAAAAGTTGGTTCTTTGAAAAAATAAACAAAATTGACACACCATTGGCTAAGCTAACGAAAAGCAGAAAAGAGAAATCTATAATAAGCTCCATCAGGAACAAAAAAGGAGATATCACAACTGATCCCAAAGAGATACAAGATACAATTTATGAATACTACAAAAATCTTTATGCACACAAACTGGAAAATGTGGAGGAAATGGACAAATTTCTAGAAACACACAGCCTCCCTAGGCTCAACCAGGAAGAAATAGATTCCCTGAACAGACCAATCTCAACAGCTGAAATAGAAACAGCAATTAAAAATCTCCCTAAAAAGAAAAGTCCCGGTCCAGATGGCTTCACACCTGAATTTTACCACACTTACAAAGAAGAACTAGTACCTATCTTGCAGAAACTATTCCACATCGAGAAGAATGGAAACCTCCCCGACACCTTTTATGAAGCGAATATTACTCTGATACCAAAGCCAGGAAAGGATGCAACAAAAAAAGAAAACTACAGACCAATATCCCTAATGAATGTAGATGCAAAAATTTTCAACAAAATCTTAGCTAACCGAATCCAGACACTTATCAAAAAAATAATCCACCACGACCAAGTGGGCTTCATCCCAGGGATGCAGGGATGGTTCAACATACGTAAATCTATAAATGCAATTCACCACATAAACAGAAGCAAAAACAAAGACCACATGATTCTTTCAATAGATGCAGAAAAAGCTTTTGACAAAATTCAACACCCTTTCATGATACGAACACTTAAGAAAATAGGCATAGATGGGACATACCTAAAAATGATACAAGCCATATATGACAGACCCGTAGCCAACATCATACTGAATGGGGAAAGACTGAAATCATTCCCACTTAGAACTGGAACCAGACAAGGCTGCCCACTATCTCCACTTCTATTCAACATAGTGCTGGAAGTCTTGGCTACAGCAATCATACAGGAAAATGGAATCAAAGGTATCCAAATAGGGGCAGAAGAGATCAAACTTTCACTGTTTGCTGATGATATGATATTGTATCTAGAAAACCCCAAGGATTCAACCAAGAAACTCCTGGAACTGATCAATGAATTTAGTAAAGTCTCAGGATACAAAATCAATACACAGAAATCAGAGGCATTCATATACGCCAACAACAATCTAATTGAGAACCAAATCAAAGACTCAATTCCCTTCACAATAGCAACAAAGAAATTAAAGTACCTAGGAATATACTTAACCAAGGAGGTAAAAGACCTCTACAGGGAGAACTATGAAACACTGAGGAAGGAAATAGCAGAGGATGTAAACAGATGGAAATCCATACCGTGCTCGTGGATCGGCAGACTCAATATCACCAGAATGTCTATACTACCCAAACTGATCTACAGATTCAATGCAATACCTATTAAAATCCCATCAGCATTCTTCACAGATATAGAAAAAATAATTTTACGCTTCGTATGGAACCAAAGAAGACCCCGAATATCAAGAGCAATTCTAGGCAACAAAAACAAAATGGGAGGCATTAATATGCCAGATATCAAACTATACTACAAAGCTGTGGTAATTAAATCAATATTGTATTGGCACAAAAATAGGAATATTGACCAGTGGAACAGATGTGAGAATCCTGATATAAAACCATCCTCACATAGCCATCTCATCTTTGACAAAGCAGACAAAAACATACGCTGGGGAAAAGAATCCCTCTTCAATAAATGGTGTTGGGAAAACTGGATAGCCACCTGTAGAAGGCTAAAACAGGACCCACACCTTTCACCTCTCACAAAAACCAACTCACGCTGGATAACAGACTTAAACCTAAGGTATGAAACTATTAGAACTCTAGAGGAAAAAGTTGGAAACACTCTCCTAGACATCGGCCTGGGCAAAGAGTTTATGAAGAAGTCCCCAAAGGCAATCACAGCAGCAACAAAAATAAATAAATGGGACATGATCAAACTACAAAGCTTCTGCACAGCCAAAGAAATAGTCATGAAAGTAAACAGACAACCTACAGAATGGGAGAAAATTTTTGCATCCTATGCATCCGATAAGGGACTGATAACTAGAATATACTTAGAACTCACGAAAATCAGGAAGAAAAAATCAAATAACCCCATTAAAAAGTGGGCAAAGGACTTGAACAGAAACTTTTCTAAAGAAGACAGAAGAATGGCCAACAAACATATGAAAAAATGCTCAACATCTCTAATCATCAGGGAAATGCAAATCAAAACCACAATGAGATATTACTTAACCCCAGTGAGAATGGCCTTTATCAAAAAATCTCCAAACAATAAATGCTGGCGTGGTTGCGGAGAGAGAGGAACACTCCTACACTGCTGGTGGGACTGCAAACTAGTTCAACCTCTGTGGAAAGCAATATGGAGATACCTTAAAGCGATACAAGTGAATCTACCATTTGATCCAGCAATCCCATTGCTGGGCATCTACCCAAATGATCCAATGACACTCTACAAAAATGACACCTGCACTCGAATGTTTATAGCAGCACAATTCATAATTGCAAGGCTGTGGAAACAGCCCAAGTGCCCATCAATCCAAGAATGGATTAATAAAATGTGGTATATGTACACCATGGAGTACTATTCAGCTCTAAGAAACAATGGTGATATAGCACATCTTATATTTTCCTGGTTAGAGCTGGAACCCATACTACTAAGTGAAGTATCCCAAGAATGGAGAAATAAGCACCAGATATATTCTCCAGCAAACTGGTATTAACTGAGTAGCACCTAAGTGGACACATAGGTACTACAGTAATAGGGTATTGGACAGGTGGGAGGGGGGAGGGGAGCGGGTATATACATACATAATGAGTGAGATGTGCACCATCTGGGGGATGGTCATGATGGAGACTCAGACTTTTGGGAGGAGGGGGGGAAATGGGCATTTATTGAAACCTTAAAATCTGTACCCCCATAATATGCCGAAATAAAATAAATAAATAAATACCTCATGAGATATCCTTCCCTAAGGGCAAGAGTAGTTATAAGGAGAAAATCAAAAACATTAGTGCACTTAAGAGGGATAGGGAAGAAGGATGAAAAGACAAAGAACAGAGAGTTTGAGGAGTAACGAGGACCAATGTGTGGATTAAAACAGAGCATATTAATCCTGATTTTGAAACTTCATTTCCTATTACAAATGTAAACACAGCTATGGGACCTAGAAATACTGATACCATACAGAGATAAAATGTGTGCACCTAACTTGAACCCCCATGCCTGACTGTCTTACAGGACCTATGAATTAGTCCATAATCTGTAAGATATTGGTTTTACTGAGATCTTAGAATTCTTACTTAGGGACAAATGGTATCCTCAACAACCAAAAACACTGACATGCAATGGAGGCGGAATATACAAAAGCTTAGAAAATTGAACAGGCCGTAGTGAAGCTTGAGCAGGCACGATGATCTTCCCATATAGATTTTATTGATGTTCATTGGTGTTTTAAGTAACTAGCAGAATTCCCTAATTTGCCCAAAGAGGTTTCATAGACTGAGCTGCCTTTTGTGCCCATGATTTTTAAGGGAAAAGAGAGGTATAAACAGGATATTGGGGTTCTTTGAACCTGTTTTAGTTAACAGAATTTGGATACCACCATGACACTCAATCTTGCTCTTCTTGGCAGTAAATCCCACCCCTCCTCACCACTGCCCTCAACATAAGGAGTGTGGAAGTGAATTCTACAGCAATAGGAGTTGATGGGTGTGCCCGTGACTATAGGTACAGAAAAAAAAGAACTCAGAAGTTTATTAAGAGAGAGATATCATATGATTCACAGAGGATTTTGTTTTTGATTCTTTTTTTCTTTTTTCCTTTTTCTCAAGGTTATGGTTTTCAACCTCAACACTGTTAATATTTGGGGCCTTATAATTCTTTTATATGGGGGCCTTCTCTATGTATTGTAGGATGTTTATAAGCATCCCTGGCTTCTATCCACTGCCAGTAGAAGTCTCCCCACAACTTGTGAAAAAAAATTATCTTCAGACACTGCTAAGTGCCCCTGACAGGCAAAAGCCATGCTCTGTTCAGAATCACCACTTAGGATAACACAACTGATACTACACAATTGTTAGCACACCCATGAGAGATTGAAAGATTGACTGTGTGTCCTTAGCCAAGTCGTTGTCTATTTCTGGGCCACTCTCTCTTCTTTTGTAAAATGAAATGCTCCAAAATCTTTTCCAGCTCTAAGATTTGATACAATTCAGGGCTCTATTCCATGAAGACACTCTACAAATTTCTGGATGCAATAAGTAGAAGCCTCAGTGGGGATTTTGTTATGAGCTTTCTACTATAGTAAAAATTGTAATGTGGAACTCTGTCTTTTCTAGTGTAACTTGCAGTTATTCTAGAGGAAAATAAATAGTAAGTGACCATTGTACCTGTGACTATATAAGCAGATTCATGATTATAGGTCATGATGATAGTGACCAATTCAATGTAGAAGCATAAAATTCATTCAGAACATTAAGGATTATACAAAGAGGAAGACATAAACTCAGGGAAGGAGTCACCAGACATGTCTGTGAACAACGTAAGGCGAGCTTTGCTAAATCTACCCAACTCCCTAGCATACTGGAAGCCATTCATTAAGTAAGAGAGTACATCAGCCTTTTAGTTTTTAAAGTATATTTCAGTTGTTATTTGTATTACATTTTTAAGGATCTTTTATTCCCTAAAACTTTAATAGATGCTCTCTTTTAAATTAAAGAGATAATAAGAAAGACTATTTAATGCGGAGCATAGGATACTGCTCAGGTCTCTACCATGTCTCCGAGGCCCAACTTAGTCAATGTGAAGGACACAAAATAAGAAGGAAAATAGAGCATAAGCTCTGTCATTAAGAAGCTTAAAATCCAGTTAAAGTGACAGGATTAACCCAAGGGGTTCAGTGACAAGTGATTATAAGATACTATATATTTAAGGACTAAAGTGTATTTAAGCATCATGTAAAGGCTCCAGAAGGAAGGTGGCATTATACTACATGAGAGTTGGAGTCTCCTCATCCCAGAATTCTGTATTTGAAAGTAGTCGTAAAACATATATATGCTTGGATATTGTCTGAATATTTGAATATCATTTGGCATTATATTTGCTCATAAATAAAGGTGGAGTTATACATATATATGTGATAGAATTATCCTGACATGACATTTAAAGACTAGAAAAATTGCAGCTTCCCTAGATTTCATTGTCAACAATGAATTCATTTTAATTTTTCTAGCCCTTTTGGAACTGGTTAATATTTTCTGCCAATTTCACTTCACATGCTACACGTTTATTATGCACCATTTTGAGTAAGAAGCCTCTCATTTTACCTGTATGTTTTATTGACCTACATATTGAAATCTCCATTTCATCAGGGTGCAGGAATCTGACATAGAAGCCAAGATGAGAAAGAACTCGCTGATAATAAGAATCATTGGGGGAAAACAACTTACATGAAATGCTTCTTCTCGAGTCCCTTTCTGTTTCAAAGAAATACAAATGGTGCCTTGTTTCTTTCTTAGTAGCACATAGGATTAGTTTTTGCTACACCTAAAAATGTAGATGTTGGCTTCTAATTCATCTTGATAACTAGGACACCTATTTCATAGATCTTTTAATGTTTCTACTTTTTATCCCTTTTCCAGAAAGGTTTTGATTAACAGAAGCCACACAATGCCAAACTTTGATGTCAAACACTGTGCCCCTCCTGGTCTAAAGCAATCATCAGTTTGGAAGTTCCTTTTGAAACTACTGACAGTGTCTTTGAATCTTTGTATCTATGGACTATCCCAGCCAAAGGGGGTGACAGCAGCTAATATATCTTATTAGGTAGCTTTAAAGATGAATTATCTTCTCTCATGCAACACCAAAAACGTATATTACCTTGTATGGTTTAAATGGTTTTAATGTTCATGTCACAATCAAATGGACTAAGCGTGGAAGGTATTTTGCTTGGGCCAAAGGGATCTATTTGTATACTAATGCAATTATGAATGAATTAAACAGACTTGTACCATGTTATTCTTCACTGAATATAATTTGGTGACATTACTTTTACAGCTCCTGCTTTTTGTGCTTGCTTTGTTTAATTGTTCTGATACTGACACCTTAGACAAATCACATCATTTTCTGAGTCTTGACCTTCTCATTTTAAAATAGGAGGGCTAAACTAAACAATCACTATGAGACCCTCCTACTCTAAGAATTTGTAAGTATAATTTTAACCCCTATTTTCATCAATCTTGCATAGAAATATTATCATTCTAGATGCAGTGTCTGAAATGCTAATTAGGTATCTGGAACATTTATTATTTGTAACAATTGTAATTATTATATCTATGAGCACCTTACCTTTTCAGTTAAATTTTAAGTATTTGAGGGATAGGTTTAATATCATGCACCTTTTATGTTTTGCTATTGTCATGAGTTATGAATACGTCAAAGGTATTTGACTTAATAGAACACTGATTCTATAGTATGATGTCTCTAGGGTATAGGGAATGGGCAAAGGGAATCAACATTTTTTTAGCCTTTACCATGTTAGATATACTTGTGAAGTAGATAATATATTAACTTCTTATAGGGAGAAGGAAGCTGAAGGGAACAGAAGAGAGTACTGGATCCAGAATTTACCCCCCTCCCTTAATGTATAACTCCAACAGACATATTTACTTTCTACTAAAGACATTATTGAATTATTTAAAAAAAATAATATTCCTTGTCTTCAGAATTTTATATAGATTGCTTTGTTTTACCAGTTTGAGTTTAGAACCATGGCTAACTATAAGACTAATATGCCACTGTCTTTCCTCTTTTGAGTGCACACACACACACACACACACACACACACACCACATTCACACACAGCAAACACACTGGAGTAGAATTTACATCACAGGAAAAAAAAAGCAAAAGAAAATAGGAAATTAGGGTCATTGTGTTTACCTGCCTCTTCATCTCTCTCCATTTTATTTTATTATTTTATTTTTCTGATTCAGGAACCACTGAAATCATTCCTCATGTAAAAAGTAGACTAATCAATGTTTATAAATGATAATGGACTAGCCCTTTAAATTCCACAGTGTAGGAGACACTTTAGAACTCTGAAGCTGAAGAGGGATGGGGAAGAAGTAAAATTAATTTAGGCATCCTTTAAATTGAAGAATGAACTCAGACCAAGACTTTGGTATAACCATTGAAAATATAATTGTGAATTTGGAGTTTGCAACTTGTGATTACTCAGATAGATGCTCTGATATCGATAGATGAAATTATAAGAGTAACCCTGTATCATGGGGTGGGGAAAGTAAGAGTTTTAAAAAGAATTTGCCTATCTTTCTCTCTGCTGGCTTGGTCCTTCCAATGATGAAATCCGTTGGGTCTTGATACCATAAACTGTTTTACTATGGCCCTCAAATTGTTACCATGTTTTACTGATGCACCACATTTCTTCACCAGTTTCACTAGCAATGACATCTGACCAAGCATTTTCATATGCCACTGTAAAAATAACACTTTCATTCAATTTATAGATTCCCTAGTCTATAGTTTACCTGGAGAAATCATGGAGTTTTATGACATTTTCATACAAATTTTGCTTTGCAAATAAACAGGAACAGGCAGGAATACAGTAGAATTGTGAAGTTCCAAAAGGTTGGGGAAAAGTTGTACTTTACTCTTAGTTTGCACATGAAATCTAGCTCATCGATATTGAAAGTTTGATTCAAACTTTATTCTTGTCCCTTTATCTATTTTTGATGATGTTGAAATTTAAGCACTAACCATGTATTTAAGAGATTTCTACTAAAAAATCCGTTGGTGGTAGTATATGAATCTAGTCTCATTTCATGCACTAGTAAGCCATGTAATCTTGAGTAATTTATCTTCTGGGTTTCAGTTATTTGAGCCATAAAATAAGTGCATTGAAATGTATGTCCCCCTCCTTTCATCTCTACAATGCTAAGCATCTTCATTCATTCATTCACTCATTCATTCATCTTTATAATTACTATGGTTCTTTTGTTTACTGGCTTTGATTTGTTTGTGTTTTTACTTTTCACATAAAATAAGTATTTTCCTTGGTCTTTTAAGCTAACTTTGAAGAAGGAGGTGCTCACAATTAAAAATGCCCATCCTTGTTAAGTCTAACTGACTGCTTACTCTATGTGTATGCCTGAGAAGCTGAATATGACTGGAGAAGATCACAACTCTACTGACTGATATCACTTTAAATGTATCAATATGTAAAGATATCTTACTGCACCATCCTAGTAAACTCTTTCTCACCATAAAAAACTACTATTTTATATTCTACTTTCTTCTCAAATATCCCAGGCCAACTCTTTAATCTATCACTCACAGCTTGTTACATCATCTCATTTTTCATTAAGAAAATAGACAAAGAGAAAAATGGCCTCATCTATCCATCAAGTGGCCAATCATCTTACATAAATCTCCGCCCAGATTACTTTCCCTTCTCCTTTGTTATAATGAAGCAAATGTTCCTGCCTTTATCTAGAGCCAACCCCTCCAGATGGGCTGTGAATCTTTATCACCTTTCTAGTACTCAAGGCGAAACACTGACTCACAATTCTTCCCCTACTCATCTTTCTCAACTTGTCACTTCTTCCTTTAATATGGTATCGTTTTATTAATTATAAAGATGTGCCTTTAATAGATATGCATATAATATCATCTTTATTGTAAAATCCTCCTTTGATGTCATTCTTTTCCCCTTTACCCCACATCTCTGCTTCCCATAATTTCTTAAAATTATGAAACTATTCATAATATAGTATTTTCAGTACTATTGGTTTCTACTTTGTCACCTCCCATTTTCTCTCACTATCATCTGACTTAAATCTACAACACTCTATAAATAGCTCTTTTCAAGGTCATAAATGACCTTCCTTAGGACATATTCAAGTGGTAATGTTCTGTCCACATCAAAATGACCTTATATTTACATTTGACATAGCTGACCCTTTCTTTTTTTATCAAACACATTTTTCCATATTTTTTAGACACTAACTCTATTTTTCTCCTTCTCTTATGGCAGAAGTTACTTACTCTGTACCAATTTCTGCCTTCTCTTTTGCTCAACATCTAAATCTTAGAATGTCCCAGGCTTAGGTTTTAGCCTTCTTTTTTTTTTTTTTTTTTTTTTTTTTTTTTTTTTTTTTTTGAGACAGAGTCTCGCTTTGTTGCCCGGGCTAGAGTGAGTGCCGTGGCGTCAGCCTAGCTCACAGCAACCTCAAACTCCTGGGCTCGAGTGATCCTTCTGCCTCAGCCTCCCGGGTAGCTAGGACTACAGGCATGCGCCACCATGCCCGGCCAATTTTATATATATATATCAGTTGGCCAATTAATTTCTTTCTATTTTTATAGTAGAGACGGGGTCTCGCTCAGGCTGGTTTTGAACTCCTGACCTCGAGCAATCCGCCCGCCTCGGCCTCCCAAGAGCTAGGATTACAGGCGTGAGCCACAGCGCCCGGCCTTAGCCTTCTTATCTATCCAAAGTCTATCATTAGGTGAGGTGCTCTAACCCCATAAATTTAAATATTTTTCTAAAATGTTGAGTCTGCAAAAATATATTTCTAACTCAATTGTTTCTTTGAGCTTTAAGCTTAAATGTACAATAAATGTATTATATACAAACATCTCAAAGCCAATATTTATAATTAGGAATTCTTAAATTTTATTCCCCAAACTACTTTTTCATTCTGTCAGTGCTGCTTAACTCAGTACGTGGCACTGCCTTCTAGCCTGCTGCTAGGAGTCATTAATGGAGCCTATCTCTCAATACGCTTCCATCCATCAATGTCTGATCAATCCTACTGCTAGAATACATCCAGAATCTGTTCACTTTTTATCTTCTACATTTTAGCTCCAATCCAAATGACCACCACTTCCTTCTGGACTGCTCAAATTGCCTTCTATCCAATGCCTTTTGTTCCTTTCCATAGTCCTTTCCCCACTGGTTATACATGAAAGCCAGAATAATCTTTTGAAAGCATGCAAATGAATATATTAGCTCCTCTGCTACTCACCCACTCCCACCAGTACATATACACAAACTTAAAAGCCTCCAATGACTTACTATTTCAATTAGAATAAAATTTTTAAAAATATTCTATAGACTACACAACAATAAAGTCCCACAGGATCTGGAAAATGTATTCTTATCTGCCTTGATAGTCAATTTTCCTCATTTTCTATTCTCAGGTAAGTTTTCCTTTTGTTCCTAAAGCAAGTATTTCAGGATCTTTCATTTACTATCCTCTCCACCCCCACCTAAAATTGTTCTTCCTTTACCTCTTTGCATGTTTGCCTCACCCTCCTAACTCTAATTTTAGTTCTGCTTGCATTAAGCATTACCTTTGATAAAGACCCTTTTGATTAGCTGATCTCTGGTCAGCTAACCTCCTCCTAGATGCTCTATACCCTCCTTATTTCTTATCAGTATTTGAATTTCTCTCTTATATTCTTATGTTACCATAATCTGTCTTCTTAAATAGAATGCAAGAAGCTCCTTAAGAGCATGGAATTTGTCTTTTCCACTATTCTAGGTTAAGAGCAGAGTTTAATGCATACATACTGGATGAATGAATGGACAGCTTGCTGTGAAAATTTATAAAATTAAGAAATCACAAAGTATTCACAAAGAAGGTGACATCTAAGCTGGTAAAGGAGCAAGTGTGGCAAAATGTTACTTTTAAACAGTGGTGACTAGGCAGGGAGACATGAAAATCTAGTATACTCTGTGGGAAAGCAAGCTTTGCAATGTAGTATGAAGAGGCAGTGCATAAGATAGAGTGGAGGAAAGTGGCCTGGAAAATACAGACCTGGGTTGTAAACCTCATTGTGTGACATACTATAATCTTTTCACTTTTTCCACAAATATTGAGACGCAAGCACAACTTTTACATGGAATTTTGACATAATAAAATTTAAGCATAGCAAAGATAACTGGGGTAGTAGTCAGAAGAAATACTATACTTTGAAGATCCTGGAGACCAGTTAAAAGGCTTTGGCTGTAGCCTAGATGGAAGTGGAAGATGTCCAAGGAGAGGAGGGGATGAACAGGATGGAGAATCTGCCTCTACCTCAAGGACTTCACTTGAGTTGCAAAATATTCCCATTTCAACTTGTTATTATCCCCTTATAATAATGATTTTTTAATTAAAGATCCTGATTTATATGTCTGTATGTGTATAAATATAAAATACCTAAGGATACATATCACCTGTATTCATCCATGTATTAATTGATAGGAATATATTAATCTATGTATACATAATATTTATTCATGTACATGTACACGTAGTATATTTATAAGAAATAAAAATACATGCAAGCAAACCAAATGAAAATAATATTAAAGAAAATTTTGTTTCCATCAAAAATTCTAAAAATATAAATTTTGAGTGAGATGAAAATTTACTTTTTTCAAATAGGTGGGGAAGAAAACAGTTTAAATCTGAACTAGTCTGATGGGAGAGTTAGGGTATGAGACTTGGAAGGTGTGGGGGACAGAAGAATCTGGAGCTACTGATTGCTGTTCAGTGACAAGTTTTAAAAGCTTGACTTGGATTAAAGTAGTCACTCATTATCTGCCGTTTCACTCTCCATAGTTTAAGTGACCCCTGGTCAACTGTGGTCCAAGCATATTAAATGAACAATTCCAGAAATAAATAATTCATACACTTTAAATTGCATGCCATTCTGAGTAGCATGATGAAATCTCATTTTGCCCTGCCCCATCCTACCTGGGATGTGGATCATCCCTTTGTCCAGCACTACCTCTCTTCCTTACTACAAGCCTGTTAGTCACTTAGTAGCCATCTCAGTTATCAGAATGACTGTTGCGGTTTCACAGTACTTGCAACCCTTATTTTATTTTATAATGACCCCAATGCATAATAGTAGTGATGTTGGCAATTCAAATATTCCAAAGAGAAGCTATAAAATGCTTCCTTTAAACAAAAAGGTAAAAGTCTTGGTTTAAAAAAGAAAGAAAAAATTGTATACTGAGATTGCTAAAATCTTTGGCGAGAGAACAAATCTACTCTTTGAGAAACTGGGAAGGATGAAAAAGAAATTTGTGCTAGTTTAGCTGTTGCACCCCAAATTACAAAAGTTTCAGCCACAGTGTGTGATAAGTGCTTAGTAAAGATGAAAAGGCATTAAATTTGTGGATAGAAGACAAGAACAAACATGTGTTTCAAGTTAAGGCAATTAACAGAAAGATCCAGTTACCAATCCCAAGTGAGGATTTCCAATGCACAGAGGATGGCAAAGATGTTAACAATGCCAACCACCAGAAGGCAGAGCCCACAGACCTCAGGTTGAAAGTAGCCAAGGAAGACTTAATCTACGAGACACTAGTGGAAACAATGCTTTGCTCACAGAAAGGAGAAGAGCTAATCAGGATCAGAATCTGTAGTTGCATCAGTTTTCTTTTACCAATAGGTCCCTCCTGATAGCCGACACAGAGTGATGGATGTCTTGCTTGCTTCTTGTGCTGTGGGCCAAAGACCCCATCTCTTCTAGAGGGAACAGAGATACCAGTGGGACTGGCCAGGTGCCTTATGATAGACATGGTCAAGCAATACATGCAAATCATTGCCTTCTCAGGGCAAGAGAACATTTCCCCCTAATAAGGAAGAAGAATCTGGTGTCAAGTGAGAGCTCAGCACCCAGCTTCCATATAGAGGAATGTTTCCCACCCATGACACTGATTAAACAATCTCCAAGAGGGCCAGCAGGTCTCAATGAATAATTGAGCATGAAAAATCTCTCATTTCCAGCTTCTGTAGGTGTTAAAATTCCTTTAAAACATGAGCATAATTGTGTGCTCACATAACTAAATACTCACTTAAGACTTGCAAAAACTGCAGTCCATAGGCTGCTAAGGAGAAGATGCAGGAGTAACCAATGAGAATGCCTAAGTACATTTCAGGTAGAATTATATGGTATAATAGCATACTAGAGATTAATAAAATGTGTTACAAATAGTAATAAATCCTCCTCCTAAGTATGCTGTGAAATGATGGATGCCCATTCTACAGGCACAGGGAAGAATGAGATTGGAAATAATCTCAAGATTGGGGCATACAATGAACAACACTTGCTATATACATTCACGTTTTCTGGTTGTTTTAAATTGTTGTGCAATCTCAAGATGGAAATAAACAGCTTTAAAGGTTTTTTAAAGTAAGAACACATAGAACGTCTGCTTTTCAGTAGTGGGCAAATAACAATCCCTCCCTCAGAAAAGCCTTTAGCAAAAGAGCAGTTTATCATACACACAGTCTCCCAGTGACCTGCCACTTAGCTGAGAAGAGGCTGGGAAAAAAATATCGATGCCAATGAAACCTGTTTCAGATTTAAAACGTCCCACTCTATTAATTCTTTTCTTTGGCAAACATAGAAATGAAAGGCAGAGAGAAGAAAAGCTGAGAAGACAAGAGAGGTATGAGACACAAATGGCAGTGTCTCTCTTTATCCAGGGCTTTGCCACAGCCTCCCTCATTTCCTGGGCATTGTTATCCAAGAAGCCAGGTAGAGTGGTGTGCAGGCAAATACAAGATTATCTCAGACAATGAGTAGTAGTGCATCGGAGTTAATCTATGTGCAATGGATCAATAGCATGATCCCTAAGATAGAGAAGTGGCCAAATCAAATGGGCTTTCTGTTTGCTTTGTTATTTAGGCTTTGAAGCTCTATTTTAAAAATTTTCACTTTGTCTTGCTTCTTAAAGGTGTTCCTGCAAGTAAAAGACCATGAATTCTAGTCTGGGCTAAATACCCGTGGGCCTAATAAAGGCAAGTCAGTGCTAATTTGTAGCCTGGCTTTTTCAGACACAAAGGCACAGTTTGAGATACACTGAGTTGTACAGCACTCGTTAAGTATCAAATAGGAAGTGATTTTTTTTTTATTCTTTGGAGATGTGTTTGGACTTTGAAAATATTTCTATTTTAACTTCAAGACTAATCCACCTCTCTTTTGGGTTCTACCCTGAAAAAAGGAACCATATTTATATCATGCACTCACCCCCCAACTGGCTGATTGAATTCATCTAGACTAAGCAAATTTAATTTAGACTTTATCCCATTCAGCACTGACAGAATCCAACTGGAAAAAGCAGTGTGACTCACTTTATGTGTTTCTCTACATTTCTGACCTTAGAATTCATATCCTTCTCTAGTTTCTTTGAGGCTCCATCAAGGTTAATCAAACAACTTTGATCTATAATCGTTTGTTTGCATTCCTAGGATTCAAAGCACTAAGCAGTTAGAATCCTGGCTTAGAAGAAACCATGAAATTTTGCATTTCTTTACACAGACTCCTCTAAACCTTCTTTGAGAGATAATAACTAGTTCACATCAGGAGGTAAAGGGAAACAGAGTAGCTATTACATGTATAAAACGAGTTGCTGTCTTTGAAATAAAAATGGAAGATCTCCAGGAAGACCTTCTTGGCCTGAAATTCCAACAGAAAGAAGTCTTTTATTTATGAAGTCCCTGGGCTGTGAGGCAACAGGCTCCGTTCTGACCTCTGATCTACTATATACACTGTGTAACCATCAGCATAATGTTTGAATGTCTTCAAGGAAGAGATTTATGCATAACTTTTAGTAATCCATTTAAACCTTGAAGAAGCTTTAGTTATTTCAACAGAAGAACATTCTAAACATAATATTTAGTAACATTTTTTTTTCTGTCCACCATTAACTAGAGCAGTGGTTCTTACAGTGTGATCTAAGTAGGATCAGCATCTGTTGAAAACCTGTTAGAAATGCAAGTTCTTGGGCCCTAATTCAGATCTAGTTAATCCAGAACCCTGGGAGCCCAGCAATCTGTATTATAACAAAATGACCACATGATTATGAGATAGCCACAAGTATGTGATCCACAGAGCTGCAATATAGAGACATGGATAACCCTGGAAGTGGACTTAACTTTGGTGTCTTTTTAAAATATTAAGATAAAGAAGTGACCAAATCAAATGAGTTTTCTGTCTGCTTTGTTATTTAGACTTTGAAGTTCTATTTTTAAAATTATACTTTATCTTGCTTTTTAAAGGTCTTCATGCAAGTGAAGACTGTTCATTCTAGTCTGGGCTAAATACCACTAGGCCCAGTGGAGGCTTTGTTAAGCTATTTGTTATGCTATTTAAACTTACATTCTCAATGGAAGCAATGTCATTCCCCAGGGGCAAAAATTGTTTTTTTAGAGAGAGAGAGAGAAACAGGAAAAAAATCTTAAATATTATAATATTAATAGTTAGTGGCCCTTCAAGGGCTGCAATACAAAAACAGACATATAGAACATCTGTGGTATTAAAATTTCATGAGGGAGGCAAATACAAAAAAAAAAAAAAGTCTAAAGAGTCTCCTTAGGGGATTGATTTTGGGGAAAAAAGATAAATAAATTGAGAATCCCTAATCTAAGGAAACTCTCTATCCTCTAATTTAAGAAACATTTTGTGCTTAGCCTCTTCTCTCCCAGATTCCACAGACAAGACGCTAGATAATTAATTTTGACCAATTAGAGTCCATTTCAACTTGATGATAGGTGATTAATTCCAAAGTAAAGACATCCCTAGATTACATATGTAAAAAAGTAAAATTAATAAATGAGATAATATCATATATGGTTAAATCCCTTTAGATTTTATAGATTTTATGTTCTCTGTGACAACCATTATTATGTTTTCAATTATTATCTTCATTTTCTAGATTAGAAAATCAAAGGTCTGAAAGCTTGAATTAATTAATCCATTAATTCTTTCCAAAATAATTTATTGAATACCTAGTATATGATAAATACAACTGTAGGCATTGATGATTAGCAGTGAGCAAAATGGACAAAAATCCCTACCCTTCTAGAGCTCACATCCTAATAGGGAGATGCACCAAAAACAACATAAATAATTAAAATGTGTACATTTATAAATGGTGGCTTTTTTATGAAAAAAGTAAAAAGAAAGCTCATTGTTGAAGTGAGGCATATAAGGTGGGCAAGGAAGGGTCACTGGGAAGAACATCAAATTTGTGTAGAGTAGTGAGGGAGGACTCCATGGGAGGCAAGTGTTTTAGACTCAGGACAGCAAAGGTCAGCTAGTAATAAAAATTTTGGAGAAAAAATTTCATGTGGCATGTTTGAGAAACAAGGAATAGAATAGTTCAATAGTGCAGATTTTATGGAAAAGAGAAGTGATGCGATTAGAGAGATATGTTGGGATGGAACTGTAGAAGTCTTCAAAACCCAAATAATTGTTGATCTTTCTAAAATTAGGACGTATTGAAGGAATTTAAAGTACCAGTCAAATGGTGTATTGATCAAATAAACAAGAAGTAGGAAAAATGTATTAATTAAAGAGAAGAATAGGTTGAAAGAACAACTACCCATCACAGTGTATTAGACTATAAGCTCCCTAGAGGGTAAGACCTGTGTCTAAAAAGCTGTTAATGTATACCATAACAACTAGAATTATAATTAAAGATTTTAGGTACCCAATAAATATTTGTCACAAAATTAATATAGACATGGTGGTAGGAGGCTGGAACCAGTATTCTGGCAATTTGGCAAATAGTGCTACAAGAGACCTTACAAATCAAGTACTGAAAAGATTCAGTGACTACATGTAGGAAATGACAATCAAAGAAGTTCCAATGGCTTTAGTCTGATAAAGAATTATGAAGAGTCTTATTAGTATATTAACTGAAATTGTAACTCTGGAACAAAAATTGGGGCACAAAATAAATTGCAGGATATCTTATTTTTAGATGACTTTAAGATATCTGAGGTGGAAAAACCATAAATGTCATTAGAAATGTGGTTCTAGATAATGGGACCGATTTTGGTATTATTTGTCATCACACAGGTGGTGGTCAAAATTAAGAGGTTGGATGGTACATGGCCAGTTGAAAATTATCCCTGTCACTTTTAAAAGTCATTTCCTCTTTCCAACCTCAGTGGCATTTGCAAAATAACACTATCTTAAAATTTAGAAGATTTTATGATTTCTCATAAGAGTAGAAGACTCAGAACCTGGACATTGTAGACAAAGTCAGAAAGGGGACGAGAAGGAGATGAAGAAAGAACAGAAATGTAATCATCTCAGAATACTTCCCTGGCATTAGAACCAAGAGGAGAGCTTATAGAAGTGGAAAATAATTGGAGGTATAAATGTCACCGACATAGGAGAACAAGAAGCAAAATAAGGTCACAGGCATTTGGTGATTAGGAAGTTATCAGTGATCTTTGTCATAGTAGCATCATTAGAGTGATGGGGGCAAAAGCCCCAGACTTCAGGGTGCAGTGAAGCATACAGCAAGATGGGCTTCATTAGTCATTCTGTTTGCCTTGGCATACATACTTCTCTTGAGCCCCCAAAGGCCATGACATATGTGCATGTGTGTATGTGTGCATATATGTATGCACATGTATGCACATACACACATATGCACACATATAAGATGGAAAAAGTAAAGGCTCAGCAAGATATAAGAGCTCACTTAAAATTCAGGACATCTATCCACTTGCCTTAGGAGTCATTAGAGACTAAGACTGGGGCTCTTAAATTTCAAATAGTATGCTTTTCCTCATTTTGTGTCACCACCTTTCTATGATTTTTACATATTCAATACTTAATACCCCCACAGTGATGAACAAAGTGTTTGCATTTGACTGACACAAGATGGGAAGTGCTTTGAAAGTCATTATTCTAAATACAAAAAGATTTTGAATAATCTTTCAATATGTCAATGTATCACATAAGCAATTGTTAAAAATTTTTTCTAGGGGAAGAAGTTAATTTAAAGCTCTTGTGATGTTTAATGCCACTCAAGACAGTTATGAAACACTGTAACCCTCTGATACACTATCAACCTCTAGTGCCCTTTCTAAGGTCAGAATGAGCCCCAGGCAAAATTATGCTGCCCTGAAGTTTCACTTTTGATAGACCCAGCTCCCAGTTTCCAGTATTTCCCTTCCTACCTTTGGTCTTCCTCTTTCCTTTTATTATCCTTAGGTGGCTATGCATTCCCTACTCAGTCTTAAGTAATTCCAGGGGATTTTTAGCTGATAAGGGCTTAAACTATTAGCTAATAGAAGATATTTGCATTTCAAAAAGGAACTTCGGAAGACTAAACACTGAGATCCAAGGTGGAAATGTATAAAGATTTAATCGCAAGTATCAGTGACATTAATGCTGAAGGGATCTGGGAACCGTGCGAACATTTGATACCCCCCAAATCAGACCTTATAAAGGTGGCAAGTGTTTCTGGACAGTCTGTTGCAGACAAGAAATCATCAATATTTGGGGAACAATAGTTTATTCTCACCTGACCTTGAAAATGATTGAGGCAACCTTTCAATAACTAATTCTAAACAGCTCTGCTACATTTGCATAAACACTAATTTCCACCTCTGGAGATATCTATTATTTTTTTTTCCTTTTCATAAAAGAAAAACCATAATATTCCCTATTTAGCCAAAGGTGTATACTTATTTCAGTACAGTAGGCATTGGAATATATTCAACAGAGTCAGCAGTATCTCTTGTTTTACCTTTCAAGGAGTTTCTGGCTTCTCAGCTATCAAGAGAATTAATTTCCATCATGAATTTCCTGCTTCATCAGTAAAAGCCAATCATGTACAAGGGTGATGCAGCACCAACAGAAAATTTTATTTCTTTAATGTAAAAACCCTTATATTGCTTTCATATCTTTAGGAAAAAACCAAAATTCTCTCCTTGGACTTATTTATTGCATAAGCAGGGTATTTATTTGAAGACAACTGTTATGAATTTGCATTTACCATATGCATATCACTAAGCTTGCCTACGCATCAGTTTCCTCATTTATAAAGTTTTTCTCATTATAAAAATAAATAGAGAGTTGGGCTAAATATTCTCCAAAATTTTCTACTCCCTTGATATGTCAGTTCTCTGAACTCCTACAGCTGTAACAATTAATCCCTTTGGAAAAGAAGAAGAAGGAGGAGGAGGAGGCAGCTGCCTTTAACCCTGGTGATCTTGTATAATTCTTTTATTTTCTTGTTAATCTTGTTGTTCAAGGAGCGGCTGTGCCCCGGAAGCAATTCATTTAATCTAACACTATTCTAAGACTAGATCAGGAAGAATGATATCATTTCTGAACCTCCCAGGCAAGGCTACAGCTGAGCTGTGAAGTGTCAAGTATCAAGTATCAAGCTGTTCCTAATTTAGTCCTCTTTTTGAAATGGCCTCCTTCTGAAACACACCTGTTTATATAGGAAAACAGAACAGAACATAGGTGGATATATTGTGACTCCGTAAATTTGTTAAGTCATGCCTCCCTTTTCCAATGCCCTTTAACCTGTGATTACCACCCTTCTCCCCAGTGCCTAGTGCCCTCAAGTTCCACCTTCCAAGCCTCACCAATCCCCACTTCCACTCCAGGAGCCCACTGACAAGGTGATGCTTCTTCTAGGTCTGCAGTGATGGGAATGATTCCCTTAAGGGAGACGCCACTGTGTTCCATTCATCCAAAGACTCTGATTAATTATACTAGCTAAGAGGGAAAATATTCCCAATAAAATATAAATGGTGAATGCTGAAATAAGTCCTATTTTATGAACCCTACCTCAAATGCCAAAGTGTCAGCTGTGTATCACTTTAGCTCAAATGATCAATAATTGAAAGTCTTACAATGTAGTCCTTGCATTTTTTCCCCTTTTTTTGAGTCAAGTGCTTATTTGTATGAGTGTATTCTAGTAGCGTATATAGCATACAACCCTCAAGTTCTTTTCTTGGTTTACCTCTTAAAATTCTCCACTGTCAGTACCCTTCAGTCAAACTAAACTAGTGAAGGCTCCCAAGAACTGCTGTTATCTCCACTTAAAAAATCAGTTCTCTTTTCTACTTAGTTTTAAAATGCAATTTCATGTCAACTTTTCTGAATCTTCCCTTTTATAGAATTTTATTTTTGTCTGGCTCATAGGATTGTGAGAATGCAGGTGAAATAGTTCACAAAAAGCTCTTAACACAGTGACTCAATACATGGTAATTATTATTACATTACTTGTTAGATCTCTTTTTATCCCTTCAGCACTGAGAGAAAAGTCTTACATAACTCTTAGTCAAATTAATAAGAAATTGAATTAACTTAGATTAACATTTGTCAATTGATTAGCTTTAAAATATAGAAAAATAGCATCAGAGCTGGGGAATGGAGAAGGAAACAATATTCAAATAAACACAGGCAAAAACCAAGCAAATTCAACAGATCTCTGGTCAATTCAATGTGGAAAGCACCCAAAGAGGTGACCCTTTTTCCTATTTCTAGATCCATTTTCATTTCCAAAGGAATCTTTTTAATAACTAAAACAGTGTTATAGACATGGCTGCCTTATTTTTGCAATAGTTTTGTGCCTTTACATTTTTGCAAAACTCAATCAACTTTTCAGCTCTTCTCTTAAAATCCTTTCCTTTTCTCATTAGTCTGTTAGTAATCGTTGGTTCCTGGCATCTCCATTTTGTCAGGTTATTATGCATTCCTCAGCATTGTGAAAAATGAAAAGTGGAAAAATCACATATTTTTCAGCTGACTTAACACTGAGTAAAGTGCTGAAATTATTAATTGAACATCTTGATTATAAATTAGGTGGAAATAATGTTGAAGAAGCAGCCCCTAGTCATATAGGATTATTATTAGGGCTACACACTGAATGATTTGAATTTTATTCTGGTAGTAGTAAATATAGTTAATACCGATGAATATGAGCTCATAGATTTTGGCTGAATATCAACCAAATCAAGCAAGCTATTGCCTTTGCAATTTTGAGGTTTACATCCCCAAACCATGTGACTGCTGCATCTTTGCCCCTTTAACTGCTGAAGAACTACATCAAGGGTTTACCCAAGCTAATAGCTATCTTCCTCCTGGCAACATTTAATCCAAAATCACAACATTTTAAAAACCTCAGTAAAATTCACTCCACTAATTTCAAAGAGGTGATAATCCAAAATGAAGCTTGGTGGATATTCACCTTTAAATAGTACCATGAAAAATGTGTTCATCGTGGGCAAATTAAAGCATCATCCACATTTGAGCAAGTGATTAACTTGCTAAAGATAATAAACCAACTTCAACTTCAGAGTAAAATTTACTAGCATATCAACATTTAATGCTTAATTACAAGCTACTTTTATGTATTCTTTGAAGCAGGCCTGAAAAGATCTCTATCTAGCAATATTTTGCATATTATATGGGATAGGTTTGGTTGAGGTAACAAATCTCAAAATTTCAATGGCTTAAGCCTTAAAGAAATAAACTTTTAGTTTTTTTCTTATATAACATTTCTGTGTGGGTGCCCAGATTGCTAAAGGAGCCCACTTCCACGTAGTCATGTAGGGACCATGTGACAGTTAGTTTTATGCATCAGCTTGGCTAATGCATAATCGAACATTAATCTAAGTGCTGCCATGAAGGTACTTTGTGGATGTGATTAACATCTACAATTAGTTGACTAAGTAAAGAAGCTTTTACTCCATCACGTGGGTGAACATCATCCAATCAGTGGAAAGGCCGTAAGAAGAAAACTGAGATGTCTCTGAGGAAGGAGAAATTCTGCCTCAAGGCTATAGCACCTGTTCCTGCCTAAGTTTCCAACCAGCTGGCATGTCCCACAAATTTTGGACAGCTCAGCCTCCATAATTGCATGAACCAATTCCTTGAAATAAATCTCTATAATTTTTAGTCATTTTCATTTTTATGAATATATAAAAATATATTATGTGTTTGTGTATGTGTGTGTATAGTCAAATTCTACTGGTATGTTTCTCTGTAGAATACTGACTGATACAAAAAGCCCCTTTCCAACTCCTTCCATCTGGTAGCTATGCCATTGTTATATTCCTCTTTTAGCTGTCAAGGAAGAAAGAGCACAGGAAGAGTATGCAAAGAAGAACATACCAGGAAGGTTTTATGGATCTGGAAGTGGCACATAGCATTATCTGTGAGGGATCTGGCTATGCCTAACTGCTAGAGAAGCTAAGAAATGTCACCTACGTGCATCCCAAAATAGAGAGCAGATTTTGGTGAACAGCGAGTGGTCTCTATTAAATTTTCAGTTATAACATTTATAGCACAATTTGTAAAACTACATTTATCTTATTTTAATTTTATATTTCCCTAATTTACCATTTGATGTGGAATTTGAGTTGACTCTTAACTTGGACTGAGAGAAATGGAAGGAAGGTCATTGTAGGCTGCAGGAATAGAGAAAGTTGGAAGAAAGAGACAGGGTAGGAGGAAGGGCAAAGAGGGACCTGCAAGACGGGTAGAGGAGGTATACTTCTCTGGAATGTATGATGTAATCCTATTTGCCCACCCCTCTCTGTTAGTGTATGACTATCTTGGTGAGCCACTGTTATTGGATGCGAGTTGCATACTCCTCATGCATCTTTGAACAACATCAATAGAAAGTTGTATACACTGGTCTCAATCTTGAAGTAAGTGAGACATGGAGAGAAATGAGGTTAGAGAGGTATAGTCAGTCACTTCAAAATAATTGAATTTTATTTTTTAGACAATAAAGAGTTAATGCAAAGCCTTTACAAGAGGATTGAGGTGATCAGTGTCACACATTAAATTTACCATTATGCTTAAATTAGAATGGATGAGATGTGGGAGAGACAAGAAAGAGACCAGTTAGGAAGAAGATGGAAATAATGGTACAGGGAAGAGCTACATGCCTGCCCAGTGGCTGTGGCAGTGGTAACTGAAAGAGAAGGCGGTAAAAGGAGTGATATCATGGCCGTAGCATGAACAGCACTTAATGTCTTATTGGATATAGGAGTAAGAGTATGAAAACACTCAGAAGTATTCCCTATGTTTCAAATTTGGATGTGGAAGGCTGGTGCAGCTTAATTGAAATTAGGAACACCTTACCTGTTCTCTGGGATACACTAACCCTCCCTGCAGAGATAGACAAAGTATTTAGCCCCTTGTGGCATACACAGTGCTGTGGGGGCCCAGAGGAGGGGATGACCCTTCCAGGAATGCCCAGTTTCCTTTGCCATCTTCAGGCCTTTTGTATTACTGTCTCCCACTTCATCACTCCCGAAAGACATTTAATGTTCATTAAGGAGATATAAATAGGTTGTTCCCTTATCAACCCGGCAACTGGGTCAATTTCACAGTGAGTCATTAAATGTCTTAAGAACTGGTAATCTATCATGTTTTAATGACAACCTTAAAATGGTATTTCAAAACCAAAAGATTTATATGCCATTAAAATATGATTGTAATATACTAATATAAGGCTTGACTCACCCATTGAGAGCTGTGTGTTAGAAAGGAAGGCTTGGGGTGGGAGGGGGCAGTATCTACTTTGCAATATTGAAAACAGCTGACTATTTGGGGTATTTGTCTTAGAGCCAGCATTCACATAATTTGTGTCTTGGCAGACACATAAGTAGCCAATATATGATAACTGCATAAGATCTGAATTGTACATTGTGTACCCAAGAAACTGGACCAAAAAGCAAAGTAAAAAATAAATAAACATACCAAAAAACCCACTAAAGCAATATACCAGTTACTGAAAAGTTAAATAAACACAAATAAAATGATGACAAAATACTTTTACATTCAATCGATAGTAGCATATGTATCATGAGATCAGTTCCATTTAATCCCGCTTCCTCATTGAGGGATTAGAATGAATGAACATAGACATTTACAGTGCTGTACCTATTTACCTTGTCCCTGTTCAGCCTTGCTGATAGTCAAGGGCAGTATTTTTAGAGACAGCAATCACTGTATGTATTCTGGTGATAAGAGTTCTCCAGCATCTCATACTATTTACACAAATTATTTTTATAATAAATAAAACTCAATTTGCCTTCACTATTCTTGTCACTATTATTGTTACTTTGTAGCTATTATTTTATTTCCTTCTCTCTAGCCCTTTACAATTATACATTGCTGTTATATATCACAATGCTGAGTAGATTCACCCTGAGCTTTTAGGAAAATTATGATTCTTCTTTTATCTTATCAATTGTATTGATTCACTGAGTTAATTAGCACTCTAGTTAATTTCTCTATGCTGACTAAATCACTGGGTTATTCTTACCCTGCGCTGATCTTTGCATTACTCATTTTGTGTCACTTCCTTTTGTATACCCTACCTCTAAAGGCAAGACAAGATTTTGCATTTTTTGGGGGGGGGGGGGCTTCTATGCCTTAATTACCACATGGTTTTGGTGTCTTTAATATTATGTTTCCTAAGATACTAACTGTTGGAGCATATGATCAGGAAATCCATGATATCAGAGAAGATGGTGCCCTGCCTACCATGGTGACTGTAGTGCTGTCTCACAGCTACTGGTGTCACACCAGTGTATTCCAATGCAGGGCTCTTCTCTTCTATCTTTCTAACTCAATGTCTCTTCCTCATGAAGAAGAGCATTGGCTAGGATTTAGAGGTTTGGGGGCTCTTCCCTTAAAGTTATCATTCAGAAGCATATTTTTATTTCTCAGTATCTTTAGTGTATCCTTTATAAAACAAAAGCAATAGAGAACCTCTAAGATCTTAAACAACTCAAACATATTATGTTATGTAAATAACTTCTAGACACACACACAAAAATAAATGCAAAATGCTTTCTTCCTTGATAGTTTCTAACTTTTTTTCTCAAGAACTTATTTCTCCTCTTTGGATCTGAAGTAATAAATAAAATCATTGTATTTCATCTATAAATATTTTGGTTTATATTTAAATGGCTCCCATCCCTGCACAGTAAAAGCTTCTGCAACTTAAGAATTTTTAACTTTTTTTCCCCTTCTGTTTTCTATATGTAAATTGTAGTATTGAGTAACCAGTAAAATTTCATGAGATGCTCTAGGTTGTAGGGACACAGTTGCTACTCAGTATTTGTAAGTTACAAGTGAAAGAGCACAAGATTTATAATTCAGAAACTAGCCAGCAATAAGACCTTGAAGGACTAATTTAATTTAAACTTTAATTTACTTACCTTTAATGTATATTCTAGTTGCAGCATTAAGTCTATGAATTATTTGTCAGATTAATGATGCCACCTAAAAATTTAATGCCACTTTCATTAAAATATTTTCTATATGTTATATTATCTAATTCTCAAACTATGTAGGAAGAGAATTATTATTCTTTTTTCATACAAAGGCATTGGGCCAGGGAAGTGAAATGAATGGTTTAAGTATCCAGCTATCTTGTGATTGCAGAGGATATAATTCCCTATCTTTTCATCCTTCTGTTTTTTGTCTGATTTATTTTCATATACCAGAACATAAATTTCTGTAAATTTACTTAAGAAAGTGAACTCTAGTGATTTATATGTAATTCATATTTCTGAACTAGTAATCAACTAATTTTATGCATCAGACCAAACTAGGATCTCTGGTGTTTAGACTGTAACTGAAGATGCAAATGAACAAGAGAAGGAAAAGAAAGTAATAACCAGAGCTAAAAAATAATCCTAGACTCTAATTATTTGTAAGTGTGTGGATAAAAAGAAAGCAGAATCATTAAATTGCTAGATAAGAAACCATGAAAGATAAGTTGTAATTTTGTGTACAGAATTAAGCAAAACCTTTTTTGTCACTGAAGAATCATGATTCAGGTAACTTTTAAAATAATAGCTAATGTGCTCAGCTATAATTTGCTATGTAAAAATTGATGAATGTTTTAGAATTTACATTCTTACTCTTTCTTGTAATACCTTATATTTCTTTACCCACAGATTTAACAGTAATTAAAGATAAAGCCTTAAAACATCAATAAAAACAAAAGACAACCCAATAGAAAAATGAGCAAAAGATTGAACAAGAAATTCCTAAAAGGGGATATTCAAATGGCAAAAAAACATAAGGGTTTAACCTGAGTAGACATCAGGAAAAACAAAAATAAAATTATAATGAGATGCCAGTAAAAGCATTCTAGATTACCCAGAATGTAAGATCAGACTACCAAATATAGTCAAGGATTTGAATCAACTGACATTTTGATACACTACTGGTGAAAGTATCAATTGGTGTGACTGCTTTGGAAAACTTTGATAATATCTAGTAAACCTGAAGTTATGTATATCTCACAAGCCATTAATTCCACTCCAGGGTATATATCCCAAAGAAATCTACCTGTATGTTCACCAAATGACAAATAATAGAGTGGTTACCACAGTTCTATTTATGATAGCCAAAACCTAGAGACAACTGAATTATTCATAAATGGTAGAATGGATAAATGAATGTGAAAGAATTAAAAAACAGAACACTATTGTACAGCTATACTAGAGGACTACACGTAACATCATAAATGCTTTTCACAAACAACGTGTGAAGTTGTTTGTGAAGTCAGACAGAAAAGATTATAACACATAATTCTACTTTATGTAAAGGTAAAAAACAGACATAAGTAATATATGTTATTAGAGTCAAAATAATGGTTACCCTCAAAAGAAAAGCAGTTACTGGAAAAAGCATAAGGAAGCCTCTAGATTAATGGTGACATTCTGTTTTCTGACTTAAGTACTGGTTACATGGCATGTTCAAACTGAGAAAACTCATCAAGCTGGATATAATTTGTATACTTTTGTCTATATATGCATACTTCAATAAAAAGCATATATTATAAACCAGGCATAGAACAGCAAATATCACATATTCTCACTCATATGTGGGAGCTAAAAAAGTGGATCTCATGGACATAGAGAGTACAGTGGTATTTACTAGAGGCTAGGAATAAAAAAGGAGAGGAGGGGATGAAGATAGATTGGTTTAAGGGATACAAAAATACAGTTAGATAGAAAGAATAAGGTCTAATATTCAATAGTACAGTACAGAAATTATAGTTAACAACAATTTGTTGTATATTTCAAAATAGCTATTTAATAGAAAATAAGATTTGTAATGCCCTAAACACAAAGAAAAGGTAAATATTTGAAGTGATGGATATCACAATTACCATGATTTGATCATTATACATTGTGTGCAGGTATCAAAATACCACCTGTACCCCCAAAATATATACAACCATTATATATCAATAAAAATTTAATATGGCATGTATTAATATCAATTTATACACATACATGTATATTTATTGCTGTATGTGTTTGTCTATTTTTCCAGCTATTCAATATTACACATTACTGGGCATTTGTACCTTCAAAATCCACACAGAGTCATATTTTTTTGGGTGCAATTGGAGTGTGAGCTGAGCTCTGATTAGATCAATGATCAAGGTATATGAAGGCATTTCCAATGCCAACTCCAGAGTTACTAATACCCTTTACAGTTGCATATTTATTTTTCAAGGGTTAGGATTTGAAATATCAATTGATTTCTTGAAGACACTTAATTCACTGCCTCCCTTCTCACTCTGTCTCTCCATTCTCCATCATTTGTATTTCCTTTTTGTGGTAGAAGACAGCTTTAGCAATATAAGTCATTATGTAGAATTAGCAATTAAAGTTTGTCATAAGAAAATTTAATGTTAATTAATATAATTTTAAATAATCTCAGTCATGGACAAAATCAATTTTGGGGAAGAAGTACAGTATTTTTTTAAAAGACAGCCACATAATATATGCTTTCTGAAGAAAGCAAATGACATTACATATAAGTTTCATTGTCAAAAAGATCAAATCTGCATCTGATTGAACCTCTTGATCAAAAATTGGTGAATTTTAGAAAATAGAAGAGACAGATAATACAAAAATACTATGCAAAATGTGATCAGAAAAATTGGGACTATGAGAAACTCTACAAGCCAAAGATTTAAATGTTTAAGAAACAAATAATTTTTCATAGGGGGAAAAAAGTGAAGGAATCTGTAGATTAAAAGAGAATTAAAGGCATAGCAATAATCACAGTGAATAGACGATTCTTGAATACTGATTAAATAAATCAAATTTTAAACATTTTTAAGATAATTGATATATATGATAATAGGAAGTATTTATTATTTTTTCAGATAGTATTGAGATATGATGATTTTATATTTTTGTTTCCTTACCTTTTAGATATTTGTATTGAAATATTTACTGGGATTTGTTTTAAAATATTATAGGATAAGGGGAAGGAAAGAGTAATATAGATCAAACAGGATTGGATGGGAGTTCATGGAAGTTTAATATGGGTGAAGTGTTCATGATGATTCATTATACTATTCTCTATATTTTTGATTAAGTTTGAAACTTTCCATGATAAATGTAAAGAATAATAAATAAATGAAAGCAGAGAGTTGGATCTTTGAGTGCATTTGGACTTATATAGAGTTATCTAGAAAGATAATTATAGTGGCAAAAATGTGAAGATGGATATTAGACAATAGAGCAAATGCATGAATGTGAATCTTTGCTTCAGAAACATCACACTTAAAAAGTGATTATTCATAAAAGCCAAAGGGTGAGACAAGGGCAGATGAGTATTCACTTGTTTGCAAAAGCAAAAAACAGAACAACACGTTCCTCACTTTATGCCTTTGTGAATAAGCCACAGTATCAAGTTGTTGGAGAGGCACTTTAATTTGATACCTTTTGTGCTTTGGGGATACTTTTTACTGGTTTAAAATTGCTGCTGTTAGAAAAATCAGTGTCAACCATGAAGTTATGTTGACCTGCCGGGCAAAGGTGAGATGCGAGGGTCAGGCTGAGAAATGAAGACAAGAGGGGAAATGTGCAAGGAGGGAGCAAAATGTCAGAGAAAACTTTTTTTTTTTAATGAGCTGGATTTTCTTCCCTGTACCCAGGAAGGCAAGCTATGCTTTGTCTCAGGAGATGCGTACAGAAGCTCCTCTTGCTGCCCTCTGCTAGTATTTTGATCATCAGTGTCAACAGAGTAGCCCTGCACGCCTTTGGTAGCACAGAGAAATTGAGAGCAGTTCCAGATCTGCCCAATTACAGTTTATGGAGCCTGGCCCCCCGAGAAAGCAAAAGATCAGCACTTTCTCCTTGCACAGTCTGCAAAGGTTCACTGTCTCCCAGATACCTGCCCTCTCAGAAAGTTCCCTTACCAGATTGTTTTATTGAGAATCGGAAAATTTAGATTCTGGCTCCAGATTTGCAAGTTTTCCTCCCAGAGTTTGAGCCTCTCAATTTGTAGAGCCTAGAAATAGATGATCTTGGGGTTTTTGTTGAACTCGATCAGTCTTTAAATTTGCATTCTCTTCTTATTACATCTGAGAAGTGTGGGCATGCTTCTTAATTCTTCTTTTTGAGAGTGAACAAGAGCAGAGGGAAGAAGTATGGAGTATACCCTAGGATAAGTCCTATATTTAAGTTGTACAGGGTTTATTTGGGTTCTGATCTGTTTTTGTTTCCTTGCTTGTTTGCTTTATTTTGCTTTGTTTTCTGTGACTACCTTAACTAGTAGATGTTACAGGGAGAACAGAAGGTGATTGTCTTAATAGGGTAGTAGACTATTGCAAATCATCCTACATTATGACTACATAAATAACCCTCCCCTACTGATTTCAATACTGCTTATTCTCTGATGTCTCATTTCTCTAAAATCCACCCTCATATGTACAGAATTACACCTTACATGTAAATCTAATAATGACAGTCCCCTAGGCAAGAATATATCTGCCCCTTATTTCCTAGGGGAAAATGTATACTCACTTGTGGCTCTTTCTACCTTTCGTTTATAGAAATTTTCATAATGCCTAATACAACTGGTATAGACACTTCCCTAGCTTGGCAGAGACCAGTAGATCACAGTTACTTTTCTCACATGCTCTTCTTAGCAGGAAGTTCTCTTTCTCTTGAGACCTCTTGGTTCTGAATTTCCCGAAATCCTCAGGGATTACTCAGTTCAAGAGAATAACTCCAAATGCTAGGCATAAAGGGAGAGGAAACTGGGATGCCCAAGTACGTTCACAACTTGGCTTTGTTTTTGCTAGCTGGTATCCTGTTAAATGTGGGTTCTACACAAAGGGCCGTGGTTATGTCTCTCTGATCCAGGTTTCTTTTAGCCTATATTTGAGCTAAAAGATTACACTCATGTTACCCCAAACCTAGTTTTTATGACAATAGAGTGGGTCACTCAGAAATTTTGTGACTCGTGTGTATTTTTTGCTAATTAATTCTGCTTCATGCATTCTGTGCCTTTGGTTTAGTGACCAGACTAATAGCTTGTACTTTGTTCCCTCACTGTGAGTTTCCTTTCAAGATCTTCCTTTGCTAATAAACTTTAGCCAGATTCATCCAGCCAATTCTGACAAATATCTTGAACTTTACTTCTCAAAAAGAGAGGAAGAAATCTAGTCTCATTTTTTTTCTGTAAATGCCTTTAGTACCTTAGAAAAAGTTGTTCTGCCGCTTCCCTTAAGCTCTGTATATCAAGCTCAGTGATCATTTCAGGGAAACACACACACACACACACACACACACACACACACACACACACACACGAGTCTCAAGATCCAGTTATACTTTTTCTCCTTGCAAAAGGTTGCCTGTTGATGCTGGGTTTATATATTTATGGGTGACTATGTCAGTATGTATATGTGTTGGGTTTTTGTTTTGTTTTCCTCCTAGTACAGAACTTTTGCTCCAAGGTGAATAGGTACAACTGGTATCTATTGCTGGTATAATGTTTAAAAATTACATTGTATCCAGTAGTTAGTATAATATTTCTATAATTATTTGTGTAATTATTGATTACTATATGTCTTTCCAGTAGATTAATAGTTGTGTGTGTGTAGGAACAGTACTATTCTCATTCTTGTTTGCCAGTATAATGAGCAGGCAGGTAATATATACTCAAAATGTATTTACTGAATGAATTAATGAAGAGCATATAGATCCCCAAAGAGTTCCATGAAATGTAAACTACACATCAAGAAGATGAGAAAGAGTTAGAAAGTGGAAGGAATAGTATGCACAAAATATTTGCAGTCTCTGACTGGAACAGTGAGTTGGAAGAGGATGGGAAGGACACAGTAAAAGTATGAAGAGGTAATTTTCATGAAGATATTTATAAGCATTACTATAGAGCTAGACTTCATTTAGACATCTAAAGTGAGCAGGAAAATTTTACAGAACAAAAAGTACACAAATAAATTTTAGAAAAATCACTCTAGATTCAATATGAGGGATGAATTTGAAATGACTAAAACTCGAATCTACTTTTGTCATCTAGGCAAGCAATCTCAGAACCCCAAATTAGGACAGTAATAAATGAGTAATGAAAGCACTAAATATATAGTTAGAAAGTAGAAGTGGCAAGACTTTGTAATTGATTATAAGTGGAGGTGAGGGAAAGAGATGAGTCGAGGTTAATGTTAAGATGTTTGAGGCCAGGCGCAGTGGCTCATGCCTATAATCCCAGCACTGTGGGCAATAGGAGAATCTCTTGAGCTCAGGAGTTCAAGATCAGCCTGAGAAAGAGTGAGACCTCATCTCTATTAAAAATAGAAAAAATTAGCCAGGCATGGTGGCATGTGTCTGTAGTCTTAGCTACTTGGGAGACTGAGGCAGGGGGACTGCTTGAGCCAAGGAGTTTGAGGTTGCTGTGAGCTAGGCTGACATCATGGCACTCTAACCTGGACAAGAGAGGAAGACTCTATCTAAAAAATAAAAATAAAAATAAGATGTTTGCTTGGACAACTGAAAGGATGGTGTTACAAATAGAGTTCACTGGGCACTGGGTACCAACTTGCCTTAGTCTGGGGAGGCAGATCCACCACACACACAACAAATTACATGCAGCAGATTTATTACTTGCAGATAGGCAGCAAGGGAAAACAGAAGCATGATGCTCATTGTGAGCTGATGCCCCAAGGCTCAGAGGAGCTGCCCATGGCAGGTGATATCTCATTTGCACATATCCCACTTACACCACAGCTAAGGGACTTCAAAATCAGCCACCCCTGGGTTTTATGCCAAGGTTGTGTGACTGCTGGGCTCAAGTGTTGAAGGACATGCTGTTCTTAGAGGGACACTGGATCGGTGCACTTTCCTGGCCAATCCCTCCCTATCGCAGGATGTTGCATTCCCAGTACAGTCTACGGTAAGAGGGAAGAGGGAGATAGCTGGGTCGGTCCAAGGCTCCTCTGAGAACCGTCCGGCAGGTGGTACCATTCATGGTGGCAAGAGAGGAAACTTAGAAGGAGGGAACTGGGGGGTGAAAGGAGGAAGTACAGATTCAATTACAGCATTAATTTGAGGTCCACAAGCAGTCGACTCTGAGTATGAGGCCCAGGAAAGAGATCTAGGGTAGAAATGCAGATTTGAAATTAAATTTAGTAATATATCTTATCTACAAATATTGCAATATACAATCAATATAAAACTATTAATGATACATAATGCATTCTCTTTTTTTTGTACTATGTCTTCAAATTCTGTTGTACATTTTACATTGACACACATTTCAATTCAGACTAGCCACATTTCAAGTGCTCATGAGCCCCATGAGGGTAGTGAGAAGTTAGAGAAGTGAGATCTTTGAGAGTATAGATCTAAACCTTAAAGGAATGAAAGAATCCCTAACTAAGGAAGGATCCATTCTGTGCAAACTTTATCACCAATTGCCATAGTGTGCTGCTGCTTTGGTCAGGTGACCAGGTGTCCGTTCATATGTCAGCCCCAATGTCAGGTCTCTATCTTCATATATTACCCAGGGGCTGCCTTGGTAGCCTCCTTGGTAGTCTGACTCTCCCTCGCAGGCCCTTATTCTTATCACTGACATCACCTTGCCAGCATTGTGAACCATATTATTGGCTACCACATTTTCCCAGTATGGTCATTTACTTGCCTGCCCTCTTGAACCTTGCTATTCATAAGTTCATTCAGCATATATTGGCTGCCTTCTGCATTCCAAGCCCGCTAGCATTTTGTTACTTTTCTGGGTACACTAATCTCAGATAGTCAGGGAGAGAGACAAATAATCCAATAATCACAGTATATTGTAAATGTTGTCCCAGAGCTGATAGGAGACAACAGAAAAGGGGGGGATATTAGTTATTTAGAAGTGACCAATTAATATTTTCTAGAGCAGAAGTCACTTGGGTTGAGTTCAATAGACATGTAGGACTCACGTATGGCTTATTCTCTGATCCCATCAATAAACAAATTAGAATAAAATTTGGCTATGTATAGCCAGAGACTCAAATTAATAGTAGCTTAAACAAAGACGTGTTTATGTTTCTCACAAATGAAAGGCGTTCAGGAGAGTCAGCCCAGGGCTGATGTGGTGGCTCTGTACTCACCAGTGACCAGAGCTGCCTCTCTGCCATTCTTGGAGCTCAGCTTCCATCCTGAAGTTCACTTCTCAGTACAGTATGGCTGTAGGGGACTCTGCTGTCACACCTGCACTTCTGGTACCAGAAAAGAAAAAGAAAAAAGGGAAATGAGAGCACTTCCTGGCTGGGATAATGTGGCCTTGAGGACAGGGGTCAGTTGATAGGGAAAAGAGGGCATAGAAAGTGCAAGAAAGTGGAGAGAAAAGAAGATAAACAGCAAAGAAAGGAGCAAGATGGTGGCCAGAACAGTAATGCTGTGATTTTAGAAAGAGCAAAATATATATATATATATTCCCTTGGGGTGAAACAACAAAACCGAAACTAACAGGTACACAACAATATAGTATATAAAATTGAGGTATGAGTATTTCATTGATTAGAAGGACAATAATTATATCAGGGATGCTATTTTCAATAGCTGTGTTTTACCAAATTTATTTCTCCCAACTGGAAGATATCCAGAAGCCCTCATTCTTAGAAGGAATTCTACTGAATTTTGTTTCTGAACTGAAGAAACTGTTTGAAAACTTGGACTGTGTATTTATGGGTTGCTTTTCCAGGCTGTAGAGGCAATATCTTTGAGATACTCAGCGGGGTTGACTTTGTCAAGTGTAACAAAGAATATTTCAAATACTGGGGGCTTGGCAAAATCCTTAGTGTGGTTTGCCAGGTGCTGTTCCATCAATTTTTAACACCCATTTTTTTAAGAGACATTTAATCCATACTTATTTCTTACTGCTTTACTTCTTAACTCATCAAAATGTTATATTTCAAGAGCTTTTTGATGTGTATGGTACCTTTGGGCTTTTTTTCCCCTTTTTCAAAACAGGAAGTCATGTTAGCCACAGGGACAAAAAAGAAAAGGAGAAAACCCTTCAATTTTGAAAAGGGTGTTGGTTCTGATTGCAAAAGCCTTGAGGTTTGAATTGGTGTTGAACGTGATTGAAATTATCATCAAAGAAAACAGGGAACTGATTTGTGTGGGGATTTTTTTATTAAATCATAGATGCAGTATCAGAAGAGATTATGAATTGCTATGGTTTAAATAAGGTTTGTCCCCACCAAAACACATGCTGAGGCTTGGTCCCCATGTGGCAGTATTGGAAGGTGGTGCTTTTAAGAGGTGATTGGGTCTTTAAGATGGATTAACATCTTTCTCATGAGACTAGGTTAGTTCTCCTAGGAATGGATCAGTTCCAACAAGAGCAGGGTATTATAAGTCAAGGTTGCTTCTAGTGTTTTGCTCTTTTTTCACTTTTCTGCCATGTTTTGACACAGCATGAGGCCCTTGCCAGAAGCCACCAGATGTGCCCACCCAATCTTTAACTTCCCTGCCTACAGAATTGTGAGCTAACTAAACCGCCTTTCTTTATAAATTATCCAGTCTCGGTTATTCTGTTAGCAATATAAAATGCACTAAAGCATCTATTCCCATTCTCCACTAAGGGATCAAATCCCCTCTGTAATTGTCCCAGTACATTATTGTCATAATGCAGCTTGAATACCTCTGATAACAAGAAACTCAATGCCTTCTAAGGTGAACATATATATACATACATGTGTATGTGTGTATATATATATATATATATATATATATATATATATATATATATATGTTGGGGTTTTTTGGTTTTTTTTTTCAGAAAAATCAAGCAATGATAGCTTTGAACCCTTTTCCACTGTAACTTGTGGCTTTAATATGCCCTGGTTGGTCACACAGAATCCATGTTTTTCCTTGGCTACATGACAGCCTTTCAAATGTTTGAACACATCCGTGCTGTTTCTCGGATTTCCATGTTCTCTAAGTATAAAATGCCAAATCCCTTAAACTACTCACCTGGCAAGATTTTATGTCCATCCAACAACCAGGGAAACCCTCTCCATGCACCAACATTTGTCAATACTACTTTTGAACTTTATCATCCAAAATTAAATAAAATAATCTAGTTGTTGTGCCACCAGTGAAGACAATTGAAGAAATACAAGTCTATTTGTGGGCATGATATTTCCTTTCTATTTATGCAGCCTAAATTCTTCCACAGATCACTATTATCATTTCAGTCATTACACACACACACACAATCACACACACACACACACACACACATCATGAAAGGGAAAGGAACACTTTGCACAGCATATGGCATTAGAGAAGGTTACTAGGATTTTATTTGGACCTAAAATGGATATTCAATAATGAAAAACTGATGGTGAATGAACACAACATATATTTCATTAAATACATATGAAAATATAAATACATATATATTAATATAAATACATTTATAGTCTGAGTTCATGGATGGAAATAAATCTATATTTACCCCAATGACTCATATTCCATTCGCAGCAGTTAATGTCTTGAATTTACTATACAATTAAAGCAGGTTCACTACTTAGTATAACATCATTGGAAACAAATCAGCCTAAGTTATTTAGAAATTTAGAAGTAAAGGGCAGTGGAGTTACAGAGATCTATTTTACTCATCAGGCCAGGTCTATCAGATTTTATAGATGCTACATGGACTTCTCAAATACAGTCTTGTTCTCTTGATCCAAATATATGCTAATGGGATTTTAAAGTTAAAATAGTTTAAGAAAAAGATATATGTCTTTTGTTTGGATCCACTGATATCTACTGCTGAAATTGCCTTTGCATCCTAAACTGTACATAGGAAGCCTTCTTGAATTTCCTCAGCTGAAATTCTTCTCTTTTCTCTACATAGCCCCATAGTACTGTGCTTATATTTTAGTTAGTCCTCGGAATCTTATTACACTAAAAACAATAGAGCTTTTAATCCCAATGCTGGTATTAATAGCTAGATAGCCTTGTACAAGTTACTTTATGTCTTCTTGGTTCAGTTTCTTGTAAGAAGATAATAGGATATCCCTCCCAGAAGTGTCTGCGTGTGTGTGTGTGTGTGTGTGTGTGTGTGTGTGTGTGTGTGTCTGTGTGAAGAGAGAGTGAGAGAGACTGAGATAGAAAGTTAGAGAGAGGGCGAAGGGGGATTAATAAGAAAAAACACATCAACACTTGCCTTTCAAATATTTGAAGACAGCTATGTTGTTTACCATAATGTCTGACCCATAGTCAGTTTTTAATAAATATTTATGTTTTGTATTTCCACAGCCAATGAGTAGTTTGTGTAAGTTTAGTAAGCTTCATTGTTTATCTAGCAAACTGCAGTTAGTCACAAACCCAACATCCTCTCTTGGCTGTTTACTAAAATTTCTGAAGACAAAAAACCCACAGATTTGACCACCTCACCCCCCTAACAAAATAGGATTATGTGTGTATTCTATATCCCCTGAATTTACATTCTATACAGCCACTCACCCCCAAACCTCCCTTCCCAGTGATTCCTTAGGCTTTCTAGAAATTAAAATCAGTTATCTCTAGTAATTCTATAATATGATTTAGAACAACCACTTAAACCTAAGTGAAAATATTGCATGTAATTATAACTCTTTAGAGCCAATGGCATTGACATTTATGGTCAAGATATTTTTCTACTTCTTCTTTTTTGGAAATTCTAACATACATAACAATAATATTACAAAAAATTATTGGTGGATAATAATTGGAGAGAAAAAAATTTGACACATTTTTAGATGATACAATTATTTTTCTATAAAAGCTAAAATAACCTACTGAAAGCAGAAGTTATGAAATAGCATGATAAGGTAGACAAATACAAAAACAAATAAAAATAATTGCACTTATATAAATTAGGAATAAATAATTCAAAATGTAATAAAATTATATTTGCAAGTGCACACAAAAAATATAACTAAGAAAAAAGTTAAGAAGTCAAATAGAAGTCATATGAAAAAAAATACTAACTTGAAGGATATGAATATGTCCTGAATAAATTTAAAACACGCTATTGTAAGGATGCCATTCTCCCCAATGAATTTAAAAGTACAGTGCAATTTCAGTAATAACCCAAGAAAGATTATTTTGAAAGTTGAAAAGGTGATTATAAAATTTATATATGAGATTAAATGGATAAGGAAAGCTTGGAAAGACGAATGCAATGAGAAGAAATTTTGAATACTAATTAAACAATACACAATTATAGGATTTTGCACATTTATGTGTGATGTGAGAAAAGCAGTCAAAAGACCTGGCATATACACAAATGGGACAACAATAATACCGACTAGAATAATCATCCTGGGGTGAAAAATGACTAAGTCTACAATGGGAAGTCCAGCTTAATACCACCATGGGAAATGCAGTAAAGAGAGAACATTCAGGATTTGGAGTAGGGGTATGGAGTGGGGTAGATAAATTCTGAAAGATAGTAGAATACAGTATTTAAACCAGCAACTTATCTCTGAACTTGTCAATGATTGGAATAATATTTGAATTTTGCTGAAAAGAAAGTGTTTCTGGGGCAGAATAAATACTCTAAAATGAAATAGAATATGTTGTCTAAAAAACACGATTAGAAATGAGAGCAAAATAAAAGAAAAATTATGCCTAGTCTTAATAATGACTGTCCAATTTATGCCTCTTGCATGTATATACCAAATTCTCTATAATAAGCATAGATCTCTTTCATAAAAAGTACAATAAATATTATATGAAAGATAATTCTTAGGGATCCAATCAAAGAAAAGCAAATCTAATTAGGAATTTTAGATTTTCACAAATAGAGAGATGGGAAAATACCTGTTATGTTCATAAAATTGCATCAAAGGGAGATAAATAAGCACTTGTCGAGCTATTACAAAACTGTTCACATCGTTGTCACATTTGAGTAAATGAATTAAAGGAGTGGATAAAAGGAAGAATGCTTCCCCACACAGCTTCTCTGATACATGCATTTATTTATTAGGCTATCAGAGAGAGCTAATCTCAAAGGATTCACTTAGTAGTAGAAATTATTGCAGAGCAGAGAACTTATATAATCCATTATGAGTTAGAATTTTTATCAAACCACCTAATTAAAAGTTCCTTCTTTCTTAAACTGCTTAATGAGGAGCTGCATCATGACTCCTGAAGTGAGTCAGGGGTTTTCAAGGATTTAAGGATGTAGTAAGTAAATGCATAGCATGATATCTCATTAGCCATCACACAGTTCCATGTGAGTCAAAATAACACAAACTATGCTATGTATTGAAATAAAATAGGGAAACATTGACTACTATCTTCACCAGACTCCTAAAGAAAGCTGCTCTTTTTACTGACTTTTTCCTCCCTCCAATATATATGTTTAAATTTGCTTTTCTCTTTTATTACTATTCCCTTCTCCCATTCCACTCTCCAAGGGCAATTGCTGTAATAGATAAAGTACATCTTTTAGTTGGTAAATTTTGTTTCAAAATGTGTATTGTGAATATATGAGTATAAGTTTTAAATTGTGCATATTCTACTCTGCTATAGATCTCAATCTGTTATTTATGTCACTGGAATCCATGTTGCTTTGTGAATATCTTGTCTATCACATCTAACTGCAGATGCCTCCATGGAGTGTATCCACCATGTTTGACTCAGTCGTTTAGCAGGCTGCGGATGCGCTTCGAGCTCCCAGTACCAATCGCTCACAATAGTGTGGTGGGCATCCACTTGCATACTCCTTCCTGAAATGCATGAAAATTCCTTTGGAATATACATCTAAGAGATGAACTGCTAACTCATAGAGTATGCCATTAATTGATGGATTTCTGTCAGAATGCTGTCCGGAACAATTAGACCTGTGCACACTCCCACTCATTCACCTCATCTCTTGGCTCACTTGGCATAATCCATTCCAATATTCCTACATAGATGCAAAATGATATTTTAATTTCACTTCTCTAGTTATTAATGAGTTTGAGCATTTCTTTGTGTACTGTTAGGGCTTGGAGTGTCTTCTTTTCAGACAGCCTATTGTACTTTCTTGCCCATTTTTCTATTGTGGTTATTGTCTTTTTCTTGTTAATTTTCAGAAAATATTTTATATTCAAGATATTTGTTCCTTGTCAGTTCTAGAAATCAAAAACATCTTACCCCAATTTGTTATCCATTTGTAAACTTTCTCCATGATATTTACCATTGAATAAAAATCCAAATTTTCAATTTTATAGTTTATGATATGGTAACTCCCTCCCTTCTCCCCCACTGCTTTTACTGCTCTGTTCTCTGGAAGGAATTGTTAATAAATATTTCCCCACAAGATTGTACAGATGTTTTCTTATATTTGTTCCCATTAATTTAACAGTTTTGCCTTTTACATACAGGTATTTAATCCATCAGGAGTCCATTTGTAAATGGTCTTTATTAGATATCTAAATGTATTTGTCTCCATGTTGTGGGCCATATAAACATCTTCTATTTTCCCCACTGATTTAGGTATTGGTTTTATACTGCATTAAGTTCTAGTAACCATATATAAGTGCTCTGTCTCTAAACTATGTACTCTGTTCCCCCCTTAGTCTATTTGTCTAGCTTTGTGCTAATATCTCACTAATCTGTACTGCTATGTCACTGTAGTGCCTTATCATTTCTGATAGGCAATCTTCCCACACCAATTCGCTGTTTCAAAGTTGACTTTATTCTTTCACGTAAATTTTAGAATGAGTTTGTCATGCTCTTAAAAAAAGAATCCAACTGAACTTTTGACTGAGATTGCTTTTAATATATAGATGATATGTAAGAACTAACATCTTTAAAAATTAAATCATCTCATCCAAAAGCACAGAATTAATTTTTATCTTCTGTCTTTTTGCTGAGGTATTACATTTTTCTCCATGGGAATTATTGTTTGTTTTTCATTAGGATAAATTGTAAGTACTTGATTGATCATGATGCTGTTATGAAATATATGTGTGTGTATGTGAATATACATATATGTATGTAGTATATAAATGTCTTATTAGCCTATCATTATAGCAGAGACTATTATTATATTATGTTAAAGAATAATAGTAATAACATCATCTGTATATTGTTCATAATCTTAAGATAGTGATCTACTGTTTTGTCTTTCAATATTTTGTTATTGCTTTATGATATAGAACCCTTGCCAAATTAAGTCATTTGCTTCTATTCCTTATTTGCAAAAAGTTACTTTTTAAATCACAAATTGATGTTGAATTTTAAGTAAACATTTAATTGAAATATGCACTTTGACAAATCACAAAAGTATAGCTCAAGGATTGTATTTCTGCTTTGTTTTATTTTTAAATACAATCTTTATTTGGAATAATGTTAGGTTTGCAGAAAAGTTGCAAAAGTAGTTCAAAAAGTTCCCAAACACTTCTCCAATTTTATGATCTGAATTATTGTAGTAGTTTTGTCAATAATGCTAAATATCAATTTTGCATTACTATTAACCAAATTCCAGTTTTTAATAAAATATTACCAGTTTTTCCACTAACGTTCTTTTTCTCTTCTAGGATCCAATCCAGTATGCTACATTGCATTTAGTTGTCATGCCTTCTTGGTCTCCTTTGGTTGGTGATAGTTTTTCAATCATTCCGTGTTTTTCATGATCTTGATGGTTTTGAGGAGTGCTAGTCAGGTATTTTGTAGAATTTTTTTCAGTTTGGGTATGTCTCACTCATTTTCTAATGAGTAGACTGGGGCTATGGGTTTGGGGAAAGAACATGGCAGAGGGGAAGAGCCCTTCTCATCCCAACCTATCCCATAAGGGAGTATGTAATAACCACATGCCATCAGTGGTAATGTTAATCTCTGTCACTTGGTTAAGATTCTGTTGCTGGGGTTCTCCACTGAAAAGTAACTTCCTCCCTTCTCCTCCACTACTCTTAATACTCTGTTTTCTGAAAGGAAAACATTAAGTTCATCCTACACTCAAGGGGAAGGTGGGGGAGGATTAAGCTTCACTTCCTGGAGAGAGGAGTATCTATTATACATATATCATCTGAAAGTCATTTTTTTTTTTTCTTTCCCAACGTCGTCAGCTGAGATGAAAGTCATTTTTAAGGAAGTTTTGCCTCTTCATTTTTTATTCAATCATTTAATTGTATCAGCACGTATAATTATTTTATACTTTTGGTTATAATGTAATGCAAATTGCTTTTTGTAGTTGTTACTTGAAACTGTTTTAGTTTTTCCCATCGTGAGGTCTCTCGGGTTAGATCCTGAGTACCTTTGATATGTTTCATTCTTTCTTTCATCCATCTATGTATGTATGTATGTATGTATGTATGTATCTATCTATCTATCTATCTATCTATCTATCTATCTATCTATCTATCTAGTATTTTCTTACTTTCTGGCATACAGCTATTTCTAGCCCATCTTCTATTTTCCCTGTCCTACCTTTAAAAATCTTCATTTTCCCTAAGAATTCCTGATTCCTTTAATTGCAGAATGGTATTTCAAAGTTGAAATCTGGGTCCTGAGATGCTTGCTACTACTGGGAAATGCTGAATTTTATCAAAAACTGTTTCTACGCTTATTGATATAACCATATGACATTTTCATATTTTATTTTAATATTGTGACAAATTATGTTGATATGTTTTATTTGCTGGACCATCCTTATATTTTTGTGTAAACCAAGTTTGATTATGGAATATAACTTTAATGTACTGTTTGGTTCTTTTATTTAGTATATTTTTTATATTCTTTATAAGTGAAATGAGCCTGTGTTTTTATTTGGTGACACTGATTTTATCTACTTATTGTAGAATCAGAATTATATTGACTTCACAAATAAGCTGGGCAGCTTTTGTTCTGTTTACTTCCTAGAAAAATATCTATGAGATAGAAATTATCTGTTTAAAATTTGTTAGCAATCACTGTGCCTGAATTTTAGGATGAAGGGAGGATTTTGATGAAGACTTTTATTTCTTTGGTACTTTCTTCACTGATTCTTCTTTCATCAAGCTGAGCATTTTATATTACCCTAAAAATTTATTTATTTATTTTAGGTTTTCATATGTAAAGACATATGCATTTTTTATTTTATTTATTTATTTATTTTTATTTTAGTGTATTATGGGGGTACAAGTGTTAAGGTTACATATATTGCCCATGTCCCCCTCCCCCCTTGAGTAAGAGCTTCAAGCGTGTCCATCCCCCAACATACACATTTTTTAAATTGTCCTCTCTGTTATTTTTGTCTCTGGCATGTGTGTAGCAATTTGTTTTCTAATTTTGTGTATTTCTATCTTTTGCCTACTTTGTCAGTCTTATGGAAGTTTTATCTACTTTATTAACCCTTTCAAAAAATGCCATTTTATTTTGTAAATTTTTCTACCATTTTTGTTCTTTATATTTTATTGATTTATGCCTTTACATTTTTATTATTTTCTTTTTTTTATTCTGTGAGTTAGTATAATTGTTCTTTTTCCAACATTTTAATTGAATATCTATTCTTTTTGTGCTTTTTGATGTTCCTTTTGCTTTATTGTCTGAGTTTCTTCTATTTCCCCCCAATTTTGACAGGTTATATTACATTACCATTTATTTTTATGCATTTCTGAAATGTTTTATGATATTTTTAAATGTACCAGTTATTTAGTTATGTGCTATTTAGTTTCTCCAACATATGAAATCTATTTAGATATATGTATAAGTATAATTGTGTGTGTATTTATAGCTCAGATTTATTGATTACTATTAGATTTACTGATAACTAGTTAGAGTATTAGTTTCAGTGTTCTCATCCTAAAATATTAAGCTCAATATCCTCTATTATATTCCTCAGATTGTTCATCCTCCAATCATACTTTGCACGAAACACACTTCTTTCCTAAAGCTATCCTTCCCAGATCCCTGACTGTCTGTTGTAATATTTACCAGGCACATTTTAGCAATATATTCAGTTTTACAGGATGTTTTCTTATTGCATTCTTGATATAGTCTACAATTTGGGGAATTTCTATGTCATTGTACTTTTGTTGCATGTTTAATACTTCTTTCTTTAAGCACAATTTTTTTAAGCAAGTACATGAAAAAATAAATATTCTCAGTTTGTATATGTCTGACAAAATATTTTTGAAACCTTGTATTTTATTGATATTTTAGTTAAGAATAAAATATTTTTAATATCTACACAATCTTTTGTAATCTTTCTTCTCCCATACTTAACATTGGTAATATTCTCTTTCTTCTTTCACAATCAATTTAGCTAAAGATTTATCAGTTTTATTATTTATCTCAAAGAATGTCTTTTGTTCTATTGATTTTCTCAACTATTTTCTTTTTTCTGGTTGATTGATTTTCATTGTGACTTATATTATTTGGGTTTTTTTTTCTGCTTATTTTGGGGCTTCATTTATTTATTTATATTTAGATTTTTTAAGGTGGAAATTGAAGTTATTCATTTGAGACCTTTTTATTTTCTAACATAGCCATTTAATGCTATAAATTTCCCTATAATTATTTCTTTAGTTACCTTCCACATATTTGGATATGTTGAGACTTCATTTCTTATCAGTCCAAAATACATTTTAATTTTCCTTTTTTTTTCATTTTTGACTCTTGAGCTATGTATAAATGTATATTGGTTGGTCTTCAAATGTTTGATACTCCCATTATCTTTCTGTTATTCCTATCTAATTTAATTGTATTGTGCTCTGAAAATATGCTTTGTATGATTTGAATGCTTTTAAATTGATTGAAAGTTGTTTTACGGCAAAGAATAAATACTCTTAGTAAATGTTATATGTGCACTTGAACAGAATTCTGCTGTTTTGAAATGAGATAGTCTATAAATTTCAATTAGGTCAAGTTGATTGCTAATATTGTTCAAGTTTTCTATATCCTTACTAATTTTCTGGCCACTTGAAGGTCTTCCACAGCTTACTGATATTGTATTTATTCGTTTTTCAGTTGTTTTTATTTTTCATTTTATTTTTGCATAGTTTCTATTGTTATGTCTTCAAATTTACCATTTTTTTCTTCTGCCTCTTATAATTTCTGATTAACCCTATCTACTGTATTTTTTATCTCAGAGATGTATTTTTCATTTCTAGGTGTTTATGTCTTTTTGTATCTTCCATGTCTGTACTTAATATGCTCAATCTTTCCTCTAGCTTCTTGAACATATGTAATAGCATTATAACAACTGTTTTAATGTCATTGTCCAGCAATTTTGCCACCTGTTTAATTTCTAGCTTAGTTTTAATGGATCTATGCCCCCCCCAATGGATTATATTTTCCTGTTTTGTTTGCTACTTTGAATGGAGAGGACAGATGCTATGCCCAGCCCTGTATGTGCCTTGATAATTTTTCCATCTTATCATTTATGTGGTTTGTTTTCTGGTCTCATGTAATTTCCTTACACATATGCTCTGACCTATACACTGTTGAAAACACAAGAAGAATTCCCTTCAGATTTTCAGAATCCTGTCTCTGTGCAGCTTTCTACTCTCTGATAAGATGCCATTCAAACTTCAGCCATGTTGGCCTCTCTGGATTCCCAGGTCTGTTTCTTCAATTCAGGGAGACAGTTAGCAAAATGTTTCCAGGTAATAAACTGGTAATTATAGAGCTCAACATTTTCTCCATCTCTCAAAGATTACTGTATTTCATTACTTGATGTCTAATGTCTCAAGAACTGTGGTTTCATTTTTTTTTTCCTTTCAGTTTTGTTATCTCAGGTGGAAGAGTAAATCCAGTCCCTATTACTCCATCTTGATTGAAAATGAAGGTTCTGACTTGGATTTTGATAGAAAAACATTTTAATTACTAATATGACAACCTGAAAGAGTTTTATTGGCAGTCATGAAGGCTGTTATCTATATCATGTCTCCTACAAACATAATTACAATGTAAATCAAGATGATATCTCATCACTCTTACCTGACTAATTGAGACAAGGATGAAGATATTATAGTTAATTTGCCTTAAATTTTCTTTTATCCATACCATTCAACAACAACATCTTTATGCTAATCATGGAATATCCTTACCTTTAACGTTTTTGGTCATTAGAGAAAACAGATTCATTCTACTATGGTCAATGAAGAATCTCCCCATTACATTATAGACAATTAATTGAATTGACTGAACACATTCAGGCACAGGGTATAGCAGGCACTCCTGCATCAAAGGGAGTTAAGAGGTAGCGTGGATGGCTTGGATACAGATACCCCACCAGCAGCTAAGCAAAAAGAGGCAAATGGACTTTTACAAGGTTATTATTATTATTTTTTTATATTTTTTGCTATTTGGCAGGGGGGCGGGGGAGTGTGTGATGGTGATGATAAAAATTAAGCTGTAAAACAAAATAAAGAGTATTAAAGTGGACATCTAAATCCTGTTGTGGACTCTGAGATAAGAAAAAAGGACAACAGGAGAAAAAAATGACAAAGCCTTCATTGATATAAATATCCCCTTTTACCTCTTCGGTGGTGGTGGTGGTGATTGTTGGTGTTTTTCTAAAAGTTAAGAAATCAATGTATTTATTTATTTATTTATTTATTTTTTGGCTTTCCTTCATTGAGCTGGTTCATTTTTTGTACTCTTAACCATTTGGTATCTGCTTCATACCACACAGAAAAGCAGAGTTATTTTATAATTACTTAAATTGAGTTATTTTTAAAAACATTCAAAGTACTTTACACCAATGTGTTTAATTTATTGTAGCTGCAACTGTGCACTGTCTTTTCTACTAATTCTTCAAAAGGTGTGTTCAGCACAAATCAATGACAAAACTTGTTTAACTTATATTGATAAAACTAATGATTATTTTATTGATAATTTGGGTCTTTTATTCTATAGTTATATCATTCTAATATACTTTAAATATAAATAAAATGATCATATGAAAGTAGATTGTTAAATTTACTAGTAAAAGTTGTTTATCTTTCTTCATCAGCAACCATCCCCTAAATATCTTTAACTATATGCTGTTGACAGTAATTTAAGGTAACGATGAAGACAGGTTTCATATCATTTCTTTGAAGATATTCTGAGAATGACAATGGGTGCTACATTTAATCTTTTGAAGACTTTTTAATAGCTTTGTTTGATCACATGCATGTCTCTTATGGTTTCTGGAACTTGTTATGAACTAAAATGGGGATATTTTTACTACTTACTCATTAATACATTCTTTCCAATATACTTCTGATTTTGTTTCCTGTGGCTACGTAAGAGTTTAATATGTATTAACTTTTTTTTATAGCCTATATTCTTTTAGTTTATAAGAATATAGACTCATAGCAGTAAGTAGCTATTGGATAAGGTGCTCTTCCTTATCAGATTAATGGAAGAGGTTTATGCAGTAAAACCCATGTTAGGAGGTGAATAAATTTAATGTATTTATGTGAAGTCAAAATTAAGAGTAGGAATAGTAGTTGCTTATGAAGGCATTCATGTAGAACACTCTCTAGTGGCACAGAGTCTCCGTGTCTGTGATAGGTGGGCTTCAAAGTAAGAAAAATGCACCCCAGGTAAGCATATAACATTTAATCAGTTTTGGAAGAAATGTGTATAAAACAAAAACTATGAAATCCACACATAAGGTCTACAATGTGGAAGTTTGGAATAACTTCAACACTATGGCATATTAAAGACAATTATCATCTTCCTGCAAAATGTCTGCCATAACTGAGTCACTAATTAAGCTCATAGTGGCACATCATAAGGAATAGATGATGCTTTTGGCCTTAGGGATACTTCATTTGATGTGCTAGTTGGACATTAAAGTATTTTTTTTTATAAAAGATATAGAACATTTTGGATGAAGTTAAAATTCCTTTTATTACCTTCTTCCCAGGAGTAATCACTATCATAAATTTTCTGTGTACCCTTCCAGTCTGTTTTTACACTTTTAAAATATAAATATATACATAAGCACTATCTTGTATTGCTCTGTGTGTTTTAATAATGGAATAATTTTTTATCATACTATATGTGTCATGTAGCAAATTGATTTTTCCTTAATGATATTTAAAGATCTATCCATGTTGATAAATACATATTTAATGTCTATATATAAACCCACCATATGGAATTTTGGGCTTCTGGACCACATTGTAGAAATGAAAGAAGAGTTACTCTAATCCTCACAAAGAAAAAGAGTCAAACTAACTTCAAAACTCAAGCATTTTTCAAACCCTCTGGAGAGACAAAGTCAGAGAGCAAACAACTATCTCAAAATCTAAAAAGAACTGATGCCTTAGGGCAAATAGTGATGCAAGCATGTTCTCAGGCTGGGTAGAAGCAACAGACACTGATAAAGAGCTCAACCAGAAGAGTTGATAGTTTGGTAAAGGCCAAGTGCAAATTGGCAGGACAGTGTGAAACTTCTGAGCGCTGAAAAAATTGAACAGTCTACACCCTCATATAGTCTCTTTCTCCACAAACCACCAGAGATAGAGTTTGTCAAAATACTAAAAAATATGTTTTGTGGTGCCAAGCTGGGATGGGGGAATGTCAGCCATGCAGGAAGGGCAAGAAATTCTGCCTGGATTATTCTTCTTTACCTCCACTGTGGAGCAAAAGCCTCAAACTGTTAGAAAAAGGACACCAAGTATTGCTACCATTAGGACATTGCTGAAAAATTATAGTATCTGGGGAAAAAAGAACAAGGGGAATAAAAAGGAGGGAAAGGCTTGTGAGTTGGAGCCATAACTACAGCTGAGGGAAGGGGAGGGAAATGGAGAAAGCCACACCAGCAAGATTCAGGGAAAGAGTATTTCCCTATTAGAAGCTTGATTAGAACAACAAAGAACACACTTCCTCATTGCCTCTACCACCAAGCTAATAAGTTTCAAAAATAAGTAACAGTAGAATACTGTTGGAAAAGAGACAGGACAGAAAAAAAGAGCCACTCTGAGGCTCAGAGTCAAATGGAGACCTAAAATTCAAAATCGAACAGACATCGTTCTGATAAACCAAAAAAAAAAAAAAAAAAAAAAAACTGAAGCTTGTCCTGGTACACCAAGTAGAACCACAGCAACAACAAATCTCAGCCCAGTGTAATCTCTGTGAGTTCCTAGACTAACTCAAAGCCTACACCAAAAGACTACTAGAGGTTGTAGCCATTCCCAAGCATAAAATCCATTGTATCTCAGTCTCCAGGTCTTTATATAACACTGTCAGGTTTAAAAAAAAAAAAAGTTATAAGGCAGAGAAATAGTAAGAAGAAAAGAACATACTCAGAAAAGAGGAAGCAATCATTTGAACTAAACTTAAATGTTACAAAGATGATAATACACGACAGTAAATTTAAAGTAACTATGACTAATGTGTTAAGGATTCTAATGGAAATGATGGACAACATGAGAATCAAAGGAATAATTTTAATAGAAGAGATAAAATGTAGGAGAAACAATGGAAGTGCTAGAACTGAAAAACATAGTATCACAGATAAAGAATGTCTTCTCTGGATTATCAGTAGACTCAACATAACTGAGGAAAGCATCAAAGAATTTGAAGATAAGTCAACAAAAATTATCCAAATTGAAACGTGAAGAGAAAAAAGAGTAAAAATTTTAAAAAGAGCATACCAGAGTTATGGGCCAGAATCAATACTATAATACATATGTTATTAGATTTCAAAAAGAATAGGTTAGAAAAAATATTCAAAGTTATATTAACTGAGAATTTTCCAAAATTAATGTTAGACACCAAACCACAGATCCTGGAAGCTCAGAGAACAACAAGCAGAATAAATACCACCCCAGGCTCCAAAACGTAAAATTCAAACAAATAAAACAAACAAACAAACAAATAACTTCATCTAGGTATATCTTACTGACATCACTGAAAACAAAAGACAAAGGAATATTTTGAAGATAATCAGAGAGGAAACAAAGAAACATGTATTCAGACGGACAAGATAAGATTTATAGCCAACTGTTTGTCAGAAATCAAGTAAGCCAGAAGACAATAGAATAATAGTCTAGTTATCAGTTTATTTTCTCTCAGTTCCATACTGACCCTTAATTTCCTGTTACATGAAAAATAAAACTGGATTCTTTAAATATCTTTCTTTTGCTAGTTGGTATGATGTTAAGCTTTGTCAGAAAAAGGCCCAAGGAAGACATTATAGGAGGGAGCAATTCGGGGACTCCAGTGAGCTCTTCTTGGCCAGTCCTGCCAGATAAAGAACTAAGGGATTTGGATTTTATTACAAGCAGAGTAGGAAACCATTGGAAATCTGGCTCTAGTAGGGGTGTCATTTGATCAGATTTGTGGCTTAGAAGGATCATATTAACTACAATGTAAAAAAAATTAACTTGGAGAGAAGTGAGACTGAAGGGAAAAGCCACCAAGTTTAGTAGTAGCTTAGGTTAAATATGACTCTAGTCTGTACTAAGATGATGGCAGTTGGAATAAAAAGAAATGAAAAGATCAAGAGATGCTTAGGAAATAAAAATCAATAGAATATAACTGAATTTTTGTTTGTTTGTTTTGTATGTATTTCCAAATGTGGGGATGAGGAAAAAAAGGTCTGTTGATCTTCAAATAAAGAAAAGATAAATTCCAACTTCCCTACTTAAAAAAAAAAGTCATATTCTAGTTTTTACCCTCAATAAGGGAGAAAAATGTTAATAATTTGTCTGTTCACTTTTGATAAAAATACAGCCTAGATTGACAATTAAAGTGGTTTTCTTAGAGTCATGAATATAACCACAGTCATCCCATTTGTTATTTTAAATTAATGATGTCCTTATGTGTCTAATAGGTCAAAGAATTGTCCTTCCCAAGGATCCTCCAACTCTCCACATTTGACAACCTAAGTGTTCTAAGACAGAAAAAAAAAAAAAAAGCATTAAAAAACCCTTGAGAATATAACAGATAAATGACCGCCAAACACTGGGAGCTATTTGAATATTATTATAACATGTAATGTAATTATAACAATTCAATCTTCTGGAAAATGCAATAACCAGTTTCCCTGCTCGGTACAAGGAAAGTGAAGGAACATGAACTGTCCAGGTTGTGTAACTTTATCTCTGGTATTCTGCCAAACAAACTGCTATTGTATAAACTGCTACCGTGTAAAGTTTAGGGGGAAGATTTTAATGGAATTATACACCCATAATTCCTGTTTTGTTTTTCTTCCTTCACAAGGATCAGAGGACCATAGCAAAGTAAGCCCAGGGAATTCTTTACATTTATAAGCATATATAAGTTGTTAGGCCTGGCTGGGGAATGGTATAGATTTTGGAGCTGATTCTATTGTTTTAGAAACTGTAGTTTAGAATTAGACATAGCTTCAATATAAAGATCACTTTTTCCTATATTTCCAATAACACCCCCCCCCCTGAAAATCTGGCTATGAAGTTTTCAGGACCCCAGGGCAAAATAAAAATATAGTCCTTTGTTCAAAAATGAAGAATTTTAACATAGCAACAACAAAATATTAAAACACATGCAAGGCCCTTCTGGAAATGGGGTACTAAATGAGCCCACAAAGCCAGCCTTGCTCCCATCTTTGAATTAAAAAAGACCTCCTACTAGAGTCCACACAGCAAATTCCTGAATAATGACATGGGTTATCATTTATAAATGACTGACAGCTCAAATTTCCCTTTCAATTTTGATAGTTCATCCTATAACTCCTCTTCCCCAGCCCAGTCAGACCGTGTTTCTGGAAACACAGCCTGATCTAACATAGTTGATCCAAAACCAGAATAATTTTTCTGCATCCTCAGCTTTATAATGAGGTCTCACTCACTAAAAAATTAAACTTTAATAGATTATTTTTCATTAGGTTGTGTAAAAATACTCTTATCCCTTGAATAAGGTTCACATATGGTACAAATTTTTCACACTGAGCTATCCATAACCTCTTCCAAATGATTTGAAAAAAAAATTGAACATTGCTTCTGGTTCAGCAATTTTAATGGACATGATCAATTGCTACAGCTAAAACATTGGTCAATAAAGGGGGGGTTATTAAAAGTCAGATAAGCTAGTGTTATATTGAATTTGCTGATCAATGCAATCAAAATGGTTAATCTAGCCATCTCCTGTTATGCCAGAGTTGGTGAGGTCATTACCTGCAGCTCAGCAGGAAGGAGAGAATCTGCTGAAGATGCCTTTGGTGGTGGCACCATTTCCTCCCAGCGCCTTCTTCTCCACCAGAACAGAGCTCCCTCCGCCTTCTCTTTCTCCTCAGGTCTGCTTGAAATTTCACAACAGACCCAGAGGACTCTGCTTCTATCCATATTCTAGGTTACAGAGCCTATTTATCTTACTTACTCTCTCTTTATTTTATAGTTTTTTCCCTCTTTGCTCACCTCTCCACCCATCCTTGTCAACAGTTCTACCCACATCAGCCCTTTCAGGGGACACACACTCATGCACACACACACACACACGTATCAATTTTTTACTACATTTTCCGGTCTAATCATAAAGTGAGTAAGTTGTTGAAGAGCAAGGTCTCAGTATGAAATTCAAATGTAATTAAACCAATTTGGTAGGAGCGTCGACTATAGTCAATAGCCACAGATGAACGTGCACAGCGACTTTAGCCAACAGCCGTGATATGAGTCTTCTAATTTTTCATTTATCATAATAAAATTGTGAACATTTAAAAATAACGTAATGAAAACATATATGTATATGTTACCTATTCCAATTTACATTACAAGTAAAGCTGCCTGTAAAGTAAAACAAGCTTTCAGTTCTTTAAAGCTTTCCTCATCACACAAGAGCAACACAGATTCGTCGTCAATGCACAGCACAAACTATCAAGTGCCGGTTGTGGGCAAGGTTTCGCAGCCAGTGAGCGCCATACCCAAGTGGTTAATAATAGAGAGGAAGAGAGAGAGAGGGGAGAGAAAGAGAGAGATCAGAGTCTACATAGCTGCAATGTAGCCACATAGAAGAGCAGATATGTGTAGCTTTTGTTCATCATGAGAGAGAACAGAGAAAAATCAAGCTGTGGAATTATCTTTCTCCTCCTTTATTGTTAAATAGCAGCAGCTTTGGTCATTGTTATTTTCCTATAACAAGCTGTATTTAACCAAAGTAAAATTGCCTTTGAGGCCAGGCCCACCAATATAAGATGAAGTGGAGATGTATTGGTTACTAAGTGTCTTTGGGTTTTATTGATAATACATTTGATTTTTTAAGTGAAATTATTCAGCAGCTTCTACTATATAAATCTAACTTATTATACTTCTCTATCTTCTCTTTCTCTCTTTATTTGAGTTTTATTATTTTCAACCTATTTCTGAATCATTCTGCCCTTCAATCTCAAAAGTAAATCTCTCTTGTCCAAACTACTAAAAATCTTAAGATAATAATTAGAAACTCTTTTTATTCCTTCCTTACAACATTAAGTCACAACATCAGTCTGACTTTAAGAAAAATCAATCAATAATTAATAAGAGACCTATGATATGTTAATGTCTATACCTATTTCTTATAAGCAAACAATTTATTTAATTTTAACTTCTATCATAATTGCTTAAATGCCATTTGCTTTGCTCAGTTAATGTGATTTTCTTTTATCCTTATTTATCCAAAATAACTTTCATATATATTTGTGTGTATCCATCAAATAAAATCCTTTGAAAATGCTAAACCACAAATTTAATTACATTGCTATTTTTGTAGCCATGCATATATACACATACAACCTTAAATCAAAATAGAAAATTAATTTAATCTCATGTTTGTTTCAGCTTAATCTGAGAATGAAATGTAACATATCTCAACTTTTTTAAAATTCTTCAATGTTGAGAGTATAAAGACCAATTCAATTTCTTGATTTTTAGAACCAAAATGCAGAGTGGGAGGTGGGGTTGGCAGGAGTGGTAGAATTTATCATGGCCTCTACTTCTCAAATTTCTGGACAGATAAAAATACTTATTTAAGAAATGAATCAAATAACCAAGGCTTGCAAAAGTCTCATATCACTTTCATTAGAATCGAGATTATGTTCTTATTTGAAAATCTTCTTTGTTCTGTAAGACGTGTGTCACAGAGAAAGATTCTATCATGAAACGTTAGTTTGTCTTGTCAGCTGAAGAAGGTACAATTAATTCTGTTCCTTGATTATCAAACATTCATAGAAGTTTATCTTTTGCTTCCAGCTTAGTAGCCAGGCCTATAGAGTTAGCTTTTGGTGCTCTTAGCAAAAATTTATTTTTTCGGTCCTAGCAACTTATTATCACCACATTACTTTATAATTTAATTCATTCAATCATTGAAATAATTCATACATCCTTATCGCATCAAAATTTCTTTATGAAAAAATAAAAAACACATGGTCATGCTTGAGACTGATGCTGATGTCATGGATGAATATTTGGGCCTATGCTAAGTAAAAACAGTTTGATTTTCCCTGCAACATTTGCTTCACATTTTATTATCATTTCTGTCTTCTGATAGGTTTTAATTAGGCTATTTCCCAGACTGTCAGTGCTTGAAGAACATGGAGTCAGAAGAGTCCATAATATGGCAGAAAAAAGTCTTAGAATATCTTAAACAATGTGGTCTAATTCTGAGCTATAGCACGGACCCGCTCTCTGATGCAGCACGTCATATAAACTTTCTCATATTTAGTCCCCATTGCTGACAGAAATGGGCAGTGGTATGATCTTGGTCTGTGTTGCTATAAAGAAATACCTGAGGCTGAGTTACTTATTAAAAAAAAAAAAATCTGTATTTACCTCACGGTTTTATCCGTGTGAATACAACCAACCACAGTTGAAAAATTGAAGCAATTTGGGATTCTAGAGTTTGTCAAAGGAAGAGGTGAGGACTCCATAAAATATCTAAGAGAAAGATAAAAGAGCAGGAAAAGACAGGCCATATGTCTGAAAGCAGCCATGAAAGAATCACTTGGATCTGAACCTGACTTAAAATAATAATCCTGCTAATCATTCTTTGGTTCCTGATTTCAGATTTTTTGCAATATGAAATAATCTGCAGAGTTCCTGCCTCATCTAACCATACAGTCTGTCCTTCTGTGGGATAGGCATTGGATTCTAATTCGCTTCCAAATGTCCAGGCCAACCTACTAAAAATACATCTTCACTAAATAGAATTTATGCTATGCTTCTTGCAGCATAGCATGCAAGAAGCATGGTGCCAGCACCTGCATCTGGTGAGGACCTCAGACTGTTTCCACTCACAACGACGGGAGGGGAGCAGTCATCACATGGCAAGAGGAAGGAAGCAAGAGAGAGGAAGAGGGAAGTGCCAGGCTCTTTTTAACAATCACCTCTCATGGAACTAATGGAGTGAGAACTCACTTGTTACTATGAGGACTGAGGACAGCACCAAGCCATTTATGAGGGATCTGCCCCCATGACCAAGATACTTCTCATTAAGCCTCACATTAAACATTGGGATCAAATTTCAACAGGAGGTTTAAGAGAACAAATATCCAAAACATAACAGGTACACTCATCACTAGCCAGCTGTTAAAAGGATTCAAATGAGGAAAATTACATAAAGGTATTCTTACCAAATCTGAACCTGATAAAAATGGTCTCTAAGAGGCCATTGTTAAAATATAAAGGGAAGAGAAGTATCTTCTTGGGAAAAGGTGACTGGCCATAACCGAGTGTCTCCTTAAACACATTAGCATGTGTCAATCCAGCTGATGGCCTATCTTCTTAGAACGGAAGTGATGATGCTCCTACGCTCAACAGATACATTAATAATGGATAGAATTTAATCATAAAAACCAATCACAAACCACAAAGAATGGGTTTGAATCCTGGCTTTGCCATTAGCAGTAAGATTATATGCAAGTTAATCTCTCTCTGCATTAATTTTGTCATCTATAAAATGGCCGTAATAATAACACCTACATCAGAGGGTCACTAGGAGGATTTAAAGTGTTAATATATTGAAAAATCTCATAACAGGGCTTGGCACATAGTAACCACATTAGCTTGATCATTGTTATCATCAATTAGCAAATGCTAGAATGGATGTGCCATCTCTTTGAAACCATGATTGTTGAAAATGAGTTCATGGCTAATGTGACAGTCCAATATAGAGTTTGTAAAGTCCATACTATCAAAGCAAGAGGGGCGATTATTTACATTTTTATGTATTACTGGTCCCAATATTGTGGATAAAACAATTAATCAATATGGACAAATCTAAATGATATTTAATATCATACCCTAAAGTGGGTGTTTTCAGCCCAGAAAGAAAGATAAGAATTCAAAAGTTGAAATAAGTAGGTCTGCCTTTAGATTTTCAAATCTTTCTGTCTTCATGGAGTACAAATAAGATACAGAACAAAGTATGTTTGGGATAGGGAAGACTCACCCACCCTAACTCTGTTCTGTGAACATTTCCCTGATTAGCAACACCTTAAAGACAATACAGATGCTTCTCAACTTATCATGGGCTTGATTCTGATAATTCCTTTGTGTGATGAAAATGCATTTAATACATCTAACTTACCAAACATCATAGCTTACCCTGGCCTTCCTTAAATGTGCTCAGAACACTTACATTAGCCTACAACTGGACAAAATAATCTCACACAAACCTACTTTATAATACAGTGCTAAATATCTCACGTAATTTACTGACTACTGTACAGAAAGTGAAAGACAGAACAGTTATATGTGTACCATTGTAAAATCAAAAAATTATAAATCTAACCTTAATTCAGGAACAATCTATAAAAGTTTAGATGATAAGGAGAGAAATCATAGAAAATATTAAATGAGACAATGAATATAAAACAAGACAAGAGATTTAATGACACTTTCTCATTATTGTGGTGGGCATGATCATTATCACTTGCACCTCAAATTTCATGAGGGCGGTACTGTATCTCTTCTCTTCAATGTTTAGACCTGTATGATGATGCAGTATAAAATACAAAAGATGGCTTCCAGAAAATACTAAAATACAATTTAAATCTTTGTGGAAGTCTCTTAAACTTATCAAACAGAGTTACATTCTTTGACTTTATAAATGCCTCCCAAAACCCTTTTCATCTTTCTTCTTACAATTTCTCACAATCTACTTCCTCTAAATCTATTTCTCTTCAATTCCAATCCAAGTCCTTTTTCTCCTCCCTGTTCTTTCTAATCTATACTAACAGCTTTTCTCGGCTTTTCCCCATTTGTTCTTCCAGAATTCTTAGAAGTTGGAAGAGGAAAAAAACTGTGAATACACAGGCCTATATGGAACAAACTGTGGAATAAATGAAAGTTTAGAAGCATAAATTCTATTTAGTGAAGATATATTTTTGGTAGGTTGGCCTGGACATTTGGAAGCGAATTAGAATCCAATGCCTATCCCACAGAAGGACAGACTGTATGGTTAGATGAGGCAGGAACTCTGCAGATTATTTCATATTGCAAAAAATCTGAAATCAGGAACCAAAGAATGATTAGCAGGATTATTATTTTAAGTCAGGTTCAGATCCAAGTGATTCTTTCATGGCTGCTTTCAGACATATGGCCTGTCTTTTCCTGCTCTTTTATCTTTCTCTTAGATATTTTATGGAGTCCTCACCTATTCCCTTGACAAACTCTAGAATCCCAAATTGCTTCAATTTTTCAACTATGGCTGGTTGTATTTTTTTCCTTTTTGAGTGTATTAGAAAGGAATAATTCCAAAGCTCTGCTTTTCATCTGATGTTTTTCTTTTTAAACACAATAGTTACAAATTACTTATTACTGCAGCTTTCAGATGCACCTGAAAACAGTGCTCTTTACTTAAGACTCCACAAAAAGTACATTTTAAGTTAAATAACTAAATTGTTATAAAATTTAGTACCCAAATTGATCCATGTTTTAATTTGCTTTATTATAATGCATTGTGAGTCCCATCTCTGGAATCATATATTACATCAAAAAGGCCCTTCAATAACCTTAATCCAAATTCAAGAGTAAGGAAGAGGGGAGGGAAGGAGGAGGGAAGGAGGGGGAAAGGGGGTGGGGAGGAGTGTGAAAGACAGCTTTAAGGTATCACAGAACAACCAACAGGCAGAGAAATGCTTATAGGAAAATTTAAGATCTCTTACTTCATGAAAATAATGTTAGGGCCAGCAATGGAGAGGAAGAGTATCTGAGCTCTTTAATTACTGGCCTTTGGGCATTCCTAACAGAGAAATAGACTCCCCTAGGTTCCTCACATTTGGTCCTTTGATCGAGTTTATAGAAATTTGGATGCTTAGCTCATCCTGTATGTTTGTTTTCATTTATTTTTCAGCCAAGACACTGGGCATTGATTTCCTCTTGCATTTTATTTAAAGTGAATTCACAATTGTGGATGGGAAAGCCAGAGCCAAAATCTTTGCCCTGAGCACAAACCAAAGTAAAATCAAAGCATTTCTGAGAGTGTGAGTTGTTCAGTTAAATTTTCTTAAAAAAAAAAAAATCATCAAGCAATTGCACTGCTGAAATGGATCAGACATGGAGGCAGAAATCAGAGGAGAAACTCTCGGTGCGCCAACTTGTGCAGTATAATTTTCACATCAAAGAACTTCAAAATAGGATTTTTCCAAGTATTTTAACTTTTAGCTAACTGACTCAAATCCTTTCTGGAAGTAAGCAGGTTATAAATTATAACTACATAAATAAATAAATCTCGTGATAGTATACAAATATCACCCAATTCAAAGTTTGCCCACCCCAACCCCATCCCACCCCATGTAGTTAGGGTCAGGGTTCTCTTCATATTATAGTTCTGTTTCTTCATAGAATTGGGTGGATATATGCAAGTATCCATACAAAAGAAGAACTTTCTGGAAGAAAGACCAGCATTTGCAATGACTTGCAGGTTTGAAATATAGGCTCTGGAACAGTGAGAGTTCAAGTGAGAAGAAGGTAGCGTATGTTGAGGGAAATGAGATCAGAAATGTAAATTCTGATTAGATTAGAGAAAGCTTCTATGCTGCTTAAAGGATTTTTCTCTATGCACAATGCTGTCTTAGAGGCTGGATAATGCATACTTGGTTTATAGCCTGTTTTTGTTGCTAACCATCTGCATAACTTTGCATAAGCCCCATAGTTTTTCAGACATTAGTTTTCTTATCTATATATGATGGAATTGAGATTAAACTCAATCTTTTATATTTCTGACTATATTTGTATCTATAATTATATCTTATATATCATATCTATATTTACCTATATATATATACACAAAAATAGATCTATTTCAGAAGGAAAATATTCAGAAGGGAAATAAATAAATTTTAATAAAACTATAGTTTTCAATTCCTAATTATTTGGAATATAAACATCTCTATAGTTTTTAAGCTTCTAGTTTTACCTTTCACTATATTAACATTCTCAATTACTCTATTTATGAAATGTGTCAGAGGCTTTCATGATCCCATGCCTTTCCTCATGTTATACCCTTTCTCTACAATGACTCTGACCCCATAACATCTCCTAGAGTTATGACTTCCTCTAGATTTCAGCTCAAACTCTCCCTTCTCCAGGAAATCTGTGATATAGCCTCACAATAAGTTTGGAATTGTGATTTTTCTAATTCCCAGAGTACACTGATGCTATTTGTACCTATTCTATCTTTAGTTGGAGCTCCTTGAATCAGTATTCTTTACTCAATTATTATCTACTATGAGGAATAAATAGTTTCATGCTCATATTTGTAACCTTATATTATTTAGCTACTTCAAAGTATTTTGTACATAGAAGTTATCCAATAATGAAATTGTATTGAATTTAATATTTGTATCACTTGGTAGAAAAGGCCATTTAATGCTAAAATACATGAAGGACCTCACTGAGATTAATTTTTGTGCAGCAAATAGGAAAATATAAATAAACAGTGTCTATGGGGCCAGGAAGAAATTCTCGGCAGATTGCAATAAGAAGAGTGGCTGCACATTCTTCTCTAGAGATTTCTCAAAAGTCTCTTCTCATTTTATGAATTAATCATCCTGTGTCTCTTTATCACAGTCCATCTTTCTCATGGAATATGAATTAGTGCAAGGTAGTGCATCACACAGAGTACTAAATGAAAAAAATCTCAAGGCTATGCTTCTAGGTCCAGATTTTCCTCTTCATTATAGTTTAACTTGGGCAGGTAACTAAGTGGCCTGAGATGCCATGCCCTCTTCCGTAAAATGGAAAAAAAAAATGCCTTTGCTTTCCATTTGATAGAGTTATTTTAAAAATCAAAAGGGATTAAATATTTTTTAAAATAATATATTGTATCCCATCTAATTATTTTAGTTGCCTAACTAAAATAGTAGAGTTCAGGCCTTGATAATTATGTGCATGTTTTCTGACATGAGAAAGCATTCCCCTGTTTTATATGATTAATTCTAATTTCCCCTATAAAATGAAACACATGATCATATTCTCCAGAAAGACTTGGATAACTACACTTACTATATGCTCTACGATATCCTCTCTCATATTACATAACAATCTTGGATTTAATTCTCAAGCTCCATCATGATGACACAATATTCTTCTTTGCAGGAACTAGAAGCTAGACAGCATCGAATCTTCAACACATTGATGTTCAGTAAATGTTTATATAATAAACTTTGAAAACCATCTCAGACTCAACTCAATCCCTTATGTACTTTGAAACAGTGATCTTCTAGTTTGCAATTTTGCAAAAAGTGTGGTCCAGTTTTGTAAAATCAACAGTGGTGGAACTTGAATCTGAGGCCTGGTAGAAAACTCAGGAAATATTTAGGAGAGCATCGTACCTTCAGAAAGTATTTCTTTTTTTTTTTTTTTATTTTGTTCTACAGGCACATCACAGAATATTTCTCAGAAATGAGAGTGAAAAACAGAAGCATGGACATGGGGCCTGGTTTGTATTAATATAAAGACATGCTTCAGTTGGTAACTTATTTTTCTTAAATTTCTCCCTAATCCTGTTTCAATATGCTAATGTCCCTCATTCCTTCATCAAGCCTGCTTTAGAATTGTTTTATATACAATAGCCTCCTACTCTGGAGAGGTGACTAAACTTTAATGTTGCCTAAGGTCTCCTGCACCAATTTATTCAAAGGCACAGAAATATGGGAATGAAATTGGCCATAAAGATAAAATACATTATTAAATGGAATTATTGTCATTGTTATTATTCTCCCATCGAACAGGGAGATGAAGAGCTGAATTGCACACCATATGGTAATTGCTTGGAAGATAACCACAACTTACGGTCACACCTTCAGCATCCAGCGACATTGTTTGCTGCATTTCAGGTGCCAGTGTGGCAGAGGGCCAGCCCAGGAAAGATGAACTGGCAGAGAGAGAATGACAGACATTAGGCATAAGTACTTTTCATGTCAAGCCTTTGGCATGTTCATTGTCGAAAAAATCTGTTCTCAGAAATGCCTTCCAAAATGCACAAGTTATGCTATGAAGGCATATGATAACTTCTGCTATCCAGGGATATGTTAAGATGGACCATCCTGCGAGATGCCAAATCATAGCCAGCACAATGGGTGATTCCAGATGCCTGTCCAGTCCCATTTCTAGCACCCAAGGGAAGTCCAGAAACTACGGAAGGAAAGTTTAGGCGGAATTTTTTGATGTATAATGACTTCCTCTACCAGTAGCCAGTTTTGAAAGAGAGGAAGAGCAATTTGAACTTCTAGTATTCTAATATGTACAACCTTTCATTTTCAGGAACTATATTGAAATCGTAGATTTAATTACATACTTTCACAACAGTAAGAGGGTGATCATTTTCAAAGATATTGAAGGTAAAATTCCTACTTTAGATGGTTTAAAAACTACCTTAGCTGTGAATAGTATTGTTAAGCTTACTAAGTCTTATTTCATACATTATATTATTTTATTAAATCTTCCCAAGAACATTATCAGGTTAATATTACTATTCATTTACTTTCCAAGTAAATATTTGAAGGAAACAGAAATGACTTGTCAAGAGTCACTCAACTAGACCATGGTAAGGATAAGATATAAAGCTATTTTCTGTTTCCAAGTCAAATGATCTCTAGAACTTTTGACTATGTCAATGAGCTATCATTATAATTTTCTTTGGGAAGCTGGTTTGGTAGTTCCAATATTGGGTTTTCCAAAATTATTTCATATTTGAAATACTTACAAATGATGTACACTTTATAAATTATAAAATATACTTATAGGCTCATGCTATAGCTGATTGCAAAAAATGATAAGAATGATTCTCCAATATATTAAAATTAAACATTTAAGTATCGTAGAAATGCTAAAAGCATACAACATGCCTACAGCGCAACTATTTCTCCAACTGATATCTTTGACTAAGCTCTCACAAGCCTGCCTTAAAAGAATCAGCAAATCAAACTCTCTTCTCTACAGTGAACTAGACTTTCAAGATGCAATAGGACCTTAAATGTAGAAATGCCATGGGAATTTATTCAGAACAGTAGAAATCTCAATCCAAAAGCACAGCTGAATATTCATGGAGCATTTTTATTTATCCAAACTTATCCTTGGGAAAACACAATTTTAGAATGATCACCATAATATCTTGGGCAGCAAAATCATCTTATATATAAATGTTTGCTTCTGTCATAGCTGTTGTTGTGTTATATATACACACAGATACACACATGAATATGCATGCATGATATTAAAAACACATTTAGAGATCTAATTGTATTTTATGAATATTTTACTATACCTTGCCTATGAAAGCTTTCATAATAAAGAAAGAGAAAATAAAGTATCCCTGTAATGAAGGTATTTATTAGTGTTCCATTGTGAACTCTGCCATGTCTTGGGCACTGTAGTTAGGAAAAATAAAAAAGATGATTCTTACTCTGGGAGGCCGAGGCAGGAGGATTGCTTGAGCTCAGGAGTTCAAGACCAGCCTGAGCAAGAGCAAGACCCTGTGTCTACTAAAAATAGAACAAATTAGCCAGTCAACTAAAAATGAAACAAAAAATTAGCCAAGTATGGTGGCTTGCACCTATAGTCCCCACTACTTGGGAGGCTGAGGCAGGAGGATCGCTTGAGCCCAGGAGTTTGAGGTTGCTGTGAGCTAGGCTGATGCCATGGCACTTACTCTAGCCCAGGCAACAAAGAGAGACTTTGTCTCAAAAAAAAAAAAAAAAGATGATTCTTAAGGATTGTGTATGTCAGGGCTCAAGACATAATACCCTCAAATATGGAGCCTTGACAATTGGGGAAACTATAGAAGCAAAAAGGTCACTTTGACCTTCTTCTGCCTTTCTGTGTGACAGCTGGCCACAGAGGAATTCTCTGACTTACCTATACCCTGACCTATACTCAGAGGCCAAGAAAAATCTGAACAGCTGTACCTTGCTAGATTCCTTCCCCACTCAGGTGATTTGCATTTGATCATATCCTTTTTGCCCAACTGTCTATTCTTTACTGAAGATAAGCATACAAATACAAAATTTTCCCTGGTTCTTTATTTCTGAAGTCTTCCATGTCATGTAAAACTTGGCTTAAATTAATTTTTTATGATTTTCTTTTGTTACTCTGTATTATTTTATAGGGCTATCAGACATGACCCTTGCAATGGGTGAGAAAAGGGTATTACTTTTTCTCTTTTACGTGCACTTTAGCAGAGAGAATCACAATATATTTATAAGAAAAACAACACAAGATTACATGTTGGAGAGGACACTACAGGTGCTTTAATATAATAAGTAACAGAAAGTAGTGGATTCATTAGTGAATACACACTTTTAGAAATGGCTCCTGACAAATCACTGAGGCCACACACAAAGTGCTGCACAGCCTGTTGGCCTTTGGAAGAGCAGGTGCCATTCAGCACCTATTTGCCCAGTGCACAGAGAAATCCAGGTGGATAGGACTCCTGGGTTTCTCAGAGTGGCCTTTCACTCTTCCTTTGGGCTTTTCTACGGACTAAATTGTGTCTCTGCAAAATTCACATATTGAAGCCTTAACCCCTAATCTGACAGCAGTTAGAGATAAGGCCTATAAAGAGTTCATTAAGGTTAAATAAAGTCAAAAGGCAGGGCCCTAATACAATAGAGTTGGTGGCCTTGTAAGAACAGACATTTGTGAACTCTCTCTCAGTCTCTCTCTCAAACATGTGAGGACACTGCAGGAAGGCAGCCATCTGCAACTCAGAAAGAAAGCCCTCACCAGGAACAGAATCTGCTGGCATCTTCATCTTGAACTTCCCAACCTCTAGAACTATGAGAAAATGAATTTCTTCTGTTTAAGACAGCCTATGATATTTTGTTATGGCAACCTGAGCAGATTAAGACAGGCTTTGTCATTGAGAGGACCATAAGGGCATGATTGACTCATTGACTAAACTTTCCTTTGCTTACTTCACTCTAGCCACATCAACCTTTTCTGGTTTTCCTTGAATGCCCTAGGTAGACTCATGCCGCAAGACGAGTTTGCTGTATCTTCCATTACAGGTATGGTGCATTCCCTCATCTACTTCAAGCCATTTTGCAAATGGCACCTTGTTAGTGAGGATTTCACTGACCACCTCTAAATTGCAACCCCTTTCAATACTCCCTATCCATTTTCTCTGCCTTTTCCTTTTACATTTATATCCAATTTACATACTGTGTACTGTAGTTGTTAATTTTGTTTGTTTGCTGTCTTTCCTCACTGGAATGAAAGCATCAAAAGAGCTAAGATTATTAATTATTTTGTTAATTGCTGTGTCCTCAGTACCTGGCACATTATTGATGCCCAATATTGTAAATCATATTGAATATAATGTTGTCAGAAAGCTTATAAAATTCATGAGATGTAAGAAGAGGCTAAGAAGGTTTAGAAATCAATGGTAACAGGGAAGATGGGGTCTTATAGTATATAGTTCATTCCTTAATTCAACAGTCATTTCTTAAACACATTCTATATTAGTGACTTTAGAATATTGTAGGGATTAGTGACTTTAGAATATTGTAGGGATTAGTGACTTTGGAATATTGTAGTCCCAAAGGATAGAGAGGAAAAGTGGATGAGAAAGAGAATGGAAGAGAGAAAGAACTGAAAAGTAATGATGAAATGAGAATAAGTACATGATAGATAATATTATTCTTTCTTCTCATTGACTAGAGTTATAAAAATCAATTAAAAGAAACTCTTTTGATATTACTGCTACTTCCAACTGTATTAAAGAATATGTCTGGATTAAAATGACAAAGGTAAGGGAAAAGGAAAGAGATGAAAAAAAAGAAAATTATTTATGGATCAACTATTAGATTTATTTCCTGATACATAGGCAAAACTATAGACAGCTAAAACTACAGGAAAATGTATTATGGTGAGAGGGGTGAAGGAAGATGAAATTGTAAATTATATAGATTAAGGAACAGTCAAAATTAATATAATAAGGCCATAGAAACCAAGAGCAAATTGAATATCTAAGATATCAAGTTAATGACTATGGTTTCCTCCAAATGCATCTTAGGTAAGAAAACTTCCAGAGTAGGGAACAAGTTCATGAATGAAAAGTAAATGCTTTCCGAATTTCAATTTATTCACTTTGGAGGGCATAAATTAGGATTAGCATAAACAGATCTAACACACCATATACTTTTCTTCTCTATGATATATATTTGTTGTTTTTCTTTCAATTCTTGTCCTTCTGAGAATAGAAAGCTTTATTGAGATATAGTAGGAAGAAAAGCTGCTTAATGGGGCACACTACAGCAAACATTATTGATCAATTTTGTTTTACTTGTAAGAATGATTGAATGCGCAAGTAATTGAGATGTCATTTTGTAGCTTGAACATTTTATTTTCTAGAATGTGTGTTTTCTCTGAGAGAATTTATATGAGAGAAAATAAAGAAGCAGAGATGATGTATTGAGTAGGAAAAACATAGCATTTGACAAGAAGATTTGTCTGGGTCACCCTTTTGATTTCATGGCACCATTTTGTATTATCAGTGGTGAAATTTTGCCAGCTCAAGGCTAAAGCAAAGATTCTCTTCTAGCATTTCCAATTTTCTCTTCCTTTCTGAATTTTTTCTTCTATTCCATCAAACCACTTCCTTCTTCCATTACGGTGCTCTGTAACTGCTTCCTCAAAACTGCTGTAATAAAAAGATCTAATAAACTCATTTGTATTTAGTTATAAATAATTGATAAGCTTTACTTAAAGTGTGGACACTCTCTACCTAGAGGTATTACAAATATACATTCAACCATTCCCAAATAGCTATACATTTTAAGAGATGACAATAAAGAAAGTAAAAAATGATGCTCTTGTAGCAGGCAAAGTCAAGCAAGGAGAAAATACCCTTTTCCCTCTGCAAATGTTGAGTTAGTGGATATTTACTGACTGCTTCTGCTGAAATGAAATTATGCAAGAATATCCTAACCATCTGAGGGTATAACCAGCCTGTCTCTTTCTGCAAGCTTTTAAAATTCCAACTACTTTATCTTTGTGCACAACATAGAGACAATTGTTAGAAAACAGGAGAAAAAAAGTTGAGATTGAAATTCTGTCTAACTTTAGATTGAGGCCAAATAGGCAATCACTATGAATGTGGTTCAAAGGAATTCTCACTTATAAACATCTCCCCTCTCTCTTTACCAAATTATCCGGCATCACTCCATTAGAAATTGGTCCCTTCAGGTTACAGGACTGTTTCTAGTTAAATTGGAAATTTCCCTGAAAAGTGAAACACTATAAGCCTAATCAGCAATTAATACCTTATTTGATTGAAGTTCAGTTCCTTTCCAACACAACTAGCTAATATCAGCCTCCTCAAAAAGAAAATCCACAGGTGAGATGTAGCTGGAAGGAGAAGGTAATGAGATGTTCAAGACAAGTGACAGCCGGGGTTCAGCTTTATATTTCTCATCATTTAACAAAAAGCATTGGGACTCAGGGAAGATGTGGCATCAATATAAGACAAAGAACTCTAACAGAGAGCCAGTGGAAATGTTTGTGAACCTATGACTGTGTCTGGCATATAACGATTTAGGCATTATCTCTTACCTCAAAAAATTTTTTCCATACAATATGGCAAGTCTTTTGATATGGTTACCATGAAAGCCCTGAAATTACATGTCAAGAGATCTGTGTTCAAGCATTGGCTGCACTTTACCAGCTGTGAATCTTTGGGCAAACCACATAAATTCCCTGAAGCCCAGTTTTTTTTTCATGCAGTAATGAGAGTAACAGCATCTTCCCCATCACAACAATGGGGTAATACATTAGGTAAAGTGTATTGTTTTAATGAAATCTCTACTGTCATATTCTATAATGCAGTCTGGTTAGTAGCTGTCGTGACATAACATAGATGTTGACTCCTTGCTTTGCCTTGTGTCAGCTCTCAAAACCCATCAGTATTATTTGTCTAGAGACGATACTGCATACACATTTTTTTTCTATAGTTTGGCAGTGTGGGGCTAACAGAAGACAGAATCACTATCATAAGAGTTCAAAGGATAGACATAGCTTTCCTAGATGGAGTTCTTCATCATTGAGAACTTCTTCAGAGATTTACGAATTATCCTTTAAGCAATAGAAAGAACTTCGATTCACAGAAAAAGGGAATAGAGAATATTTTCATAAAAAGTAAAAATATCTGGGTTTCTTTGGGGCTTGAGCAGAGGTTTGTATAAGAAACTTTGGGGAAAGTATGGAGAAGGACAATATACTTTAGCAGGATTTGAATGCCAATTTATACATTTTGTAAGCAAGGAAAACCTCTTGATGAAAGTAACAACATAAGGTAATCAAGCTGTTTTGAAACAAAGAGAGGCTAAGAAGAACCATAGAATCCAGTGTGGAAGCTAGTATAATTGGACAAAAATAGGATAATAATAGTTTCAATTTTAATGGGGGATTGGATCATAGGAGTCAGGGTTGTAGTCAGGAAACAGTAGCAATCAGAAGAGTAGCAAGAGTTGATTAGATGTACATCAAACTGAAGAAAAGCTAAGAGGACTGAATGAGCATAATAAAGGAATAGTAATTAAAGAATAGAAAAATTTTCACTGAAAGTAGCCGTGGTATAAGTTTTTTCTTTCAATTTCTCATTATGTAGATGATAATAGTGAAGTTCAGAAAGTCTAAACAATCTGCCTGGGTAGCAAGACAACAATTGTAAGTAGGTTTTCTACTTTCCAGTTCATGATTTTGCTGCACTTCAACAACAACAACAACAAAAATTCAATCCTGGAATAGCAGAAATAGGAAACCACTTTTGACTAAAATAGGATCATACAATGACATTGTTAATGAGCTTATATTACATGGGCCTATCTATTTTGATGTGACAGATATTTAAGTGGTAATTGCCCACAAGCAGATACAAATGAGAGATTAAAACTCAGAAGAGAGATTAATAATAAGAATATGTAATTGAACTTAATTTAAATATGCTTTGGATTTCAACCCTCCAAATATTCTCACTGGCATTTTAGGAAAATATGAACTTGATCGTAAGAGGAGGGTGAAGAATAATTGGTTGAAATGTTCTTGCCCTGCTTAAAACTGTTTAGTGTCTTCCCATTGCTCACAAGATAGATTTCAAACGTGTTAAAATGACTTAGAAATTATCCATTATGCAGTCACCTTCTATCCTTCCAGGCTTCTCTTTTACCAGTCTCTCATACCCACTTTATGATGCAAGCACAGGAAACTATTAAATATGTGCCCATTATAGGTGCATAAAGGAAAAGTTCCTAGAGATACTGTCTGTATTTTGGCTGATACGTGGAGCAGGGTGAGAAAGGAAGTTGAAAGTAGGATGAAGAGAAAAGGTTTTATACACATGTTTATGCACATGATGCAAAATCATGTGACCAGAAAGAGAATGTCCTGTTTAAGCAAATTCTAGAGACTCAATATTGACTACTATTCTAACATGCGTGTTAAGGGGGGGCAAAGGCAGAAGTAAGGGCTTGGGGTGCAACATACCACTTTCAAGTGATTATTTCTTCCAAAGAATTGCAAGTCCATGGAGATTGTGTCCTATGTTTCTTGAAGAGCACCATGTTTCACAGCACACTTTGCTGTGAAAAAAATATTTCTTCTACATGTTTACTGTTTGAGGGGAGGAAAGAGATTCTTTCTAGTTTCCACAATTTACAATCTTTTTAACAATTTAAAGAGATATATTCAAAATACCACAATTTTGATGATTTCATGATTTGTGCTGTTTGGACCTGGTAGAGACACGAAGTTTCTACCAATTTTTATGTGTACCATTTTCTAGGTTTTATGTTCTGTCTCTAAAAGAGCCACCTTACATTTATCTCCACTATATTTTATGGCTATTTTTATATTCATTAACTCAGAGTAATTAAAATGGATGCCTAGCTGAATGAATATTTGTATGTTTTATCTTTTCACCAGACTGTGAGCTTCTGGAAGTCTGTCTCTTTGTCTTTTTTGCTTTGTATACCCTGATAATGGCACAGAGCGTGGATTTCAGTAGGAGTTTAATAAATGTGTTTTGAATAGGAGAATTTAAGAAACTATGAGATCTCATGCTGAAATAAATGGTATAGACAATAAGTGGAATAGGAGAGAACCAAAGGATCAACTAATTAAAAATTAAAGAAACATTTATTAAACATATGTTGTGCTCAACCTTACTCAAGTCACCAGGCCTATTAAAAAACACCACAAAATCACAGACCTCCTTTAGCTCAATATTTAGTAAAAATTGGTGAAGAAATTTAAGAATATTATAAGGGTAGTAGGCCAGATGTTAGTTACCACAAATTACTGTAGAAACTTCGTGAAAAAAGTAGGTAATAATAGAAGAGTAAAAACATTAAGAGAAGTAGGGCTGCTCAGCCTGAGAGAGGGTATAGTGTGGGGGTGAACATGGAAACAGTTTTAATCTCTCTTCTATTTTTAAGCACAGGATTAAATAAATAGAAACTTCCTGAAATTCCTTAATTTTACATACTTTCAGTTTAGCTGAATAACATCAAATAATTGGGAAACATGATAGATTATTTTCAAAAATTACTCCTTGGAAGTCCCTGAATTACATTTTTTGTCCACAAAGTCTGCAGAAAATACTATCCTGCTTCTTTGGCCTCTCAGCTGTAGCTTTAGGAATAAGACAATGGCTGGAGGGAGAAGGCAATGCCAACAACTAAATTCACCTTTCTGGGTTTTACTTTTCTCCAAGATATTGGCTCCCCAAATTGTCGCTATCTTGGATGTTTTCTAATGTTTTCTTACAGATCTACTTATAATATTTTGCTCAATATCTCTATTTGTTCTCAGCAGGATTCGTAGTCCAAAACAATCTGGCCTGCAGTTGCTGGGAGAGGCACTCCCCAGATGATACTTATAAGAACTTGAATTTCATAGAATTCTGGTGCTCAGAGTTCCAAGGGGCCGGACTCAATGCCTCAGGATAAGGATATCTTATCTTTGGTACAAGAGAACAAGTTAGTGACACTAAGAGAAAACATGTAATTATCTGTAGGCCTTAACTCCCCCAAGAGTTTACAAAGAATTAGAGTTTGCTATACTTTCAGAGCCATTGTCAATAAGTAGTAATTTCACTTAGATCTCACATACTCTCTCACTTTAATCTAATTTTTGGCAGAAAAGCATTTTGAATTCCAAACTGTTAATCCCTCTTCAAATTCCACGAAGCAAAAAACAGCCTGGGGCAAATTGCCTTCAATGACTTTCCCTCTTCAGGGTTCTGTATTTCCTGCCTGTATTTGCTCTATCTTTAAACCTCCAAAGACCTGGGGCCTTTGTTCTGTCTCCTGAGTGTTCAAGATATTTTAATGTCTATATTTATCCCCCATAGATTCTATGCTCTAAATTTCTTTAATTTCCTTCTTTCCTAAATCTTTTGTTTTTTTTTTCCCAAAAACCTTGTTCTATCACCTCATATTTTGAGGTTTGATTTTTTTGTTGTTTTGTTACTATATGAATGACAGTCCTGCACTTTGCAGGGTGACTTGCGTCCTTGGCTTCTGGGCACTGAAAACCAGAAAGAATCCTCAGTCATTTCTCACAGTAAATATTTTGAAACTGTCTACCTTTCTAACTTAAAATTAATGCATGTTTTTAAATAATGTGGGATTTAGGGGTTAGAAATGGGGATTAAATATACTTACTAGACTTTTTTTTAAACACTTATCTTTTTAATTAAGAGAGTAGGCTAACTTAAGTTTCTCAAATACTATTGTTCAAGGGTCTTTTAAAAGATATCTGCAGTTATGTTATACACCATATTTCCAGCAATAGTTTCTAGACAATCTCAAATACAAAATGACCTTTTTTAATAGCAAGGAAAGATAACACACTACTTCTAAGGCCAACTTCTTGAGGCATGGATGACTAGTGGTCTATGTTAACAAAATATGCTGGGCTTGCAAATATCATTCTTCCCTTTTTTTCTATTTTCTAGTTCCATCTATAAATGTACATAATTTGCTTGGTAGAGCAGACCAAAGAAAATTTCTTGGCCAAATTCCCGTCTCTTTAGAAATGCATCCAGTCCCCTGGAAGTTTAGTTGGGGTCAGATAAGGTACTAGATTGGTTTAGTTTAGTGGTCAAAATAAATAAATAAAGTACATCCATTCAGCTTGACGTCCAATTTGTTATACATCATGGTTATATAAACAGGAAAGTCATAATTTAAAGACTCCAATATGTACCACTGGCCAAAATGGATAAGACTCAGCAAAAAAAAAAAAAAAGAAAAGAAAAGAAAAGGAAATTTGCTGTGCCAGCAGTATTTTGTTTCCTCTTTCTGTACTGAAAAGAGCTCATTGCTATTTGGTATAAAGTGAAAAATGGCCTTGAAAAATGTATTCCAAATTCAAAAATAGTTAAAAATTGAAGATTTATACATACAGAAAATAGAAAATTGTTTTTTTTGCAACCAATAAAGAAATGTGTATTTAAAAGTATTAGTTACTACTGGTAATGTATGAAGATAATTGGCAGTGAAAAGGAAACTTTTTCAGTAGCAATCATAAAAGGAGCTGCTCGTAAAGAATACAATTGAAAGTTGCCAATCTAAGTTTAGAAATTAATAATGAAATTCATACTGAAATGTATCACAAACCTCACCACCTTTCTAAGGTAGAGCTCACTAGGCAATATTTGTTATTTTTATGCAGGGCATGGATTGAGCTATTATTATAAATATTCATTACTGCACATTAAGGTTCTTCCATGGTATTGAGGTAGGTGGAACTGATTTTCCTTTCATTGCTATATTATTTTGAATTTATACATTACTTTGAATTTTTGTGATCTCTTCCTTGACAACTATTACTTCAGCTGTAGTTGGTATGTTCACTCCCAGCAAAGTCACTCTGCTTCTCATTCCTACTCCTACCAAATTTGTTGCTGTAATATTTCATAGACTAGAAAATCAGACTGCAAATTTGTTACAGTTGTGTGTAATATCTGAGTAAAGAATCATTGAATCACAGCCTTAAATTAATCTACTACAAATAAAAGAAATAAGTGTGTACATTTTGTAGTATTTATTTTGGATGCTTATAGACTTTAGTATTAAGTTTCTGATTTTTAGACAGTTCAATTTATCAGATAAAAGACATGTGGAAAAGTGGGAAAGGGAAATGATTTTCCTTTCTGTGAGAGTAGAGTAAGTAATTCATACCAATATTTCAACTGCCTACAATTAGAAATGATGGGAGTATATATGCATATATGTATACATATATACACACACACTATATATATACATATATATACAAATATATATGTGTGTATGTGTATATATATGTATATAATGTGTGTGTGTGTGTGTGTGTGTGTGTGTATGTGTGTGAGAGAGTGAAGCACCAAAGAGCTAACAAAATCATAAGAAACTCCTGACCTGATGCCAGAGTAGCATGGAGATGATTTAGCAATTTTATTCTAGCATTTGTGACTGCTTTTTCTATGGGAGAGTTTTTCAAATCCAGAAGTGGAACCTGGGAGGTAAGGAAACACTTTTGATACCCTAGAGATGCTAGGGATATAAATATTAATATCGAGGACACTTCCATGTAGAAAGTGATGACCCTTTTTGAATTGTAACCCGCCATCAGAGAAATAAGAGGAACCCAGGAATGAAAAGGCCCTATCTACACACCATCTCCCCAAACTGGACAAAGATGCCCTGGATCTCTGGCATTTTTAGGTGCCTAAAAGGAGCAAAAGAAAATCTTCTTTGGAAAAAATGGCATTCTAGATCTCAAATATATCTATAAGTTCTTTTCTTCTTGCCAGCTCCAACATACAATAAACAATTAAAAGACTCACTTGAAGTTAAAAAAAAAAAAGATGTAAACTTTATTTTTAAAAAAATCTAAAGGAAACACTATAATAAGACATCTTCAAAGTCTCCAGATATTAGAGTTATTAGTCATGCCCTTTAAAATGTCTATTTCTATCACGATAAAGATGGAAAATTTCTTTCAGAGAACTGGAAACTTAACAAAAAATTGAAATACCATAAAGTAAAAATGCAATAACTAAAACCAGAAACCCAGGGAATGAGTTTAACAACAGATTAGACACAGTTGAAGAGAAGAATTAGTGAACTAGAAGATAATATTTAAAATAAAGAATAGGGAGAAAATCAGGTCAAAAATATAGTGCAAAAGGGATAAAGAATGAAGAAAGAAAGTCTCACTTATTTGTTCTTAGAGTCCTAGAAGAAAAGAAGACAGAGACTGGGGCAAAAGTAATATTTAAGGATATAAGACCTAATAATTTCCAGTTATTAGCTGAAAGACTCTAAACCACATAAAAAAGATTCCCTAAAAATCCTAACCAAGGTATAAATCTATACCCAAGCTCATCAGATTTTAATTGCCAAAAGCTAAAAACAAATAGAAAATATTAAAACAACACAAAACAAGAATAAGACTTTCCAAACAGCATCAATTAAACTGACAGCTGAACTCAACAGAAATAATAGGAGGCAAATATGATGAAATACCATTAAAGCACTGCAAGAAATAACTTTCAACCTAGAGTTCTAAATCTAGCAAAACTTATTTTTCCAGGGTGAAGGAAATTACAACCTTAGGGCTAAAAACCCTAAAAAATAAAAACAAAAGATGATCATCAGAATTGCAATAAAGGAAATACTAAAGGATATTCTTTAGGCAGAAAAATCATCCCAAGTGGAAGGTTGAAACTGAAAAAAGAGCAAAGAAATTGGCAACTTGAACTAAATATTTACTGCAGAAAACAACATAATAGTTACTTTTGAGTTTAAAATATAGATGGAATTTAAATTCATGATCTGCAACTATAGAATTAATATTTTATATATCATGGAATAATTCTAAAATTAAAACCAATTCATGGTCATAAAGCCAGTCTCATCAAAATTAAAATAGTTAAGATCATACAGAGTTCATTCTCTGACCACAAAGGAGTTTAGTTAGAAAATAATAATAATAAAAAAATAACTAGAGAATCACTGTATGTTTGGAAATTAAGAAATGTATAATACCTCTTAACCCATAGTTCTTTTGAATAAATCAAAATGAAAATTAGAATATATTTGCATCTGAATGTTTCTATAACTCAGACATTATGGGGTAAAAATGTGCTTGGAGGGAAATTTATAGCAATAAATATATGGCTATATTCAATAATCTACAATATTTTCTGACTCTTGGTTCACATGAAAATACCAAGAATCAGAATATAATTTTCAAAAGTTAAATACATCACTCCAATACAAAAATAGAGTGAGTATACAACAAAGATTTCTTAACTTGTCAATGAGAAAACCAGTACATAAGGTGATAAAGCTGGTTTCAAGAGTATTTGAGAAACTGGATATTACAGACATTTTAAAAAACGAATGTTAGAAATAAAATTGCTCAATTAAATACAAAGTTGTTTAATATCCTTCAAGATAATAATCTTTAGAGTTATCCTTTCTATTTATACAGAACTTACAAGTAAATATATAACTTCAAAATATTTGGGCTTTAATTAAATGGTAAAAAGCAAAGTTAAATACAGGTGTGTTCTCCTAGAGACTCAAATAGTCCTTGAGTGAGCCTGTTAAATGATGCCCTCAGTACGACATTGAAAGAACAAACACTTTTCTCTTTTGCCTTATTCTCAAGCTTTATAAAACTTTTCTTGACACAAGTATTTACAAAATAAAAAATTCTAACCAGATGCAACAAAGAAAGCATAGTCCTGCCTCAAGGCATTCTTGATCTAGTTTGTAAAGCAAGACAAGAATCAGGCACAGAACAAAGTAATTTTTTTAATTAAAGCAATGTATATTTTATAGTTAAATAAATAGTTAATTTTCCAGTGGAAAAAAATGTGGGGAAACTCCAGCAGACAAACAATAATAGAGAATTTTCAATTATTCACAATTCTAGATGGATGAGTCAATTAGACTGCAAGTCAAAGTGTTCAAGTCTAAAATCATATTTCCCTGTAACTTCTCCTTTTGCACTTCCGCCATTGACTCTGTCTCTTGGGATTCAAACTCCTGAACATTAATGGATAGGGAAATTATATAATTCATTTTGATATTCCCAGCATAGTTCCTGGATTAGAGCAGGTGCTTCATATATATTGATGTAATTATTAATCTTTAACATATCTTTAATATGCCCTTCTTGTATACTTATCACTTGACCTCCACACATCCTGTATTACTTCTATAGCTAGTCCTCTCTTATTGCATACCAGGCAGTATTCTAAGTTGTTTTACATATGTTAGTTTAGCTAATCCCCCCAACAACCCTGTAGGTTGGCACTATTTTTAACCTTATTTTACAAATGATGAAACTTAGACTCAGTGTGATTAAGACATTTTATCTAAATTACCTACCTTATAAGAGGCAAAACCTAGACATTACCTCAGGTAATATTACTTTTATGCTTTTATTAATAATTATTTCATCATATGGCCTTGAATTCCATCATGTGGCAGAATGGAATGAGATGGGTAGAAAGTGGAACATATTTGGTTTTATCCTTGTTTGTTTCGAGTATCCTACAAAGAAAGCATAAGTAAGATTTAAACCAAGGTGGTGAATGTGAGCAAAAGCACAGACGAAGGAACAGGGTAATCTTAAGCATGTCTTCAGGAAGAAGAAAGTCAGCAAACTGACTCCCTGGACACTTAACCAAGTAATATCCATCTGTCCATCTGGGCTTCAGGTTTTAGAAAAGTTTACACTAAGACACAACACTCCAGACAAACATTCTAATCCTTGCCTGAGCTGATAATTCTCTTTGAAACTTCCCAAACTATAAGCTGAGTTTAAAGATAAACCATTTTTCTGGTAAATGGAGGACAAGGGAAAAAATTCCAAAGATAATTTTTTTTAAGTTAAGCTACCTTAAGATATCAAATCTATGCCTCCTTATCCTGGACCCCCAAATGAGCCCACTAGATCTTACAAAGTGAAACTTGGCCTGCGGTCTATATAATCAGCAGCTACATAGAAAATACTTCACACATGAGTAACGGGGGGGGGGGAAAGTATTAAAAGAGAGCATAATACTGGAAGAGGAAATTTCCTGGAACTACCTTTCTTACTGAAATCCCTACCACCAGCCTTTGGGCCAATGGTGAGTTCCTTAGAAGTCTTATGCCTTTGACCTATTTTAAAGAGGGCAGGGATCACCATTAAAACTGAGATGTTGCTTCAGTTAATATTGTTACATAGCATACCTGTCCAAAAACGAATGATATAAAACTACCATTTTCTTATGCTCACAAACTCAGGCAGACTCCATGGGACTGGCTTATCTCTGCCCCATTATGTTTGTAGGTTACTCAATGTCTGTGAACTAGAATCACTTGGCAGCATCCTTACTTGTAAATCTGGCAGTTAATGCTGGCTGTTAGCAAGGACCTCAGCTGGATGGAAAGCTGGAACTCCCACCTCTGGCCTCTTCATATAACCTTTCTATGGGTCTGTTCGTAGCAATGGTAACAGACTTCCAAGACTGAGCACCCCAAAAAAGCAAGAAGGAAGTGTGCACCATTTATTCATGTGCTAAGGCCATATTTTGAAGCTAACAAATTGAGGGTTTTGATTGATTTAATGCCATAAAACATCACTTTTTTTCCCCACCATACTCAATTGGTCAAAGCAGTCACAGAACTCTGCCTGTGATCAATGAAATGGACATGGACCCCACCACTGAATGGGAGGAATTTCAAGGTCACATAGTAAGAAAACCATATTAGATAATATGTATTGTTGTAGGCATCACACACCAGGTGTATGGGGAACAAGGAATCAGGCAACGTACGCCAAGTGTTAAGAGCTCTGGTGTATATAAATTCCTCCAAGGAGGGAGAAAGATGCCAATTCTCAGTTCTCCCTCTTAAATATTGGGCAGCTTACTAAAAGTGATGACTAATCTAACTTAAGCTACAAAAAAAATTCAGTGTTAGCACTGGCTTTAGTATTTAGCTAAAAGTTAGCCTATGACTTGAAGGTTGTTGGCTTTTCTTTTTTTATACTCAAAGAGTTCTGAATTTGAAGGAAGTACAAGAGTAAACTAGGCAGAGGTGGAGTGACTCTAGGGGGAAGGAGCAGCCTGTGGAGAATCTTGGGGTAAGAAATAATAGCAACCGTGGATTAGGGCAGGTGCTGAGGTGGTCAAGAGAGGTGGAGAGATTTAAAGCCACATCAGATAAATTGGTCATCTTGGGCTTAAGAGGTCAGAAGAAGTTTTATGTTGATATGGAAATTGAATTAAATCTTGAGGAACAGGTAAATATGGCTTGCATGGGGCAAGGTGGGTAAGAAAATCTCAAGTAAGGAAAACAACATATGGAAACAAATACACATTGGAATTTGCTGGGGCCATGTTCTAGAGCTAATAAATAGAAGAATTGATTATTTTCTTGTGACTTGAAAAGCTTTCAATGTTAGCCTAAGTAGACTAAGACAGACTGTCAATACTAACCTAAAGAGATTCCAACACAAATTTAGTTGAAGGCCAGGTGTTGTGGCTCACACCTGTAATCCTAGCACTCAGGAAGGCTGAAGTAGGAGGATTACTTGAGATCAGAAGTTTGAGACCAGCCTGAGCAAGAGCAAGACCCCATTTCTACCATGGAAAAAATTAGCCAGGCATGGTGGCATGCACCTGTAGCCCCAGCTACTCGAGAGACTGAGGCAGGAGGATTGTTGAGCCCAGTAGTTTGAGGCTGCTGCGGGCTAGGCTGATGCTATGGCACTCTATCCTGGGCAACAGAGCAAGACTCTGTTTGAAAAACAAAACAACAACAACAACAAAAACAAATTTAGTTGAAAGTGCAATGATCGTATTTTTATGTAATACTATAATATTAGAATTTGTATTCTAGAATTAAATATAACAGCCTTTAATTCCCAGCATTATTATTTTCCAGATCCCTGACCTTGGAGAGCTTATGTAATCTCCCTATAATATATTCCTTGAATCTAAGCTTTTTAATTTTTTTCATTTTTAAAAATAAAGAAACTTATAATTCCTACCCCATAGAATTGTTGGGAAGATTAAGTGAGATAATGCATACTTAATGCAGTATCTGACATGTAGTACATGCTCATAAATGTTAATTATTGCTATTTTTACTGTGAGTATGCGGTTGCTATTTGTTATCTTAAAAAATTTACTTTGGGAGTTTATAAAAGGCAGAGAGAATATAGCTCATTAGTGTCATCAGAGACAGTTTTTGCAGGAGGTAGAGTTTGAACTTGGTAGAGTGTGGTGAGCAAGATGGGTGCATTTCTACCTAGTACTTATCAAACTTATTGCCAATAGCAGCAGATGATCTGTCCCTTTGACATCTACCACATTTCCCCTACCTTCTGAGCCACACAAACACAACTTTATCTTTGCCACTTCCCTTCTGTCCCCCAGCTCTACTTGGTATTATACATAAGTCCACTAATTCTCATGATCGTTAATTCTATTCCACAAATATTAATTAAATATCTCAGTGCCCCTGGAACTATAGGGATATAAAAATTAAAGTCTCAATTCCTGTCCTCCAAGGAACTATGATCACATCCATTCATGTTCAAAAACAAACCACTAGAAAACAATAGAACAGAGAAAGAGGGAAGTAACATTCATTGGCACACAATGAAGGGAAATGCAGTGATACAAAAAGACCAGGTATGTCCAATGAATGGATAGCAGTTTTTTTTACATCTGGATTTTAAGATTCACATAGAAAAATAAAGGGATATTAGTTGAAAAGGAAGGCAGTTGTCACTGAAGACATTTTCTTATACTCAGTAGAACATTAGGACCCATGGCAGAAGCAAGGTGAGATAGGGCCAAAGTTGATTCACACTATTGCTGTCAATGAACTTTGAACAACGTATGAATCCCAAGAACTTGATCGAGTTAACACAAAAGAGTGAAAGAATCTCTTTTCCTGCACAGTTGAGGACGTGTTTGGGAAAGTGAGTTTGCTGTTGCTGGCTTTGGCAGTCATCCCTTACGGAAGACAACGGAGACCCAGGGAAAGGCGGCTTAAATGATATCCCAGCCCACAGCTTAATAATTTCAGAAAACTTTGCTGCTTGTCAATATTCTAAAAACTACACATATTAAAATAATAAAATTCCGTGAGTGTTGAATTCTAGTAAATTTTTCTTAGGGCTTTCTAACAGGGCAGCACAGATGCCAGCCCTTTTGTGTAAAGATGGCTGCCTCTAGCTCCTCACACAGAAACATGCAATTAAATGAAAATCTGATTTTCAAGTACATCTCACAGTTTATTCAAAGTGGAAAATAACTCATAATACAAACTTTTAGACTCCAGGCAGAGCACATTCATGCTGCTTTAATAGTTCATTTGTGAACTTGATTTTTTATTTTTATTTTTTTAGTAAGACTTGCGGACAGCGAGTCTAATATGACCAGGTTTGGCTCATCTTTACATGATGTGAAAAGACTAGCAGATCCAAAATACAGTCCTAGAGAGGGCCAATCTACCCTCACTCTCTGTTCATAGCTTTCACCCTAATAGAATAGGACGGGATTTAAACTCTGCCACTTTAAATCGGTTTTGAATCTTGCATCTAACTCTTCTCCTGGGTTTTAGTGCCATATTGCAATGTTAAAGTGTAAAACTCTGCATCTGCCGAGGCATTTGGCTGGAAAAGCAAGTATGTCAATGGCCATCCCTCGCTGCCATCACACATATGGAATTTCTGTGTTCAGCTCTGCCATCTGGTCGTTAGGCCGTGATTCACTCTTCATTGAATAAGGACCATCTACCATATCCGCGCCTCTTACAATATGCTATCCTTTTCACGGTGTTATTTTGCAGTTCTTCTCTGATGGCATTTTCTCCTTCCCACAATCTCATCCTAACTCCCCCTCCGAATATTTTATAAAGAGCAAGCTTCACTGCCATTCAAAAAAAAAAAAAAAACAACAACAACAACAGAAAAAGAACACACAATATAATGTATATAATTAGACTGAGAACATTCAAAATTTCAAGTAGCTTCAAGCACAAAGTTAGGAATTTCATATGTGAATATTGTAATTGTGCCTTGAAAGTGTCCAAGATATCCTACAGACATACAACAAACCTTAACCAAAAAAGACCATTTAATATTATGAGGACAATGTGGGTGGGTTTATTCTCCCTGGAATTCCATTTCCTTATTTGCAAAATTGTTATCATGGAACTAGATGATGTTTTCTTTCCTGTCACAAGGATGTGGCCCTAGGAATCTATATATACACTCTGTTGCCTCTGAACTATTCCCTCCTTAGGAAGATACAAACACCTGACTAGTTCATTTCCTCCTCAAACCCCTCAACTCCTCATTAGGAGGAAAGAACAAATTCTTAGCCAGAAAATAAACATCAACTTATTATAAAAATTTTAAAGGAAAATCCTCAGCAATCAGTCAACACAATTCATTGGATAGTTAGAAACACTTGAGTGGGATGTTAACTTGATGGTAACAACAAAAGGAATTTAAAACCTGTAGCCGGATTCTGTGAAAAACAAAGTGTTAGCTTAGGGCTGGCTTGAAGGAGAATTGTGCATAATTGAGGCTTACATTTTATATTCTGAAAGCTTCCCAAACTCCCTCCACAGCCTTGCCTCAACCCCTAACCACCAACCTCCCCACATGTCTCATCAAAATTTAACCAACGTGTTTCATTCTATCAGGGACCTACTAGGGTATCTGCTTAAACTTGACTGCACATACAAATCACAGGGGCTCTTATTGAAATACAAAATCTGGGGTGGAACTCAAGATTCTGCATTTCTAATAATCTTCTGGGTGACACCAATGCTACTGATTTGAGGAAGACGCCTAAGTTGATACAAATATCTCCTGCTCATGCTCCTCCAATCTTTCCTACACCTCAAAAAAAATGTTATAAAAGAAGACTTGGATCCAAGTTTTTATTTAGAAAGTATCTTCTATGTGCCAGGCATGATGCAGTAGCTATTTTTTTTTCATCATTTAAATTTCCAAAATTCTCAGCAATGGTTATTATTTTCCCCATTTATAGGTAAAGAAATCAGAGATCAACAAAGATAAGATTCCTCCAATTTCTGACTCCAAATCCTGAGGTATTTACCCTACTTTATTATTCTTTGATGAGTCACCATGTGGTGTTATACCCAAACCAGGACACTCCCCATTTGAAGACATGCTCCTTAGATCCCTGAAATCTTTGCACATGTTATTTTGTTGCTGCATGTCAGAAGCCTAGAATAGTTTCTATTATAATCAAGGCATGTTTGTTAAAGTTAAATAAATGTCTTTTGTGAGTCCACATAAGACAGGTTTCCCCCATAAAGAGTGAGAAGAGATGGAGTGTGATTGCTAAGAGCAAACTTTCTGAAGTTTCAGAAGCTAGGTTAGAATGTCTGCCTTTCCATGTACTGGTTGTATAATTTGGGCCAAGGCGATTATTTGCCCTGTCTCAAAGTCCTCATCTGTACAGTGTGAAAATACCATACAATACAGATATTGTGACAATTATATTTAAATGCAAAGTTCTTAGCTCCATGCTAGCACACCTTATGTTTTCAATACAAGATAGTTAGAATTACAATTATAAGTAGTATCCTTGTTATGCAACAGTACATTATGAGGTATAGAAGGACCCATAGCACTAGTTCTCAAACTTCCTGTACATTGTAATCACCTGGGGAGTTTTTAAAACTGATGCTAGATACCACTACTACAGTCTCTGATTTAACTAGTGTGAAGTATAGCTTGTACTGGGTATCAGTATGTTTAAAAATTCCCCAGGTATTTCTAGTACTTTTAAGTTGTAATATTCATGCTGCATTCCAGAACAAATAAATCAGAATCTCTATGGGTAATATGCAGGCATCAGATATTTTTTAAAGCTCCCTAGATGATTATAAGGTAGAGCCACATTTAAGGACCACTGTTTCAGATAAAATCTGCCAGTGGTCTTAATTTCTACTGGCTACACAGCAGAATTGTTGTAGAAGACAAAAAAAATTGATGACGGGCAGTATCATCTAGATGCAATTTGTGTCTAATCTATGGGGATGAGACCCAATAATATGTAGTTCTTAAAAGTTCCTGCAAGTAATTTTTTTTTTTTGAGACAAGACCTTACTCTGTCACCTTGACATGAGTGCAGTGGCACCGTCACAGCTCACTGAAACCTCAAACTCCTGGCCTCAAGCAATCCTCCCACCTTGGCCTCCCAAAGTGCTAGAATTACAGAAGTGAGCCACCATGCCTGACCTCTACAGGGTTATTTTTTTTTTTTTTTTGAGACAGAGTCTCGCTCTGTTGCCTGAGCTAGAGTGCTATGGCGTGCTAGCTCACGGCAACCTCAAACTCCTGGGCTCAAGCGATCCTCCTGCCTCAGCCTCCTGAGTAGCTGGGACTACAGGCATGCGCCACCATGCCCGGCTATTTTTTCTATATATTTTTAGTTGGCCAATTAATTTCTTTCCATTTTTGATAGAGACAGGGTCTTTCTCTTGCTCAGGCTGGTCTCAAACTCCTGAGCTCAAACGATCTGCCCGCCTAGGCCTCCCAGAGTGCTAAGATTATAGGCGTGAGCCACTGCACCCAGCCTGCAGGTGATTTTTAATGTACAGCCAGGATGGAGATCTAGTATTCCAGTGATTCTCAATCTTTAGCACAACTCACAACAACCTGAAGCAAATATTAAAACACAGATTCCTGGGCCCCATTCCAGGAATTTCCGATTAGATAAATATACAATGGGGCCTGATAATTTGAACATCTAACAAGTTCTCAGTTGATGCTGCTGATGACAGCTTCACTAAATAAAATAGAAAACTATAAGTGCATATAGATAGAAATAAAAATAAATGTAAATATTTGATGACAAGGTATTTACATTGTTACAAAGTATCATCTCACAAAATATGTATTAATTACAAAGAGTGTCAGGGTAAATTTATTTGGAGAAGGTTGGCAAACACTAGTGTAATCAAATGATCAAAATAAACATCATCAGTTATGGGACAAATAAAAATCATGCACCATTTGATTGGTGCCAACTTCTTGTACCAAATGGGAAGTTGGCAACACTTCTGAGATTTTTCCTGCTAAGGAAACATAACCCGAATCCAATCACAAGGAAACATCATGCAAATCTAAATTGAAGACCATTTTACAAATTAATTTCAAAAATATTCCTAAAAAATATCATGATTCTAAAATTCATGAATAAGAATCCATCCAGCGTGAAGCAGCCTAAAAAGATATTGATAACTAATGAGATCAAGATGGTGAATGGATCCTTTTGGCAAGCAGGACATTACTGGGGCAATTGGGAGAAATATGAACATGTCTGAGGAGTAGATGGCAGAAATGTAGCAATACTGATTCATGATTTGGGTGTTGTGTTGTGGCTACACAGGAGGGTGTGCTTGCCTACAGGCAATACACACCACAATGTTTTGGAGGAATAGGCCATTGGATTGGCAACTTACTATCAAAAGTTTGAGGAAAATAAAAACCAGTTTTTTGGTACTACAACTCAAGCTTTTTTATAAGTTGCAATTTTGGGGGGAAAACAAACCTAATTTTAAAAAGTCAATGTAGTTTCATTTTGCAGAGGTCTTTCTTGGAAACAGGACTGCTAAGCAAGGCTAGAAATGTGTTTGCATCTCAGTAGAGACAGAAGAAGGAAATTAGTTTATGTTGCTTTTTAAAATGCCTTAACTTAAACTTCTCTAACTCTGGTGTCTTGTCTTAACCCTGATGTGTATCTCCTTTCACCCCACACTCGAGCATCCAGAGAGTTTAAAACATAGATTTAAAGTGTTTTTTGTTGCAGTATTTTTCTATGTCTCCCTGTGTGTTTCTTTACAATGTTATCATGCCTCTAACTTGGCATTTTTCTTCACGTTCTTTATTTTTTTATCTCGTTTTTTGTGTCTTTCCAATAACTTTGTACTTTCTGCCTACCTGCCACATGTTATATAACTTTTCTGTATGATCCACACTTAGCATTTCTACCTTATCACTCTGTTTTATCATACCTGGTAAAACCATTAAATTCTTTCTGGCCTATTTGCTTTTATCTTGGTCTGGATTTATACCACTGATAAGGATTTTTCTCACACAATGAATCTCATTTTTACTAGTCTCATTACTTTCTCTATTCGTTTTAACCAAGTGACATTTAAATACATTCATAATCGTATGATTACAGTCATCTTTATTCATTCATTTATTCTTCATTCTATAAATATCTGATATATAGTTTTAAAAAAAATTCACTATGTATAATAAAAGAACAAATAAGACACAACATGATTCTTGGCCTTAAATAGTCCATAGTCTAATTGTAATTCTATAATGCATTGTAATGCAGGGTGAATATTGCTAAGCAGTGCTGAGTGTTCCTTTCTCTATGGCTCTATGGCAGTCTGTACGTCCTCTGTCTAATGAAGGGAGGAGTTTCATGGTGGAAGTTGCATTTGAGTTGATGTTGAAATATGATTTTGAGTTTTTCAGTTATAGAATGATAGCAAACCTGCCAATTCAGAGAGGGATGAAAGAGCATGAAGGTTTAAGTAATAAAGGGCCTCTGGTGTGGTCTCAGTGAAAAGAACAATGGAAGACAGGAGACTGAGAATGCAAGGTTTGGACTATTAGATAAAGCTTGTCTTAGAGACAAGCTAAGGTATTTGGACCTGAACCCATACGAAATGAGAAACCGGTAAATAAGACTTTAAGCTGAGGATTGAGGTAATCAAGTTTATGTATTAGAAAGACTGCCATGGAGAATGAATTGGAAATGCAGGACATGGATCAAGGATATATACTGGCTTGCTCTAGCAAGACTCCCACAGGGAGAAGGCTCAAGTCTGCACAAAGGCAGCAACACCAGAGAGTGAGGGAAGGTGGTTCATCAGGGATGTCCATCACCTCTGTCTCTAGAAACTCCCACTCTGCCTCGTAAAAAATCATGAGCTGCTTTGTTGAGTCTTCCTTCCTGAAGAATTTATGAGAAACATGGTAATTCATGATTTGTTAGATAGGGTGGGGGAGTGAACTCCAAATAAATGAAGTAAATGTCATGTTTTGGGTTTGGACTGACAATTCCTATTCCAGTTTCCTGAAAATGTGATAGAAAACAAATCAGGAAGCGTCAGTCTATGGAAGATGAAAGAATTAATTCTATTCTGGGCATTTGAATTTTAGCTGTTATGGATATTCAAATAAATATGTTCAGCTAGAAAGCAGATGTATATGACAGAAGCCAGGAGGATGTCTGTCTAAGAGATTTAGATTTAGAAATCATTATGCTATCAGTGTGTGTTAAAACCATGATGCTAGGTGGGATTTTCAAAGGGTAATGTACGAAGGAAGAAAAAAAACATCACTGGCGTGAAAACAAAGCATAGGGAAACACATGTGGAAGAATCTGGTGGAGGGAATCAATAAACAGCTGGAGATGTTATCAGAGACTAGAGAGAGATGGCAGGAGCCAGCCACTCTTTTCTCCTTCCTATCAGTATGTCCCATAGCAGGCAGAGTAATCGTTAAACAACAGACACTCAATTAGGTTATTCCTCAGCCTAATGCCTTTCAAGACTTTTCACGGCTTTTTCAATAAAACCTGCTCACTTCCCCAAGCCCACAAGGCCCTGCATACTCTGGCCTCTGTTTATTTCTCCGGCTTCATATGATGCCAACTCTTGTCTGTTTCCTTACACTCAGCCACTGGGTTCTTCCTTGGTCCATCCTCAGTGGCTTTACCTACACTATATCCTGACGAGTGAGCACAGCTCACTCGTCAGCTCACTCCAGTCCCTCGTGGGATTGGATCATCATACTAGCGTAATTTTATAACACATTTTGCTTCCCAGAATTTCTACAACTACAAGATCTAAGCAGCTACACCCCTGTCAATCTCTCCATTGATCCATTGTCTTGTTCTTTCATAGAATTTACCACAAATAAGTGTGAGTTATACATTTTTCTATTTATTTATATCGTATCTTTTTCATCCATGTGAGTATGAGTTCATTGTGGGCAATAGTCTTTTCTTGCTTTTTCATGTTAATATCCCTACCATCTAGAATGGTGCTTAGGACATGGATGTAGCCCAATACAGTTGAATTAGACAAATGAAATGAATCACCGAAGCAAAGATGTACAGAGTTTCAAATATAAGGAAATAATTGTAAATATTATCATAGATATTATAAAAACCAGAAGAAAATATTAAAATACTTGAGAAATTTCTGCTGCATTCACAAGAAGTCATTAGTGACATTTGCCCCAAAGACTTTTAGTAACATGGAGTGTACATAAATTGGATTGCAATGAATTTCTAGTTCTGTGAGGGTGGGAGCAGGATTAATTAGAAACAGAGAGCCTATCCCTGCCTTCCCCCGAACCAGAGTCAGAGCTTTAAGAGTGTCTATCCCCCTGATGGGAAAGCCAACACACGTAACCTAAACATTTGTAGCCCCATAATATGCTGAAATAAAAAAAAATAAAAGAAAGAAAAGAAAAGAAGAGAAAAGAAAAGAAAAGAAAGAAAAAAAAAAAGAAAAAAAAAAGAAAAAAATAAAAGAAGTAGCAGAGAGCCTAGATGACTCTTACCAGACACTTGGGCAATACTTGAAGGAAACAGAAATAACTGAAGGTGGAGGGACATGATGGCCATGGCCAGTGTGAAGTTTTATTTTCTTTGCTTTACTATGTCTTAGGAAGGGAAAGATTTAAACTGGTAAGAGGTCAAAAGAGAGAGATTGGAGATATAGGAGGGAGCCATCTTATTTATTTTTTTAGACACAAGGTCTTGCTGTGTAGCCTTGGCTGAAGTGCAGTGGCATGATCATACCTCACTGCAACTTCAAACTCTTGAGCTCAAGTGATCCTCCCACCTCAGCCTCCCATGTAGCTGAAACTACAGGAATGCATCACCACTATGCAGAGATGGGGTCTTGCTATGTTGCATAGGCTGGTCTTGAACTCCTGGCCAAAAGCAATCCTCCTAGAATCTCAGTACTTTGGGAGCCAACATGCCTGGTTGGAATAACTTTCAAAGAGAAAAGCCAATGGATGGGGTCAAGAACATAGGTTAAGAGTGGACCTTTAGGACCAGGGAAGCCTTAAGTTTAAAGAAAGAAAGAGAAAAAGAGAAAGAAAGAGATAAATATAAGAAAGAAAGGAAGATTAAGAGCGGAGGTGAGAGTGATTCAGCTGATTACCCATAAAGTGGAGATGGGGTATCAGAGGTGTCACTGCCAGGAGAAGACTTAGAGGCTAAAGAAAACTGGAGGCTTGAAGAAACAGTTTCCATAAAGTTTAAGACAAGAAATAATTTGAGGTCATAAGAAAACTGGAAAAAGAAAAGTTTTTTTTATTATAGAATCAATTACTGGAACTTATGATTCCAAGGCACAATAGGTGGCCAGTAATAATGCTCAAATATGATGGAGAACACTCTTAAAATGAAGAATTCATACATGAAAACAACAAGATCTATAGCTGGACTTCAAAAGCCTGAAAATAAAAGGGATTTTTCCCCCAAGTATGCTTCATCAAACAGGGCTGACTTGGTTTTCTAACCCAAATCCTATGATTCAGCGAAATTATTCTGAATCACTTTCATTTGTCTAACTCTGTCCCCAAAATTGTTTTTCTCAATTATGTTTCCATGATTTTGCTCCCATTTTTCTCTAATCTCTTTTCTTTACTCTGAAAATACAAAAATTTTACACATTCTTTGAGTCCTGAAAGTTTACTAGATTATAGTGTCATTGACTATTCCTTTGTTCCTCTACACACACACACACACACACACACACACACACACACACAAAACTTTTGTTTATAGCAGACATGTATTGAAAGCCTTTCCTGTTGAAGTCATTGGGCCAGAGGCAGTAAGGGACATCGGAATGAGTATGACTAAGTATCTGTCATAAAGATGGCTAGAACCCAAGAAGAGGAAGTAAAAATATACAAAAAGTACTACATTAAAATCTAAAGACAGTGCATCAAAGAAGAACCAAGTTTCCGAAGAAGTGATGGTTAACAGTGGAAAGCCAGAAAACTTTGCTATGTCTGGGCTTCTGAATTTACAGCATGTATATTCTTGGGCTAATTTTTTCTGGCAATGAATATTAATTTGTGGATGAGAACAAAGAAAAGAAAGTTTTCTAGAAAGATTAGAAAAGAAAATTAAGACCACATGTACTCACCAGCAAATTGGTATTAATGTATCAACACCTAAGTGGACATATAGGAGTAACATATATTGGGGGTCGGGAGGGTGTGAGGGGAGAAGTTGGGTTGGGTATATACAATGATAACGAGTAAGATGTGCAACGTTTGGGGGATGGAGACGCTTGAAGCTCTTACTTGAGGGGGGAGGGAGGCATGGGCAATATATGTAACCTTAACACTTGTACCCCCATAATACGCTAAAAGAAAAAAGAAAAAAAAAAAAAAAAAGAAAAGTCATATCACGGCAAAAAAAAAGAAAAAATTAAGAAGCAAATATTTGCTATATTTTAAAGAACATATATGTGCTTCCTAGAGTTTAAATCTTAATGATTTTCCTTCATAATCTTAAACTCATGGGACTTGGAATCAGAAACTGTATGTACTGGCCAAGTACTACTTCACAGTGATGAGTTGAGTGGCCTTAGACCTCCCTTACCCCAGACAGCAAAGAGAAGTAATATTTTCTAACATATGTTCCATGCAGAGTTCTTATGATAATACCATTAAAAATAACAGATGTGAAAGTGGTTTTAAAACTGTGAAGTTTAAATAAATAAAATGAAAAATGGTGATGGTTATGAAAATAGTTTCGAAAACAATTTGCACTGGCATCTTCAATTGATACCTCTCAGAAAACATAGTGCAGTACTGGGTTGGCCCACTATTATTCTTATAATAATTATTCAACATCCAGAATTTTACTGGCTATCCACTACATGGAATCCTCTTTTTCAAAAAGGCAAGACCAAATATTTCTAGAATGTAGAGTATACTCAAAAATCAGGATTACCAAATTATACTTTACTGAAGCAAATGTCTTTCACGAGAGGTTAGATAGAGGTTAAAGATGGAAAAGCGTTTGGAGAAACAATGTCAAAAGATTTTATTTTTTATTTGAAAAAGCCCTTTCATTCTACTAGTTATTTAATGAAAAATCAACACACATTTATTTCATGCTGTGCAACTGCCAGCATGAAATAAGATACATGAAATAAGATAACATGAAATAAGATAATCAAGCATATATGTGTGTATAAAAATATATATATGATCTTGCATATATTTTAAAATTCACACTTTGATTATTTTAGGAATTCAGAAGAAGAAGAATATCTGTCTTCTGGTCTGAGTTTTCTAAGAGAGCTCCATAGAGCAATACATGACATGGATTTTAGAGAATTAATAGAAATTAAATGGACAAAAGTAAAGGGGACACTTTCTAAACAAAAAGAATAATATGAATAAAAGCTTAACAGTAACAGGTCTATTATTTCATGTATCGCCTTGCACATTGTGAGTATTTAATAACTATATCCTAGTAAGAACAAAGAATGAATATTAGATCAGCTAATGGAAAGCTCCAAATATTAGGCAAGCGAGTTTGAATTTGATCCAAAAGACAATGAGGGAATATATAAAATATTGTTATACTCTAATCTTGAATATCTTTGAATCTAAAAGTTTGGGGATGTAGTTAGTATTACGTGACTATTAGAATAATTATCTATTACATTAATGCTACTTTCAACACACTTCAAAATTTTGTTTTTCTTTTTTTAAGTATTGCATCCTTTGTTTTCTTTTACTTTCCCATATATCTATAAATTAAAGTTTAAACTATTCATTAAAAATACGACCAAAATGATGTCTTATAAAATTATGCAGGTTTAAATTTCCACAAGTAAATAATTGAATATATTTTAAAAGATGTTTGCATTCCTTCCAACGGGCCAGATTTAACTTTCCCTTATGTTGTTATTAAATTGATTTAAGTGAGCCTAATATCTCAAAAATTTTAAAGTATTGCTTTTCAGTGACTGTTCTCATTTGTTAGAAGAGCTATTTTTCTGCAATTTTTTCCTCAGTATACATTTGCAAAATCCATTTAGCATTTTTCACCTTATCCCCATTGTATTAGCATTATCTCACTGTTCTTTTCATTTTTTGCTAAATGGTTTTCTTAGATTTGATTTTGTGACATATGCCATTATTATATTAGGTTGAATTTTCAAAGTATAATATCTAGACCAACAGTTTTCTAATATTTTTTTAGCCATGAAAGCATTTATTTGAACAAAATCATATAAATCTAAAATATAAAATAGGTAAAATGGAGCTATTTGTTAATGTGGGTGTCAGATGTTCAGCATTCTGCATGTGCTATCCCCTCCTTTTGTCCCCCTCCTCTGTCCCCAAGAAAGCTCCAAAGATTTCCTGGACTTTTGTCAGCCATGGCTTGAAAGCAACTATTACAGATGCCAGTTTCTATTAGTCATTTGCCTTCAATTTTAGTATCTATCACTGAGAAAGCCATAATCTCTTTGGTTATGGAACATAATCTATGTGTTTTCATTTTCCCCAGGAATAAAAGGCAGAAAATTGAGAAATCCACCCTCCCATGTACAACATACTGAAGGCATTTTGTTTGGCTTTCTTCTATAAAATAAAAATTAAAATACCAACATATAGTGGGTGTTCTTTTACTCAATATATTTAAGAGCTATACTTGGTCAAATAATAGAAAAAGTCAAGACAAGCCTGGAATCATGGAAAAGTAGCTTGTTTTCCTTGCACATTTTAACTTCAATTATATACATTTGTATTGATTTGCCAGTTTGGTGGGAGAAAGGTTTGGGGGTGGTGGTGGTTCAGAGTATATGAATATTTTTAATTTATTTTTTCAATTAAAAAATAAAATTGTATGTATCTATTATGTACAACATGATGTTATAAATAGTATACATTGCAGAATAGCTGAATGAGCCAATTAACATGCATTACTTCACATACTTATTTTTTATGCTGAGAACATTTAGAAAAGAGACAAGATGGCTGACCAGAGACACCAGCGGCCAGATTGTCTCAGAAAGAAAAAAAAGTGCCAGAACCTACAAGAGATTCCACAGGAAGAAGCTGTGGAGCAAAACAAGAAGCAAGATATCAGCAGAGGACAGCTCCGAGAAGTTAGGAGTCCAGCGAAAAAGATCAGTGGAGCAGTTTGTCTCTCCCTCACTCACATTTCTGTCAGTCAGCAGTCTCCCAAGCTGCTGGAGAGCCTTTCTACCTTCAAGAGCCCAAAAGCTGTTGCTGCCAGTGAACCAGAAGCTTCTTGAGGACAAAGCACCAGCCTGCCAGCCCCCTTGGGGCACTTCCTGTCAACACAAACCTCACAGAGACGGCAGGTGCCATATTGCTTCTCTACCTACCATCTGCCTTTATCCTCCCCAGGGGGATTCAGCCTCTCCGTTTTTGTCTTGCTCGTTCCCACACAAACATCTCCCAACTCTGGCCCAGACTATAGGACCCACGGGGAGAGGTGGATCCCGGAGGATCTGACTGACCCCAGACTCTGGACATTCTGGGTGGGCTGCCTTCCAGATAGAGAGACAGAAAGGACCAGAGTGCTCACTTTCCTCCATCCAGACTCGTTTTCTCTCCCTCCCTTCCCCAACTGCAGCTGCCAAGAGAGATGCGATTGAGTCAGGGCTCTCAAGAGCTGCTGCTTGCACCCTTCTTGGTGCATACACCACATGGGGACTTCCACAGAGAGAGTGGCTCAAACCTTTCCTCTTAAAGACCTGCAGAAGACTAAGGGGTGTTCACACTGTGAGTGCCCCACTCACCGACCCTCCCCAGTGCTGCTTGCCCAGCTGCTCCATCAGAGCAGGGCACAGCCCTAAGTGGAGGGATATCACACCTGCTTGAGCACCCCATAGGCAACTCAGGACTAGAATGCTTCTCCATGGTATGATCAGGGATTAATCTTTGGGGACCCAGAGACAGTCCTGCAGGCCATATTCCAATTTCCCAGGGCTCAATCATGTTGCCTGGAGGGATGGAGGGGAGATTTGTGAACTAATCTCAGGAGGTGAGGGATCCAGAACTATAGGCAGAACTGAAAAGAGAGCACAGTGTGGATCCCAGCTGCAGCGCATGGAGCACCCCTCCCCCACAGGAAGGCTGTGCTCTCAGCCCAGGGTATGATCCTGGACAGGGAAGCTCCCAACCCTTAGCATCACCATGGGGGAGCTCAGCTAGTTTGAGCTGCCTGCTGGCAGATGTGGGAGAGAGACTATGAGCACAAGGGAGGAAGAGTGAAACCTGCGCCTGACAATCAGATTGTGAATCTCAGACACAAGTCATGATATGCCTACTAACCAGAATGTTTTACTTAACTAATAAACATTAGTGGTTATTCCAGAATTATTTAAATAATTTCTGTAGTATATATTAAAACCCTGCATGTCAAAACTATCATTGATAAAATTCAGTTTGAGGGAAATCTCCAGTCACAATGCGTATCACTTTGAATACTTAGGTGACAGAAGATTAAATGTTGCTTGAAGAAATGTCCAGACTATAAATGCCTTACTGTAGCAAAGGGAAACAGAACACAGTGGTGCAAAGACAGGGCTCTGGCATCAGAAAGCTCTGGCTCCTAGTTCTGACTCTCCCAGTTGTTACTTGCAAGGCTTTGAGTGATGCACAGAAACTCTCTGAACCTCAGTTTTCTCGTCTATAAAAATTTTATTTTGTACATAATGAGGTTTTTATAAAAAACAATGTGTTATGGACTGAATGTTTGCATCCTGCTGAATTCATATGTTGAATTCCTAACTCGCAATGTGATGGTATCAGGAGCTGTGACCTTTGGGAGGTAATTAGGTCAGGAGATTGGAGCCTTCATGAATGGGATCAGTGTTCTTATAAGAAGAGACATAAGATCTTGCTCTTGCACTCTTCTCTCTACCACATGAAGATACCATGAGACGATGGCCATCTACAAATGGGAAGAGTGGCCCCTCACCTGACACCAGATGCCAGCACCTTGATCTTGGATAGCCTAGCTTCCAAAACTGTGAGAAATAATTTTTTTTTTAATTTAAGCTACATAGTCTTTGTAAATTTGCTATAGCAGCCCAAACTGACTGGAAAAATATCTAAAGATCTTAGCATTTATTTTTGCACATTGAAGTAGCTAAGTATATCACCATTGTAAATTAATGTATTTTCAAATGTGCTTAGTGAACAGGTTAGAATTTTGAGACCTAGACATGGGGGCAGACTGGAGAGAGGGAGCACCAGGAGCAGGGCACTTTAGAGGGGCACACATACAAGACCATTGTTTTCATCACAGAAATTTCCTATGAACTTTCTTCTGCAGTGGAATTGCACATGGAACCCTCAGAGGCAGCCCCTGAGGCACAGGTGAACATACAACTGATTACCTGAACAGAAGTTCTTTGAGACTGGGCAGCAACATCAAATTTTTTTCACTACTATGTACCTGATGCCCAATACATCACAGTGAGTGATTGACAAATAATTGTTCAATAACTGCATGATAAATAAACTAAAGGTATATCCTAATAATGTAGTATCCTATTTTCAATTTTATGTGCTATCTTAGTATATTCTTCTCTACTTATATCAGCAACCTATTTAAAACTCACTTTGAAACAAGTCTTAAGATTCAATTCCAGCCTTTTTTTTTTTGTGCCCTTCCTTTTGCTCTCCCTTTGCTGCGATAATGGGTGCAGTTGTCATCTGTGGTGGATGTATCATGCTCTGTAAACCTATATCTTACTCTTGCCCTATAATCCTATCGTTCTTCAATAAACCTCATTTTCATGCTTGCCTTAAAAAAAAGGATTCAATTACAGATAACATTTGGACATTCCTTTGAGGTTTTAATATGCGTATTTTACTAGAATTATTTATTTACCCTTGTTTCTGAGTCTCATTCATAGAGGAAGCTCACTAAGGAAGAGCCTTAGCTATTATTCTGTTACATGTTTTGTAGCCTTATCTTAAAAAATTAATAGGCCTGATTACTTAGAAACGTTTTAGGTATACAGAAAAAAATGAACAGAAAGTATAAAAGAGCTACCATATAACCTCTATTTCACTCTCACGATTTCCCCTATCACACATCTTGCGTGAGTGTGGTACATTTGTTACGACTGATGAACCAGTATTGATGCATTATTATTAGCTAAAGTCCATAGTTTACATTAGGGTTCACTCTTGGTGTTTTACATTCTGTGAGTTTGTACACATGCATAATGGCATGTATCCACCATTACAGTGTCATACAGAATAGTTTCACTGCCTTACAAAATCCTCTGTGCTTCAACTATGCAGGCTTCTCCCTTCCCCTTCCCAACTCTTGACCTTTCACTGTCTCTAAAGTTTTGCCTTTTGCAGACTGTTATATACTTAGAACCAGACAGTACACAGCTTTCTCAGATTGCCTTCTTTCACTTAGCAATATGCATTTAAAGTTCTTCAGTGTCTTTTCATGGCTTGATAGTTCATTTCTTGTTATTGCTAAATAATATCCCATTTTATGGATGTACCACAGTTTATTTATTCCCTTATTGGAGCACATTGTGGTTGCTGTAGACTGTTTTTAACCTCACATTGCAATCAAGAGATCATGTACATTTTAAGGACCACTGTTTTCCAGCACTAGAGTACCAAAATATGTTCTCTTAAGAACAATCCCTCTATGAACCATACTTTTCTCCTTCTTTCAATTTCAAATGTTTTTTTCAGTACAAAAACACAATTCGGCAATTTAAGCTAATAATTATAAAAACAGAAATGCTTGATTCCATAATTCATCTTTCCCTAAGAATGGCAAGTACAAAATTCAGCTCAAAAATGTAATTGTCATTTATTTGTGTAAACAATAATACATGAGTAATTGTTACATTCTCATTTCTGAACTAAAAATAGAGATATATTGGTGAATAACTAAACATATTTTCAATCCTCACGTTCAGGAATGCGTGTCATTAGAATAGAGATAATAAAGGTAGCAACATTTATTTCGATTGGTGAAGTATGTTCTTTCCCCCCTCTGTGTTCTTACTCTTGGTTTCAGCTTATGTTATTTGAAATAGGATTTGATGGAATGATTTGGAAAGCCACATAACTAAACTTCTCCACTAAACTTTTTCTTTAAAAAGAAGCTGTTTGCTAACCCTGTTTCAGAGATTTTTTACTTTTACATTTTATAACTACAAATTTTACTGAATTCTTACAACATTTTCAGTTTTTCCTTTACTTTGTTTTTTTTTAAAGTAGTTGTTAAGGTTTCTACTTTTCCAATTTGATCTTGTGAGACACTAAATCTCTGTCATATAATTCCGAATTTTTCTGAATTGTTCTTCTTTGTAAGACGGCCTTTAGAATCATCAAAAAAGAAAAAGAAACATCACTTCCACTCCCAACATGTGATGATGACATCTTTATTTTTTCCCATGTACTAGCTCAGACGATTTCTCAGACTGTGGGAAAATTAAGGATGCTAAATGACTTTCTTCTCGCATCATATGCCTGAGATTTTAAATGCATGTGGCATAATGCGCTTCACAACTTATGTCCTCTGCATCCCCTACCAATCCTCACAGCACTTCTCACTAACTTATCGCCAGCCAATCAATAATGGTCCCTGCTGAGAGGGTGTGGAAGATGAATACCTTCCTTTTTCACATAAATATTTGAAATTGGCCTAATTTTATTGTCCTGTGCTTGGGTGCAATGACAATAGCTTTCCATTTAGATGAGTAGAGAGATACACTGGTGGAGAAGTACTTAATTAGGCAGATTAAATAGAAATGTTCCACTGAAGTGTGTAACTGCAGAAACTATCATCTGCCTATGTTCCAGTTGTGTAAGAGTGAGTCCTATTAAAGAAAGGTGATATCTGACAGAAGCCAACAGATCTTTGCTACCTTTTCACTGTCATGGGTACGGTTATCTTCCTCTTAGCCTTCCTTTCTTTGCCTTCCCTTCTCCCTCCCTATTTGCAGTCCTTATTTTCTTCTAAAAGAAACTTTCTTGCCCTCCTCTCAATCTTTACTGGTATATCCTTCCTTCTTCTTGTGCCTCATTTTCTTCCTTATCTACTTTTCTTACTTTCTATCTTTCCTCTTGGGCGTGGAAGTAACATAACTATTGTAGGATAGTGATTTTAGATGCTCAATCATTAATGCAGCACTGAGAAACCTAAGCTTCAAGGGGATTGCCTGTATGTGTGGAACTTCATTAGAAAAATATTACAATTTTCTAGGCAAGAGATGATGAGGTTCTGATATGGTGGTCACAAGAAAGGTAAAGAGAGGATAGATGAAGAGATAGAATTGACATCCTCTCAATTACGGGGAAGACTAGAGCACACCTTCAGAACACTTAGAGAATCATTTGCACATCATAACCATTAATTTTTCAACCACTAATTTGGCAATGCAATGTGAACTTCAACACTTCTGCACTGTATATGCATAACAATATCATAAACAAATCAAGAGAAAACTACTGAGAAAATAAATATCAAAGAGCCAAGTAAACTCCATGAAGAAAATCAACAACAGTTTGTAATTCAGTTCAATCATGTGCTGGGTAATTGCATATTATGCAATCCCAAAACATGCAAACTTTCGACTGTAAAAATAAGGTTGAATCTTGAATGTTGGTTATCTGCGAATGGAGACTTCTACATAGGGACTATGGTGAGTTTGCATGTTTAGATGTGCTAAAATATGCACTTGAAAAAAAAAAAAAACACTTTTCTCCTATGACCTCTTTGGAAAAATAATACCATTGGGCATCACGCCTTGGAAACTCACATGGCATGGTTAATGAAAAGCCAGGAGTTTGGAGAGAATATTGAATTTGAAAGTCTCTGAGAGTGTTCCCCAAATGGGTTGTTAAGTCCCTGTGACAGGGAACATTAGTGCTAGATGATGACAGTCATTCGATTCTAAACACAAACCATATTGTCTGTGATTAAAGGCAGATGCCGTAGGAGGGCATCCAGGGCATTGTGGCCAGAGCTGTGTTAGAACCATCCTTTGGCGATTTCGAGGCTGTGAACAAAAGTAATAGTAATAAGTGCAATAAACAAAACAAAATCTGCCTTTATCTCCATTGAAGGATATATGTCTATGACTTCTGAAAGCTTAAGGTTCAAGTTTTTTCTACATTTAGGGAAAGACACAAAAATTCTTCTTTATATTTTTTTTCTTTTACAAATGCAAAGAGCAAAAGATAAGCAAACTCCAGGCCACAAACAGAAGATATCTATAGCAACAACTAAGAGCATATATGTGAGTAAGGTTCTATTTTCCTGTGAATCTATACTGTGCCTATTTATTTATCTGTGTGCATGTTAGGCTAGGGGAAAGGACAGGCGATTAACCTGTTTTTGTCCCCATAATATGTTAATATAACTATTTTCCATTTCGGTGGATTTATTTTTCCAATAAGTGTTTATTCTGCTTTTGGTGAAATAGTTTTTCCTTCTTTCAAACTTGTAAAAATTGATATAGTTGTACATATTTTGGAGTACATACTGTAGTTTGATATATATACACACGCACACACATATATATATATAATGTGTAATGATCAACCCAGGATAATGGGAGTATCCATCATCTCAAACATTAATTTTTCTTTGTTTTGGGAAAATTACAATTCTTCTCTTCTGGCTATTTTGAAATACACAATACATTTTTGTTAACTATAATTTCCCTACTGTATTATCAAATAGTAGAAATTATTCCCCTCCTTTTTTTTTTTTGAGACAAAATCTGGAGTGCCGTGGCATCAACCTACCTCACAGCAACCTCAAACTCCTGGGCTCAAGCAATCCTTCTGCCTCAGCCTCCCTAGTTGCTGGGACTATAGGCATGCGCCACCATGCCTAGCTAATTTTTTCTATGTATTTTTAGTTGGCCAATTAATTTCTTTCTATTTTTAGTAGAAACGGGGTCTCGCTCTTGCTCAGGCTGGTTTTGAACTCCTGACCTTGAGCGATTCTCCCGCCTCAGCCTCTCAGATTGCTAGGATTACAAGCTTGAGCCACTGCACCTGGCTGATTCCTTTTATCTAACTGTATTTTTGTACCCATTAACCATTTTCTTTTCATCCTACTCCTTCCCGTTTCCCTTTCTGGGATCTGATAACCACCATCAGATCCCAAATATGAGTGAGAACATGAAATATTTGCCTTTCTGTGCCTGGCTTATTTCACTTAACATAATGATCTCAGTTCCATCCATGTTGCTGCAAATGACAGGATTTCATTCTGCTTTATGGCTGAATAATATTCTATTGGTATATGTACCACATTTTCTTTATTTATTCACCCTTTGATGGACATTTAGGTTGATTCCATAATTTGGCTATTGTGAATAGGGCTGTAATAAATATGGGGTGTGGATATATCTTTGATACACTGATTTTCTTTCTTTGGGATATATTTGTTGAATCATATGGTAATGCTATTTTTAGGTTTTTGAGGAAACTCCATACTGTTTTTCATAATGGCTGTACTACTTTACAGTCTCACCAACAGTATATGAGTGTTCCTCCTTCTTTGCATCCTTCCCAGCATTTACTTTTTGTCTTTGTGATGACAGTCATGTTCCAGCTGGGGTGAGATAGTATCTCATTGGGGCTTTTATTTGCATTTCCCTGATGATTAGTTATTTGAGCACTTTTTTTGACTTCTCTAAGTCAAATCCTTCTATAACCTCATTTAAGTGGAATCAGATTGTATTATCTTTCTGTGGCAGCCTTATCTAATGTCAAACAATGTCCTCAAGGATCATCCATGTTGTAGCCTTGTCACAATTTTCTTCCTTTTAAAGGATAAATTGTATCTCATTTTATGTATATACCACATTTTGCTTATTCATTTATCAATCTATAGACACTTAGGTTACTTCCATATTTTGGCTATTGTGAATAATGCTGCTAAAAACATGGGTATGCAAATATCTCTTTGAGACACTGTTTTCAATTTTGTGGAATATATACCTAAAAGTAGAATTACTAGATTATATGATAATTCTATTAAATTTTTGAAGAACTGCTGTATTTGTCTGATAAATGGGTATTGTATCGGGGTAATGCTTGCTTCATAGAATGAATTAGGAAGCATTTCCTCCTCTTCAAATTTTTGGAAACATTTGAGATGGATTTGTATAAGTTCTTTTTTAAATGTCTTCTAGAATTCACCAGGTCTAGAATCTTTCTTTTTTGAGAGATTTTGGATTACTTATTTAATCTCCTCACTTATTAGAGATCAATTTAGATTTTCTATTTCTTCCTTATTTAATCTTGGTAGGTTTTGTATTTCTAGGAATTTGTTCATTTCATCCAAGTTATCCAATCTGTTGGGCCACAATCAATTGTTCATAGTACTCTTATAATTTTTCTTCATTTCTGTAAAATCAGTAGTAATGTCCCACTTTCATTTCTGACTTTAGTAATTTTAGTCTTCTCCCTTTTTTTCTTAGTCCATCTAGTTAAAAGTTTTGAAAAAAGGAAATTCTCCTGATCCTTTTCAAAGAACCGACTTTTATTAATTTTTTCCATTGTTTTTCTATTCTCAATTTCATTTTTCTTTGCCCTAATCTATATTAGTTCTTTCCTTGTGCTAGCTTTGGGTTGAGATTATACTTTTTTACTAATTCCATAAGTTGTAAAATTAGGTTGTTGATTTGAGATCTTTCTTGATTTTGAATGTGTTGATAGGTAGAAATTTCTCTCTTAGCACTGCTTTCACTGTATCCCATAAATTTTGATATGTTTTGCATTCATCTTTAGGTATTTCCTACTTTCTCTTATGATTTCTTCTTTGATCCATTGATTATTTAAGAGTATGTTGTTTAATTTTCACAATTTTGTGATTTTTCCAGTTTTACTTCTGTTATTAATTTAGAACTTTATCCCTGTTATGGTCAGAGAAGATAATTTGTATGATATCTGTCTTTTCAAATCTATTAAGGTTAATAAAGACAAAATCTTAATAGGCTTAAAGGACACTGGCCCCATTAAGTCCCCATAAGTCACTTCAACTGGAGGTAGGGGGGACTTGCAACAATGGGAGATGGTAGCCCCCAGCCTCTTTGTCTGTATCTCTATGCTCAGAAGCAACAACCAGTAATCAGAACACAGATTTCCAATATTTGGGAGAGAGGTTCCTATGCTCACCCTGACTTTGGCAAGCTTTATTCAGATTGTTTCAGGCACATGTGTACAGGGGCTTGCCACTGTGGTGGGGGAAGAGTAACCATAGATGCTGCGTCCTAAAAGCTGTAATTGACCAAAACTAAGCATGATTTACTATCCAAACCATCCCCTGGAAGTTGCAAGGCTTCAAAATACTCCAGAGTTCCAAAAGAATTATATCAGACAGATTCTTCCAGTGCAATTATTGTCTAGAAGAAGAGACACAATGCTGGTACTTCCTACTCCACCATCTTCCTGTCATCCTTTGGCCTAGTCCTGGAGTTTTGTTTGTGGAAAGTTTTTTGATGACAAATTCAATTTCTCAAATAGACATAGGTCTAGTTCATTTATTATTTTATCTTGTATCAGTTTTACTAAGTAGTAGTTTTCAAGGAATTTCCATATTTAATATAAGAGAAATATGTTGGCATTAAGTAATTCATAATATCTTATTATTGCTATAATATCTTATCTTATTATTGCTTTTAGGATCTCTTATGATACCCTCTCGTTTGTTACTGATATTTGTACTTTGTGTTTTCCCTCTTGATCAGTTTATCTAGGGCTTTATAAATTTGGTTGATCTTTTTGAAAGAACTGACTTTTGACTTTTAGTGTTTGTTAATTTTCCATTGTGTTTCTCTCTTATGTTTATTTTCTATTACTTTGAATCTATTCTATTCTTCTATCCCTAACTTATATTAAAGTAGAAGCTAAGATCATTGATTTTATATGTTCTTCCAATAGTAAAATTTAAAACTATAAATATTCTTCTATGCTGCTATAGTTCATCTCAAAAAATTATTACTCAGTTTAAATATTTTCTAATTTCCCTTATAATCTTTACTTTGACCTAATTATTTTAAAAATTTGATAGTTTCCAGACATTTGGAATGTTTTTTACATCTATGGTTATTGATTTTAGTTTAATTCTATTATGACCAGGAAACCTACATTGTATAATTTCATTTTTTAAATCTATTAAGACCATTTTATTGCCAGTAGGTAGTAAGACCCAATTTGCGGTCTATCTTGGTAAATATTTTTTGAGCTTTTGAAAAAAAATATGTACTCCGAATTTCTTTAATGTATTGTTCTACAAATATCATTTAATTAACTTTGTTTAATAATATTACCCCCAAACACCTATGCCATTATTAATTTTTTTCCTAATCATTCTATCAAGTGCTAAGAGATGTTGAAATCTTCAATGATGATTGTGAATTTCCCATTTCTCTTTTAAATTCTCTCCATTTTGGTCCCATGTATATTGAAGTTTTATTATTGGCTATATAGGCATTTATATTTATGATTATTATTTCATCCTTTGAAACAACTCTTATTATGAAAATCCTTCTGCCATTAATATCTTTTGTCTTGATACCTATTTTATTTACCATATTTAATATAGCAACTCCAAACTTTATTTTTCTCATTTTTTTCTATCCATTTAACTACTCTACTCTTTATATTTGAAGTGCATGTCTTTATGACAGCATATGATTGGGAAGTGCTTTTTTCAAATTATTGTTAAAATTTCTGCATTTCACTTGGAGTGTTTACTTTAATAAATGCAATGTAATTATTAATTTGATTAGATTAACACCTACCATTTTGTTATATGCTTTTTCTGTTTGTCTCTTCTGGTTTTTATTTTTTGCTTCTGCTTCTCCTTCCTATGTTCCTTTGAATTATTTGTATATTATTCAGAATTCCATTATAAGTTATCTATTGATTTTCTCCTAAAATTTTAATGCATCTATAATTTTTCATAGAATACTTTAAGTTAATATTGAACCATAGAGCATAAAACTGTAGAAAACTTGCAACCATATAGATCAGTTTACTATACCCTATCTACATACATTATAACTCACAAAACAATGTTATGTTTTTGTTTTAAACATTCATAAATATTTTAAAGACATTAATAGAAAAAACAGTCTTTTATATTTACCCAAATATTTACATTTCTAATGTTCTTCCTTCCTTCATGAGAATCTAAGCTTCTTTGTAGTATTATTTCTCTTTATCCAGGCAACAAAACAAACTTAGTTTTCTGTTATTTATACTTTTTTTCATCTTCATTCTTGAATGTTATGTTTATTAGATATAGAATTCTGAATTTACAGTTTATGTTTCTATCACCATTTTAACGATGTGTATTCGTTATCTTCTAATCTTCATAATTTTTTATTAGAGTTTAATAATTATTTAAAAGATGGTTATAGTGTATGTACTATCATTTTTATACTATTTTGTATCTTCTATTTCTCTTCCCATTATGTTTATGTTTTTCTTCAAAACTTTTGACATTCATATAATAGCTATTTTAAAGTCCTTTTTTTCTAATTCTATCATTTCTGTAATTTGGGATTTGTTTCTAGTGACTGATTTTTCTTCTGGCTATAAGCTACTTTTTGTGTTTCTTTGCACATCCAGTAATTTTTTCATTAGAGGATAATGATATTTGTTTTAGCAGACAATTAAGTTACTTATTAATAAATATGTTCTTTTAAAAACTTGTTTTTAAGATTTCTTAGTATGAAAGTATAGGAGATTTTTTCCCTAGGGCTAAATTAGCCCTAATCTTAAGAAATAACCTTCTTGGAGTGATTTCCAGGGAAATTTCTACCATAGATGTTCAATGAAGTCTTTTCACTCTAGCTAAATAGAAACTCAAATATATTCCAGTTCTCTGTGTTTAAATTGTTCAGCTTACAAATCTTCCATAGTTTTTTTAAAATTATCATTACTCAATGGCTCAAAGGAACATTATATTTTTGAAGCTTTCATCTGCATACCTCTCTTTACATTTACAATACTCTATCTTCTAATTTCTAGCCATATCCAACTTTCTAACCTCTGACTTTTGTATATTCAACATAATGAGACTATTCTTATTTTCTTAAAGTTCCTCTTCTTGCACCAGGGTCTTGAAAGTGCTTCCACAAGCAGAAAAAATCTCCACAAGCAGAATGCAAGAGTAATCATATGGCTCACCTTATTCGTTCTGCTTCTCTATTATATATATATATATTTTTTTTACATTAGATATATTATATATTATAATTATATGTATTTTATATATACACACACACAGTTCTGTGCTGTCTTGTGCTGCCTGTTGTCCAGCTTCAGAAAGCAATTGTCTCATAATATTATATCTACTCTAGTTGCTTAATGTGGGAGGACAAATATGGTACCAATTCTTCCAGAAAAGAATTTTCTTTGTACTACTGTTTATATCCTCATGATTTATTTAAAATTGATAAATATTTTATAATTATTTTTCATGCTTATATCTAACTATATAGCTCCTATCATATGATAAGAACTAAATAAATATTGTTGAACAATTAAATTAATGAGTAAACAAATATAAAACACACTTGGCCTAATGCCACAATAGCTAGAATTTATTCAGAGGTTATACTATGTGCCGGGCATTGTGTTAAGCACTTTTTCATTCATTATCCCGTTCATAGTTGTACCCCAGGGGTCAGCAACTGTCAGCCATGGGCCAAATTTGATTTGCACCTGCTTTTGTAATTAAAGTTTTATTGGAGCTCATCCATATCTAGTTGTTTACATATTGTCTGTGATTCCTGCCACAGATAGAGTTGAGTAGTTGCTAGAGAGACTACATAGTCTACAAAGTCTTTTTACTAAATAGTCTGTTTACTATCTGGCCCTTTACAGAAAAACTTTCCCACAAAAAGAAAAATGAGGCCTAGAAAAACTATTTAATTTGAATTACAAGTCTGTCATATACTAAAATTCCTATTATTAATTCCTGTACTCCATGACTTAAGACAAAATAATTCTCATTGGACTTTGATTCAACCTACAACATTGTGGGAATGTTGAACTCAAAGGAATGCGAAGTATTGACATAGTAGATTAAATTCTTTCTCCTCCCTAGAAAATGTTCAAAAAGTTTATTTCATTCTACCTTTTCTCTTTCTAGATTCATTTCTTATCCTTTCTGAGATGTCTTCACTGACTACCTGAGCACACATTTACTTAATTCTTAAAATTTTGAAAATAGTATTACTCAATCTAAACTTTAATTGAAACCTAGTTTAGGTTATTTGTTTATAACCTCACCTCAAGGAGTCAAAACTTTTTCCCCTCATTCATCTTTGTCCCGATAGTGTACACTGAAGCTCATGGTTATAGCTTATTAAGTAATTTGGAAACATGCATATAGATGGCTAACCATTGTGATTGCTAATTTTAGGTGTCAACTCTACTGGAGTAAGGAATAACAATACCTAGAAAGATGGTAAAGCCTATAGATGAGGCACCCAAAAGAAACTAGAAAATACCATTCAAGTGACTCATACCAATAAAACGTGGAGTAGAAGTTTGGGAGCATCAATCTAAGAAAAAAAGTGGCTATTTTGTATCACAGAGACAGTATTTGGTCAAACAAATTTTGTTTTGGTTAATGATTGTGACTATAATGTTCAAGAAATTTTGATAGTATAGTGGTTAGAAAGGAGAGACTGTTATTAGATCAAATTTTATCCATGCAGAAACACATATAAAAAGTATTCTGTTCTCTACTTCTAAATAATGCAGAGATAATAGCAATCTAAATTATATGTACTTAATACAAATCCTGGGCATTAATTTTTAACTTTGATCATCTGGCAAAGTCCATGGTACTCCTTTTGGTGATACCATTCTATCTTATGAACCACCTATCAGAAATTGATTATATTGTATTTGTGCACAAAAAGAACATTTGTTCATAAGGTTACATAGGTCTAAGTATGATCAGCTATATTCAATGTTTCTTATTATTTTATTTTACTTATTTTTTAAATGTTTGTCATTAGAACATATTATGACAGACATTAGTCAGCTAAGTTGTATGGGAGAAAAATGAAATCTTAAGAAAATTCTTATATTAACCTATTCACTTCTGAAAACTAATGAAACCTGCTCATATTGAATTTGGTGGGGGAATATCAGTATCTAACTTCTACAGCATGAGGTTTTCTAAAGAATCACAGCCTAAATAGCATTGATCATACAACATATTGGTGCTTTCAGTTTAGTATTCAGACAGCTAGAAATACTCTCTCCTTGTGTACTTAAAGAGAGGACCTCCTACTGATACACAAAGAGAAGAAAGGCAGCAGCTCTGCTTCTCCAATGTTCTTCTATTAATGTCTTCTGCAGAAAGACTTCCCACTTAAGTGCCTTAAATAGTGAACAATTTCAACAATTGTCCTAAAGCTGCCACTGAGGGGGTGGTAGAGAGTATAATGTGTTTAGCTCCTGGCTTGACCTTGTGAACTTTTTATACTTCACCAAGAAGAAAAGCACCATTATCTCCTCCTTCTATTCAAGGAGCTTCTTAACAGTCTTTTAAGATTTTTTTCATCCAGGGTACCCATCCCTCTCTTTTTCAGGTATGCATCAGCCTTCCCTACAAAATAGTCAATATAGAAGTTCACATGACATCAATGACAACATCCATTGCCTTGGTCTCTTCCTGTGTTTTGTGAATTCTATATCTTCAAGTGTCAACTGTTCATCTTGGTTCACTTCTGCTGGCCTCAGTGAAGAGATCTATTATTTCTGTTCCCTTAGTCTATTGACCCTTTGGGGGCTGAATGGGGATGGTGGTAAATATTAGTTTCTACAACAAGTTTTATTTAGTGATTTGGAATATGCCTTACCTTTTTCTCTAGGGGAATAAAATATAAATACAGCCTAAAAATAGGGTAGTGCTTAATTGTTGGTGACTCTAGTATAAAGGAAAAGAATGGAAGACTGCTTATTTAATCCTTTGCTGTTCATAAGCAATGTGGATAGCATCTGGTGGTTAGGTTGAACACATTAATTATACAGTTCTGACTGACCTTAATCTATTCCTAACTGGTCCCCAAACTCTCTGTTCATTATATTCCAATTCTGTGACATAGTGATAGTAATAACAATAATAATAATAAATGCTAAAGGTGTTCCAAGAAGGAAGGGGTAATGAGCAATGGAAGTTTTAGGGAATAGATAATTTGAGTTCATTAAGAAATTAGGAGATGCATGCAAGAGGAGGGAGGCCATTCAAAGAGAAGGTAAGAAAGCCATGATTCTCAGGTAGGTAAAAATGTGGTCTTAGGTCATGACAATGACATCAGACTGAGATTTCATTTTAGAATATCTGAATATTTAGGGTGAAGCCAAATGATAGACAATTTGCAAAGTCAGGCATGCTTTTCTTTGATGCCAGGTAAGGTAGACAGTCACTATAGTATTGTAAGCAATGGGATGACAGAATTTGTGTTTAAAGAAGGGTAGCTTTCCTCTATTTCTCCCTTCAAGTCTGAAGATTTATTTCCTGTGTTTTATGTTTTAATTATTTATGTATTTACTTATTTCATAATTGATTTATAATTGTCTCAGATAACTACTTTATTTCACTGGTGAATGCCCATAAAAATCTGCAGTGTAGATCAGTGGAGTTTCCTTGATGGAGCTACTAGAGATGCCTTTTATAGATACCTCCCAGAAGCCTTAAAAATCGTCGCTAAGGAAAAGGCCAGCCATCTCCCAATGTCAGCCACAGGGCAAGCCAGAAAGGTGAGCTGTGTTGGTATAAGGAAGGTATAGTTTCTTCAGTCCACATTACTAGCAAAGCAAAAACTTCTGTGCAAATTCTGAAATGAATTAATTAGTTGAGGACCAATCCTGGGTGAACTTTTCTTTTCTTCCTTCTGTATCATTTTTTTCTCATAATACTGCATGTGGTGAGACCCTCAGGGAGCAATAAGACACTTGGATAAGCCAGTTGTAGATTAAATATAGACTCCCTGTGGCAACTCTTATCTCCTGCGTTCCCTCCTGCTTGCAAAGATGCAGAGATGGGATTATTGCCATAGCTGTGTTTCTTAGAACACTAATCAATGCAGCTATAAGAAGGTCTGAAATGCAGTAGGATTTTCAGTTCTAAGGATAAAATGTGTAAAAACTGAGGAAGAAAACTGTTCTGAAAGTTATAATGCTGTTAAATCCTAACACCTATTAAAAATAGAAAATACGTCTATAAAAATTGGGCCATTGTTCTCCTTTGGGTTCATATCAAGCTGGGGATTGATAAGACCTAAGTATAGGAGAATGGAAAATGAAGTCAAGTTCCCAGAGATCAATATTTTTACCAGAATTTTGTTTATTTAAGCAAAATAAGGTTTGGGGCATAGTGATAATTAGAAGCCATGAATATACTGCTAGAAATTCACTTTTGCTGCCTCTTCATGAACTCTTCCTTAGGTCCTGCTGTTATGGAAGCACTTAGGAAATTGGTTGAGGTACAAAATCATAAAAAGAAGCATCAATAACACTAAAGGAGCTATGGGAAGGACACAGCCTACATATCTTATATAATAGTAGTTGGGATTCTGCCCCAAATAAAGTGGTTGCCACCATCCGTCTTTAGGGTTTGGAACTCTGATCCCATTATCTGAATTCCCCACTCATTGGTGAAGTGGGATTAGGTCATCCTGGAGTAATGTCAGTGCCTTACTGATATAAATTTGATAACAGTATGTAGATGCACAGCAAGTTACCAAGTTTGCTTTTCTAGTCCAAGCCAGTGAGTCAACAGATATGTATGTATTGAGTACTTCATGTGCCAGATGCTATGCTGAATAAGCCAAACTTGGCCCTGTCTTCTGGGATGTTACCCTATAGTTGAAAATATAAATATTAATATCATACTGTTTAGGAAACAAACCTAAACCATTTTTCCTCTGCTCTCAAAACACCACAAAAACAATCAACACAGAAGACTTCTGTGACCCTAAAACACATGGTGATTTCTCCCCACTAGCAAGCCAGGAATCAATTTTGCAGTGGACACCAACTACATGTTCTTAAATTTGATTCTACCTGGAGATAGCATCAGATCCTACAGGGTAAGGGCTCAGTCCCCCAAACTGCATCCTCTTGAGAAAACATTTGTAAATCTGGGCCTCTGGAGCTTCTCACAAATGACCTTCAAGCTGGGGTACCCACAAGCCCTTCTTTGGGTTCAAATAATTTGCTGGAACAGCTCAGAGAACTCAGGGAAACACATCTACATACCAGTTTATTATAAAGCATATTACAAAAAATACAGATGAAGAGATGTTACAAGGCGAGGTATAGGGAAAGGGTCGTGAAATTTCCATGCCCTCCCTTTGCATACCACCCTCCAGAAAACTTCACCTGTTCAGCTGTCTGGAAGCTTCTGAACTTTGTTCTCTGGGAGTTTTATGGAAAATTCATTATGTAGGCATGGTTGATTAAACCATTGGCCATTGGTGATCAACTTGACCTTCAGCTTCTCTTTCTTCCCTAGAAGTTGTGGGGTGAGGCTGAAAGTCCCAACCATCTAATCATGCCTTGGTCTTTCTGGTGACCAGCCCCAATCCTGAAGGAATTAGTCAACATTAGCATACCAAAAAAAAAAAGAAAGAAAGAAAGAAAAGAAAATTCTTTTCTTTTCCAAGGATTTTAGGGGTTATATGCCAGGAAATGGGGATGAAGACCAAATATACATTTCATCATATCACACATGTATATAAGTATAATTACAGTAATTCCAATCCAATAGAAACAGAGGGTGTCAAGATCTAGGGCTAGCAGAAATCCCAAATGATTAAAGTGGCTATTAGGCTCCCAATCTACCTACTTTTGAAAAGGGCCAGGGACCAAATAACCTGATGAACTGGGCTAAAGAGAGATGAAAATAGGATGAACTCTGACAAATGCATGATGGGTCAGTGCACCCTCCTTTGTGGAAATACATGGAATGGAGTAAACTGGTGTACTTAACTTGGTGAAGAGATAATTAGAAAACTCCCTACCAGTGGTGTTTTTGAACCAAGTCTCTAGTTAGTGGAAGAAGTACAAGATGGTATTTGGCTTCCTCAGAGCCCATCCCCAAACAGGTTTTTCTTTTGTTCCCCTTTGCACAATTTGTCTTGATGTTGTCAAATGAAACTATTTCTGCCTTGCTATGATTAGGGTATACGATAAAAATGTGCAGCATGTATCTTAGCAAAAGTTTCTTAGTGAATTTAGGATCCTATTGGTTTTAACAGAAATATATGCATTCAGTTTTTTTTTATTTAATGAAAGACATTAATGAGAAGTAAAATGTTTTATACATTTAGTAAAAGACATTAATGAGGAGGAAGAGATTCATTATGACACTGCTCTGTACCCAGAGAATGCCATGTGAAGGTTGTTCTCTGGGTGAAAAAACAAGGTGCACACTTATTTTAATGGCCATATTAAAATAACACAAGAGTAGAATATTGAATAGAGTAGCCTTAGAAGAGAAATTGTTTGTTTAAATTATCACTTGGTGTTTACAAACTGTTGGTTTATTTTTCTCCCTCTCTGATGGTTAAAACAGTGAGTTTTTTTATACTTCCCCATAGCTTAGCTACTCTTTCATCTTAAGTCTTAATTTTGACAATGAATCTAAAGAACAGTATGAACTAAAGTGATCTTGTTAGATATTTTAGATTAATTATTGGAGCCCTGGTAAGAAATTTGGATTTAGATTCTTAATAGTACTGAACTATTTATTTGTTTGCTGGTTTATAATATACCGATGTCAAAACTAGGAGAGTCAGAGACTCATTACTGAATTTAAGACCTCTTCTGAATTCTAGTTTACAGATTAAATAAATAAGACTAACTCATATAAAATACAATGAAATTCACTCCTGGAGATGAATGAATCTTTGTTTTCTTTAAACACTGTGCTTCCTGGGTCAAATCTATCTCAAACATGAATTAGTATAAGATTTCTAAGTGTAGGTCACACTAAAGATTTGAAACACAGATAATTCCAGTTTACATACATGAGAAACATGACCAAACAAAAATTTAGGGCTTACTTGGAAACCAAGCCTGTATCAGGTTCTTTAGCTTTCAAAGAGATTGTCTACATATTTTTATTACTCTTTGTAATAGAATACTCCAAAGAGTCTGAACACTAGGAAAAACAGCTTCCTACAAGATTTAATTGTGACTTTTTGAGATTGAGCAAGGGGAAATATTATCTTTTCCTTTAATACACATACGATGACAGGAATCCCTAAAAATGCTTAGAATTTTTACCATTTCAGGTTCTTCAGAGAAAAGGGGACATTGAATGAGTGTCCTCACACCATTATCTTCTCTTTTAAATCCCAGCATATTGGGAGGCCAAGGTAGGATTGCTTGAGGCCAGGAGTTTGAGACCAGCATGGGCAATGTAGCAAGACCTTGTCTCTACAAAAACAGGGAAAAAAATTAGCCAGATATGGCAGTACAAAAAATGAAAAAAAAAAAAATTAGCAAAGTATGCTAGCTACTCAGGAGCCTGAGGCAGACACATGGCTTGAGCCAGGAGTTCAAGGTTATAGTGAGCTATGATCTCTCCACTGCACTTCAGCTTGGGCTACAGGGCAAGATCCCATCTCAAATAAATAAATTAATTAATTAATAAAATAAAAATATAAATCAGTGTTAATATATAATTCATATGCTATGAAATTTATCCTTTTAAAATATATGATTCAGTGTTAATAAATTCACAAAGTTATGCTGCTATCACCACCATATAATTTTAGAGCATTTTTGCCATATCAGAAAAGAAAACACATACACATTTTCAGTCACTAACCATTCTTTCTGGCCCCCAGCCCCTGCCAATAATTAATCTACTTTCTGTCTCTGTAAATTTGCTATGCTGGACATTTCATATAAATAGAATCATATAATATGTGGTCTTTGATGTCTAGCTTCTTTAATTTAGCATAATGTTAGCAAGGTCTACCCATGTTATAGCATGAATCGGTACTTCATTCCTTTTTATGGCTGAAGAATATTTTATTATATGAATATAAAACATGGATATTTGGGTTGTTTTCATTTTTTGGCTATTATGAATAATATGACTATGAAAATTTTTGTGTAAGTTATTGCATGGATATATTTTTTATTTTGTTGTACATATACCTAGAAATGGAACTGCTGGGTCATGTGGAAACTGCACTTAACTTTTTGAGGAACTGCCAAAATGTTTCCCCAAGTAGCTGCATAATTTTACTTCTGCATTAACAATGTATGAATGTTTTTATTTCTCAACAGCTTATCAAACTCTTTACATCTGAATTTTCAAAAACGTTAGTTTTCTTTTTCAAAGGAAAAGCTATTCCTCCATCTGTACCTGATATTTCACCTTTCATCACCATGCTTTTCAATAATGCCAATATGCTTACTTTTGCTTTATTTTGAGGCTTTCCTATACTTTTCCTTCCTTCCCATTATCCTACAAATATGTTAAAGAGGTAAGAAGAAAAGAGGGGAAATCCTGACCTTTTCCCCAAACTCTCTGACCTGAATGTTAAAAAGGTGCTTATTAGATTCACTTAACGGAATTATATTCATGCTATCTCGTGATATGAAAACTTCCAAATGATTATTAAAATATCCAGGTTTCCCATAGCTACTGCTCCAGTCATTAAATCCTAAAAGCTTACCTCAGAAATGTCTCCGTCTCTTTCTCTCTACCTCCATACTTCTTTCTTCGTTGGAGCTGTAATCGTTCTCTCCTTGGACAATTATAACATACATGATTGCTTCTCTATACCCAGACTTCCACTCTTTCCAACTGCTTTTCAAAATTGCTTGTAGAGTTAACTTACTGAAACACTTTTCATTAGTTTGTTGCAATCACAGAAAAACATCATAGCTTCTTACTTTAGCATACAAGATTTTATATAATCCATCACTAAATGACTTCTACAACCCTAGCACCCTATGATTCAACTTAATGAAAATTATCATTGGTCACAAAACTTTCTTTCTGATGCTGTCTCTCTGCTTTTATCAGTACCTCAACACTACCTTTCTATTCCACCACTTTCTTCCCTACAACACCATCTTCATTCTTTTTCCAGTAAATTCCTACTAATCAGATGTTTTCATCATCATCAATTTTTCCCTGTGTTTCTATAGGAATTAGGAGCATCCTTCTCTGGGTTTCAAGGCACAGTGGTTATTTCTCCATTACAGCTACAATAAACATTATATTGCAATTCATTTTGCCTGGACCGTCTTGTGTTGTGTTTATTTTTCTATTTGTGTATTTATCTTTTCCACTGGCCTATTCATAAAGGAAAGGAATATTTCATTTGTTTTTGCATTCCTAGCACATTACTCAGAACCAACACGTACTCTAATTGGAATTCAAGGAGAGACACTAAACATGAAAGATGGATAGACAGGTGATAAATTGATAGATATTGATTGATTGATTGATTATAAGGAATTGGCTTACACAAGTGCTGGAGGAGCCAGTAGGTAACCAGCCTTCATAAGGTTGTCCTAGTGTCTAATGCTGGAGCCCAAAGTCCCCAGGGCAGGCAACTGAGAAGGAAAGATTAGGAGTAGACCTGATGAGGACAGCTGTGACCCACAATGGGCCTGAATCTTGTGCCTACTCTTGTTGCCTATACCCTTGGTGATGAAAGTATCCTTCAGAAATCAGGGCTTTCAGATATGCAGATGAACACCAGCACACCTGGCCCAGGAGTCAGGGAAAATAAAGGAAGATCCAGGGAGAATGTAGGCAATTCTCTGTATCTATCACTACAGAAAAATATTTCCACAAACTAATCAGCTTAAAACAACACACAATTATTATCTCATAATTTCTGTGGTTCAGGAGTCTTGGCATGGGTTTCCCGGTTTCTTCGCTTCAGAATCTCACAAGACTGCAATCCAGGTGTAGTCTGATTCTGCATTCTCATATGAGGCATGACCGTGGAGGGTCTGCTGCCCTGCTCACATGATTGTTGGAAGAATTCCGTTCCTTGTTGTAGGACTGAGGGCTTCAGTTTCTTGCTGATTGCCAACCAGTGGCTTTCCACAAACCCTAGGTAGGACCCTTAGTTTCTTGCCAGGTAGGCCCCCAACATAGTTGCCTGCTTCATCAAGCCAGCAAAGGAGAGAGGGAGAGAGACTCTGGTGAAATGGGCACTATAATGTTATGTAAAATAATCACATAATCACACATGTGTAATCACATAAGTCCTATCATTTCACCATATTCTATTTGTTAGAAGTAAATCACAGGTCCTGTTCATACTCAAGGAGAGAGGATCACACAAGGGCTTGAACAACAGGAGGAAGGAATTAGGAGGGGCTGCTTGAGAATATGTCTACTGCAGAAATCCCTCTGTTCCCAGTGATTCATGCCCCCTCCCATATTCAAAATGCATTGACACCCTCTCAAAGTCCCCAAAAGTCCGATCTCATTGGAACATGTGCTTAAATTCCAAAATCTCATCATCTTTATCAGGTCCAGGTGAGTCAGATAAGAACCTTTGGATATAGTGCTTGGCATGTAGAAAAGCTCAATCCTGGCTTGATATTAGGTTGAATGCATTTTGTGGATTGGGCGCAGAATCCTCTAAATATCCTTGATGAGCACATCATCCATTTACTTAAGTTTTAGCTCCTAGAGGGTGGAACCCTTTGTATTTAATGTTGACATCTCCAGTAACTTATTCAATGACCAGCGGTGGTAGTGATTCATAGATAATGTTGGTCAACTGACCATACCTAAATAGCTGATTTGCTGATCATGGTCAAGACACAGTTGACTTGGAAATTATAGCTGCACCTCATCAGTCCATTTTTTACTTAATATTCTGTTATATTTTCCTTGCTTGGTTGATATCTGCTATTTATTGAATCTCTTCTCTGAAATTGAAATCCCAACCAAAGTTTAAATGATGAGAAAAACATCATGCTCAGTTGAGTCCTCAGAAGTTATATTAAATTTTATATTTTGAAATGTATTTTTCTCTAAAGGTTTTGTGCCTCTTGCTAAAAGAAAGTATCAAATTAGTGTGACTTTACAGGAGAAATATCATTTCCACAGCTTGAGAGTGTCTTGTCCTGATTAATTTACAAGTCACTCCAGTTAAGTCAGGATCTACAGATTAAGTATCTCATATAGGTATAAACTGCATTCTTCACTTCATTAATCATTCATTAACCCAAAATATATTTGTTGAATGCCAACTCTGTACCAAGGGTTATGTTGGGAACTAAAAATATGGCTGTAAATGATCAGATAAAGCCCCTCCCTCCCAGAGATAACAAAGTGATAGACCAGAGAAACAGTACCCAAATGAACTGAGCATGGGGGCTCATGCCTATAACCCCAACACTTTGGGAGGACAAAATGGCAGGATTGTTTGAATCCAGAAATTCGAGACCAACCTGGTCAACATAGGGACACCCTATCTCTACAGAAAAGTATTTAAAAATTATCCAGGTGTGGTGGCATGCACCTATAGTTCCAGTTTCCCAGGATGCTGAAGTAGGAGGATCACTTGAGTCCAGGAGTTTGAAGTCTTAGTGAGCTATGATGATATCACTGCACTCTAGCCCAGGCAGCAGAGTGAGACCCTTTCTCAAAAACAAAAACAAAACAAATGAACAAAAGAGATCATTTTAAATTGTGGTGATGTGTATGAAAGCAAAAAAGAAAATGTTCTAAAAAGAGAAAAGGAATAAGTAATAATTTTAGAGATGGTGATCGAGGAAGGCCACATAAGGAGGGAATGGTATCTATGCTATTGGAGCCTCAAGGATTATAAAAAGTTAATCATATATTTAAGTATGAATCTGTTGGAGGTAGGGTAGAAGCCCATCAAACAGAGAGATAACACATGCAAAGACCAGGAGCAGGAAAGAAGCTCAGCTCGTTCATGGGACCAAGACAAGACCAGTGGAGCAGAGGAGGGGAGGGGAGGAATGGCAAGAGATGTATAGGAGAGTCAGGAAAACTCCAGATACAGGTGCCTAATAGGTTGTTGAAAGGATTTTGATTTTTCCCCTAAGGCAAACGGGAGCTATTTTAAGATATTTAGGGCCTGAGAGGTGGCTCATGCCTGTAATCCTAGCACTCTGGGAGGCCGAGGCAGGAGGATTGCTAAAGGTCAGGAGTTCAAAACCAGCCTGAGCAAGAGCAAGATCCTGTCTCCACTAAAAATAGAAAGAAATTAATTGGCCAACTAAAAATATATAGAGAAAAAATTAGCTGGGCATGGTAGCATGCCGGTAGTCCCAGCTACTAGGGAGGCTGAGGCAGAAGGATCGCTTGAGCCCAGGAGTTTGAGGTTGCTGTGAGCTAGGCTGACACCACAGCACTCTAGCCCAGGGAACAGAGTGAGACTCTGTCTCAAAAAAACAAACAAACAAAAAAAGATATTTAGCATTAGATATGCTTGATTGGATTAACATTTTAAAATTACTATTTCTGTTATGGGAAAGAAAGTCAGGAGAATATGAGCAGAAAAATGGGACCATTGAGAAAGCTGTTCTAATACTCCTGGCTACAGCTCTGGTGACCGATGGTCAGGGCTTGCTGAAAGGCTATTGAGGGACAGCATAAAAGAAAGGGAACAATTAGAGATTCAGTCCAGGTTTCTGGCTTTTTAGCAAATGGCTGTTGGTGGTATATTTTATTCTTGTGAAAAAGATAGGCAGGGCAGTGGGTGGGGTGTTAAATCCTGTTTAAACAGTCAAGTCCAGGAAGCATATGAGAAATATACAGGGAGGTATCAAAAAGACCTTTTGATAGGCAAATCTAGACTGGTATCATAGGGGAAAATGGGGCTAGACATATATCTTCAGAAGTCACCATACACATAGTGATATATATCATATGAATGAATAAGATTTCTTTGGATCACTTTTCCTTAGAATGACATGTCTAGAATTTTTGTATGAAATAACACTAAGAGGAAACATAAAATCTGAACAACATATTATGGTAAGTTTGGGTTAATTGGGGCTACATAGGTTTAGGAAAATTAAGTTCACTAATCTTGCTTTAGTTCACAATTAAGTTCACTAATCTTGCTTTAGTTTTTTTTTTTTATCACACTAATCTTGATATATCTTTTTAATATATTATATAAATTATATAATTATGGTTAGAGTCATAAGTGGAGTTCCCTGGAAAACAAATTTGGGGGCAAGGATTTATATACAGGAGGTTTACTGGTGCAAATGGTCTCAGGATTAATACCTGTAAGAGGCTTAAGGAAGCAGAACTGGGCAGAGGGAGAAGTTGACCTGGGATATGGTATACCAGAGGCCTCAGCAGCTGCAGTGACCTTTCAGAGTTTTCCAAATTGTGGCAAGAGGGCCAAGCCTTTGTACTGCCATATCAACTAGGCTCTGGATGCAAACTGCTCTCTAGGAATAGGATATGACCTTGGCCAAGGCAGCTCTCTCTGGGGAAGGACAGTTTTTAAGGAGGGATTCAGCATATCTGATAGGAAGGGACTAGTGCCCTCAGCAGAAAAGAAAGGGGGAGGTCTAAGCTGAGAAACAACGCAACCACTCAAATAACAAAACTTAAATACAATGTATCAAGAAAGGTATTAATATTTAATTTTCATAAAACTTCCATATAAAATATTTTCACATTTTTTTTTTTTTTTTTTTTTTTTTTTTGAGACAGAGTCTCACTTTGTTGTCCAGGCTAGAGTGAGTGCCGTGGCGTCAGCCTAGCTCACAGCAACCTCAAACTCCTGGGCGCTAGTGATCCTTCTGCCTCAGCCTCCCGAGTAGCTGGGACTACAGGCATGCGCCACTATGCCCGGCTAATTTTTTTTATATATATATCAGTTGGCCAATTAATTTCTTTCTGTTTATAGTAGAGACGGGGTCTCGCTCTTGCGCAGGCTGGTTTTGAACTCCTGACCTTGAGCAATCCGCCCGCCTCGGCCTCCCAAGAGCTAGGATTACAGGCGTGAGCCACAGCGCCCGGCCTATTTTCACATTTTTAATCAGAAGTTTGAGTATACATTTGTCAACATAACTTTTTAAAATTAGGTTGTGTACTTGTAATTGTTATATATCATTGCTTTTTGATAATGACCTCTTCAAATTATGTACAGTAACCTTTGATGAGAAACTTTGTAAAATTGGTGATAAAAATGTTAAATCATGTTTTTACAACTATAGGAACAATGTCAAGAGTTGAAATTATATTTGAATATTGTGAAATATTTTTTCCATTAGCAAAAATAGTGTTGAATTTTTACATAAAAATGTGAATGGATTTTAAATACAGTTCAACTTTTGCCATAAAAAGAATTTCAGGCCAGGCGTGGTGGGTCGCGCCTGTAATTCTAGCACTCTCGGAGGCTGAGGCAGGAGGATCACTCAAAGTCGGGAGTTCGAAACCAGCCTAAGCAACAGTGAGACCACATCTCTACTATCAATAGAAAGAAATTAATTGGCCAACTAAAAACATATATATATATATATATATATAAATTAGCCAGGCATGGTGGCGTGTGCCTGTAGTCCCAGCCACTCAACAGGCTGAGGCAGGAGGATTGCTTGAGACCAGGAGTTTGAGGTTGCTGTGAGCTAGGCTGATGCTATGGCACTCCAGCCCAGAAAATAAATAAATAAATAAAAGAATTTCAAAATAATAATAAAGGTCTATTCTGCAGAATTAGTAGTCACTGGGCAGCTCATTTGGTCATCTCTGAAAAAGTAGTACAATGTGCTCTGTAGCTGCTGCCAAAACAGTTGCCCATGTGGTAGAAGACACCTAATGCACTGTTAATCACAAAACCCAGTTCCCAAGGGATGTGGGACATACATTCTGAGCCCCATTGAAATCATCTTCCTGGGAACCCAAAATAGGGCTGCTCATTGTAGGAAATTACTAAACAAAAGGCCTTACCGAGTCATACCCTGCATAGCACTTATAGGTTAAAGGAATTAGTGTCTCATGGCAAGGTTAAAAAGTCACTGAGACCTGAAAGAAAAATCATTTACTGTCCCTGTGTTAAACAATGATGGGATAAGACATTTAAAATGCAAAAAAGATCTAGCAAAAAATAAAGTCAATTTTCATCATTTGCAGTAGTTATGTTCTATAAAGTCACTGTAAACACTGAATTAGTGGATACTGAACCATTGTTCCTAGAAGAAAGGCATGGATAGGCTCCTGCAACCCTGAACACACACACATGCACACGTACCTTGTTGATTCATTAACGATGATGTCAGCCAACAGCACTATAACTCATGCTTGAATGAAGCTTATCTAACACACATTTTCTCTCTAAGGCACATTACAGGCCTCTTGGGCTTAGTTACAGTAGACAGCAATGCAGCATTGTGCCTTGGGCCTATTTTAAACAGTGAAATCACTGACAGAAAGCACAAAAATGTAAAATAATGTGGTATTAAATAGACCACAAAGAGGACACTAACTTACAGAATGAGAGCTGAAACAAGAAGACAAAAAGTTGTCTTGTTCAATCTCATTTTGGAACATGAATGAGCAGGGAGCAAATCAAAAAATTTTTTCCAGTCTGACATGTCCCCAAATGACCATGGAAGTGCCACAAGCATTGATTTGGGACTTACAAGTAATTTTAGTGAGTAGGCAAATCGACACATGATGAATCTGTGAGTAGTGAGGATGGAGTCTACTAACTGTTAAAAACTAAGGCTGTGAACCAACTACAACAGCTTCTCATCCCAGGTCACTTGAAGACACTTAACCTCACTGGGCCCACCAATCTAAAACTGTTATGTCATAATAGCTGCCTAGTCTTAGCCAGTTCACCTGGCAAGATCACCTTCAAAATCATCCAGTCAAGGTCCTGTGATTGCTACACCCTAAGTTTTTTTTCCCATTTGGAGACACTACTGTGGTAGTGTTTTTCCTTACTGCAGTAAATCTAATAACAGCTGTACATGATCAACTCTTCATTTCTTTCTGTTGATCTTTGGGTGAGTCTGTAGTTAGCACCATTTTCAGCACAACAGTAGTCCAGGAATGTGTGGTTGGGTAAAGGAAGGAACCTAGAGAAGACAACTGAGAAGCAGAATTGCCAGGTAAGTCACCAGAGAGCAGTGTCACAAAAGTTAAGAGA